>NC_052527.2:13064231-13681263 GCF_016746365.2 Drosophila yakuba | reverse complement strand
TGATCAATCAATGAAATCTTGGTCCCACTTGTCTTAGAATAGGGGAGCTTAACTTATGTATATCATGTATAAGTTAAGAACCTTTATTCTAAGACAATTCGACTACAAAATCAACTGAAAAACTACTTCAACTTGTTTTATTTTGAAACTTATTAGAAATTAAGTGATACGAATGAAACTGTCTCTTAACCTTTTAGTTAAATACGTGCTTAAGTGATTTAGTGTGAATGAATATATTTTGCATTTAATTTAATTTCATTTAATTTAGGCGACCTGGCTCAGATCAGATATCAGTGGGCCGGCGGTCATTCCGCTGTGTTTAGCATAACCCACGTCAACAGCAACAATCATGGACTCGACTGCCCTGTCAGCCAGTACTCAACCAGTCAATCAAAGTCCCAGCGCACCCACACACACACACACCCACATCCACTCACACCAACTCACACTCACACTACGCAACGGAATGCTCAGCGAAGCGTTGGAAAAGCGCGTTGACTTTAAAGGCGCGCCCGCAAGTATGCAACAGATTTGTGGTTTGGCTGCTTGGGCGGGGAAAATCTAAAGGCGGGGCATGACTTAAAACTTAGCCGCCTCACGCCGCTGCTTTTTGTTTGTGTTTGCTCTTGTTTGTCGCTGACATGCTCAGAAGCCTCGACGAAGTTTGCGCTTCGCATACGCCATGGAATAAAATAATAAAATGAAATAAAAACATGGAAAACCCTGCCAGACGAAGGCTTTTTCTCATATGCGGGGCACGCATCGGTTAAGGCAAATCAACACATAACAATCTTGTACTTAAAATGCGTAAACAAGGCGATAAGCAAGGGTGATGGCCAAGAAAGTGGCGGGGCGAATTTTTTTGATGTTTATTGATGCGGCCGTAAATCTCAATTGCGGCAGCAAAATGCGCAACATCGAGAGAACGGCGACCTTTCGCTCGTTTCGTCCTTTTGCGAGTCCCCGTCCTGTCGTTTATTGTCGCCTAATCTCTTCCTAAACATCACGTTTCGAGTTGTCAACGATACCGTCATTGGCTTCGGGTAGTTGCCGGTTGGTGGGCGTGCTGATCGTGGACTTTAATTCCATGGAATATTAGTTAGGAAACTACTCATATTAACATATAGTTCGATTCTCCGATGTTATAGAAGAATTTCTCAATTTACAGATGCCAACTTTACTAGGGTATCATTTGGAAAGGTATGGATATCTGGATAAACCTTTAAGTTAAAGCACTTTGTTTTTAAAGGATATTAAAGCTTTTAAGTAGTTATTCAAATAATCAAAATAGAATGCAATTGTGGAGAGCCATGACTTAATATGAACCATATACTTATATGAATATTTGAATAGTGAATTAGTAATTTACACATGTTGTAGCTTTATCCACCGCGGATTTAAGAGAGAGAGCTAAGAGCTTTTCTAAGCATTCATCTTGTATCTCCTTGCACCTCACTTGATAATAATAATGAAACCAAGCCCGAACGAGTGGAGGATATCACTAATAAGCTCGATAACACGGGCTTCAATTCGTCACAGCCGAAGCAGAAGGTCCTTGTTCTGGGCCCCATCGCAAACTGTTTTGTCATCGCCTGCCGCCTTTTGCCAACTCATTTGATTTGCCTCCGCTTATTGATACATCCATCCAGACAACAAGGATATGCCTGCGTGTGTGGGTGGTGGGGGTTGGAGGGGCTTTATGGCATACTTTCTTGGAGGCGGTCGTGTGTGAATATGTGGAAATTTGTTACATATTTTGCGCTTCGTCTTCTGGATTGAAAGTGTGATTGTTTAGTGGATTTATGGGCATATGAAATTAGGATTTAATGGGCATTTGCTTTGTATCTGAAGTGGATAAATGCCAAAGGCACCCTCGCATCCATGGCTCTGAGTGCTTAGCATAATGTTTATGATGTATGAAAAGAAATTGTAAATCGGCGTTTAGGGCATGTTCTTTGGAGGCTTAGTGTCCTGCATAAAAACTCAGCTTAAGGGATTTCAGGATACAGGATACAGCTGGCAGGGTACAACACAGAAAGCGTTGGGCATCGTATGCAATTCGAGTTTCAGTTTCCTCGCTTGATATTATAAATTACTTAGACTTAGTTACCAGTGCCTAATGGAGCACTTTCTCAAGCTCACTAGGCACAATTTCCCACTTTCCTTCCGCTGCTTAAAACCAACTTTATTAAGTCAAGTCGACTTGACTGGCATTTCAACTTAATAAGCGCAACGGCAACATCCAGAGGCAGAAAAGGCAACAACAAGTAAATGGCGCTATTTAAATGCTAAACAACTCTATTAACTTGCACGACACACTAACACACTCGCACGAGATGTGTTCGAGATATACACACACACACTTACATGCAGGCTGCCTCACTTTCTCTCACAGCCAACATCCCATATCCCATATCCTGCATACATACCATACCATACGATATCCATGCCAAGGGCAAGCTTGACATTTGTCCGCCGTCTCTGTGCAGAGAAAACTGAACCTCAGCACGTTTCAAATACAATTTACAATAAATAAAATTTAAAAGCGAGAGAAAGACTGCTACAAGAGCCGAGCAACTCGTATTCAGAGACACCAGAGGGTGGGGGAAAGCGGGCAGGCGGAAAAGCGCGGGGAAAAGCAACTGACTTAATGGCGCCGTTTTAGGGAAAAGCAGAGAGCTGGGGAAGCTGGGACTCAGACAAGGACTAAGCACGTGACGACACTGGGGATAAGTTTAAGAGACATAAAAAGGACACGGCTACAAACTCAGGTGGATGTGACCGACGCGTCGGGCTGACAATTAATTGTTCTTAATATTCGTAATAAGGAAATCAATCATTTGATTATGGGTTCTGCTATAATTGCTGTACCAAATAATAACTAGACATTCACGTTTTAAATAAAAGTGCTTAAAAGCTTTTAAAGTAGAGTGATAGGACATCTAAAACCAGAGCTCACTGCTTGAACAAAAACCTTTATCAAATTTGTTAATCCTTAAATTTGTTAATCCTTGCACTTAAATGCACTTAAATTGACTTTCAACAACACAAATGAATTTATAATAGTTCACTTGCAGCGATTAAAATCCATTCGACCCTCTGAATAAGTGATGTGTTTCAACCTTGAAATCATTAGGCTGCAGCAGTCCGGAAAATACTCAATGCAATTCCACCCATCCAATAAGGCACTTAAGTGCACTATCGCATCCGTGAAGCATGCATTATAAGCCAATGTGCCTGTGCCTCGTCGCAGGACATAAAATCCTTCTGCAAACCCCCCTCTCACCGCCTTCCATGTGCATGGGTATCCAAGTCGTGTGAATTGGCGATGCGAGGATGAGCTGGCATTGCAAGTGACTTACCTTTCTCGGGAATCGCATTGACGACCGTATCCTCGCGTATGTCCTCCAGCAGCTCATCCTTATTTTGCATTTCCGCTGCAAGATTTCATTCCGAGTGCCGGGCATGAAAAGTGTTGAGAGTTCATCCGGAGGAAGAGCAATGAAACGAGAGACGGAATGTACATTTAGAGAGGTAGTTAATATTGGCTTGGTTATCCTTAGTGCAAATTCAATTTGTGGTGAGAAGTGTGTAAGGAATATAAACAGATACCCCCCTGCCCGCCCGTCCACACTCCTGCCAAATTGGCCAGCTTAAAACCCCAAAACCGCACCCAACACGCCCAGAATGCCAAGGCAGGAAAATTCTTGTTTCGTGAACTTTTCCAATATTTTAAGGTCGCTTTTTCAACGCCTTTCTGTGCTGGCGCTCAGCTTGTAATTTTCACAGCCACGAAATGAAGTGGCAATTTGACTTTTATGCAGCTGCATCGGTGGTGCAGATGAAATCGATTGGGTGGAGGGTTTTCAATTCCCGCAGGTAACAGGTAAAATGCATTTTACGTTGCATCGGCACGCGCCATAAAATATTTAGCAAATGCCAGCAAATGGGTAAATAGATTTACGTTTATGAGCTCGCGCTTAGAATGTGGAAATTCGAACCACAGCTCTGGCAGCCCTGGAAAATGTGCGCAAATACAAATCGCATAAGTTAATTAACAAGCCAATGTATTTACGAATTACAAAACCGAAATCAAATTTATAAATTAAAAATTTCACCAAAAATAAACGAGCACACCTTAGACCAAAATTATTATTAAAGAGCTCTTTGCCCATTGCTGAAATGAGTTATTTTGGCATGGCAAATTTATATTTTCCCAAGTTGACGACTATTTCGTTATTGATTTCCATTTCCATTCCACGCCCGGCACCTTGGCACACATACTTTTGTATCCTATTTTCCGGCCACTCCGGCTGCGCCATAAAATAATGTCATCTATAACCGGTGAGACCTTGAACGCGTGTCTCCTTGCGTGCAGACAGACGAGTCAATAGCGCAAATGGATTCCCATTCGCCGTGGATGTGAATGTGGATGTGGATGTGAATGGGGATGTGAATGTGAATAGGGATGTGCTGGGTGATTCAGAGCGAGTTGAATGCCAAGGCAGTGCCGTTTGAACCGGAGACCGGAGGAAAAGCACTGAGTTTTCAATTAATTTTCGTGTTGCGACTACATCTACGAGTCGAAGCCGTTTGCATTTTAATAAACGTATAGCACATGCTAACTGGGCAGGAGGCGACTGTTCCGTCTCTTCCGACTCTTTCGGCCTTTCCGACTTTTCCGACTTTTCCCACATCTGTCGCAGCTGGCTGGCAATGCAAATACGTTTTGTGGTTGCTGGAAACGCACAATAGTATGCAATAAATTCGATTTCTCGTTCGTATATACGAGAAATTGTTGGGTAACTGGTTGGGAAGAAAGGCAGGGGCAGGCAAGAATCAACTGCTGGCGAGCAAGTTTTGTATGCGACTGGGTCTGGCTGCTGTTTGTAATATTTTGTGTTGCATCCTTGCAGGCGCCCGTCACTACCCATTTCTCCAGAGCATGCCAGTGCATTTCCCGCTCCTTGTGGCTTTCGCTCCATGTGCAGACATGGAAAACGCATCGAGTGGGTCAACAAATGTTTCCAGGCACTGCTACGTGCCTGCGCCGCAGACAGCACAGAGAAAAAACCGGAAAGAAAGTGTTCCGAAAGTTGCCCAAAAAAGTTCCCGATTCTGGTCCGGCTCTGTTGCTCTTTTTGTGCCCAGTATGACGTGATTTGCAGGCACAACGACGTGACCGTGAAAGATTCCCAGCGAGAACTAATGATGGGGGAAAGAGAGGAGGAGTCACGGATCCTGGGGTTGTGATGCCAGCGACTCTGTGGCAATTTCGAGTCAGAAGCAATAGAACAGCTGAATCTTTGATAGGGATTCGAGGTTCAAAGAGAAATGTTGTCTGCCATTTTCAGTGAAACCTTGTAGAGGAAACTATCTGGGTTGTTGAACTCGGCACACCTACTAAGATTTATTTAATTAACTAAGGTGCTATATTTCATAGATGTATAGAAAATATCCCCAAGACATTATTTGTCTTAAATGGCAGAAAACAATTATTGAGTACTTTTAATAATGAGGGGATTTTTTTTATACACCAGAGCAGAAATCATTTACTAATTTCATTACCTGCTCATTAAACAGGCTATATTGAAAAAAAGAGACTGTATCATATAATAAATATATAGCGGAGCTTTAGAAATACCACTTTAAAATTTAACATACCATAATATGAGTTGTAGTTAATAAACGATTTTTTAAAAACAACATCGTGACAAAAATTTGTGGCTTCCTTAATGAGCAGTAAAACTTATAAGGCTTTAGTTGAAATACATTTAAATACATCCCAATCCAAATTTCCATTTTTGTATGTTTTAATATTGTATGTCTTTAATATGCTTTAATATGAGATATCTACGCAACACAAAGAAGGAATCTTTTTTCAACTGCACGAATAATTGCGTTGAATTAGAACGAATCGGGATTTGTTTTGCTGATTTAAGTCTACGTTTAAAATATGAATATTACCCAAATTTATGTTAAAGCGCGCCGCTTTTCAAGTCCACTTAGCTGCACACCTCCAGGCTGCTCTCATTTTCCTGCTGTCTAACCTCAAAACTTCATTAGCCAAAAAGCACGCGCCGCCAAATTGAAACGACAGAAACAACAAACGCAAAAATATCCTTAAAAAAAAAGGAAATAAAAAAAAGCTAGGGAAGAGTGCGTTGAGTGCTATAAATTGCACGGCGGCAGAGAATAAATGTAAAGTAAATGGCGCTAATTCAAAGTAGATTTATTTATTATGCCATTTTTCCCGCGGCCCAGCGCCAAGAAATATGCCTTAAATTTGACATCCGAACATTGTCGCTGGCAGTCCTGCCTGCCACTCCTGGCAGTCCTGGCAGACAACGTGGCAGATACGAGGGGGCGGGGAGCTGAGCGGAACCGGAAGAGGAACACGCAGTTACAGGAAGCGGGAACAGCCCAAACACGGCGAAGGCGTAGCCAAAACAGAACTAAAAAAAAACAAGGGCAAACAAATGAAAATATGTATATATTGCCAGAGCCCCAAATATTATGCAACAAAAACGCGAACGCGGCTCGAGACTCGAGTATCCGCGGACAGCTTTAGGCCCTCTCTGGATTCCGGGCAATCTCTGTACGTACGCCTATCTGCTATTTGTGCTGGATGGTGAATGGTAAATGGTGAATGCTGCATGGTGGATGGTGGATGGAGGATGGAAGGTCCTGAGAAGCCGAGCACCTGCTGTCGGGGACAGCCGCTGTTGATTTTGCTAACGCACTTAAGCCAATTCCCTTTCACTGTCTGCCGGCGGGCCAGATGATTTATTGGCCTGCCAGACAAGCGCCGGATTATCATTTTCGGTGGTGTCAACAACTGGCCGAAATTTGCGCAAATTTGTCTATGATTCCCAAGTGTTTGCCAGTGTTTGCCTTGGCCCGGCTAATGATTCCAATTAGCCGCATTTACACGGCTCAGTGGTTGGAGGAGAGCTGAGGATCCAGATGCGTCTTATCCGAGCGCAACACCTTCACGACCATTCCGGTCATCAATCTCTCGCTGGCCAAGTTTCTAAGCCAACTTTGGCAGCACATCACTTTCCGGACGTGAGCCAGAGCCCTGATCCGTCTCTGCTGCAAGTTTCTTGCAATTTGCTTGGACAACAAAGCGATGAAGTTCCAAGAACGGCGAAGTCTTTCAAATTAGCAGTCCAAAAAAGGAAGCACGGATTCCCACAGTATTCACTCGCGTTTTCTGTTTGTGTCTTCGTTTTAATGGGAAACTTTTGCGCAACCTAATTGAGCTGAGCGGCATTTTTGATGTCCAAAATCAACATTCAGTAAATTTCATTTGACTGAGCATTTGAAGGCGATCAGGTGGGCAAGAGGGCATCTTCAAACGGGCAGCGGATACAAAAATAGAAGCTTTAACAGGTACTCGCCTGGAGGCAGCAGCGCAAAAGCGCAACAGCAAACAGAAGGAAAAACAACAGCGGGCCAACATAAAACACAAATTACAAGAACTGAGGCAAATAAACGACAACAGAGCCTCAAAGGCCAACAGCCCCCGTGATTGTTCAGCTCCCAGCCCAGCTCCACCCCCGCCCCCCTTTTGATTACCGCTCCACTCGGCAGCGCATACGCTTGACTGCCAGGACTTGCAGCAAGCCAGCGTGAAAAAGTCGTGCATACTTTTAGGTGCAGTGCGAAAGCGTGTGAAAAAAGCAAACACGCACAAAAACGAGCACTAACACAAACACAAACACACACGGGCATAGACAACCGGAAAATGGGCGCGAATAAAAGGGAATTGACATAGAAGACACAGCGCGCGGAGGGCGGAAAATTTTTGCAGTCCATGGGAATTGTTGAAAATTGTCAAACAATCGCTGGCACATCAGCGGCAATTGCTGAATACAACAGGAAGTGCCTCGACTGCATGATACCTCATATGCAGCTAGCAACGAAGTGTCTGTACAGGTACAGTGTTCTTCAACTTTTGAGTTAGAAGAAAACGATTTAAAGCTACACAGTGATTTTCTACGTAGTGTTTGTTTCACTTTTATTGGATTTAAAAAGTTCATATGTGTGATGCAGATTTGTTACAAGTCAGCCAAGAAGTAAAATATACCCCGTCTCCACTGAAGTAACGGGTGAAAACAGTCGAATGGAAATGGTGAAAATGGCTGGGGTAAACGATTTGGGAAAACCATACGAAAATTAAATTCGACTAAAGCGGAACTTGGCCCAGAGATGAAAAGCTAATTGGAGGTTATTGTCAGCAAGCTTAACCAGATATATAACAACCCGAGTCGTTATAGTGGGAACTCACTGCAGTACAGACTAGTGCCTTTAAAGTGGATAATTGATTTAAAATCTGGGTTCAAGTTGTGTTCGTTATCTGTTTCTTGGTTAATTTTAGATGAATTCCTCAATTAATCATCTTTAAATATGACAGCACATTTCGTACCCAAATTAGCTGCAAATTAATAAGGAATTTGATCAAACGTCTTTTATGGTATTCCATTACATTTCAAGGCGAACAGACTTCAGAACACAGTGAAGGTCATAAAGACTCATTCATTTCACAAGCAATATTTAAAATTATAAGTAACTATTAAGCCCGAATGCAAATCCCCAACAGCGGAGTGAATCCCATCTCGACCAAAACCCCTTTACGTAAAATTCATGGGTGGAATAGAGTTGGTCATCATGTGAAGTCATAAACCCAGAAACCGACGACCCAAAGTGCCATCAATCACAATGTCAATCACTTTTTGTCATAAGTAGACACTGGCACAATCGCAAGCACACACACATTTGCGGAGGAAGAGAATATATTTTCAGAGGTTGAACATTGTGTGCAATGTCAACGTTTGTCCACTTGTTGAGCCGCCTCGGCGGAAGGAAGGGCAGGACACGGGATGCGAAGGCGCAGGACTCGACTTGCTGCCCACAGGCCACAGACAAAGAAAACTTAAGTGGTCACTTGTGTGTGTGTGTGTGCTGTGAGCCTGAAAGGCAGTTGCCAGGGGGTGGGGCGGAAGGAGGGCGCGTGTCGGGTCAGGAGTAAGCCAGAATACGCATACGCCATGTGTGCCCTTAATTATGCTGTGGACTGTGGGCGGACAATGACAACTTAAACAGCCACTAAAGCTAACCAAGCACGTGCTCCTGGAACTCCACACCCCGCAGCGTTTATCGTCACTACCCCCAATATGTGCTCAATGAGCCAGGCTGTTTTTTGGGCCCGACCAGACGCCAGTCCCATAATTCACTTGAAATAACATCCAGATAGCTTTGCCGAGGATGCCGAGGATGCCGAGGATGCCGAGTTTAAGCCACTCAAAACTTTTTGTTACCACTTGGCAAGGGCGTCAAAGTTGACATTGCGACCGGCACTCCGCTGCTAAATCAAAAAAAAAGGAAAGAAAGAAAAAACTTTAAGGTTGTGTTTGATTGCCCTATCCAAGAAATATGCCAATTCGTGGAATGATTCTGTTGACTGGCCAAAAGGGATATGCGCCAGTTAAAACAATTTACAAAAGATAATTGAAAAGTTAAATTCCGGAAGCAGAAAGCAAAAGGTTGAGAGCTATTAAGTCATTTTGGCTTTAAATAACAAAAAGACAATTTCGTACCACTTCACAGACAACTTTATACAAAAATACAATGCTTAACTGTCAAAAATTCAAAACATGCAATAAACGGTAGAATTAAAACTTTGAAATAATGTCTGAATTGTTGTAGGAGATTTAATAATAAGTACGCTTAGTAAACAGATGGCAGTTGCTTACCCAGATGATGGGCGATGTGATCGTGCTCCTCGGACTCGCCAATGATGAAGTCCTGGTGCTGGTGGTGCAGCTGGTCCAGGTGGTGCAGCTCACCCTCGTCGTCGCTCTCCTGGGCGGCGCAGCCGGGTAGCGAGAAGGAGAGGCAGATAATCGAGGCGACGGCGACGGCGGCGGTGGCAGTGGCAACAATTAGCCGGCAGGATATTTCCGGCATTTCTCGCTTCCGCTGCAGCTGCCCCGCCGTCCGTCTGCGCTGGCGACCCGCGGCAATTGTCGCTGCATCCGCTGTCAGCGGAAATATTTTAATTTTCATTTTTTATTTGCTAGTCCTGCTTCGTCCTTTCGTCCTGCTCGTAATTGTTTGCCTCCTGATTGCGATTGCAGCCGCTCTTGGCAGCTGGCGTAAGAATCCTTGCTCTAGCCCGACCGCTTCACTTTCGATTTTCCGCAATTGTCAAATATTTATGACCACCGTGTTGCTCAGCTCTGGGCCGAGAAGTTGGACAACATTTCCAATGCATTACTACAGACGTTGTTCCAATGTTCGAATTCCCTGCGGATGTGTGTGACTGAAAAGGGAAGCAAAAAAAAAGTTCATTGTATGTAAACTATGTATCAGTAATGATTGGCATGCTTTTAATTTTTTAATGCATGTATTATGGTCGGTGCGCTGCAGTAATGGTTTTCATTATATTATTAAATATAATTTCATTATTAACGCACCCACTCTCCCTTAAACTCCACTGATGTTCATGGATATACTCCTCATAAAATATGCAGGTTTGTGTGTTAGATGGGAAGAGCTGTTAACAGCGTACAAATGGTGTTAAGGGTTAAAAATACCGCGAACTGGCATTTCAAAACTGCTTTATAAGGCATTTAATTCATGAAAATTGCATACTTTAATGAAAAGGTAAAAATAATGAACCAAAATGCAGAGTTAACGATTTTAATTAGGCTTCGTATACCCCTTTCGAAAATTTCAGTTCGTAATATGATAGCTTTGCGTTAATATATTATATATATATGTATTATGTAATATATATATAAAATATACTATATGTAAGGATATGAGGTAATGCAGTGAGATGGTCTTTTAATGTCGTTTTTTTCGTTTATACTTATTTATTTTCATTTTGCAACTAATATATTAAACATGTTTTATTTTAATATTTTCCACATTGCTTACTCTATTATGCAATTTTTATATTCGTTTTAAATATAAAGTTTACAAATCCACTTTTTGTTGACTGGTTTAACTGGCAAGCCAACTGGCTGAAATATCAACTGAGGGTCACGGGAGTCAAAGAGGCCCTTGAATGATGCAAATAGTGGATTCAATTGAGGCAAGCCAACGAGGCGTATGGGTAACTTGACATGCTTCATTTGCCACCACTTAATCAGAATGCAACATTTTCAAACCGCAAGCCGTTTTCAGTTGCGTACTTGCGGGTCCTTTTCAAGGATGTTCCGCCTTCGTTCCCATGCCACTGCCGTCACAAAATGTATCATTTTATAACTTGTGTATGCGAAGGCCAGAGCTTTCTTTAATTGCTAGAAGTGGCCTTATTAGAAAACCCAGGAAAAGGGGAAAACTTGGTTGAAAGCAGGCAGGAGGCAGGACATGGCCAGGCCAACGGGGAATCTTAGGAAACTTGAAAACAAAAGTCGAGCGCAACGCAACGGAAAGCGGCAGAAAGGCATTTAAACTTTTGGACAAGTTTAATTTCCCGTCGAGTGTGGCACATAGTAAGTGCCAGAGATGGCCAAAGTCAGATACTGAGCGGGAGTTGGGGGTTTTTTAGCTTATGAAACTGAAAGCACTCTCCATCTTTGAAGAAATTGAGTGCTGGCAATCAACTAATTGCGGTCAGATCCCTGGCCACGATTTCCTCGGCACTCGTCCTTTCGCTTTATCGATGGGTCGCAAAAGGGCCTGCCATTTTCGTTATTATTATTATCAGCTCAATGTTTCCACCGTAGATCATCCTTGTCAGCTGTCCATTTGGGTGTTTCATAATCAGTTGACCAGGTGGAAATTAATAAAAATATATTGTCCGGGCTGAATTCTTTTGGTATTATTTTTTCGGCGCGGTTTTGTCACCTTTGTGTGGCTTTTGGCCATTTATGGCATTGTTTGGCCGGATTGCCAGTTCCTTATGTTCGCTGGAAAATCATAAATATAGCGGTCACAATAAGCCAAAATGCGGTGAAAAGGGGTCAAAAGCGTAGATTGAACGGAGCTAATAAAGAAGATAACCAGAGAGTGGTGAAACCCTGAACGAAATGTGACAAATGACGTCTTATTTAATAAATTGGCTTAAATGGTTGACCACCGAATCCCAGAACATGAAGGGGTTAACTAGAAATGACAGCAGGACAGGTGACTTGACATTTGTGGGGAGAAATGGTCCTGAAAAAGCTGGGAGTGGTCCATAGAGTACTTAAGTTTGCTAGTTTTTAGTGCAAGCCACACTGCACCAGGGTCCTTATGCATAAGATAGTTATACAATGTGTGTAGGAGAAAGGATCATTTATATATATGTAGATAATCCGAATTTAACGTGGTTTCATCTCAGTTTTACACTCTATTCAAAATTCAATTCTCCCTTTAATAGACAGCATTAATAATGACAATCCTTATCATCTAATAAGCAGTATTTCGACTCATCGTAGCAGAATCCCAACTGAATCTCCTCAAGCCGGTTTCCATTGTTCCGTTCATCGGTCAGTTATCATTGATAAGCAGCTCTGGGACACAGAGACCCATCTGCTGCTCCCAAGGCATTTCGACCCGGCCGAGTCCACCAACATCGTAATGATAAATAGCCGGGCAGAGGAAAAAGGAATGCCGAATAGGTAAGCCAATGGGCTGCAAACTTGGCAGTTTTGGCCAAGTATAAAGTCAAGGCAATTGACACCTTCTCGATGAGGTGCGTCATTAACATTTCCATTTGATGGCTGGCAGTCCACTGTTCCCATTTGGCTTGTTGTGCAGCATTCTTTGTTTTGGCCAGGTCTCCAAGCCGTCTCGTTTTGTTTCGTTCTGCTTATCGCCAGCTGTCAATCGTTAAATGACAAACAAAGAAATGCGGCCAGCAATTTGCAGCCAGCCAAATGGCGTCTATGATTTCCGACTGTCAATGACAGTTGCTAATCCACGGCATTCCTGCTGTCTCGGGCTTTGCCGCTGTCCTGCTTCGGAAATGAAATAACAAATGATATCTCCCTCTGGACTGTGCATTTTTATACCCGCCAATCGTAAAGAGTAGGGTATATTGTGCAAAGGGTATGAAAGGTATAAGAAATTGAGCTCACTGTTTTTGCAATGTTTAGTAAACCTAAGCAAACCCGCTTAGTCTGAAAAATTCACTTTAGTTTTGATTAATATTAAGCTACATGTGAAATGTATAATAGTATAATAAAATAAGTAATTATTATAATAATAAACAAACAAAAAAGTAGGTATTCAACAGTCGAGTCAACCATGAGTGACAGTTTTTCGTGCTTAATATACATATACCCAAAACTAGTTTTTTGCTCAGTTCCGTCTGCATCCATATTTTCCTCGACTTCTTTTCTTTGTGAATTTTCCTCTTATCCGCATTCTTTCCGTTTTTTATTTGACATTCTCTTTTTTGAAAGCGTTTTGCTACTTTCGCGTGTCAAAAACTGCAGCAGAATGCCAAATAAAGGGCTTGTTTATGTCACCTGAAATGGTGGGTACTTTCTGCTTTTCATTCCTTTTTTCAGCTTGGTTACTGTCGCTGGTAATATGCAGAAAATGCATTAAATGAAGCTTAATCTTTGATAGCGTTTTTCCCAATCAAAGTATGCTCGGATTGCTGATGAATTGAAATATTTATCTTTTCGAAGCGGCGTTGTTTGGTCATTCTATAATGCAGACTTACTGTCATTCGTTTCGGAAACTTTTAGTTTTGTTTGTACAGGAAGTATATATTTGCTTGAGAACCAGTAAATATGCATGTACAGGAAGTATATCATCCTGGTGTTAGGCAACCAGCAAGGGTAGGAAAGTTTTGCGGAGAAAAGAAACGCCATTTATCTATTCTAAAAGGCGAAAATGAGTGCTTGTATAAGCGCACATTATGAGTGCTTCTTGGCCCTCTGTTTAATTAGAGCCACATCCAGCGTTTACATCATTTGCCATAACTCATCTGTCCACTGGATGCCAGCTGCTGTTGTGCATCGCTCGGAATAAAAATCAAATCACAGCGCCGTCCATCTTGGCTGTCAGTTGCCATGATGCTTGCTTGTTTTTCCACGCCTTGTCCTTTCCTCGGATGGGAAAATTCTTTTAATATAGCAAGCCATGCGAAATGCGTATACAAAAAGATGGCAAAATGTTTGCTCCAACGCCCGCTCACACTAACTAGCCACAAGCAGCATTTTCCGCTGCCATGCAGCCAGCTTGTGCATTTTCCCCATCTTGCATTTGATTAACCTACAAAAAGGCGTTTGGACGTGCGATGCAGTTCGCACAGTGGGCGTTCCTGTTTGTTGCTGCGGTTTCTCGGCTTTTCTTAACGGGCAACTTTAATAAAAAACGGTCAACGGGCGTGGGCGTGGGCGGGGGGTTGCAGCTGCAGCGGGGGAAATGCATAAATGCATAAAAAATTGGCCAGCTTACAAGCCGCTTTACATATGCAACACGAGCGCCTGCTGTGCGGGTGTGTGGGTGTGCGGAAGTGCATTGGCATACATATACGAGCGAGCACACATTGTTGCAAGCAGACATTTTTCCGACACGTGTTTGCTTTCCCGCACTTCCGTTTCCGGCGAGCCACTGATGTGACTTTCCGTCATTTTGTGGGCGAACGAGCTGTTCTTCCGACGCCCGGCGAGCCCCTCAAAGACTTAATTATTGTTCACCAAATAATTAATCAGTGTGAAACGGGAAACTATCAGTATCGGCCACGTTGGTAGTTCCCCATTTGCTCCTATAATGGAAATTCAAAACTTTGGGGCAACCCTTTTTGGCCCTGCCCAAAAATGCTGTGAAACTATTTCAGCCACCTGACAGCATTCACGCATACTAACTCGTGTGTGTGTGTGTGCGTGTGCGAGTGGCTGAGCGTTTGCACTCGTTTGTGTTTTGTGGGTTGGCCATGCATTTCCGGTTTTAATGATTATAACACAATCAAGTGCATATTGCCTAATTAGCGATACCCAGCAGCAAGCGGCGTCCAGGCCGCATAAAGTGCATAAAATATTTCCCGCACTCGCAGCGAGTGCTTCATCCGCATGTGCATGTGTTGGTGCTCGTTCGCGTGTGCCAGTGTGTGTTAGTCCTCGCATATTTTATGTGCACAACGAGCTGTGCATCTACGGCTATGTATGTGTTTGTGCTGCCAGCAGCTAAATTTCATGTTCATGTTGTTTATACGGCATCCGTTTTGGGTGCGTGTGCGAAAATATTGGGTGTAATTGTGCGGTCGGCTGCCCGTTTTATTTGATAATTTTGCACAAAACTGCCCACCTATTCATTAGCGCTGACGAGCAGCGCCCCACAAAATTGTAGTCACAACAAAGCCAAACTGTTATTCCTTTTCCCCTCCAAAACTCTGACACTTGACGTGGGCTCCCAATAATTTAGTTAAAGCTCGTCCTTTGTTGGTGCTCGTCCTGCACTTGGGATGCGTTCAACCAGTTTTCGGGCTACAAGCGAAGTAAAGTTATAAAAAGTTGGCTGATACCAAGTATTCGGCGTTTCGCAAACTTTTCTCAAAAATATGTGTATTTACGAAAGTAGTGAATGCATATAATAGAGGATAAGCATTGCCTAACATGTTTTGTTGCAGAGAACTTAATTTGTTAAGCACATCTTTGCTGGCTACACACAGTCTATATTGTGTTTCATATCCCTATGGACTTTACTTAATACTCACTTAATAGTTTAATGAAAGTATAGCTTTAATAAATTGCATTGCCTTCAATTACTTAATCATAACTTTTGAAGTCATGATTATATGTAGATAGCAATGCAGAAACTCAGAAATCTCCACATATTGAGTGTAACCGGTTTTTGTGGTTCAAACCAAATCCAAAAATAGTCAGCGGGTGCCAGACCAAAAAATTGTGTGTAATAACGTGTTAATATGTTGAAAAAACAAATAATACATATTTGTATCCTTTCAGAATAAATTCCAATGCCTTATCAAAGTGTACATATGTTATTGTATATAATAACTATTTTGCTTTCCGCGCAATAATTGATTAATATTACCTTCTATTTACAAGCTTTTATTCCCTTTTTTTAGATTAGATACGCGTTTTATAGCAAACCGCTGCTGTAATGTGACACGGCTTTATGTTGTCAACCACTTTCAAAAGTAGTTAATTTTTTTCAAACAAAATTTCATAATACCATTTCATTTTGTTTGATCATAATCCTGAACTAAAACGATATTTTTTGCTGATGCTGCGCTTAGCGGGGCACTTTTAATTGCAATAATTAAATGTCAAATTAAATCCTAAATTCCTCGGTGGAATTAATTCAATTGGCGTGACAGTCAAAGTGAAATTGCGAATAAAATACCACAATTTCGCAGCGCCGCTGGGCCCTTCTATAAATGCCGTTTGCAGGCTCTACCAGCCGAGAGGAATGCTGTGATTGTTTTTCCGCAAGTCGGTCTCGCACTCATCTGCCACTTTTTTATTCGCCAGCCATTTAATGAGCCACGCTCGACTTACCGCCAAGAATGCAATCAGCAAGGGGAGGGGAAGGAGAGGATGCACGGGTAAGCAGCCAGGACGTTAGTACACCCAGCAAGGAGCCAGGACCGGCACAATTTGCGTTAAGCGGGCTGTGAAAAATGAAGTACCAAATTGAAGTTGGCAGCCAGCGTCTCCGGTTGTGTCTTGCACTTATTTATTTATTTTATTTATTTATTTAATTCTAGCCATTGCTTCCGCTTACGTCCAGTGCTGAGCTATTGTCCTCCGATGATATCGCATGCACTGCTGTCTCGCGGAATCGAATTCAAGCGAGGGACGAAACGCGAGCGCGTCGACTTTCGGCACCAACGTGTTAAGAGCTGCGAACTGGCGCGACCGTCAGCGTTGCGCACTAAAACCATACTAAACTAATTTGCTTAGCAGGACGCACTGATTACACAAAGTCCTCGAAGGGCGATAATCGCCGCCATTCGTCACGAGCGCCGACTACCGAACGCTCTTCGGCTCGTAGTTCGTGCAGTTCGGCAAGCACTCGCCGAGTTGCCGAAGCGAGCCGAAGTCCAAAATGCAAAGAGAACCAGGTTCTGTTAAAGAGCAACAGAGGCAGAGCTCTGTTAGCTGGTTAACAGTGCTCTGTGGCAGGATAAGAAACCATTGTTGGGGCAACAAAGTCAGGCCTCGTAGCAGCAAACAGCAAACTATTAGCCCTGTTTGGTGGGCTTAAACCTACAATGAATGTTTCAAATAGACCAAAGGACTCACATCCTGGCGGACTGATATTTTCAGCTCTTCCCACTAATTTATCGATTTAAATGCAAAAATTCCGTGGCCGGCACTCCCGACATTCCCCAATGATGACCGAGCTTTCAATCATTTAAAATTCCCCAAACACACACACGCGCCACACACACTCTCCACTCATCAATGCAAAAATCAAACATTATTTATGCAAATTACAAGCCATTATTATTTAAGCCAACAACCACAAAGGCAGTAATAGTAGCAAGTTCGAGGAGGGGAATGGAGAGAGCTCCGACCAACAATCATATCCGTCATAGTCATAAAGCCAGGGGGCAGGGGCCAGGGGAGAGCGGGACCTGCCAATGCTTTGGGGAACCAATTTGGCAGCCGGCATAAATAAATTTTTACTTAATGTAGGTCAGTAATGTGCGCTGTGGTCTCTCTTACAACAGCTCTCTCTTTCTCTTTCCATCTCTTTGGCGAGTGGCGCTCTTTAATGCGCTTTCTCTTCGGACGTAGCGCCGTGAAATATGCTACTAAAGTTGCTTCTTTTCCGGCTGCGTGTGTGTAGGTGCTCGGGAAATGCCATCAAGCCTCAAAGGACCGGGAAAGCTTGCATAATGCAAACAGCCAATGATATTGCCATGATTCGTTGAATAATTTCAATTGCAGCTTCCAAGCTGCAGACCATAATCGGTAATTGGTATTTAACAGGCTGTCGTGCAACACATAAAGTGGAAATACTATTCAGCTATTTGGTAAGTAATATTTAAATAAATAAAGATCTAACAATTCATTTATAAAATAAATATCTGCCGAATATAAAACAATTGCATCTGAATACCTTCCAATCAGCACTGCTGTTATGAAGACGAATAGCTGAGTGATATCCATTCTCAGTAAAGTTGCATTTGCCAGGGGCTGCATAAATAAATTAGGATACCGAAACAGAGCGAACCGTCTAAACTTCAAACCCACTTGCTTTTCCATGGATTTCTGCGTAAGTTTAGCTCTACTCCCAGTGTTGCTTCACTCTCTCCCCTTCAGACCCTTTAAACAGATCCTGAGACCCACACGAAATCGTCTCCTTGTAACGCATCCTGCAACGCAAGTTGCTCCAAATTTATGTACAAACTCACTTAGGCAAGAATGTTTATGCGTTTTGTACGTGTTGGTTACTGTCGCTCATGTGGGTAGCATCCTCCACATCCTTACCTTGCCATCTCATTCCACCGAACCCACTCGTTTATTTTGGCATTTCTACGAATTTTTTGGGGAAATTTTGTAATGCTACTCTATGTCCTGAATGTTGTCTCCGGGGAGAAGGAGTGGCCGGGGGACAAATGCCTTCTCACGCACACCAAAAAGTGTTATGAAATTTTTCTTCTGTAATGATCTAAATGCAAGGGAATTTATCCAGCATTTGAGCTAATTGCTTTTGCGTTAGGTACAATTTAAGTTTCCCCAAATAAAGCCAACAGCCATTGCTTAGGACAAGTTAAGTAACAAGCTAGGTAACTTGGTCGGAATCCTTGGCATCCAGAGCAGGCACATTTAAATTTCTCTAATTCTTCCGGGGGGTCCTGCCAACAGTTTCACCGTAAAGAAGTCTACAGTTGAATTTCGTCACGCCTTGACAATTATAGCATTTTTTCTTCACAGCCTATTTCCCCTGATCACTTCGGCCGTAAACTATACTTGGCAGTTGCATGAGGGCCAATTATCTGGCACCTCGAGCGGCGGTTTCGTTTCAGCTATTTACATATAATTAGCGCCCAACTGGCAGGCCGCTGCATTTTCGCTTTTCGCCACTCACGTTCTCCTTATTTGCACAACGCAGTTTTTGTGCATTTCTTTGCAGTTTCCCACTCCAACTTTCCCTTGAAGACTCTTTGCCAACTTTGACAATGAAGTTGCAACGTTGACGACGCCAAAAAACTGGAGCGAGTGAAAATAAATGGGAAAGCTTGCGACAGGAGTCGATCAGAAATTACCCTACCCAAATGACCTAACCAGAAAACAATAATTACTAGCTTTAGCTATGAAAGTGATATTTGTAATTGAGCTACTAAATATTCAAATTAATGATAAATGATAGTGCAGAAGTGAATTAAGACAATAAAGCATGAGATATTTAATATGCTTCATCTATGATACTAATTGTTTCCTCATATAATTCAATATAAAACAACCAGGCTACATATATACCGTGTATTGAAAGAACCGAGACCATCGAAGGTACGCGAAAAACTTTCCCGGCTGATGGCAGTTGCATAGATAGAGGCGCCAACTTAATAAGGCCACCAAAGAGCACAGTGGGTGGTGCGAATGCAAAGCATAGGGCTGCAAAAAGAATTCAGAATGCAGAAAAAAGAAAAAAGAAAGAAACTGAGACTCCCTTAAAGGCAACACTTTCTATCATTTCCAAAGCAGCCAGCTCAAAGCGGGATATATTCCATCTGATTGCACTGAGAAGCTGCAGTCCACGGCGCAAACAAATTCGAACGCTCAATTGGCAGCGGTCGAATGCAGTTTTACTTGGTTGAGAGACAGCTCCTAGTTTGTTTGTCGGCTCAGCAATGGACGCAAACCAACCTAATGGAGGAGCTCTTTGTTGCGTGGTAGTAAGCCCAGGATCTTTCCATTTTTGATTAGCCATTCCCAGCGCCCGCTATAATAGCCCGGTCATCTGTGGTGGTCATTTTCGTTAGCTGGCCTCACGCGTTGGCTGCATTAGCCACAACAACAGCCTCTTCCACCTGCAATTGAGTGGGGCTGTGTTCAAGAATACCCACCTGACTGCAGTTAATTTTGCTGATGCACACGCTGTTGACTGTTTGGATGCTAGCTCAGCTCATGTTTTTGGCATCCGTCGAAGGCTGCATGCAACATGAAATCGTCTGGAGATAGAATTTCGCCAGTAAGCCATACAATTCCCACGTTTTGTTAGTGCCTTTACACGTAAGCTTTTTCTTTTTTTATTTGTTACATTGTGTTTAAATTTACTACGAAAAAGTATGATTACTAACCCATATGTCATACAAATAATTTATTTTTGGCACTTTTCTGGTCTTCCGCAAACGCAAACTTTGTCTACGCAGGTGAATTGGTGCTTTTTGGTACACAACAGAACACCCGATCGCATTATCCTTTTGCCCTCCAGAGCCATCTGACATTCCAAACGTCCTCTGCACAAATTACCGGCCGACAAAAGTGCTTCGCAAATAAATACTATTAGGCAAAGTAAGCTGGCTTCTTTCCGATGGCATTTCCATGGCATTATGGTGTCAACAGCAACTAAATTATGATTCGCCTGGGCTTAATTAGTAAACGGCTTAACTATTGATTTAAGCGTTGCAAATGTGATTTATTCGGCTTTCAACGAATGCCGTACACCCTTTTGCTGTGCTAGAAACGGAGAATATCTATATTCTATAAACTACTATTAACTGAAAACATCAGCAGAAATCTCAATAACACATTCCCGGAAAGTCTGAGGACTAAAAATGAGCTTCGTAAACGTGTACAAAATGTCTTTCTACATGCGGAACGTGATGTCAACAGCAGTTTTGCATCGGCTTCGATAAATGCCAGTAGGTTTACAAAAAGAAGTAAAATACCATTATCTTTTTTGTTTTTGCATGTGCAAGCGTTTACTGAACGTGATTTGAGTTATTTATCGCGAATATTTTTTCTTGCCATCGACATCTAAGAAGATTTTTTACATTTTATTCCAAAGGTGCTATTTCCTTCCGGGCTCAGACTTTGTTAAATGCTTACAGGTGGAAAAAATAGTTCGATCATTTTGTATAAAGTTTAACTCGTCATAAAAACTTTAAATATTGTCAAGAAAATTATAAGACTGAAGCTAAGCAGCCAATGCCTGTAATATCACACTTCATACAAAACACAAGTTGTGACAATTATTCGTAGTGATATTCAGATTTTAAAAAAGTTCTGGCTTGAAATTTGTAATGAAAACTGAAGAATAACCAAATATTTTGGAGACCAACTAAAGGTAATTAAGAATACAAAACAAATAATATACGAAAATAAGTAATTGTGAATGTTAAAGCTGGGCCATACGCAAAGAACAAAATCCCCTTCCTTGTACAGCAAAAAATACGACGAAATATTGTACTTTACCTCCCCAGTTGAATACCGACACATTGATTGAAGTCCCGACATTTGCAATGGCTGTACATTTTATTGACGTTCATTCCCATAGCATTGTACCCAGCTTTTCCTGCTTTCCCAGTTTTCCCAGTTTTCCATCAATGTTAATTGACCTAGAGTTGGGTGCGGGCAAATGCTTTAATTTGCCCCGAAATTTCAGTGGCAGAAATCATTTAATGGAAAAGTTTACTACAATTGAATCAACACCCACAGTCTATTTTCCCCCAATGCATTTGTTGTTCCTGCAGCTCCAGTCGCTCCTTTTCATTTAATGGATGCAAAAAGTCAAATTGAATTTTATGTGAAAATTTCCACACTTAAACTAGGTTCAAAAAAATCCATCCTGAACCGGCCACATCTATCAATTCAAGCTGACCCAACAGTTTCCGAAATTGCCAGCCTTCAATTAGCTCCATAAAGTTTAATTTTCAATTTATGCATTTTTATTCCGCACTACCAGCAGCAAAAAATATGGCAAAATGCAATATAAAATTGCGACTAAGAGAGTAAGAGCCAGAGTAAATTATTCATAATCGTTGCAATGGCTTCCGAGTTGCCAACTGTTTGGCATCCAGCCAATGGATTATTGAATAGCAAGAACTCCGAAATGGCTTAGGCGCAGACTGAACTTGTTGCCAGTTGTCTAATGTCGGCAGCTCAGGTACACTGAAAGAAACTTCATATTTTTGCTTGCGTTCAAAATTCAATTAACGAACTGGTGAACTATGTGGATGTATGCTTTCCCACTAAAGAGACTACGTGACATGGAAATATAACGTATACTTCAGTCGAGTTAAAAGGGTTAACAGGATTTCCGAGTTTCATCATCACTTCCCTGTCTGCAGACAATAAAAGAAAGCTGCAGTGTACTTTATAATTACCGACTTCGGTCGGAAAAGGCATTTCATGCCGTGCCTTCTGTGGCACGAGAAAAAGAATGAACCGGGAATGAAGTGAGAAGCAGGCAGCGGAAAGTGCAATTGTTTCAATTGTGTCAGACACATTGCCTTGCAGCACCCACTCCGGACTCGAGCTGCTTTCGCAATTATGCCAGGACCAAGGATCCCAGGACCTCACACCACCACACCACCACTCCGAGCGAATTGCGCTGCAGTACGTCTTTGTTTTTGCACCCAGCATGGCACACATATCTTGTTTATTGTGTCTCCGAGTACACATAACTTGGGTATTTGCGTATTATAATTTGCATAAATTTCAACTGTCAGCTCGGAGTGAGCCAAAAGCTACCGAAAAGTAGGGGCGAGAGCAAAGGGCAAGCGACTTGCGGTGGGCGGTGGGCGGTGGCTCAGAAAACAATTTAATAACGAGAAAATACAAGTGACAAAATGAATTATGTTGTTATTCCTCTTGCACCAACAGCCGCACACGTGCAGCCTTTTCTACGAAGACAATTGTTAGGACATTTTTTATCTGAATGTAGCAAGTGGGACTTGTGGTTCTATCGGGTCTCTAAAGGCACTCGAGTATTTACGTGCAAGATGGACAGAGTTGTTATCTATGCAAGGAATTTCGCAAAATTCAAACTTAGTGAATTACTCCTCACAGTTACCATCTTAATTAAAGCAAAATATCTTGAATAACGAAATATAAAACATTATTTGTCAATAGCCTTGATTATTTTTCCCTTCTTAACTTGCTTTCGATGCAAGATTTGGGGTAACCCATGCTTTACTGAACAAAGTTAACCACTCGGTGCACTGGTCCATAACGTATACGCCCCGTGGCAAAGCGTCATCGATGATGTTTGGAATTGTGCAAAAAATAAGAGCATGTTGCTTTGTGGCACTTCTACCGCTTTTCCTCCTATATATATATGTAAATAGAAAAAATCCAGATCCCAGCTGGTTCAAATGCTTCTGATGGTTCAGCTGGCCCAGCATACCAATGTATTCCTGTTTTGCCCATTTCGTGGCTGCCGCTGACGGATATGATAAAGCTTCGATTATTCCATCGCATCTATGGCAGAGTGCATATATACATACATATGTAGATATGTACATATGTGGAAAAGGGCGACCAGGCGGACAACAATTTGTTAGCCGCTACAATGAACTCTGATGCGATTGATTGAAAGTCACTGGGAGAGATAGAATACCATTGGTTTATGCTGTCATCTGGCAGTAGGGAATCTCAAATCTCTTTACCCCTCGCCGTGCTGCTTATCCTTTCGACCCAGAATTGGTTAGGCGTGCTCTGCCACGTCAACAAGTTGAGGACAAACAATTTAAATTACAAAGCAAACTCAATAAAAATGTTAAAAACTTTTGGCCATGAGCAAGACATTCCGGCTGATCCGAGATTTGTTTAGTTTCCAGGTCCTTGACATGCATAAGTTATGTCCTTAGATGGCAGGCGAGTTGAGGGCAATATAGGAAGAGGAAGTCGAAAGTTTTATAAGAAAAACAAATCGAGTCGCTTATTTATAAGCCTGTAAACAGATTTTATGAGCCTGCTCAAGCGGGAAGGACCAAAAGTGGCAGTGAGAGAGTCGTCTGTCGCGTCCTGCCATCGATTGTGGACCTTCATCCCTTCCGCCAGTTTTCAATTTATTAAAATGACCATCAAAAATCGTTTGTGTGCGAAAGTTTGCGCTTATCCCGAAACACTTTTTGGACAGTTCAAACTTCGTTTTACCCAATTTTTTATTTTGTTTTTTTTTTTCCAAAATTGGCGGCAAGCGATGACTGCGTTAAGACAAAACTTTTCGATCGAACAAAAGTTTTCGGGGATGTGTCGGACTTATGATTGCCTCGGAACGCACTGCATCCACGAGTCTGAACTTGTTTTTCATTCACTCAGACAGCATAATTTTTGATTGTGTAACTTTTCCCCTGTTTTCCAAGGGAATAAAGTGCAAAGTTGTTATCCCCTTCGGTACATTTCTTATGCCAAAAGCCGTCACACACGCCATGTTTAACCCAGTGTGACCTTTTCCACCTGACTTCCCCAGAAGCCAACGCGCGCCGAATTCACCGAATTCGCCGAACTAATAATACAAAGCACGGTACGATCCCAGTCAAGCGACCTAACCCAAATACCGGAAATGCCCTTTATAATGCGCTTCCGGCTCATGTGAGCAGGCCAGACAGCAGGTGGTGGTACCGGTGGAACTGGTGGCGCTTGGAATGATGTGGTGTTTGGATGGCTGGAAGGTAGCTGTATAGCCGGGTGGTTCAGGGTCAGGGGCTGAGTGTTAAAAACCAGACCATCCAACAGGCGAGCCCACGCCAAGCCGTTTCGGCTAATCAAAGTGTGCAGCCAACTGCAAAGGGCCGTGTATCCTGGAGGGAATGTGCGGCTAGCCACGCAGTGTGCATCCCTGACCACACCAAACAGCCGTGCAGTTGCATCAGGAGGATTTCTTCAGTTCCTGGTACACCTGTATCCATTCCAGCTTCAATGCAACCTTCTCATATCTCCAAATAAGTATTTAATAACTATTAAACTATAAACTTGGGATTTCAGATATAAAGCTCCGTTTATAGAACGCTTGAGATTTGCATCTGGGAAAAGAGCTTGACTTTACAAAAAGCACACAATATGCAATAAATGAGTTATTGTTTCATTTTTTGCTTTGGGCGTTTCCTTTTTACTGGCTTTAAAACATTACTTTTTATTTACCCTTTCTATAAATAATAATATTCTTTTCATCCTTTTTTTGTGGGACCAATCGACTAATGAACTTTATGAGATTTCGCCTTGAAATTTCCCTTTCAACTTTGGCAAGATTTTGACCATCACTTTAAGTTAAGAAACCCCGTTTTTACCGCACAGTAAAGGAGTATCTGTTCTGTTAGCCCAAAGTGTGTAAAATGGATTCCACTAATTCTCAAACTTTTTTTTTTTTAAAAAATGGTACCAATCAGACTGAAATTTATATGGTTTTATCAAAACACATTTTTTATTTAATAACATACAAAACAAATAATCTTTTTGGAGTAGCAATGAGTGCTTTGCAGTCGAGACCCTCGGCATAAGCTTACTTTCTTGTCTTAATTAAACTTTGTGCCGTGCCATTACCCTCTTTATACTTAGGCTCAGTGCCCCTTTCGATCCATTTACCGCCCCCATCCGCTTTCCTGTTGCGTGCCAAGTTTTTGTGGTTAATTATCGATTAGAGGGGCAAAGTGAAAGCAAAGGGAAAAATCGCGCCCGCGAAGGTCCTTCGCTGGGTCGAATTCAAAAAGACAAGTTAATTGAAGTGCAAAGACTTTTAAAGGGAACATTGTTACGAGGAGTTGACACAAAAGCCGAGCATCAACGGCTTAATAAGCAGCCAGCTGTTTCGCAGCCATTATGCTCGGAGTTATTGTCCCATTAAGTTTTCCCGAACAATGTAATCATCAATGGGGCATGGAACTTCACCTGATTTATTTGTCTGCGTCATATACTGATACTTATATACGAACGAAACGAAGCAAAACGAAATGAAACAAATGATTACCGTTTGCCTAATTTATTGGATTTCTTCGCGGGCTCAACACGCAAATGGAGTGATAGAGGTCAGTTTCCCAGGCCGGCGTGTGTCCTTTGCCTTTTTTTCGGGTCATTTATTAATTGCGCTCCAAATGCGTGTGCTAATCTCTTCATTATGCGATTTCATAATGGATTACATTCGAATAAATGTGCCTCATTTGCCGTCGCCAGTCAGCTGCTAATTTTCTTTAATTTCGTTGCCATTTTCCTAATGATGCGTGGCCTTGTCTTGGCCCATTCCACTTTCCTCGGTCGTCTTAATAGGTCAGTGTTCTCTTGTAATATTAATGTCTGCTAATTTAAGGCGGCTGTTGTAATTAAATCAGATGCATCAGTTTCGGCCAGGATGTGCGTGGGTGGGCTCCATTAGATAATCGATATGCTTCTCATTCACATCGCGCATTTAATTGAATATACTCCCCGTTGGCTGCAATCAGAATCTCCGCAACTAAGTGAATTATAAACGAACTATACTTTAAATAGGGAATCTGAGATTATTTTCATTTTAGGAACGTCTTTATGAGATTACTTTGCATTTCAGAAACATGTGGCGTTAAATAAATAATGTATATCTTCTAGAAATTGGCTAACACCAAATATTTATATATTTCTTTCGTGTCTTAAACTTTCACTGTAACCATTGTGAATACTTAAATTCTGGCCAGAGTGAAACAAATAAGAATGGAAGCTGAATCTAATCGAATTGCGCCATGTGTTGTCGCTGGCTGATAGCAAATTTGCTCTGAACTCCAGGCTTAGCCAAGAATGTCCTGACACTTTTCCAGGTAATTAAAACACAAATATTAGCCAATGGTTGGGGATGTAGCCGCCCACCTATAGAGCCCATTTTGCAATTTAAATTTTCATGAACAAGCACCGCCAGTTGTCTTCAATCTCTGGTCCCCCTCCATCGCCACCGCCCCCTCCCCTGATCCTGTTCGTCCTTAGCTGCAAGGCTCGCCTTACGTTGCCTTAACAGTTTTCAATTTTCCGACGCTTGTAAGCGCAGCTGACAGCGACTAGCGAACGATACTCCAGCAAAGAGCTTATGTTTCTTGGATTCGGGGTGAATCGGGGTTCCCTAGGAGGGGGAATGGCATTCCACTTTGGCTTTTATTGTATTTCGGTCGCTGTCGTCGCACATTTTTACGACTATTTAAATGGTTTTCACTTTTCGGCTACAAATTGTCGACCAGGTAAGTGTTCACTGGATACGGGCAGAGTTGGAAGTGAAGAAGGGCTGGGTGTGGTCTACCATACTACCCACTTTAATAGCACAGTAGTGCTCTAATTCAATGACTAAAAACTAGGCTCTGTCACAAAATATGTCTATACTTTTCAATGCTAACTATATGTGGATAGTTTGAAATTTATATTAGGTAAATGTAAGCTAGGCAAATATTTGATGTTTGATTCCCTTTAGATTATTTTGAGAAACTCAGCAGGCTGGAATCCTGTGGCTCAACCTGTCAGCAGCACTTGGTATTTGAGTTCCCCATTTTACATTTGACCGCTCTAGCTTCAACACCGATAATACAGAAATAAGGCTTATATCAGTAAGTGAGATTACCAATCATACCTTTTTTACTAGTTAATCCAACTTTACAATCGTTGTAAACCACAGCTCAACATGATGCGCATGTTCACCAGTTACACCAACACTGTGCAGCGCACTGCCAGGATCAGCCACGTCCTGTGGGCCCGTAGCTACGCCAAGGATGTAAAGTTCGGGCCGGAGGTGAGAGGCATGATGTTGCAGGGAGTGGACGTGCTGGCGGATGCCGTGGCCGTGACCATGGGACCAAAAGGACGCAACGTGATCATCGAGCAGAGCTGGGGATCACCGAAGATCACCAAGGACGGCGTGACGGTGGCCAAGTCGATTGCCCTGAAGGACAAGTTCCAGAACATCGGCGCCAAGCTGGTGCAGGATGTGGCCAACAACACAAACGAGGAGGCGGGCGACGGCACCACCACGGCCACCGTTCTGGCCCGCGCCATTGCCAAGGAGGGATTCGAGAAGATCTCCCGGGGTGCCAGTCCGGTGGAGATCCGACGCGGAGTAATGCTGGCCATCGAGACGGTCAAGGACAACCTCCGCCGGCTGTCGCGGCCAGTTAACACGCCCGAGGAGATCTGCCAGGTGGCCACCATCTCTGCGAACGGCGACAAGTCGGTGGGAAACCTCATCAGCGAGGCCATCAAGAAGGTCGGACGAGACGGGGTTATCACGGTCAAGGATGGCAAGACACTGTGTGACGAACTGGAGGTGATCGAGGGCATGAAGTTTGACCGGGGCTACATTTCGCCGTACTTCATCAACACCTCCAAAGGAGCCAAGGTGGAGTTCCAGGACGCGCTGCTCCTCTTTTGCGAAAAGAAAATCAAGTCGGCACCCAGCATCGTGCCTGCCCTGGAGTTGGCCAACGCGCAGCGCAAGCCCTTGGTCATTATCGCAGAGGATTTGGAGGCGGAGGCACTTAGCACCCTGGTGGTGAACCGCCTGAAGGTGGGCCTCCAAGTGTGCGCGGTGAAGGCGCCCGGTTTTGGAGACAATCGCAAGGAGAATCTGACGGACATGGCCGTGGCCACCGGTGGCATCGTCTTTGGCGACGAGGCCAATCTGGTGCGGCTGGAGGACATCAAGATGAGCGACTTTGGGCGTGTCGGCGAGGTGGTGATCACAAAGGACGATACAATGCTGCTCAAGGGCAAGGGCCAGAAGGCGGATGTGGAGAAGAGAGTCGAGGGTCTGCGCGAGGCCATCAAGGAGTCGACTTCCTCCTACGAAAAGGAGAAAATGCAGGAGCGCCTGGCGCGCCTCTCCTCCGGCGTCGCCTTGCTGCGGGTGGGCGGTTCCAGTGACGTGGAGGTCAGCGAGAAGAAGGACCGAGTCATCGACGCCCTGAATGCAACCCGTGCTGCCGTGGAGGAGGGCATCGTGCCCGGCGGCGGCACCGCCCTGCTGCGTTGCATCCAGAAGCTGAACGACCTGAAGGGCGCCAACGAGGACCAAAACATGGGCATCGAGATCATACGGCGTGCACTGCGCATGCCCTGCCTCACGATTGCCAAGAACGCCGGCGTGGATGGTGCAATGGTGGTGGCCAAGGTGGAGATCCTCGACGGCGACTATGGCTACGATGCGCTGAAGGGCGAGTACGGCAACATGATCGAGCGCGGCATCATCGATCCCACCAAGGTGGTGCGCACCGCCATCTCTGACGCAGCCGGAGTCGCCTCTCTGCTGACCACCGCCGAGGCTGTGGTGACGGAGTTGCCTTTGGAGGAGGCCGCCGCCGCTGGAGCGGCTGCTGGACTGGGAGCTCTCGGTGGCATGGGCATGGGCGGCATGGGCATGTAATCCCCAATGAACCTCGTTATCACGATTATCCTTTCCTAAATTCAAAACACAAAAACGCTAATGGTTTGCCAGCCGAGCGGATTGCTTTACACTTTTACCATAATTGATGTTAAATAAATGTGAAATTGAGAATATCGCAGTTAACAATGAAGTGTTCTTGATCTTCTTACTCCTATAATATTTGTCGCTATCTTCTGAAAAGCTCTATAATCAGTAAAGGAAGAATTATGAACTCCCTGACTTTCTGCAAAAGGAATGCCGGTGCTGGATTCGACAACACTGATTGTTAATGCTTCCTCTCGTGGTTTTTGTGCACCCATTTTTTAATGTCCTTTCCCCAGTTGTTTGTTATTTTGCAGCGTCGTGGCCACTGACAGTCTGCTTGTCCTGGAAGTGCTCTCTTACACATGTCCTTTGCTGTGTTTTGTCACAGTTGCCCTGTTGTGCCAGCCACTTGGTGCAGTTTTTGTCGTGTTCCGGGCCCTTCCGTTTTTGCATTTCGCTATGAAATATGAAGCAGTCAGGGACAGCAGAGTACGCTTTCGGGCTTTTCTAATTGTGCTGGTGGGGGATGGGGTATGGGGTATGGTGGATGGTGGATGAGGGAAATAATAAACCGCCACTTGACTTTCATGCATTTGCTGCTTAACTTTGCGACATTTATAATGGCATTCGTTGTGGCCTTCGGGCGGAAAGAAATCTGCTTGGATAGTTTCCACTTGGCCTTGCACTAAGCGTATGCAGGCCTCTTCAGCTCCCCATCAGCCTCATTCCCATTCCGTGCCCCAACCCCAAGCCCCATTATCATGTTCATCCTCATCCTTGGGCTCATCGTCGGAAAGCGGCTAAGAAAATCGCTTGGGCCCGCGGGCCAAGTGGGTAACAGAGCGTGTATACTGAAACCTCGTTGCTCCTCGTTTCAGCACTCTATGCATGTTGAGCATTATTCCTGCGGCTTATCCTTGGCGCTGCTTACACTCGAGTCGCTGCTGTTGCAACATCCTGCCAGGACACGGCCCCTGTCCCCTCCCTCTAAAATCCCCTACTTCCTACAGCCGCTGGCTGTTTATGTTGTCAACGCAAATTGCACTTTCTGCTTGCCGTGTGATGTTCAAGTGCCTGTTAGGAAGATGATCCGCCCACGTGTCTTAATGATGCTACACGAGAACGCAACCTGGGCCCCGGGGGCTGCAACAATGCGCCACTTAATTATGAAAAAGGCCGCTTTGAGTGTCTGCTGTCCGGGCATGGGAATCCGGCACGTTTGCCACCATAACGCCCCATCTAACGTCAGATTTACGGCTCCGGCTAATCCTGTTCGCTTAGCGCATTAAATCAGCACCGAAATGGCCATAAAATTGCCCTTGCCTACATTGCAAACATTTCAAAAATTGACAATTTATTACAAGAGTTGCTGCGGACGCTCGGGGAATGCGGTGCAGGAAGGCAAAGTTTTTTTAAGCCAAAAAGTTCCCACACAATGGAATGGCAAACTACACTGGGCTTCAAAGTAGAGCCAGTTAAAATGGCTTCAATGTAAGTGGAGGTTTTTGAAAATGGAATGTGGAGTGAAAAATTAGTAATGAATCAGTGTTATTATTGACAGCTCTTTAAAACTTTAAAAAATTAGCTTTTCTTGTACTTCACTTGAAAGGTTTTAAGGCGATAAAAATCAAATCAAGTGTTTCAACTAACGAAATATTTTAACAATGTAGTCGACCATTAAATACCCAGTTTTCAATACGAATAAATTGAAAATTTGTGTGGCTTAATTCACTCTGCTTTTGGGTCAATTCCAGTTATCTGCCGCTTCGAAAATGTGTCCCAAGTCATCTGACGCGAATTCTCCGAGAGCTTGGAGCAGATTTATATAGCATTTGATTTTGAATTTTGTTTGCTTGTGGTGGCACACACACACACACACACACATACATACACACACTCGAACTGAAGCGGCATGCAGCAGCAGTTGCTGCTGTAACATGCAGTTTTACATATACAATATGGCCATTGTTATGATTTATGTGGCAGAAATATTTCGGGCGCGCTTCCTGCAAATGTTTGCTTTTTTGCGACAGCACTAAGCCACCCACCCACTAGTTTTATGGCCCAAATGGGCGGCTGTATAATGGGGGAGGGTTTCGCGCTTAACCCGGCCAAATTCAATTTCAATTTGCACCCCATCAAAAGACAAACAAAAGTCTTTGAACTTTGGCCATAAACATATTGCCGGCTTGCGTTTCGATTCGTTTCGTATCGTATCGTTTGGGTTTTTCCATGTTTTTGGCAGGACCCCAGTCTGGCGAAAAGGACGACATGTGGAGAGGCTTTGACTTCTGTTGTCGGTTGCACTCGTCGTCGGTTGGGGCGTTGCTCCATGTCGCAGATTCCTTCAACTTTTGGAGGCTGGGCCATAAACCAATTCGTTTTATGAATTTACACGAGTGCCTCTCTGGCAACCCAGTCGATGTCGACTTGTGAGCCTTCTTCGTAATTGAATTCCATGCGGCGCGTCTTCGACTCTGTGATGCTAGCACTCCTACTGATACTCCTCTCTGTGATGCTAGCACTCCTACTGATACTCCTCTCTGTGATCCTAGCACTCCTACTGATACTCCACTTTAAAGGCCACTTTCCTCTCTAAGACTTAAATGCTTAACGGCCGACCAGATGTTGGCCCAAACTGTCCATCGGGCGATGCAATTCATAAACGGAAATGGGAGCCAAACGTGTTGGCCAACACAAACAATGCTGCCATGGGTTTCGTTTAACAGCTCAGCCCTCAACCCTATCACTCGTCGCTCAGGAAATGCAACGAAACCCTTGCATTTGGGCTCTGGATTTCATTGTTGCACTATTGCATACCCTTGGGGGAACGCCGAGCGACATGTGCCCCTATGTCCTGGTCACCACGTGGCATGCGTTTCTAATTTCCTGATGCCTGGGCCCTATCAACTCCTCTCGAATGCCACCCCTTTGGTTGACCTGACAATTCTAAATTCGAGCTCACTGCAATTTATAAAGGCCAGCTGTGTTAAATGTGTCTGGCTGGTCTGTATTTCGAATAATTGAATTCGCAAGGGCTCTGCGTGCTGACAGGCAGACTAGCGGATCCTTGATGATGATGAATGAACCGAGGCAGAAATCAACAGAATACAAGCATTTTACTATACTTTACTAATTTCTTTACAAACACAACAGCAGTTTCAACACCCTCTCTTTATTATTAAGAGCTTGTATTTTGAAACGAACACTTAGTTTGCAGCTGCAGTTGAGCCGGACTTTAGCCAGACTGCAGGACACACAGGACTATCGAACGCATTGATTGGATGGACAGCAATTACCGCCGATTTTTTCGCCCCTTTATTAATTGCAGGCCGCTGGCGAGTCGCCGCTTCAGTTCACCCACTCTGCAGCCAAAAGGCGGCGAGCCGACGAGCAATTAATCAATTTGGCCTCTTAATTATCGAGCCCAAAGCTGCGAAATCAGAGTAAGACAAACATTGCGAGTTCAGCAAGTCAAAAGAGTAAATGAATTGTGGCCAGACGGCCTAGTTAACCGAACAGTTAATTAAATGGAACGCAACTATCCAAAGGCAGCCTTAAAGTTATATAAATTCCCAGTCGCCTCTGTATCGCAGCCGATTAAAATGCCATCAATTTGAAAATGGATAGCTAGCGAAAGGGGGGCTTCATCTCGAGAGCCAGCCTGTCAGCTGTGGAAATGTGCGAGGCGACAACTTAGGCGCCTCCTTCGTGTTGCATTTTGCCTTGCCAGCTGCCGCGTTGTTGCCATATTTCATGCCCCACGACGCCCGTCCCAAGCTGGAATTTTCCATTTCGTCTCATTCTGTATGCACTCAACGCATTAAGTGGCGACATGTGTTACACTAAAGACAGCGCCACCGAGAAAGGCCCCAAAAATGGCATGCCTTGCGGTGGAGGAGGAGGATGAACGAAGCCGGACTGAGGATGGGAATAGGAGTTGGGATGGGCATGGCGGTGGTGATGGTGATAGTGATGGAGATAAGGATGAGCCGCAGTTAGCTGTTAGTGGGGTGTTAATAGAACGCAGCAGGCAGTGAGCTGCATTCAAATGCATGACTGGTCCAAACATGACCCCAGTCAGCTGCCCATCGCCATGGCTTCGTGCATTAATCAAATGTTAATCTCAGGACGACAGTTTTTTAGCCACATCTCCCAGCAGAACCCAAACCGGAATAAACGCGAACAAGAGTGCCTTTTAACGTTGGGCTTGGAGAACAAGGGAATCATCACTGAAATTCTCCAATTAGCCAGTTTTGCCATTTTCCTTGGTTTTCGATTTGCGCATATTTTCTGCTAATTAAGGGGCGTCGTTATGCCAACTGCAGGCATCTCCACCTGGCTGTTCCACATCGCCAGTTGGCCAGAATCAGTGAAATGAAATATTTTTGGGCTTCAGGATCGCAGCTGGGAAGCCCAAATCAAAGTTTGACAAAATTCATTGCACCTCGGCTCTGATTCATCTGTAGAATGCAAACTAATTTATGGATCAATAATGCATTGGTTTATTTGTTGGCAATGCAATATCGAACTGTAAATGGATCTACCTAAATTATTATTTTAGGACGAAACTTATTTGTCCAAGGATAAGACCACAATTCCGAATTCACAGAAGTTGTCAACGTTGCGTTGTGGCATTTTCAAAAGCTTTGCAAATTGAATGAGAATCTCGTTTTATCACCTTCACTCCGAATGGCGCAATTATGCCCCGAGAACCTTTCTCGCCTTTCGTAATTTATTTATTAAACTCTTCGCCAGGAAAAGGCAAACAAATTGCGAAGCCCTTGGGGGGAGTCACGTAGTAAATGCATAAAAAATCGGCAACCGAAAGAAAGTAAAGTCGCTTGTCCCATGCATTTATGCAAAATGTGAGACATTGTTGCGAGACCTTCTTCCAGCATTAAGCTGTGTTGCGTGTCCCACTAATTTGACCCAAAAGGACTCAGTCAGCACGAATCTCATATAAACTATTTCAGCAACATCAGGATCGCCCAAGATGGAAATAGTAGAGTTCCCCAGTTCTCTGGCTGCCAGTTTACATAATTCACGAGGGGCACAAAAGGGGCTTCATAGAACAGAAGGTCCAAGATGAAGCTGCTCTATGGGCACAATTTAAGTGTAAGGCTTCAGGACGAAGGACTAATTGCACAACCAGCCTTGTTAAGTCAATACCACAGGACACAAACACACATCGAATGAACCGCAGGCAGGCGTCACTAATTAAAATAAAATTTGATTTAGTCGCCGAATTCCAGCTCCTCCGGCACAGCGTTGGTATTCATATTCATGCGGTTTTCCATTTCAAAGTGCGCATGCACCGCAATCTGTATAATTATTTATTTCGCCTTTAGCTTCGAGCTCTGCAGCATCCTTTAACCATTTGGGGTAACCACAATTTCTGTTTTGGCATCGATGCGTTTGAGCATGCACTTCCATCTGCAATTGGCATTTGCTTCACTCACTTGTTCCATCGCAGGACTTTTCACATTTTGCGGCCTATGCAGGATTCAGGGATTATTCAAGCGACTTTTTTTTTTTTGTTTCTGTAGTGGATTACTGGATAATGAATCAAAATTCTTGTTCAAAACTGACGACACCTCCATTAAGCAAGTACATACCAGCACAGTGCAAGCACTGAAATCCATTTAAATTTTCCTGAGCAGATGCTGGGGTACATGAAATATATCTGCTGACGCTTACTGTCTTGCCTCTCGGCGAACCTATCATAAAAATATTAAGCCATTCCAAGTGTGCTCCTCAATTGCATCTCCTATTTGCATCAAGTTGCAGCATCTAAATTAATGTTCCGAAACAGACAAACCATTTAACTCGACAACGAACTGTCGACCAGGCAGCCCTGACCTCCTCGGTGCCTCGGTGGCAGCCACAAAGCTGCGTTCATCGCTCGCAAGCTGCAACTAACAACGTTGGCAATCCTGCAGTCCACCTATCCCCCAACTCCCAGCTCCCAGCTCCCAACCCCCGCCCACCGCAGTTAATTTGTTGTACAAGCCCGCACACAAATAAAGCAACCAACGAGCGGCTGGAGGAGCAATTCGTTTGCTTTGAGCCAACATGCAACACTTTATCCACTGGATGACGGTTTTCAAATTTACAGCATGTCAACGGGCGAGGGCCTGTACAAGCACCCAAAGTTTCTGGCGTCCAGTCGGACCAGCCAGTATCCCACATCGCATTAACCATATGGTTGGGAAGAGCACACTGCACTTGGCTTCTAAATTGGGTAAATATGCATTGCGTATACGTACTGTTGCGCCTGCTATTTGCATCTAGCAGTGATGCATCTTTTTTCACGTGGCATTAATTTTCAATTGCACAGTTCGCAATAGTTTGGATACTTTCCAACCTACCTGTATACGGTTTTAAACCATAATGCAATATGATTATTACAATAATCCTCTGTTTAATTCAACATTGTCTAAGGCCGAAAAGAGAGCGTAAAAAGCCGCAGTAAACTTTTCCAAAGATGTCAACCAGGCCAAAAATTCATGCAACGCTTTATTATTAAATAAACATGTACGTACAAATATTTCTTTTATGAAAACATGACAATATTCAAATATTTTAAAATGGAACAAGTCGAACGACATCATTTGCTAACCACCTCACGTACTTACAGAAACACCTGTATTAAACAATGCACATAAAATCAGGACTTGCTGAGGAAAAAATAAGGTAAGGGGAGAAAGTTTCGAATAGCAGGATTTCTTCTGCCAACTTCACCGCCGTAAGAGAATCTACGCCACATGGCCAACACGTTTCGCATTGATGTTGGAATTGTTAGTCGGTTGCTCCGCTTGTGTTGGCCCTTTTTTCGCTCAGTTGAGCTCACATTTTATGGTCAAGTTGCATTCTGTTTCATTTATATTTCATGTGTGGTTTTTATTTTCCGTTTCCTCTGGGCAAGACGATTTCACATTTTACTTTTCCTATTAATGTCAATTTAAATGTTCCAACACTTTAGTTGCTTGCAGAGAATCCAGAGAATCACCCAAGGGTGTTTACTGCCGCTGTCCGACTGAGATATTGTTTGCACAAAAGCACTTAAAGACTGCATTACTCCTCCTAGATAATCGCTCGGAAAATAGTTGAATTCCCTTTTCCGCTCGAGTCCAGTTCCGCAGTCATTTGTGGCAATTTGCGTGCTCATTGTTAATTTGATTCTCTGCTAGCGATAAGCGAAAAACACCTCGACAGCTCCTGGGGCCTCAGCTATTTGGTTTGGGCGTGGCTGGGCGCATAATTGAACGATAAATTAAATAAGAGCCGTGCCGAGACTAAACCCCAAAACGCATTCAATCGTTAAAGTCCGTTGCCATTTCGGAGGTCCCAGCCAATTGAACTGTAAGCCTGAACTCTGCCAACAAAACCTTCAGCTGGAATACTGGTAAGGCGATGAATCACTGAACGAACTATACTGTTCAAGTATTTATACTCAATTTTACAATTTTCATTATGGAGTAGCTTTTAAATTGTTCAACTGAGATGAAAGCAATACAACGTTTTAGACGTTGATAAACTTGCTGTTTAGCCTATTTTTCCCTTGTGTTTAAGCGCTTCATAGATCAGTGAAAAGCGTGTAAGCTAACTAAAGAGTTTGCAATACTGACTAGCCATGAAAAGTTAAATGTAAATATGTGCGCCCTGCTCTGTGCAGGAATGATTTGCCAGAGTTTATGACTAATTAAAAACTTTCAAAATCTGCTTTTACACCAAATTTAAGGCCATTTAATGTAAGGGTCGGCGTTTCCGTAACGCCAACCCAATCTTTCATGGGCGCATTCGAACTTTGATGTTTTTGTCGGCTTAGACGTTCACGGTCTGGCGCACATTTGCCAAGTTGAGCGCAGCTGGGGAGTGTGAGAAGCGCATAGAAGGGCGCAAAGCAAAGCGGCAGTTGTGGCATGCTGTGAGCTACCTTTCACAGGGGGTCACCCAAATTGTATGTGAAATCACAGCACAGACTCAGGTGGAGAAAGCAGCTGCAATGAGTGACTTACCCGTGGTGAAGAGCAGTACGTATGTAGAATCAGCGCAACACAGCCGGCAACTGCTCTAATACCCGACCATTAGCCATGAATAGCCTCAGCCAGAGTTCGCCGTATAGCCAGATTGGGATGGGAGCAGCCGGTGGCTTCCTCACCGGCTTCGTGCTCCTGAAGGCGAGCAAGATGGTGGCCGTGGCCGCGGGCGGGACCATTCTGGCGATCGAGCTGGCCTGGCAGGCGGGCCTCGTCAGGCTGGATGTGGTCAAGACACTCTCACAACTGGAGCAGGATCAGCACCGGGTTCAGCAGTTGCCAGTGAGAGAAATGTCCTTGGAGCGAGTGAATCTCAACCGCGTTCAGGAACTGGGGGATAAGGCCAGGAAGGCGTGTGCAACCAGCGGTCGCCTATGTGTGGCCTTCTTGGGCGGCTTTCTACTCGGCTTTGGGTGGGCTTAACTAATGCAAATTATGATCGCAACACATATAAAATATTTAAGATGTAAACGAAAGTTTTCACCTGTAGTGGCCTGCGGGAGCACTTTTTTTGCAGTTTTTGGGTGCCGGCACGCAGGGAAAGTTTCCATAACAAAAGCCTTGAACATTTTATAGAAATTCTCTTAACAAATAGCCAAGGCTCTCTTCACCGCACACACAAACATACGCATACACATACACTTACACACATACTCTAACGTGCATTTAAAGTTTGTGCTCCGCATAAAAAGCGACCCAGCAAAAACTTCAAACTTGTAACAACATTTTCATGCGCTTTTAAGCATTTCAATTTTCCCCGCTCGGTGGGAGTAAATTTATGCATAAGCAAAGTTTTTCATAACCAAGGCAATAGCTTAGCAATGTGGAAGTGAGTGAAGTAGGTGCGGAGTGGCCGATTTCATATGCATTGAGCGACTGTGAAAATATGTGATTAGCAAGCTAGAATCGTATGCAAAACATGGGGAAAAAATATTTTACTACTCCCTCTCTCTAAATCAATTAAATTCATCCCTTGCAGTAGCATCGAGTGAGAATAATAAGTGAGCCTGTCACGATTGCATAACTATTTGACATCTGGCCGAGATATTTCTTAGCTCGTTTTTCCCGTATATCCTGATATCCTGCTATGGGAAAAATGCCAGTGATTGCTGCAAGCGATCCAAAAATAAATATGCCACACTGTTCGGGATCTTCTGCGAACAATAAAAATCAATTTAAATCGAGCCCGAAACTCGAACACTCACTGGCAAACGCATCACGTACGGCAACGGAACACATGTCGTATGAGCAATGAAATTTGCATTTGAAAAAGCCAAAAATTGTTTTCTTTTGCGCAACAGCAATAGCAACAGCACCCAATTTAAAGTCCGGCAAATTGGCAAACTAGTTCGATTTGACGTTTTAATTATTCAAATGCCGATTGCCCGATAATGGATAATGGATAATCCCAATTAGCAAGGTATAGCCTTTAGTGGTTGCCAGAATTAATTGAAAGAGAGTCCGAGGATAAATGCAGTCGAAAGTTTTGCCTGTGATTAGCATGGAAATCGGAGGGAAAGCCAGGGAAGGAAAGGAGTAAAAGTCGCGTCCAAAAGAGGTCGAGAATGCAGTGAGATTGTGATTGGACGACCGCAGGCGGCGGTAGATTCAATTAATTAAAGGTGATAATTGGGCACCTAATTGGCAACAAGATTTTCACGTAAAAAGCACTAAAAGATTTGCGAACGGTCACACGGGCTTTGAAAGATAATCCCAATAGGGGTTTTAATTGAACAGGAAAGTCTTGGGAAATTAAAATGCGAAACGAACTAAGAGAATAATACAATCTTCTTAATGAATCTTATTGTCATACAATTTTTTTGTTTGCTCATTTCTGCTAGTGAACATATTGCGTTGGACTACATCATTTTCCAGCAACGTTTCCAAACATAAACAGATTAAATAATTGCATACTGCATAGACTTCTGTCTGCCCAGGAAGCCACCCATTCGTGTTTTCATTTGTGTTGATAAATATGGTTAAATATTTATTTATAAGGCTTAGAAAAACATTTACTTGGCCTTAACCACATAATCCGTAGGCTCTGGCAATTACACATGCAAGCTTGAACATACACAACACAAAATCAAATTTCAATGGGCCGAACAACAAATGGCCTGCCATTGTTTGCCATCAAAGCTAACCAAACCAACCCGAAGCGAAACCGAAACCGAAACTCCAGAGTCCGAGCCAAATGCGTGTAAATGCAATATGTCTAACAATTTGACCAAAACTGAATTTGCACAAGACCACAAATAGCCAAATTGAAAATAGCTTGCCTGGCCGTGGGAATTATTAAATTTGAAATTAAATGCACTTTCCAGCAATTATTGGGCAATAAAATGGGCCCTCTGTGAATATATAATTGCCCAAAACAGACCATTTGATTCTGGTATCCATCGAGCATCTTGCCAATAACGCGATCAAGCCTTAAACAGTTCAAACTCGGGACTGGCAGTGGAAACTTCAACTTCAAAGCTCCTGCATGCTGCTCATTAAATTCTCATGCTTGCCTGCAGTCCAAGGTAAAATACTGCAGTTTCAGTCGACTCGCACAATGCCCTCCTCGATTTCCTTTGCAATGTTTTCCTTTCTTTCTTTCCGACTACCAGCCAGCCTCTTCATTTGCTGCCGCGCTGCCTTTGTTGTTAACAAAAAGCGGAAAAGAGCGTGGCAAGACAGGGGGTTTTGCGGGAAAAGCCTTTCCATCTTCGGTGCTGACCTATGGCGCAGTACGGGTGAAAAATGGAGAACTATTATTGGGGAAAAATACACAGGTTAGGTGCTCCACGCCGAGCAACGCAGCCAGAACTTAAAAGTTGCAAAACCTAAAGGGTACCTCTAAGTAGGTAATTGTTTTCACTTTTAAGATTTTGTATATTTTCTAAGTAGTATCAGAACTTTATGTGAACGCCGCTAGGTGGCGCTCTTGAGCAATCAATACAGCTGATATATGAATACTTAGTTGCACTTTCTTAGGCGGAGTACGGGGTATCTTACAGCCGAGGTACTAGACTAGTTTGTTCTTATCACTTTAAAGTTAATGTCGCGAATTTTCATATATGCTCAAAATATACAAAACTGATATATACTGACTTGCACTTTCTTAGGCGGAGTACAGGGTATCTTATAGTTAAGGCACTAGACTATTATGTTTTGATCACTTTTCACTTTAAATAAACAAGTAAATGTCGCGAATTTTGAGTTATGTATGTGCTCAAAATATACAAAGCAACCACGGCCCGCAGTTCGTGACAATTGACAGATTGTTAAGGTCGAACTGGATGTTTTTGCTAGCCCACAACAAGCGAACTGGTGGAAAAGCCACATCCATGGCGACGAACTGGAAATGTTATTGTAAAACGCCCGGTGCCTGTGCGTTTGGGCGTGTCAATTTAATTATGTCATTATAAGAGGCAAATAGGCAACGGAAATGTTTTCAACTTTTTGCCCCCAAATTCTACATCAATCGCTTTAAAGTTCTTGGACGTTACTGTGTAGTGTGAGTGTGAGTCTGGCAGACACAAGCGGATGTAATTTCCAACTCAAGTTGCCCTGGTCATGTCCATGTCGGGCGGGACCTTCAATAAATTTAGTCCTGCGAACGGCGATGGACTGCTATCCTGGCTATCCTGGCAATCCGACACTCACATCGGCTCAGCTGTCTGGCTGGCATTACGTGCAAATAGTTACGTGAAATTATTTCCGGAATCGGTAACTAATATAGCTCCGTTTGAGCTCCCCTGGCTACCTGGCTGACTCGCAATGAAGTTGCCGCCAAGTTCCCAGTCGGCTTAGCTTCAAAGTCAAACAATGCAGCTAAACTGATTAAAGCTTTTCTTAAAGTTTCGACGCAGGGGAATTCACGACTGCACTGCACGGCCTTCGAACTCATCTAAACAGCTCGTATTTCCAGTGCAGCTGGCTCAAACTGTCGCCATAAATGTTAATTAAATTAAAACGCTAATAGGCGTGAAATATGATAACACACAGATACGGAAACATGCAGACACCAGCGAGCTCCGAAGGGAAAAACCCTGCTGGCAGGTGGCAAAGTTGGGCAAAAAAGGAGCAGGAGCTCTGGAGCTCTGCAACAGCTGCCTCAACGGCTCCAGCCACGCCCCTTGCCGCCCTGAGGGGGCGTGTGGCAATTGCCAAAGTTGCCGCTCACTTGATTTTCAGAATAATACTCGCAATAATTAAAATGAAAATCTGAAATGGGCCGAAGGCATCGGGCACCGAGCTGCCAGTCGAAGCATCTGCCAAAGGAAGGCAAACAGACAGACAGATAGATAGGGAAATGGCAGAAGGGTTCGGGGTTTTAGAGCTGCCGTTACCACTTCGCTGCCTCCTTGGGCTCGAAAAATTTGCCTTTTGGTGGCGCCTAATTAAAAGGGATAAGTGCCAGGACAGGTGTGAATCTGGGGTGGTCGCCTTGCCATGTGGCAAGTTGGGACGGGGCCGACGTAATTACTAATTGCAGTGATTATAAGGGTTGGATGAACCCTTCCTGAATCGGGTGCTGAGTCCGTCGTATTTGGGGGATGTCTTAATTGTTTCTCTATTCCATTAACATAAAATAGTTTGATGATGGCGCTGCTTAGCTGTTTAAAAATTCCAGATAAATCACAAAATAACTGAAGGGTTCGGTAAATAGAAAATATCCAGATATTCAAGACTCTTGAGAACTTTTAGTTCGACCCGCTTCGAAAGCTTATAAACTGTTGCTCAATCCCCATACACACAAATACACACAAATACACGCAAGTACTAACTAAGCCCAATGACTAGACTCCATCAAAGCCAGGCCTTGTGGGCAGCCCCAACTGCTGACCCCTGACCCCAGCCCGCTGCCAGAAGTCCGCTCGCTTATGTGTCCGCTTAAGTGCTATTGACGGTCCAGACCGCAGTGACAGGTGGCAAAGGGGGTGCGGGAAAGCCGCTTAGGACGAAGGACATTCTACAGCCCCCTTCATGTCTCGGGGGCTTTCTAATTTGAGTGGGGCTGCCAAGGTTCACGCGTGCATTGTCACAGATTTGCTGGTGGCCCAAGCTGGGCGCCATTAAGATGATGAAATGTCCCCGAAGGTCACTAGGCAACTAGGCAACACTCGACCCCGATCACTTGTTGCCAATTAACCATTATTAATATTGAGTCCTTTGTGCGCAACCTGCTGCCGCTGGGCGAGTTTACACTAACCCAAATTGGGCCAAGTCCACTCCACTCAGTTGGGGATTGGCGTAACCATCTCCTTTTGCAGTGTAGGCTTGTAGCTGGGCGCCCCTTGATAATGCTTAATTTGCTGTTTAATTATGCGTAGAGCATTCTTTGTGGACGCCCCGATGTCCCTACTAATTACAGCCGTTTGTTATCTGGTGGGAAACACTTTTCTGTTTAAAGCGGCTTAGGCGACCCCTCTCCGCAGGTTCACACATTACTTTCCACTTGTTTTCCCATTTCACATACATACTATACATGTGTCTACGCAGCAGACTGACAATTTACCAAAGGCAACAACTTAATTTGGGCAACATTCCACTTCCACTCACACCCATGCCACTTGGGTGGGGGGATTACAAATGGACAAGCTGCGTGCAAATGTAACTGCTCCCAACATCCAAACACGTTCGAAAAACATAAACAGCTTGGGTCCCATTTGTATTTTGGGGTCGGCTCCTTCGGTGCGGTGCTCTGCTGAATTTAGTGAGCTGGCCTCGTAAATTTTAAATATACTTTGCTGGCTAAAGCGCCATACCGGCTATTGGATACCCGCTACTTGTATTCCTGTGGCAAGATATGTGCCATACTCCCAGCTGTTTTGAGAAATGTTTTATATTCCTGTTTTTTGTTTTGTGAGTATATGAACTCAGATTATTTTTTATATGTCTGTAGCACTCTCTTTTTCCTGGCATCCTTTAATACATGCCTAATATACCCTTGTAGTCAAGGCTATGGAATATTTGAGTGCTTTGCTCATCTGAAAGTATCTGAAGAGGAGAAGGTTGGCGACCAAAGTAGATACAATACAATATCAATAAATATCTGTTTAGCCCAGAGAACTCAAGACTAATATAAGCATAAAATGGTGATTACCTTTCAACTAATAGATAGTTTCATCTGTTATTCGCAAGAATAATACTAACGCTGAACTCAACTTAAAAGCATGTAGTTCATTTCCTTTAAAAGCCTCTTTGTCATTAGTGGCCCAACACAAATTTTGGCATGCTTCCCTTTATGTTTGCCCCTAAAGATGGGATTTCCTATTCATACAAAAAATACCGCATCACTTGCGAAATACAACCGATACAGAAGTCATTTGGGCGGGCATAAATCTCGGCAGAGATATATAGAAAACACTCTGCGCATAATAAGGATAATAAGGATCTTCCCGGCCGGCGCTTAAAAGCCGTTTAATAAGTCTGGCCACAACACACCCATGACAAATGTACCCGACTGCATTGTGCGGAATCGAAGGACGAGCTGCTGGTCGAAGTTGCCACTGGAGTCGGGTTGGAGTGGTGTGGTGTGGTCAGGACTCGGTTCTGTTGCAGGTCGGATTGGGGCCACTGCACTGGCCATAAATTTTATTGGCCGCCTATTGAAACGTTGACGTGGCACAGATATTTTGTCGCATAATTTTTGATAAATGATAAAGTGCTGTAGCCGTCCCCGAAAGACAATAAATAAAGCGAGTGGCGTAACAAGATAGGTCAATCAAATTAAGACGGGACCAATAAAATTGCAAAACCAATTAATTTATGAACATCCACTACTCGTATCTGTATCAGACATCGACTGACATAGGGCGAAAGGGATTTTTTTCAGCTGGAAAATTACCCATTTCCTTAAGCTGTACGCAACTCGCAATCATTTGCACATTCAAAGAGTCAAAGTGCAGCTAAAAGATTTGGAAACCTATCCCAGCTAAGAGCCCGTTAAAATATTGTATTTTACGTTTAGCCACAAATCCATTTGAGCGCATTAACCTTTCCATGTCTCTGCATGCTCAATGGAGTCGGGCCACAAGTTTATTTGCTCATTCAGCTCAATCACAGATCAAATAGCTGGCAAAAGTGCTGGAGTGCAAATACCTGGCAAACAATTTGAACTACTCTCAACCTTTAAACTGCAAACAACGAGCAGCAGATTGCCTGCCCAGACGGAGGACGGCAGGAGGAGCGAGGTTCCAGGCGAGGTTCCAGGCGAGGAGGAGCAGTCAGACAATTGCCCCCGAGGAGTCGGGCAGGCAGCATAAATTGCTCCGACACGAAAGAAGTTGGATTGCCGGGCAAGGATAAGCAGCCTTCTCAACCTCGTACTCGTACCCCCTCCAGTGTCCTTTGTTTCTCCTGCAAACAATTTGCCAAATCCGGGCCAGAGATTGAACAAAAGAAGTGCATATGTAAAACTTGGAGCCCACTTCCTTCGGAATGACTACCTGGGGCATCCCAGTGATTGCTCCAAATATTCGAAACACTGCCATTAAGGAATGCCCTACTTATGCTCCTACAAATGGCCTTCAGTAAGTTGGAATATCAAATCTAATTTAAGACACATGGTAGAGCTGCTCAAAAATATTATAGTGCATATTTATAATATCAGGGTGCTAACAATAAAGCAACATAAGTGGATCTACAATAATAATAGCTTCTTTTTATTGAATTATTTCATGTGTTAAAACCTAAAATGATATTCTAAGTAAAGCAATGGAATGTGAAGTGCGTGAAAGTGTTTAGATAATCAGAGAACAGTCTTTGAAAGGCTTTTAAGTGTCGAACTGCAATCAATACAAGCCCACATGACACAAGTGACAGAAGAGCGAAAACGAGGGAAAAATGATTAAAGCACCTGTCAAGTTGATTGACGGAAACAAAGCCATTCGAAGTCGTTCGAATGCCGTATAGTAGCATAAATTACAAAATAAATAACATAAATTTCGAGTTAGTTTCGCCGTTGTCGTTGCCTGGCACAACCAATACCCTAAATACCAAAAATATGCAGTGTTAGCTCGTCAAGGTGTCGTCCTGACAGCCCAGAAATTACAATAAACTGGCATTCAACCCTCCATAAATCTGTTGATATACGTGTTTTCCATATATATATATCTCTGTTGGGTATGAGTATCTTTAGTTTCTGGAGTTGTAAACCCCCTTTCGCATATCGAACAAAGATTTTATTTCGCCCATTGCCAACTAGCCACGTTTAAGCAAATGCTATTAATACCTAATCACATTTCATAGTTCATCTTTTGTGTGCGCTACTAAAACAATGAGCACACGTATTTATGTACATGTTTGCCTTAAGGATCAGGACCCCTCCTTCTTTCCAATTGCAGTTGACATAAACAATTTAAGTCCAATGAAAACATGTTGCTTAGTAAATTTATTTTATAAACGACTCTGTCAACAGGATGATGAACATGATTTTCAAATATTTGTGTTTGACTTAAATCTGTGAGCGTCTACATGCGTGTGATTTTGCGACTGTATGGCTGATTTTTGATACTGTTTGCTGGAGGGATGCGTGTGCAAATAGTTTGCTATAGCAAATTTAATTCAATTAGAGGATTTTTCAGCTTAAATTAATATAAGGAACGTGAATTTATGATAAAACACTCACCTGAATGCAATTGGCTTTCAAATGGAAAGAATACCTTATAGTGAACTGCAATATAACGTCTATATTTAAGGTTTTTTTTTCCTATTTGAAGCTTATCAAATAACTGATTTGATGCGATTATTTATCGTTTTTTAAGCCGACTGCATCAGCATAATAAGCATAAGGTCTATATATAGTGTCATAAATCATTATTTTGAAAAATGAAGCCTTAATTAATTGGTTGAAGAATACGTAAATAATTATATTTAACAAGCAATGTTGGTAAAATGAAGTCATACTGCAAGTGCCACCTTCCCCATTCACGTTCCATGCCACCAACTGTTGCCACGTGCCGCAAACAATAAATGAATTGAGCCCAAACAACGTGTAATTTACGCATATTAATTGAACGCTGCATGCTTTGCGGCTCCGATGGTAATTCCATGATGATAAATAAACATGAAAAATGAAAAACGGAAAACTGTTTGTGTAACACCAGCACACGAGGGGGGAATACCCCACATCATCCGCCGCCCGTATCGGAAATATATTCATTTCATTTTACCATATTTAATTAGTTGCTACCGGAGGAGAAATTGACCGAACGCGTTGACACAGTCGATTATGTTAATAAAGTCAAGATGGGGAAATGATCGGGCAAAGGGGAGGAGGGGGGCTTAGCTGTTGGGTAAATGCAACTTGACAAGGCCACAACTGCACTTGCATTTAATTGTGCATTGATGTTTATCGCGGCGTGTAAATTTGCAGGCTCGGTGCCTCTTTGCCCCTCTCCCACCAGCTGCTCCTTTGAGTCCGCAACCCTCTTTCATCTTTCAACTGTCAAGCGGCTTTGAGCCATCGATATGAATGGTTATTACCACCCAACCACCCAACCACCCATCATTCAATGGGTATGTGCGTTGCGAGTGTATGCGTCTCATTGGTTTAAGTGCATTTATTTAATTGACGAGCATTTGCGCGGAGTTTAATTCGCGTTAATGGGACATGACATTTTAATTGGATTAATTGCGTTTATTAAGTGCAGCGACTCTCTCAGCTGGTGAAAGTGACGAGCTGATTAAGTTCTCCACCCCCCAAACGGTCAGTTGCAATCATTGGCCAGCAGTTCGACAAGATACACGTAAATACCCTTCGTTAAGCTTTTTAGCTGAATTCAGGCCACGAATTATATATTCTGCACCATGGCTTTATTTATTTTGGGGTATGTTATTTAAGTAGCTCTTTTTTTACTCACACATCAATTAATACGATATTTTCATTTTGGCAAACAAAACAAAACATTATAGTATCTAAAAATGGAAAACAAACAAGTTAAGCGTGTGAACCAAAAATTCTTTTTAAATAAACATAAATATCATAAGAGAACTTTTTCATATAACAGGCTTTTAAACTGCGAAAATCAGCTTTTAAATATAATAGAGCTGCGAAATCCACTGCATTAACACAGGGAGCTTTTCTTGGTCGAAAACACGGGTAGAACTTGTCCATTTTATTCCCCTGCTGGACCCAATCCAAACAAATGTTCCAGCCACTCTTTCCCTGTCTTTTGTTTAGTTCATAAAATATAAATAAGCATAAATCACGCACACAGGCAAACTGGAACATGATTAACAAGGTCATTTAGCGGCACTTGTTTTTACGGACCACCCGATAGCCGTGGCCCCCGGCAAAGGCGGCCTATACACATAGGCCAAAAAACATTTGCTTAGCCAAAAGGCACAAAACGGTTTTCCACGCAGAAAACTCGATTAGTGGGTTAAACGCTGAAACGCCCACCGAAATCGAGCGCCCAATAACATGGAAGGAAAAAGGGGCGATCTCGAAATGCGTATTCCTTGATATATATCACTCTGGGGAGACATTTGATAATAACTTGCGGCCAATGTGGTCTATAATCAGCATAAGTTAGCCAACTTTTAGTTGGCTGTTGTGTTTGCACTAGCAGTTAGCAGATGTGTACGGCAATTGATCTATGTGGAGCCCATGGAGCCCCTGGGCCCATGCCGTCGGCCATGGAAAAGCCATCTATCTGGGAAAGCGCAGACAGGCAGCACATATTTTTCGGCTGACACAGCAAACATTAATCATTTGTATTGGCTGGATTTGCCTATGTTTTTTCTATGTTCTAGCTGGGGCAAACAAGTCAATTCCTGAATTTTTATTGAGATGAAGTCGGCATTCGAGAGGCTTTCTTTCGCCTGTATTTGGTTAAACTGACTTTTCTGCTGTTGCCTTTTCAAGGTAAATACAATTTGCTGAAATCGCCCAGCAGTCGTTTACTTTTTCTGGTACTCAGTTGGCTTGAAGGTGCGCCTTCCCGTATCATTTCTACTTCAATGAATATCAACGTTCAAGCAATAACTTATCTTAAATATCGTATCCTAAGAAATACGCTAAGACATGAGCAGTTTTTCTCATCTTCTAAGTTCAGCAATGGCAGTATCTGCCATTGAAAATGCATCGACAAGCTATCCCGGCATCCAGATTTTCTATCTTAAAGCCGCATCACATAGCCAGGACATTGGCATTTTGTTAAGCGAGGAGCAAAGATTGCGTGCTTCCCGCTGGGAAAGTGGCGGGGTAAATAAAAAATTATGTTGCATGCCACATGGCGTCGAATGTCTTGGCATATGCAGCAAATAATTTAATTTGGAAAACAACGGGTAGCATCAGTGAGGTAACAACGAATGCTGAATTATCTTTTATGTTTATATGCCTATATTTTAGAGTTCCTTTCTAAAATTACATATAAACTTACAATTTGATATTTTGTTAATATACAATCTGATCTGATTTGGAATTAATTGAAGTATGTTATAGCGGATAATGCCCAGCTTTTCTTCTTCCCAAAAGCAGATCTCACGTTATGAGGTGCGCATCCCACCTGATTTGTATCCGGCTGCCTCGAAATCCGATTAGAGCGCCCTGACAAGCCCCGTCCGTGGGCCTAAAAGTTAATATATCAAGAAATATATAAAATTTATAAACCACACTGTGTGTCGGCATAAAAGCGTGATGCAACTTTATTACGACGATGCCTACGAGCATCCAGCCACTGGAAAAGTGGAAAATTTAAAACACCTACACGCCCGTAAAAGTGTGTGCGTGTGTGTGTGTGTGTGCCGGCTGCTGTTAGCTGAGCAAATAAACAGCGTTTTGCCATTTTTCATTTTCCATTGCTGGCGCCACACACTAAGGTAAATAGGAAAGTGAAAGCAGTTAAAACAAACAAAATCAACCACGGGATAAGCGCCTGCAAATCCGAGTGTGCGAGTCTGTGTGTTTGGACTGCCCGTCTCTGTGTGAGTGCTGCTATGGATGCGGATGTCTAGGTGTGTGGGTTTGGGGGTGTGTGGGTGAGGATGTGCATCCATGTGTGGCAGGTCGGCGGCGGCTTGATGCACTTGTTGCAGTCGGAGAACGGGGCCACAAAACGCTGGGCGCTGGGAAAAATGTTTCCAGCAAATAAAATCCGAAGGGAAGGAGTGGCGGAGGGGCGAAGAGGCGAGCGAAGGATACACTCTGTTGCCTATCTCTCGAGCCCTCCGTGCAGCCAGCAAATAAATTAACAAATTAAAAGCGTAACAAATTGGCCATGGGCTTGGGGCAGGCGGGGAATTGCAGTCGACTGCTGGAGCTGCCCCAAGTTGATTTTAATTAAATTAGAGCGAACGCAACACATGTCAACGATATGGACAAGTGCAGCACGGAAAGGGTTAGGATGTCATGCATGGAGCTCCAGGGCTCCGTTTAGCTTGACGAAGTCCTTTCCTAGGTGGTTTATGCTATTATAAATAACTCACGCAATTCGCAGACAATAAGAAAATTAGACAAATTGCATTACGACAAGTAATGAGTTAACTGCAGACTTTCGTCCTACATATCAAAGACAACAAATATTTCTTTTATAGCCCAGAAACGCACTGAAACTGAGTCTTTGTGCAGAAACGCTATCGGTTGCATGCCAAGTGCATCACGAAATGTGACTTTAGTTGACTCTAGCTGTGGCTCATCAGCACCTCGTCGGTGCATCGATGGCATCTGGTGCCTCTCCAGCCGAGCGGCTGCAATTCATTCCGTCAACGCCACGGGTATCTGCATTTACTGAGTGTGGATCTGCTGGCCAGGCGACACGGCCTTTAAATTGGGAGTCGCCGAAAATGGACAGCACCAACAATCAACGATGTCCGGGCATCGAGTGGCGCCGGGAAATTGCAATGTTTGTGCCGAGGAAGCCCCTGGCCACCCGATGTCCCGATGTCTCGATGTCCTGACATCCTGGCTGACTGACTGCCAGCCATCGTGGCTGTCCGGCTGCTTGGGTATCCGCGTCCACATCCGGCTGATGTGCAAATCAAATAACAAATGATTGTCTCTGCCAAACTGGGCGACTCGACTCGACTCGTGACTGTGATTAAGGCCAGGCGGATGGAAGAGAGCCCCTGCTCCAAAGCTCCAAAGCTCCAGAGCTGTGGACTGTCCATGGACCTGTCCATCTGCCAAATGAATATTCCACATTTTCGCTATCCCTCCGCACCCGCATATTTTTCTATGCGCAATCACAACAGATTGTGTGTTGCCTTTTGTCAAGTTAAATTGAATCGAGCTTAACTGGCATATAGTTTTTGTGGAATAGAAATGAAAAGAAAACTTGATTTTCGTTCGTTTTTACAGAGCGGTGCGCCAGGTGTGATCAAATAAGCTGGATTTTCTTTTGTAATTATTTGGTTTAAGCACCGGAATCCTCGATATGAATATTTTTCAAAAAATATACATTCGGAGAAACTGCTCAGGCGCGCTCATAAAACCCTCATCAAACAAAGAGCAAAGTCGCAAAAATATAACAAAAGCAGAAACGTCACCAGAGATAAAAATGCAATAAAACGGTGTCTGGGTGTATACAATAACTCACTTCCTACCCTTGAAGGAATAAAAGGATTTCAACAGACTAGGATAAATACATTTTTTTTAAATACAAGTCAGTTTCTATTTGCAGCTTTAATTTAAAGGCTTTAATCAGCTTTCTTTTAGCTTTTCTGTTTAATCTTTAAGCTTCCTATGCGAAACTTATCCGTACTTTGACTCTGCAACTTTCAATTTGTATACTTTTACAATCTATGAATTTTTTTGTGAAAAATCGTCTTGCATTGGATTTTCATTCTCTTTCACTTTCTTTTGCGCTGTGCCCTCAAAATCTTTATTCAGTTTCGCCGAGCAAAACTTTTGTTTTATTTTAATTCCTGTGTAGCCTGGAACCAAAAATCGCAAGTAAATGTCTTTTACAAGTTGAATTTAAGCTGAAAAGTTTTCTAATTAAAATTAAATAGAAAGTTTGCATTCAGTGAAGTTTTGATTATTATTTGGATTTGTTTTTTACACACCTACTTATTTACTCCATTCTCTCACATTTTTATAGTCTTTCAGTTAATTCTGTCCTAGAGGTCATGCATCGAATGGGGTTAGGGAAAGCGATGAGTTCAGTTTCCTTGCAGCGAAAGTTCCCCTCAAAACTTCCGAAAGTTGGTTGACGTCGAGCCATGAAGGTCAAGAGTTGGTTAGGAATATTTCGAAAGTTTAAAACTGCAGTGCAAAGTAGAAAACTGGCGAAAGTTGAAAGCGCCGTTTAGCAAATCGCCAAAAGTCGAAGAGGTTCTCATTAGCACGACTGCAAATTGGTCAAAGGGAAACGTTATCAAGCATTATTAAACTAATTATAATCCAGCATAAAAAACTTAACACCTGTCTTATTAAAAAAGCATTTAGAGCATTAATATATTAGCAACGATAATTGGCATATAATTATATTAAAATATGACATCCCATCTCATTTCATTCATTTGTTTACTTCCGTTTCGGCTTAAGACAGTTTTCCCAGCCCAACCTAGTTCTTCCTTGATTTCGTTTTGCTTTCCCCGTGAAGGCCGTGGATGAATTTCCATTTCCCAGAGTCAAAGAGGGACTTTTGTGCCTACAATTTGCATAATTTATTAACGAGACTTTGAGCGCCCACTTCCGCACAGCAAACTGAGTCCGACAAGACGGCGTGAGAGATCTCATGCATAATTAAACACGTAATTAACCATTATTATCAGCGTCTGATTTCAGTTAGGCCCAGTTACTCCTGAGCCCTTGTCCGACCTCAAATGAGTTCGGAAAGAACTCTATGGAAAAAGTTTTCCCCGCACTTCTCTCACTTTTCGGGCAATCAGACAAGCCGCACGCATTTTGATTTGTGCGAGTATCCAAACCGTAACTCAGACCGAGAAATTACAGTTGCTAATGAACATTAATTAATTAGGGGGTCCTGGGTGCCCAAGGGGAACGTGTTTTCCGGAAGCTGAACCTGAAGCACAGGCTCCTGGTCAATTATGCCAGCTCCACGGACATCGCTAGGCACTCCTTCTGCCCCAGATGTCCAGACTGTCCAGATTGTCCAGACTGGAAAGGTGCTTTCTAATTGCTTTGGATTAGCTCAGCGATGGGCGAATGCATTTGAAAATAATTTCGAGAACCATCAAAATAAATTAGTGGGATTATTATCATGCAGTAATTACCATTTGAATATTATGCGTTCGGTATTTACTATTTCCGTCGCACATAATACCCTCAATTTAATCGTTTTTCGTTTGCAAATGCCAATTTGATTACTTAATTATTGGCGTTGTGGCAGTGCGTGCCCACCTGTTAGTTATTGATATAGGCGGATATAAGTGGCTATTTATGTGGTCTGCACAGGCAGATATTAACTGACTTAGCTCTAATCTTACATATATTTATTAGCTTTATGTATTAAAAGCGCATGTAGAACCTTTCCTGGCTTAAATTCAAACATTTAATAAATCTTTACGTAACTTATTATACTCTCCATTCTTTTTAAATTTAGCTTTTCTGTTGCGTACATTCCGTCATGTTTATTAATTTGCTACTATTTCTGCGCATTTTTCACAGCTTCTGTTTTCAGCACCTTGGGGGATTCCCCACCGCGCACATCAAAGCAAATGCCAAAGCGTTGCCAACATCGCAGGGTTCCCATTTCCGCAGGTCCGTTTCCCCCATTTCGACCACGTCCTAAAGCCAACTGGCTCATAATTTTCACAATTAGCAGACGACAAGCTGGCTTGGAATTAACAATGCCCTGAGCGACAGAAATAGCATCAAAATTCCAACTTAAAGCAATTTATGCGAGACTATGCAAATCTGCAGGACGTGTTTTATTGGCTAACTGGTGATTATGCGAGTTTAGGGTTATTCCTTTCAGAAAAAAATATATAACCTTTTATTATGGTATATGTAGTCTCTTGTACAACATTCATAACATTTACTCTTGAAAATCTAGTACTATAAATTGATTTTGTATACATTTCAGCTAATACATATAACATACCTGGCTGTCAGGGAAAATTGAAAGAATTTAAAGACCGAGCTGCGCTAGTGGTAACATTTGGATATGGGCTCATAAATTCTCAGCAATTTATAATTTCACACCTACAACAGCGGCCATAACGAGGCTCTGGCTAAAAAAATGAAATAGGCCAACTATTTGCCAATGTGCATGGGTCGGCTTGTCAGGAGCAGAAATGACAAATGCTCGTTAGACAGGCAGACCGGGAAAGCCTGTAGGAAAGCCTCCGCCAGGACTTCCTTCCAGCTGATAGTTGTGGTCTGTGGGGGGCGGGGGGCGGTGGTGTCCTAATGAAAAACGGCCGTTACAAGAAGCTTTGCATGTTTGCTCAGTGTTAATCATAAATGGCCAAAAGGAGATGGGGCAAGGAACGACGAAAATGCCTAATAGCTTAGTCGAAATTATTTCAGCCCAGAGAGCTAACTGGAATTTCTTTCGACACATCCTTCTCAAATTTATGCCTGCATACCCACATAGATGCTATTAAAAAGAACTTGACGCCACTGAGATGCAGTGGAGCAAAGGAATTTGGCGGCATGGCCAATTTAAAATCATCGAGATCCCGAATCCCGATATTTCAACTCTCGCACAACGCGGCGGAAATAAATTGTGGCAGCTATTTAGGCGTTCAAACGGCAGCTAGGCTAATGGCTTGTGAGCGGTTGATTTATGGCCGAGATGATGACAAAGCGGCATGCAAGCAAAGAGTGTGTAAGGAAAAAGAATTTCATTAAATTCGCCAGGTTGTGCACTAACCACTAACGATGGGTTACCAGTTACAAGTGAGTGACACTTGGCTTAACTCATATCGAAGCAAAGTGCCCCAGCGATTTAATACAGCGGCACAAGTGGAAGTCAAGTGCTGCACAAACATCTTTTTCGCTAGGAGCTCAAATAAGTAAGAGTAACTAAGTAGTTACCCTTGCTTATGAGTTAGTAAAGGAATGCAGATTTTAAGTTTCTTTTGTGTTCATTTTAGCTTCATTCGTAACCTACTTACCAAACTAATCTGTGCCCCCTACGAGATAGGACCAAATTGAAATCATTTCCAGAAACAGTGTTACCTCAATCGATTGTTTTTAACAAGCCGTATCTCGGCCCTTGACAGAAAATCATGTCAGTGCGGTCAGACTGGAAACACACCCTCGACCTAATCAAGTTGAAATCGTTAACGCTGTGGCCAGAAGTAAAGTGATATTTTGGGTTAATTTGGGGCTGAAGAAAGGAAGAAAGGAAAGTGCAAACACAACAGTCGCCGTCTACTTTTTGGCACTTAATCAAATTGTGCGCCATGCTCTTTGCTTTGGCGTTGCCTTCTTTTACGTTTTATAATACCATTAGTTGGGCCGAGTCTTAGTTTCACTTGGCGTCATTTTTCATTTCATTTTCCTCCCGGTTTCCCATTGCGGCAAGCGGAAGACGCTCTCGAGATAAGCGGTTGCTTTCCTTGTGGCCACGTTTGCGGCACAGAAAGGAATGCCCAAGGAGGCTGAATTCTCAACTTCCCACTTCTCAATAAGACACCAGCTGCATTGGACGCCCACAGTGTTTTTCTTAGAATCGGAAAACGATTTAATTGGATGGGAAATAAATATGAGCAAAAAAAATTGACCCTTGACCGTCTTATAAAATGAATGTCTCACAAATGGGATAAACAAAATATTTTATACCTAACATTTACCTCAACCCTTTTGTGTTTATGTTTTGTTACACAATTTGAAAGTTTCGAAAGTAGGAAATTGCAATAAATTGTTAAATTTATTGTCACAAATCGAGCAAACACATAAACCCAATTTCCATTGGCGATCTAACACAATTATCATGAGTTTGACACCAAAAGCCAATGTAATCAACGCAAATTATTTCTTGTTTCCCGTTGAACTAAATATTCAGGTATAAATTGTGTTTGCCATTGTAATGCGCACATGGACGCAAAAATGATTCGACATCCATCGCAACATAATAATTTTGGTTGGCTTGTTACAGTTCATAACTAATAATTTATTATTTTATGCATGACTGGCAAAATAAACAGAAATTTTTACTCTGCCAGTGCCCGTTGTTATCTCCACCGTTGTTGTTTTTGGGGGAGCCGAAGTTCGGTGGAAAAGTTTGCAACAGAAAAGGCAAGAAACTGAGCAGAAAAGTTAATATTAAGGAAAGGCGACGCATTCGGACTTAATATTTTTCCTCCTTTTACTTTCGCCCTTCCACACGCGGCTCTTTTGACGCCAAACACGTAGACAGCTTTTCCACTTTTCCACGTTCCCTCCTTCGCTTTGTCCGGAAAATCTTGTTAGGGGTACTTTCTGCTTTATTTGCATGATGCCCCCCGCCTACTTCTCAAATCGTTTATCTCCTAAGTATATTTTGTTGTGTAAATTTTCAAAGCTACTTGCCGCGCATACAAAGAAGACAATTCCGCACAGCACAAAAGTATGACAAACAATTAGTTGTTGGCTGCAATTTAAATGGCTTTGTTCACAATTCAATACGGCAAATCATGTTTGCTCGGAATTATGCCGCCGGCGAGCGAGCGGATGTTTTGATACCAAATCCAATCTTTAAATATTTCATATTGAACAAGTTGCTGTTGACTGTGGCAGAAACTCTCTAATTGGCTAAGCAAATACAGCAACTACAGCGTGCCTAGTTGGCCGTGTTCGTTTGATGTCCGCAAGCAAATAGGCATTTCCAATTGGCGTATGTTTCTTTAATAAACTTGTAATGAGCAAGGGAATTTTCGGATATTTTTCAACATGGCAACCCACCCGTTTAAGTTGGCGAGACACATGATGCGGACTAATGAGAAATGCAAATGATGAAATAATGGAAAAAGAATATTCAGCTGCCAGAAAGCCCAAGGGTGAGGAAAAACATTAAGATAAAAAGTACAAAGTTGAGGATATTCTGCATCGTAAACAAAGTGCAGCTCAAGGATATGTGAGTTCTCTCTTAAAACTTCTCCGCTCTCTCTCTCTCTCTCTGTGTGAAGATTTAATTATTCATCCGCCCTGTCTGCCCGCAAAGTGCAGTCAAGACAGACGGAAAAGCTGCGGCGGCGACAAGGATGAGGACCAGGACGACAACGAAGACGACTGTGAACGTCGGGCGGCAGAGGGAAAAGTTTTCCAGCGACCTGGCATGACGCAAAGTTGTTGTAAACAAAACATGGGGGCGTGACCGAGGTAGGCTGCAAGTGAAATGCATAAAACTTGGATAAAGTAGAAAGTAAAATTGGAAAGTGCAGGCGCAACGAATATGAAATTTCAAGTTGTAATCAAATTAACTTTTGTTTCGGCATGCGCCAGCCAGAAGTGTCAACGGATAATTGAAAATCCGAAATTTTCTTGATTGCAACTTTGGTTTAATTTTCAAATAAATCATTTGGTATAGTTACCAGATTACTATTAATGGTGTGTCTCGCTCAAAAAGTGATAGCAAGAGACTTATAATTGGTTCGTTACTCTGCAGTCATTTTAAACTTATAAATGATCCTGAGCATTTGTATTATCAGCCATAAGCACGTTTGTCAACCCGGAGCGTTTCTTGCCCCCAGTTGTCTACTTTGCGCGAATACACTCGAATATGTATACGGCACCCCAACACGCTCCACTCGTTGCTGCATTTTTATGTCCTTCACACATCATTCAGCAACAAATTGCTGCAGGCGAGGAATGCTCACATTGCTGAAGCTGCTTGAAATCTATTTGGGCGACACAAAAAAAAATACAAAAAGCGAAAGGGAATGGGAGTGGGAATGGGGTGTGAGGCAGTGTGGAATGTCAACAGCAAGCAAAAAGTGTCTCGAGACCATGGATTCGTGACCAGGCTGCGTGTCCATTGGAGTCAGCACGTGCCAGCAGTTTTATTATCATGAGCTGCAAGCACTGGCAACTTTTTATTATCCTTTTGCTGCTTTAGCTGCATGGGAACTTTAACACTTTCTGCCCACGACTCGAACGAGGACATCCCACTTCAGCTGAACTTGTGCCGTAAATATGACCTAATGGAGTTTAAAGTAGCCCCTCGGACGTCGAACCTGCTGACTTTTTTTCGGATTTAACGATCTGACCCACGGCAAGTTCTTCATATACATTATCGTAAAAATCAGCTTCCAATATCCTGGCCTCAATTGAGGTCTCTGGGGAGGCGAAACCATAAACAGCAACTGCTCAGAGCTGAGCTGAAATTGCAACATGTTGAACGCCCGTGCAGCAATCCAATTTCAGCCAGTTTAATGTGAAAGTGCAGGTGATAAAATTTAAGCTAAAAATTGATAATCGTGGGTTGCGTGCCAAGTCTCTTCTTTAGCCAATTAGTCAAGTGTCTCGACTATCAAATACTTGCTACATGATTTTAAATCCTATTGCTAAGCCACAACATATGCATACGTACATACATGTATATTTAAGTCCAAGTCATAAATTTATTCCTATAATGGAAACGAACTTTTTCTTTTTATTTTGCTGCATTGGCACGAGTATAAGCAGAAATAAATTGCACAACAAAATTCAATTACTAAATGCAAATCCAAGTCGCTTTCGCACCCTTCATATCTGTGTCAAAAAGGCAGAGCCAAAAGGCTTTTGCCATTTATTCAGCATATTTGTTGGCTTTTTTTTTGTATCGAAGTTGGGCAAGACATAATATTTATTTGTTTATATATGTGCATCTTAAAATTATTGAAAAGAGTTCAAGAGACTTTTACATGAGAAGAGAGTGTGTGGAAACTTGGCACTGAAGGGCGGAAATCTGTTCTTTGGCATGCTTTTCTTTTCTTTGCTTTCTGCGAACAGGAAAAACACAATTGAGCGAGTTGGCAACAAAGGCACGCACACAAAAAAAATGTAAAATAATAAATAATATTAATTTTGACTTTAATTGCTCTTTCCCGGCCTCCAAAGTATGTATTCCTCAACACAAATCAATTTAAATGGATTTTTCTCGTTTGCTCATAAAATCCCACAAACTGCTGCATTTCAGCGATAGACAAAAAATGTTCGCACGAATTCCGTGCATACTTAGCTTAACAAAAATTCACGTACAAGTGAAAAAATGCAATCAATACCCAAAATATGCAAAAACGATAGAGAAAACCGAAAAATGCTTTAAAAAATCCATTAAATTAATTTGATAACGTCCAAACCGATTTCACCTCAACGCTTTTTCAAGGTATTCAATGCAAATCACAAGAAATAGGTATTTTATTTTACTTCTTATTGTTCATTCGTAAAAATTGGAGATTATGAAAGAATTTCATTTAAAAATAAGTTTTTTGAGAGGCGATGCTCTGCAATTCGACTCGACCTTCTTCTATTTCCAACTACAATCCAGTATACCCTTTTATCACCAAGAATTAACGGGAAAAACGATGTATTGGCAGCAGTGCTGGTTGTTGACCGCAAATAAACAACACCCCCAACAAAACTAACAGCGAACAACGAGCAGCAAACACCAGCGCTGTTTAAAAAAAACTTTGCCCAGCCAGTTAAATAGCCAACCAGAAAAAATAAATACATAAATGAAGGAAAGTTTTGTTTGCAGCTGAGTTTTTCCGACAGCCACTGGCCCCAATGCGCATTTCAATTGCTTTCGAACTTCCCCCAGCCGCCACTTCACGTCACTGCCTGTAAAACTTTAAGTTAATTAAGTGCTAAATTAACTAAATTGCACTTACGGCTAAGCTGCCGTACCACAAATTGTGAGCCTGTCCACCGTGGCGTATGCGCAATGCGCATTGGTCATATATTACGTATACGCTGTGTCTGACAAGCTGAGAAAAAACACGGGCTCTCCAAATCCATTTAATATCATTAAGACGAATGAATTTCCGCCCCGTTAACACCTCAGGAGTCAACAAAGCGTTACGATGAACGACAATTGCTATAATTACTCGCTTGACCAATTCCGGGCCCCAATGAGCAGCCATAACAACAGGCTGAGAGTCCCAGTCACAACACCCACAATCAGACGGAGAGAGCCCCTTCCCAAAAAGTTGTTTGCATTATTAGCTTGTCGAGATTGTGCTCCTTGTAGTCGGAAAAGCGGCTTTACACTGCCGTCTTGTGTAAGTGGGCCAGATTATCCTCTTCCGGCGGTGACTTAGTGTGTGCCACTAATTATTACATAATGATTATGTTTCATTAGCTGTTTGGGGGGTGGAGAGCCAAAATGGGAAAACTTTCGGCTTGTATTTTTCATGGCTCTTGTCATAGCTGGCAGCCAGTGCAGAAATGAGGAGCAAACTTTAAGCAAAGATTTTATGCGCCGCGGGACAATGATGAAAGTAATAGTTAGCCAAGCGCACTAACCACAGACCTACTCGCTTTTCGCACTTGGATTTTAATAAAAACACGGCAAACCTGGCAATCGCGTAAAAAATCAAGGAATGACGGAAACCCATAGCGCGTATAAAGAAAATATGCACTGAAGATGAAGCAAATTCAAGACTTCAAGCCCCTTACACTCAAAGAAAGATGAGAATTGACTTTTCACAGAATTTTTATTACTTGGCTTATTATTAAAGTGCATTGCAAATGATTGCTGATCCACTCAGTTTCTAATAAATTTCCCAATCATTGAATTAGGTTTCGTATGTGATGGAAGTCATTTCCACTACTCATCCTGCGCTTTTTGCACTGCAGTCGCAATGGCAAGTCATGGTGCACTTCATGAGCAATTTTCGCCGTGCATCGAACTGAAAATAAAATGTCGAGCTGCACATAAATGTCACCCAAGTCACACACACATACACTGGCATTTGGCATCGCAGTAGAAAGCCTGACAAAATGGCGAACAAAAACAGGTGTCACATTGTTGTCGCCGACTGTTGCGCCGTTTCCTTGTTCTGGTTTTTATGCCACTTTAACGTTTCCTAATGTACGTGGCACATTACGCGGCCACAAAAATAACAATAAGCCGGAAACTACTGCTGCTGCTGCTGGAAGACAAAACTTTTGGGGGGCAGTGCAAAAACTGGTGCCGCAGTTATGACGGCATTGTGGCCACCATTACCAAGCACTCGCATCACACACGAGATCTTAACTAAGTTCTGGCTGCTGCTTTTTATGGCTCGCGAGTGGATGGAGAAATTATTGAGCTGTTTGGAGATGACTAAGCACCCGCCCACCGAAGTGGATGTAGAAGTGGAAGTGGAAACTTTTCGACGTGCACGGGCTGATACGAAAATTTTGAAGAAAAGCTCGTAAAGTGTACCACAAAATGTGAATGGTAGAAACTTCATCCTGCTCAAGGCACTCAATTAAACCAATAAATAAAACCCTTCGAAAAGCAGTTTCGGCATTCCCTGAATGTCAACAAGTGGCAGCAGCAGTAGCAGTATAGGCAGCCCGTCCAACAATTGAGCCAGTGTGTCTAACAGAATCCAATTTCAGGCACAAGCGCCTAAAACGATGCTACACTCCTTTCCATGCAAATGCCTGCGTAATGCAATTCAAGTCAAATTTAATCAATGCGCAGCATAAGCGCTCCATGGAGTACCTCCGCCCCAAAACTTTCTCCATGCTCCCAAAACTATGGAATTTCAGGGCGGGGGGATTGGATCGAGCGGATTCCGAAGGATGGGGGGCAGTCGATGGAGTCAAAAGTTATGCTCGACTGCCTGCTGCAGTCGATGGGTGAGGCTTCATTGTACTTGCAGCAGTAATCAAAAGTAGTTTGGCCCGCAGTACGGGGCTGGAAACTAAAACCCAAAGCGTAGTTTAGGGTTGCCTTTGCTGGCTGTTCAAACTTTCTGGCAAATATGTGCTATGGCAAATTTTTTGATTCGTTTTACCATACAATGTAATTTGTAGATTGAACGGCAACGGTGCAGCAATATAAACAGAAGAATTGTTTCAAGTGCCGCCTATGCTACTTGATCGAGAATTTAAAATTCCTTCAATTAAAATGCAAAGTATGGGACATGACTATATATAAGACTTTAACATGGTTATAACTATAGCGATGTTAAATATATCTTAAGCCCTAAACCCACAGAGTTACCACGTCTGCATATGTATACATACATAAGCCAATCATATTCACACCTATACATCAACAGTTTTGAGGGTTTTGGCAAGTTTAACATGGTTTGGGGCACATAAACCAAAACGTCATAACAAGCATGTGAGAGCCATCTATGCACGAAGGCAATTAAAGCCAAAAGCCATCGACGATGACGGTTTGTCCTTATGGGCCTGATATCCATCCACCGCACAGTGGTCTTCAGCATCTGAATCCTCAAAGCGCATCTTCCTTCAATACTCTACGTTTAATGAACACAAAAGTTTACGATCCTAAGAAATATACCGGAACTTTTATTTATGCAATCAATTATATGAAACCCTAAAGTTATATTATGATGAATGGCAAAACACTGTGGACTACACAAGGTAGTCATCTCTGATTCGGTCGGCATCAGGAGCGCTCTGCTGCACTGGGCGGTGTTATGCACCAAATTGGTATGCACATTGACCGCAGACATTTGCATAGGCACAGGGCACAAAACAGCAGTCAACTAGCGCTTATGTTTTGATTGCCATGTAATTTCCGCCCATAAACATGAGGGCTAAAACGGAGGAGGCGTGTCTGGCCATAGTGGAGGCATAGGCCTGGATTGAGTTACTGGCATCGGTTCAAGTGCAAAGTGCGTATGATGAAGCCATCTAATAGGTTAAACAGCTTACCAACATTGACACAGGTAACTTTGACGCTGGAGTTTTAGAATGGTATTTCAATTCTAGTTGGAATATTTTTAAAGGAAACTGATTTTTAAAAACTCTGTAGAGTTAATAATAATTGCCAAAAAAATGTTTTAATTTAAATGTGTTTATAGGGAAGCATAAATATTACTCATTCGCCAAGTTGGCCACTCGTGTTGCTTAAAAAAGTTCAGCTTTGAACTGCAAAAGCTTGAAATGCTACCAAAAAAGCTCTGCTCAACGACGTATTCCCAAACTTCTTACCAATTGGTAAGCTTAAATTAAGCCAAAGCTTCGAATAAGTGTGTACCCGTTGGAAAAATCAGATTTTTCACTTTCTGGCTGACTTCACTTGCTAGGAAGTCAGAAAATGGTTAGCGGGGCTCCTGAAGTGAAAACACCAATATATAGAATATTTACAACGCTATCAATGCCATTATCAGCAACATAACTTTACACAAGCCAACACACTTAAACGAAAAGTTATTAACATAAATTCTTGTACAAACACCGAGGAGGCGGGACCGAGCTCGAACTCGGGCCCAAACTCCTGGCCAGGTGGTGGAAAACTTTACCACCGCAAAAGTCAAAAGTGCTGGCCAAGAATACCAACCAATTCCCCAGTACCCAGCACCTTAACCCCCATCATCATCATCATCATTGAAAAAGTCGAGCATTTCTTTCCAGCCATTTAAACTTTGCCACGTTTGCCTGCGATCGTCTCGAGGCGCGTGGAGAAAGCGCAACTTGAGTATTTAGAAATTTATTTAAAAGTTGTACTAAGGGAGACTCGCTTTCCACCCCTTGCCCCTTGCCCTGTTCCCCACTTTTCTGCTACTTTTTCAGCAGTTTTCCTTTCACTGCGCCCAGTTACGCGCATAAATTTTGTTATGGAACTTTTTCACAAGGTTGTTGTGGCCGTAATGTGTGAAAGGGGGTTGTGCGGAAGGGGCCAGTGAAAGTTTTTTCACAGGCATCCACTTTGCTTCATTTTAATTTTTTCGCTTACTATAAAGATGTGTGCTATCTGACCGCAATTGTGTAGCCACCAGTTAATCCCCAGGGGAGTTCGTAAAATGGCGTTTTCACAAAAAAATTGAAAACAGCGGGCTAAAGATAATCACTTGGAAACTACAAGAATATATATAATAAAATAAAAGAACTGCTTATATTAGGAATATTTTCCTGCATAACTACAGACATAGAAATGTTAAGTTTAAAATTCTCGAACTCTCTGAAAACGATTTTTAAAATAATTTCAATCATGTTAAAAATACCTAACTAAGAAATGCGAAGTTTGGTAGCTTTCGGCTTCTTTGCGATTTACTTCTCGTGCAAATTGCGGCTTGGCTAGCAACTTGCAAAACTCCAGATCTCGTTAAGCTCGGTATTGCCACAGAAATTCCCGAGATATCGCAAACTTTCCATTTTCCACGGCTTCGTGCATATTAGAATGTCACTCCTAATGCAAACGAAATGCGGCCTGGGAAGCTGGGAACCTGGTCTGCTGCACTTTCCTTTTCACATTATCTGGGCGGACCATAATTCTGCGTTAAGTTGCCGCTGGCGAAATTTCTGCTGCGTGAGCCCGTAAAATGGGGGCCCAAAACGCGCTGGCACTCATAACTTGGTACAATTCACAGAATTTGCGCACGCAAAAAGCTTGTAAACAAACACAATAAATTCGAGGCTTGGCGCTGCACACAAAACAGGTGTTAATCCTGCTCCGCTAAAGCTTTTCCTTTCCATTCCTTTCCTTTCCGCTTTCTTCTCCGTTTTTCCAGATCCTGGCGTGCACCTAGTTATCCAAATTTCGCAACAACTTAAAGCTGACGGCAGAATGCTGGGGGATTCCCAGCCACCGTCAACAGAAAAGAGGGATAATCATAAAAAATTTGCTGCACATGGAAAACAATTGCACTCATTTGTAACACACGAGTGGAAGCGAGAGAGAGAGAGAGAGAAGTGAGTGAGCGAACCAGCAATTTGCATTTGTTGTTGCTTTCAAGTTGCCTTTTTCTGTTGTCCTGGGCAACTAAATTCTTAGAGCTCCAGGAGTACCCAATCGACAGTGGGATACCCTGTAACAACTTATATATAAATAATAGATAGAATATGTCTAAAATTTTATTATGAAGTCTGCTTTTTTAAATCGACATTTCGATACTTAAAAATAGTATTATTTTAAGCACGCCAAAATATAAATGTCCATTGCATTAGTAGGCAACCTTCATTACCACTAGAGGGTATCAATCCGAGAAGAAAGAGAAAGAGAAGGACTTGAGAGCCACAACTTCAGTGCTGTGCTCCAAACAAACGGTATTACTACCCACACACACATGAGGACTAGCAGTTGGTCTACCTCCATGTCCTGGTTGCCATTTGGCTCTAATGCCGTTATTTAGTTTTAGCATACGAGCAGCTTTTAAAGGTTATCTCATTTCGGCCATTCTTTTGTCTTTTTGTTGTGCGTTGCCGCTGAAAAAACAATAAAATCGCAAAAAAAAATACAGGAAAACAAATCCCCCCAAAAAATGAAAATAAAACAACGAGCGAAGTGGAAGAGAAAAGCTTAAAATGCAAAGCGCATTCAACGCTAAAATATAAATGTATGTGTGAGCACACGTGTGCAAATACATTGGTGCCATTCTGTGTGTTAGTGCGCTGGCATATGCTGGCCGGCTTTTGGTATCTGTTTGAGTGTGTGTGTGTGGCCGCTCCTTCGTTATGTCCGTGTATTGGTTGGCGGTGAAGTTTCACCATTTCCCTTTTGCCGTTACTTTGACAACCGGTAAACGCTCGAGGCGTTGCCAGCCCTAAAATTGGCTAGTTAAAAGCTCTCCTATTCTAGATTTCTAGAAAGCTTTCTTCAAGCCGATTAAGAATGTCCTTTAATGATAAATTAAACATAAATAATTGTCTAATTCTTGAAATATCTCTGATTCAATGCGCTATCTTTCATCGGTTTAAACATACAAGTCATTTAAATTGTCATATTCATATGAACATATTTAGCAACAAAGTACCATATCCGCTACGTTTAAAGTCCCTTCTCTGTAAACTATAAATAGGTAAATGCCTACTCTCTGATATTATAACTTATTTATAATAATTCAATACAAGGTCACACTTTGGTCACGCAATAAAGCAGGCATTTAATCAACGAACGGCAGTTAAATGCTTTGAACACTGAGTAGATATAAATATCTAGAAAAGCAACCGAATGTTCTATTTAATATTTTCCTAATTACTTCAAAAGCAATGTCCATTCCAATCCATATCCTACACACCAAGCTAAGAGCTTAGGAGGATACCCTTATCAAAAATTAATTCGAAAATTTAAAAAAAAAATTCGAAAATTCTTAAATTATAAAAATAGTGTTTGGGAGTTAGCTATGTTTATTGGCAGTACAAAAACCGTCTTCATTTTAGCTCTGCCACCTTCTTTGGCCAAGTTGTGGCGAAATCCCCGAATAAAAAGAGCTTAACTAGAAATATTTGAAATCAAAGCGTGAACTTAGCTCAAATTTGCTGTTTGTTTTTAATGACAACAGATTGACAACGCAAACGTAAACAACGGCATGCGCTATAACAACACTATTAATAACCGAAATACAAGGAAAGCAACCCTGATTCGTATCCCCATCCCCTTGCCCACCGGCTTTCTTGCCCCAAAGCGTTGCCAATGTCAACCGTCACGAACACCCCAACAAGCCCACCCCCTGGAAACTCCATCCCATTGTCTTCGGCGTTTTCAATGCCGGCGCACATACAAATTCCGGCTACGTTTACGGCGTGGACTACGCTTATAAACAAAGTTTGTTAATATTTCTCAGCCAACGGACGCGCAATTCGCCTCGCATCTTGCCCGTGAAAATTAAGTTAGTTTATAGCTCGCAGAATGCGGAAATCACTTTCAAGAGTCCAGCAGTAGTACGGCGTTTTAAAATCAATCTTCCAAACAGTTAGTGAATGCTTGTCTATGGACAAATGGTTCGGAGAGAAACGTCTCTGGCTGTTTGGTAACCACCTTCCACTTCTGCCCAGAAGGTAAGTCGAAGTCGGCATTGCATTGCATTGAATGGTAACAAAAAGTGCTATCCAAAACATTTTTGCATTGTTTTGGCGCAAACTTGAACTTCAAGATTGGCGCGCAGATAAAGTGTTGGCCCTGATATTGTTTTGCTTAACATCAGGCCTTGTGTATAACCTTGCTGTAAATAGTAATCATCGTATAAAAACATTGTGGGACTCGTTCTTTAACTAACATTGAGATGCCTCCTTTGAACGCCCCGAAACTGACAGTTAAAAGCTACTCAACTTACACAAGATCTAACCAAGAAGCCACAGGACCAAAAAGGACAAAAACTCCAATCAAATTGAATTTCAATCAATGCGAGTATATGTGCATGGAAAAAAGCTGGAGAAGAACAAAAGCAAGCAGTGAAGAAATCAAGCATAGAGACATCAAATTGCATTGAAATGCGTTCGTTGCTCGGATTTGTCCCCACATTCACCCCACTTACCATCCGAATTCTGACAGCCAGGACAAGCAGCTCCGAAAGAATATTGCATACTTATGGGAGCGCATGATGTAGCGGTTTTTAATGCTTTTGATCCTTGTAGACGAAAACCTTCTTTTGGCAAATGTCAACGACACTTGCGCTTCTGTTTGAAAGGAACAGGAATATATGTGCGGCCAGCGGAGGGGAAATGTATTTGTTGGAATATCTGACTAAAATAGACAAAAATATTGCCAAGCAGACTGTACACAAATAAATGATACCTAACACTTGTATTCGCCACATGTTTAGCAGAAGGTTCTTTAGAGTTACATATATTTCTTTGGTAATTATATCACTTATAGTTTGATTCAGTATAAGACAAGATCATAATCAAAGAAAACACAAGGGCTTAATTTTAGAAGTCTGCAAAATAGGTAAAAGTAATTTATCTTGGGATTCTCCGGCATCCAATCTCATTTATATTTAGATGCATTATGCAGATTGCTTCACCAAGGTCCCGTGATCTAGATGTTCATTGGTACGGACATAAAGTTAAAGAAACTAGATTTATTCTATTCTTGTGTTTAAAAATGATATAATGGGACTGTTCTGCCTATATGAACTCACTTGGCGAAGGGACTGTTCAGCAGTTCGCGTTTTCAGTTCGCCAGCAGGGTACTCACATTTGTCGGCTGCTTTCATGGCATTTGACAGTCGCTCCCATTCCCACAGTAGATCCCAAAAATCACAGGTGCCCCGCCTCACCTTACATAATTGAATCCCCTCAAGCCGCGTGTCCCCTCCAGTTCGCACCACTGAATTCGTGTTCCTCGCTGTGGCATGTGGCAAGCTCTGCCTCAGCCAGGCTTGTGACTCTCATTCGCCTGCCGTCGCAACTCTCACTTCTCGCATAATGCGCCTGACTCATTTGCATGTGCCTTTGGCTTCCCCCGGCCGCATTTTTTCTGACCCAAAAAAAATCTTAAACAAAATGAAAAGGCAATGCCGGCACGAGACACGTCAGAAACAGAGCCGTTTTTTGCACCTGTCTGAGAAGGAATGTCGCTCCCTGCATAAAGGATTCATGATGTCCGTTGCATTTGAAATCATGTATCGATAAAATAAATAGACGGCAGACCGCTCAAGTGAACCTTAGTCATCCTGGGACCCTGCAGCCGTGCGAACGCTTGGCGACGTGCAATGTTTCACAGCTCCTCGTTCTACTTGCCGCAATCGTTTCAGAACTCCTTCCTCTACCGGCTCATACAGAAGATCCAGGTGTGCAATGAGCCGGACTTAGTTGAGACCAGGCAGTACAGGTGGGTCGATTAGCGCCGTTCGTGGCCCTAATTAGCTTTGCCAACTTTTTGCGGAATGAAAGTGAAATACAGTGCTAAAACGGGCAGAAAGGATAAACTTTTCCCAATGACATTTGAGTCGCTGCTGGTGGAGCCGGTGGAGCTGGTGTTGCAACGGCCTTGGCCTTTGATTTCACACGCATATGCCTTCTTCGTTCTCCATTCGCCACAGCACACAGCACCTCCTCTATCCCCGTAAGTAGGCAATGCTTTTTGCACAGACCTCGCACTAAGTTTGGGACACTCGGTGCGTGTGTGAGCATTCGGCATTAATGGCTTGTTATTTATTGCATTTTACGATTGTTTTCCCAAAGGCCACGTCAACACAGCCCTCACCACCAGCCCGCAATATTTATGTGGCCAAAAGGTTCAGGGACTTTGCAAGGCAATGTGGGGGCTATGCTTAAAAACTTTACTTGCCTGACATATGATTCCTATTTTCGCAAGTACAGACACTTGCAATAAACACACAAAGCAGTAATTACGTAAAAATATGTGTTTCGCTAGGAATTTTACCTTCTGTCTCTTCGACAAAAGCTATTAACTAAATCTCTTTCATTCATTTAATTATCTGTAAAATGTATCTGTTTAATATTCATATTAGAGTCTATCTTGGCCTCTAAGTAAATGTTCCTTTTCCTTTAATATAAAAGTCACCATTCCCGTATCATTGTTATGCAATACCCATAGCTTCAAAAACTTTTAGCCCTTTTAGCCCACACAATTGCCGGCGGTCAATATCAGAATGGTAAATAAACAAAGAGCCATAAAGCTAAAGGGCATTGACCACAACATCAAGTGCAAACATCATGCCAACGACATGAACAAATAATTACTATGGTGCGCAAACAACTTCATAGAACAATTAATACAAAAATATAATTAAAAGCCACAAGAGCCTAGAATAAAGGAAAAATCAAAGTGGGAAAGGTTAAAGTGCTTTCGCGGAAAACAAAAGCTGTCAAATGTATAAACCGGCAAGCAGATGGTGTTTAAGTAGGAACGGGGTCGACTGGAGTTCTCTGTAATTATGCAAATGAAATTAAAGAAACCAGTGGGAGTCTACCCACTCTCCTTAGTGGTGAAGTTCCAGAAAACCAGGGATCCAAAATACTATCCCGGACAAAGAATTTCCCTTATGTATGTGCCTTATTTATTGCTTATACAATATGCGTGATTATGGTGCTTAATTTATTTTCGACGCTCACCTTCGTGTTTTGCCACTGCACTTAAATGCATTATTAATGAAACACGCGAGACCAAAACAAACAGAAACATAAGAATCAAAGTCGCCATTGGCCAACGCGGCGTATGTGCGATGTCCGCTGATGCAATCGAGTTGCTACCAACTCCGGCGCTCTCCAAACTCGTTTCTAACCAAAAGCACCTCAGTCGTTTGCCGGCTCTTAACGTCTTCACATCGTGTAGTTCTGCCAAAAAGTTATCGGGCTCTTTGTTTGGCCCAAGTGAAGTGAACACGAAAACAAACCAAACATAGACAAACGGTGAACTGGAAAAAATTGGATATTACAATGAAAATGTTTGAGATATCCAAATTGTTCTCACTGCGAAGGTATGCACATCAATACAAGAGAATAAACGTTAAAAAAAGACAAAAAAAATTAACATTTCCTATTGCTTATTAACATAACTAACCTTTGAGCTAATAAATAATACAAGTTTCTGATTGCCGTGAAAGTTTAAAGTTAGGACAGCTTCGAAAAACAAACACAATAGGTGACCCCTTGCAGGCAAATTAGCTGCAAGGCAACAAAAGTTACTCAACCAGGAAAAGCCATCCCTAATACTGTTATAATTTCCCGGCGATTCAAACATTAATTAGTAATAAGGACCCCAAATAGAATCCACCCCGAAACCCTCACGTAGCACCAGTCACGACAAACTTATTGCACTGCTGCACCAGTTTAGCTTTATGGAATCCTCCAGCAATCTGTGTCAAAGAACCCGGTTCGTAAGCCACTCCTTCTCCGCCGCCTTCTCCTTGGATAGAGGACTCCAGGAGGTAACCTCAAAATGTGTAGGGAAAGGAGCTGGGAAAGCCAAAGAAGCACACCTTGAATGTCTTCCGGTAGTCGCTAGAAAAAAACAACAAAGGGGGAGAAACTTCTTGAACAACTTTGTGGCAACTGCGCATGGATTTGGTTTTGTTGTGGTTTTTAGCTTTGTTAACTTTGGTCGCATTGCTATGACATTGGCCAGTGGGGTGGAGTCGACCTGGGACATGGGGCCAGGTCTGCTCCAGCGATTCCCCCATTCGGTGCTCGGTTGTCAGACAAAACATACGTCCGCTCAAGCGGTCTACCCATTCAAATATTTATTGATCGACAGGCTAAGCAGAGTATTTGGCGCATGGTGTGTATTGTAGACTTTCCCAAAAAGACTTTAATCAAATAAAATCCAATTCATTCACAATTCAATATATAACTCTAGTGGCAAATACGTGAAATATTAGCCAGATGGGTGCCTAGGTAAGTCATCTGCTTGCTGCGTTTTCGGTGTCCTGTGTTGCTTCCATTTATTTGTGCCACCCACCAAAACCATCATATCAGCAGCACACAAGCACACAAATACTTAATTGCATGCCATGTTTATGACCCACACACATGTTAGCAAAGATGCAGAAAGCCCTAAGTAGGGTTCAGTTACCCCGTTTAAGGTTTGTGGCTGGCATTGAACTGTCAACGTGGAAGTAATGCCGATTTGAAGGAAACACGCTCTCGAACACCTGGGGCTGAAAATCGATTTAGTTTTCGTGTTCACGCTAGAAAGTTAATTACCTTCGGTTCCGAATCTAATACAAAATGGACATCAAATACTTTTTTTTAATCTTATTTACACAAAGGCAAAAGCTTCAATGTCGACACCACTTAAACTGGCAGATATGTTTTCTTTTCCATTTCATGCAATTCATTAATCCATACACTAAAATCAATGACAATTGCAGCAAGCAATTCCACATGGGGTAATTTTTACTTGGGTAAAAAATCGATTTAGTTCTCGTGCTTATAAATGGCAGACAGTTAATGATTAGGTTGTGTATCTAATGGCAATTGAATGTTTACAATATCGATTTATTTGATTAGCTTTATTACCGTGAGGCTACATTTAGATTGGTACAAGTTAGCAGGGAGATATACTTCGGCACAACTTAGTTTCTTATCTGTATTATTTCCGTATTATTATAAAAGACTCATTAAACAATTTCGAAACCAAACCAAAATTTACGTTTGAAATAATTAACTCATTCTAAACGATTTCTCATTTGTTGTTTGTTTCATTCCATCGAAATCAACTAACCAAATCATACCGAATTCGTGAAACCAAACCTCCACCATGTTCTGGACATCCCCAAAACAAAATCTATTCAATATAATGTATAAACTGTATATATGCATATCACATCAAATCGTAAGATAGCCCTTGAAATAATAACAGATCGAATCGAATATCAAATCACCCCATACTCGCATACCCTCGAATGCAAGTTCGCCCCTGTGAGTCCACATGTGTTCGTGTCTGAGCTATCAAACAGAAAAATTCCTAAACATTTTGTGTGCCCAATGCAAAGCAATGCGACGTGCAAACATCAAACGTGGTCAATGTTTGAGCCTAAGGTAAAATCCACTCCAAACTCAAACTGATCGTTAGCCGCAGTCGGGGTGGGAATGCCGGAATAACTCTTACCCCCTAAACTTCCTTGCAGACCACAAGGTAGCAGCAAAATGGATCGCTACGAGAAGCTCAGTCGGCTGGGCGAGGGCTCCTACGGCGTGGTCTACAAGTGTCGGGATCGGGAGACGGGTGCTCTGGTGGCGGTGAAGCGGTTTGTGGAGTCCGAGGACGATCCAGCGATTCGAAAAATTGCACTGAGAGAAATTAGGCTACTAAAGGTAACCCCTAACTTAGTCGTGGATACCTGTTTGATTTACTTACTCACGAGACATTTCTTGCAGAACCTGAAGCATCCGAACCTTGTCTCCCTGCTAGAAGTGTTCCGACGGAAGCGGCGCCTCCACCTGGTCTTCGAGTTCTGCGAGCTGACCGTGCTGCACGAACTGGAGCGCCATCCACAGGGCTGTCCGGAGCACCTGACCAAACAGATCTGCTACCAGACGCTGCTGGGCGTGGCCTACTGCCACAAGCAGGGCTGCCTGCACCGCGACATCAAGCCGGAGAACATCCTGCTCACCGCACAGGGACAGGTGAAGCTGTGCGACTTCGGCTTCGCCCGCATGCTCAGTCCGGGTGAGAACTACACGGACTACGTGGCCACCAGGTGGTACCGGGCGCCGGAGCTGCTGGTGGGCGACACTCAGTACGGCACACCCGTGGACGTCTGGGCCATCGGTTGCCTCTTCGCCGAGCTGGTGCGTGGCGAGGCCCTCTGGCCAGGACGCAGTGACGTGGACCAGCTCTACCTGATCCGCAAGACGCTCGGCGACCTGCTGCCGCGCCACATCCAGATCTTCGGGCAGAATGAGTACTTCAAGGGCATCACGCTGCCAGTGCCGCCCACGCTGGAGCCGCTGGAGGACAAGATGCCGGCCAAGTCGCAGCAGAACCCGCTGACCATTGACTTTCTCAAGAAGTGCCTGGACAAGGACCCAACCAAGCGCTGGTCCTGCGAGAAGCTCACAAAGCACTCCTACTTCGACGACTACATCGCCAAGCAGCGGGAGCTGGAGCACGTCAACAGCCTGGAGGCGGCCAATCTCCGCCAGCAGCAGCTCGCCTCCCAGCAGTTCATGCTGGCCACCGCGGCCCAGCAGCTCCAAACTGGTCCTGCCCAGGCGGCGGCCATCGCCGCGGCCCGGGATAAATCAAAGGTACGTACTGCCATCCTCTCAAAGGATAATTCAAGAAGTTTTAATGACTATTTGCGTATGTCCTTCAATTACAGACTTCAAACACATCACTACCGCTGCTGCCAAGCACGCAGCATCATCACCACCCGCATCAAGATTACGTGAAGCTGCAGCCGCTGAACAAGAATGCAAACCTGCTCCATCGCACCGAGCATCATCTGCCCACAATTTGAGTTTGTGCACGGATTATAACGAAGTAATGTCCTTGAGCGAAAATTGAGACCGAAATTTAACTTATTTACTGCTGGGAATAAATGTGTAAAAGTATTCCATTAATATATCACTGGGTGGATGGATATTAAGTGTAAGCAAACACTTGGCAACTCATCCCTTCGGGACCCGAACTGAATTAGTAACTAAGTCTAAAGTGCAATTTTTAGCCATCATCAAATAAAATGTGCTACATAATGTTTTATTCCATAAATTTTCAATTCAGTTAGTCCATGCGATCCGCAAATCACTCCAAGTTAATCTTTAATTCACTTTCCAGTGGCGTCCTGGCTCGAATCCTTTGCTGCCTTGCACATACACGTACATTGAATTAAAAATCCTTGCAGCATGTCGACCAGTCAAACGTTTACATTCCACCTCCAAGTCTCACCTACTTGTTGAGCCTGCCCAGAATTACACATTTCTATATCTATTTAACCAGGAGCGGATTAGGTACATCCTATCTGAGAGCCTTTTTTAAGATTCCGCTCCTGAAGTATTTCACCGACGACAGTTCCAGCCTCCTGGCCTCCATGCCACGTTTTTTGGCAGCTTAATCCAGTGCTAAGCACACGGCAGATAATCAGCGACACGTATCGGCTTACGTGTATCCTAGTCGTGTCCTAAGGACTTTGTTGATGTCCTCCAAGGAGCTTCAGAAAAACGTTTGCCCCAAAGACGCTGATGAAAGGATTAGTCAAGCTTATTGCGCTCTAAGACTATTCTAAGGTAAGGCCAAGTCAGTAAAGACAAAATAATACAAACGATGGAGTAACATCATGAGTTCAACATGGGAGTTGGTAAAATATATAATTTTAGGCACTATTAAATATTACAAACAAATGCCCAGTTGTCCGTACTTTTCAGCAGAGATGCAATATTTTCCAAAAACTTTTAATTAAATCACAAAAAATTTTGGTGAGAACAGAAGCTGCTTTCCCAAGGGCAGCAATGCAACGGCAGCAGTCAACAAAAGTGTCAGCACATATCGCAGAAGTCTCCTGGGCACAACTCATGTCCATGTGGCCCGGATTTTTGTTGGCAGATGCTCAAAGAAACATCGAGAGAATAAAGGAGAAATTGAGAATATCGTTGGAAGCCATTGGACGCATTCCCAGCATTATCCACTGCGACTCACGCTCCATTGCCAGCGTCACCAATTGTTAAGTATTTTGATTTTTGTCGTTTGGCCAACACAATAGAATGGTTCACCGAATATCCCCATCCCTGTCTGCCCGCAGCTTGTCTGCTCTTTTCCTTTTTCCCCCAGCTTTTCCGGTCGCTGTGCACTTGGTTGCGAATGTAAAATGGGAAAAGCATTTGTAAGTCGAACCGGCCATTGAAGCATCCCGCTTCCTGGTCGAGGATATGCAAAGTGTCTCCCAGACAGTTGCATAATCTGTAGTGCCGTTTATGCAAAGTGCCCGCCAAAAGTCCTGGCAACCAAACCCACACCCACAGAGATGGAAACTTTCGTCCTGCTGGATTGTCAAGGATATTGTTGCACAGTGCAAGTGCAAGTTACTGAGGAGAGGAATCGAAGACTTATTGAATAAGCAGATAGGGATTTTTTCATTCACGCTGTTGGCTTTCAGAGAACTTACAAAACTTTTTAAAGCTTGTGATTTACTAATTTAGCTTTACAATTTACATTCTGTAATTTCTTTTTATTTTTTACTGTTGAACGTTGCAATATATCCAATTGTGTGCTTACAGTGATAGGAGCATGAGTTGCTTATTTGCAAAGAAGCTTTAAAGATACCTAGGCATAGCATAAAACTGTTTCAATTGTTTATGTATACCTTGTTAATTTGAATAAACTAACTAACAGTCAACCGTTCCTGGAATCAGTGATCAGTACCATCGATGCATCTGGTTCTCGGCGTAGCGTCGATTCAGCTCACTCTTGCGCTGCACATCGCCACCCACTCCGTTGAGTAGCTCCTTGGTCTGCCAGTTGCGGTAGACGGATGGATCCGGCTGGTGGTCATCTCCGGTGCTCAGAGCCTGCTGCTGCCACCACTTCAGCGGAGGTTGTGGATACGATGCCTGCACGGGAAGGACGGAAACCACCGGCGGCTGACGACGTGGCCACAGGCCCAGCTTGCTGAGTCGCTTCTCCTCGTCGATGTTTGTGTCGTGCATGTCGTGCATCCGCAGCACGTGGAGCGGCTTCGCTGCATCCTTCGGGCGAGTGCTCCTCATGGCCAGCGGATGGAAGGGATCGTCTCCATAGAGCTCGCGGTAGCGGTCACTCTTCACCAGGCCGATGATCTGGAACATGGCCACGCAGGCACAGGCATTGTAGCCCACAAACACTGAGAGAAGTCGGTGGAGAGTCATTAATGTTTCTATAGCAACTATAATAGAAAACTAGCGATACTTACATATATAGAAACAGCCCAGCAGAGTGAGAATTATGAGAAAGCCCAAGTTAATCTGCTTCTTGAGCATGATCATCAGAATAATATGAAGAAACGTAATGTGTATAAAGTAGGCAAACTCGCAGAATGCCAAGGGTAGTAGAAACCACTTCCGTAGCTGATTGAAACAAGAAACTAAAACTCTTTGGTACAAAGCAAATGAATTGAAAGGACTAGCCTAAACTTACCTTAATAGCACCATAAATACTTAAGATGCCTGCCACCACGTGGACATAAGATACTATTTGAGCAATTGCGGTTAAGGTACCGGGATCTTATTAAACAAAATATTGCGTGAAAATATAATTTAAAATGCCATTAAATATTTGGTGACAAGACACCCACCATTTTCACACCAACTGATGAACCTTCGAGCCCACTTTTTGTCTTTATACTCCGCGTCGTGCTCCAGCAAATCGATCAAAGGTTCGAAAATTTTGACGCCCAACACAAAAAGTGTGATACTAGAGGCCAACTCTCTGATCTGGAAGCGGAAAGGGTAAGTTTTATGGGTAAGAAAGAGGATTTATTGTAACTTACGATATTCAGAACAGAAACAATAATGACCCCGAGACGCACCGAGCAATAACACATATAGGATTCCATTAATAACATATTGAATGTGGTATTACCGGTAATGTTGGTCCGTAAATCAGAACTGAGTACTCCGTGCCACAGAGAACTCGGTGTGTCAGCCACACAAGAACCACAAATGCGCACTAATTGCCGTCCAGCAAATGACAAAACCATGTACAAGATGCCAATCTGAATACATGCGGTAATGGACTTCATATCCAAGGCGTCAAATTTCGGTTCGAATGGCCAACATATATCATTCGCTGCACAGATCTCGAATGGAAAGCCACAGAATGTCGGCCTCAACTGGAACAGGTGGCCCAGTTGGTCCTGGGACAACATGGTGCTCATGGAGAGCTACTTCTTTTGTGCCTCGGTGCGACTGGGTGTCCTGGTCACTTGCATCGCGGCCATCGTGAGTTTATCCTATACTTTTGATCCCAGTTTTCACTTATTTCGTTTTCAGTTAAAAAACACTGTCTTGATGTGGTTGATATTCGCCGACGGCACCAATTTCATTACCTTCTTTATCAACATAATGGAAACTCACTATAGAACCAGCACGATTGTTAAGGAGTCCGCCACCTGGGCGGAGAATTGTAAGTAGTTATAGGTGGTGAATATACACTACTATACCTAGTTCTGTGGCTTTGAGCTCTAAAATAGTTTTTCTTTATATGTCGTGGAACTAGAAGTAACTTACTATCAAAACAAATCTTTGAATTGTATCACTTTATATCACCCTACAGATTCCAAGGAGCTCATGATGTTTATTCAAGTCTACAGTTCTTGCCACATTGCAACTTGCGTATTGGCGGCTTATGGCGCATACAAGGTCAGCCTTTACATAGTTTCATATATAAGAATAGTACAATTAATATTTTCAATGCAGCTCAAGAAATACCACGTGATACCATTGGCTATCTTCGAGCTCATTTACACAGTCCAGGTGGTCGTAGTCGTCATTATAACGCTTCGTATTGCCCGACATATTGTGCCATTGGCCACCTTAATTTTGATGACCATTGGCCTTACATTTTACGCAAGTAGGAATCGAAATTTGTTATGCCACATTTGTGTATGATAACCTCATTTTTTGCAGTGCTGGTGACCTACGACACGTTGGCGTTGATTGCCTTTGTGCAAATAATGTTTCTGGTGCGGAGCCAACGATATCAACGACTTTACGGCCCAGATCCTCTGAACCCCGTAACAAACGGAGGGCAACTCAAGCAAGTGGCATCCAGTTATCCGATCCCACAACAACCAATAATTATTTACGTAATGCCCAAAGCGGGGCAAAAACTGTGGGAAGTGCCACAAACAAAGTGGTGGCAGGATGGAAAAACTGATGCCAGCGTTCCACAAAACCAAGCGAACGAAGTGTCCTCTGATTTTTTTCAGCGCCAGGAGCTTTTATCAAATGTTTTGCGACGAAATGCCATAAAAAAAGACTATCTGCACAAAGAAAGTGTTGCGATTTAGATAAATATATAATGTCATGAAACCATTCAACTATTTTGTACTTTTAATTTAAGTTATATTTATTATTTATTTATGCAACTACACAAGTGCTCTAAGTAAAGTCCCTTAATATATTATATTTTCACTCTGATTGGATCGCCAGCACTGTTATTTAACTTACATGTTGTGTACTTACATACTATTTGGTTTTAGTAAAATCGGATAATACCATATTTATTACATATTATAGGCTCTTTTCCCACCATAGTTCTGGCATAATCCTAACTTAGATGGGACATAAATTCATTAGTTACCTCATCTCATATTTTTGGGCGTTGCTCATTGCAAAGGTAATGTCACGTCCTACATGCTGAGTTCGCTCCGAAGAGCACTTTATATTCGGGTTCGATTTTATCCTTGATAAATTTGGTCATTTCCTTTGCGTATTGAAGACGAGTAGGGTCTCTTCCGCTGGATTTCTTGATGCCAGGACTGTGCACCAGAAATGCTGGACTCAGGACGTGGTATTCGTAGTCCAGAAGGCACATGGCGTAGTTCTGCAATAAAATGTTGCACTCTGAATCGTAAGCCTCACTACAGTAGTCACTCACCTGTATGCGCTTGTTCGACTGACCCTCCCAGGTGACGCGTTCGTCGAACAGCGGCTCCGTGTTATCGCTTACGTAGAAGGGCTCCCAGGCGCGGAACTTCCATTTCCGAAGCGTCTTGCTGAACACGTGCAGCTGGTCATCGGCTTTGGAGGTGCGATTGAGCCACTCTTCTTGGCCCGGAATCGTGTGGCATGTGGGGCACAACTTTAGGTGGAACACTTGTGCCTGCTGTTTCCGATAGAGCGTCAATAATTCGTCCTTGTCTGCCGGCACTTGAACACCCGTCTCGATCTCGAAAACGGGCAGTGGATACACCCTTCTACGCTGCCTGGGATCCAGGGGCAGGACACTGTGATTCCTGGCCACCATGTCAAGGAACTGGTCCACGAAACCCGGACTGGGGTACAGCTCGATGTCGCAGGCGAAGATGAAGTGGGTGTTGGCCGCCTGCCTGGCTATATTGCGGCCCACATTGATGGGGTAGGTGAGGTTGGCCCTGGACTTGTAGCTTTCCGTAGGAGGGATTCGTGTGTAGGGCGGCGATACCGACGTGCATATATTCGGGTAAAATAGGGCCTCAGCCTCGTCGTATGGTACGTGGTCCGGCATGTGCCGGTTCGGGAAGTACACGTGGAACGAGACCCAGTCCTTGATGCTATCGCTCTCCGGCAAACAGTTTCGCACATACCGAATGGCATCCAGTGTGGTGTTTAGATCATAGCCCGGCGTGTGGATGGCAAAACTTACAGGAGCACGCCAGCTGAAAAATAAATGCAAAAAATAAGCAAAGAAATCTAAATACAGCTATTAACTTAGCCACAACTGTAGAGCATAGCTATAAAGTTTTTTAAAGCACTCACCGTGAGACCACCATTTCAAGATTATCGAAGAACGTGAAATCCCCGTTGGTGGTGTACGTCACGGCCTCGGCACAGCCGACATCCCGACTCTTGCGTCCAACCACGAGGTTCTGGAGCAGCCAGAAGTCTCCATGCTGAAGCCTCTGGAAACGCAGCGATCGATTGCGGCACTTGAGCAATGATTGCAGCTCCTTGGTGCGAGGGGAGTCCTCTCGCATGACTTTGGGCTGCCGATCATTGTGCAGATATAAGTCTGCAGAGGAACTTGGTGGATTTGAGGCGTTGGGCAGCAAGAGTGACACCGATTTGACCCCACCGATGTTTGAAGATGCGGCAAGTTTCTGAGCCTGCTGAAAGTTCCTCCAAACCAGCAGCAGTGCCACACTGAGAAGTATGAGCACTGGCCACAGACGGATGTATCTTCTATTGCAGAAACTTAGGGTCACCATGCTGAATTCATGAGCATTGATTCTGGAACTCCTTACAACACCACCTACACCTGTAGACGAAAACCGAAATATTAAAATAAATCCGTGGAAAATGCTACGCCCTTAACTGGATTTGGATATCAAAAGAAGTTTTTATGGTAGCTACTGAGCTTTTGCCTTGTAGTTGGGCCTAATTTACTGGTCTCTTTGTATAAACAAAAATTAGTATTGTACTCATCCGATAAGATCCCATTAATGTGGTAGCATGCCTGGAGGTTCATCGATGTTTTATAATGTTCTGATAATGGGGCTGTCCTATAATGAAGATGACTACCTCCTTTTACCCAGTAAAACTAAACATGATTTACGTACGCAGATAAAAGCGGTCGCATTTATAGTTTCATACACAGAGAAAAACCGCGCAGATCTTTTTAAACCAGTTAATTGAACATATAAAGATTATATTAAAATTGTAATAATGTAGGCTCATCCAATAGGCAAGATAATATTAAAACAAGTTTATTTTTGTTGCCGCTTTCATTTCGAAGAACAAAAGTTGGAATTTCAAAAGATAATCACATTTTATAACGATTTTATAACGTACGCAACCAACGCCAATCGTTCAAAGATTTCTGCTGTTACGATTTTAAGACAATTTATTTCGCGAACCGAATACCAGTCAATCAGCAATGAATAATGGAAAGAGACTAAATTTACTAAAATTCCCGCGATGTGATCATGGTTAGAGAGATTTTCTTATCCGTCTAGTTATCACGATTGCGTATTTTCCTTTCCTTATCATATCAATTCAATAACAATAAACATTTGATAGCGCTAATCAATCGTTAGTCAACTACCAGTTTGGTCAAGAGACGATTAGGCGGCTTTAACATACATTTGTTACCAAATCGATTATCCGCTCTTTATAACTATTATCAGCAAAATCGAATCCCTATCAAAATGTTCTAAAAATAATTGTGTATGGAAATCAGGTTATCAAGTTTACCATGTTACGTTATTATTTTGTTGTTTTATTGCGTTCTATTAAATACGGATCACTTTAAAAGGAAGTTAAAGAGCCAAAAATATGGTTAACGCACGTAAAATAATGATTTTTGATAATCAACAAATTTAAATTTGGCGGCCATTTACGATACATTTACTGCACTTTTACATCGATTGCTTTATCGATAACATCATCGATAGTAAGATTGCAACTGATTGGCCATCCCTATTGTCGATGGTGCGTTTGTTTACATTCATAGAAGTTTCAGTTTAAGCTCTAAGTAATACATCCACGTCTAGCAAGGATGTCGGACAACGAGTACGAGCGATTTGAGATTACAGACCACGATCTGGACAATGAGTTCAACATCAACCGGCCTCGTGGGCGCCAGAGCCGGCACCAACAGATCTACGGTACGTATTGAAGTTCCGGCCAGAATTAGTTAGTAAACTAACTTTTCACAGGCATTTGGGCGGATGATAGCGAGGAGGAGAGTGGCGGCGAGGCCGGAGCCACACGAAGGGGACGCGCCGCCCGTAAGCCCAAAGACTACACCATGCCCGTCAATTTTGTGGCCGGCGGCATTCAGCAGGCGGGTAAGAAGAAGAAGAAGGCGCTAAAAGCCGATGACGAAAAAGGTTCGCAAAAAGATGGTGCCGAAGGGGACCAGGACGAGCAGAGCAACGACTCCGCCGACAGCGGACGACCAGCCTTTGGCCAGAACGACCCGGGCAGCTCCAACAGCTCCGCGGAAGAGGAGAAGCCATCGCTGGGCCGGAAACCGGCAAGCACCACATTTCAGCACCGCTCGCACATCGCCAGCGAGCGCAACGTGGGCGCCTGGGAGCAGCATACACGTGGCATCGGAGCTAAGCTGCTCCTCCAAATGGGCTACGAGCCCGGCAAGGGTCTGGGCAAAGACCTGCAGGGCATTTCGCAGCCGGTGCAAGCCCATGTCCGCAAAGGCAGAGGCGCTATTGGCGCCTATGGACCCGAAACAGCCGCAAGCATCGGAGGAAAGACGAACAAGAGCATCAAGGTGGATGAGGACGTGCGCGAGGCGAAAGAGTTCAAGGACCAGCTGAACAAGTGGCGAAAGGGCTCAGCCAGTGGAGCCGATACGGTAGAGCGGCAGGGTAAGCGCTACTACTACAAGTCCGTGGAGGAGGTGATTGCCAAGGGCAACACGTCTAGCCACTTGCTGTCGGAGAAGCTGAGCAAGAAACTGGGCAATGTGCCGGTGATCGATATGACAGGCCCAGAGAAGCGAGTGCTAAGTGGCTACCATGCCTTGGGACAGGCTAAAATTACGCCAGAGGAGACGCTCTACGACGCGGAAACGACGGATAAGGGATCCGCTCCCGTCTGCGTGTTTGCCATGCCCGAGCTGACGCACAACCTGCAGCTCTTGGTCAGCCAGTGCGAGCAGGAGATCATCGCCATCGACAACGAGGAACGCGAGTCTTCCAGCCAGCAGGCAGCGCTGGAAAGCGAGCACCGGAAGCTGGAAGAGATCGTCCAACTAGAACGAAACCACATACGCACGCTGGAGGAATCCCTGGACCGAGTGGAGCGATTAAGCGAGAACCCAGATTTGAGTTTACCTCAGGCGGAACGACTCTTTCGGGAGCTGCTCGTGGACTACGCTGCCGAATTCCAAGAGTTCGGGCTTGCAGATCTGGCAGCGGGTGTGATAGCGCCGCTCCTGAAGAAGGAACTAGTGCAGTGGCAGCCACTGGAACATCCAACGGAGCCGCTGCAGCTTATTAAGAAATGGCGCGGGATGCTTCAGCAAGGAGATGCCGCTGAGCAGCAGCCCCGCAACGTCTTCGATCCGTACTCCTCGCTCATCTGGGCCGGGGTGATGCCGTCGTTTCGGGCCAGCGCCGCCGCATGGCAGCCCAAGGAGCACCCGCCGATGGCGGCACTGCTGGATGCTTGGGCACCACTGCTCCCTAGTTGGGTGTTGGATTCGGTGCTCGAGCAACTGGTTCTGCCACGATTGGCGGCTGGAGTGCAGGATTGGGACCCTCTCACCGACACCGTCCCAATCGACAGTTGGGTGCTGCCGTGGCACGCCATCTTGGGCACTAAGCTGGAGGAGGCTGTCTATCCTCAGATCCGCAGCAAACTGGGCGTTGCATTGCGCGCCTGGTCGCCGCAAGACCGTTCTGCTAGGGCCATGCTCACGCCCTGGCAGAAGGCCTTCCCCGAGGAGGAAATGCAGGAGTTCCTGCAGCGGCACATAGTGCCCAAGCTGCAGGTGACTCTAGCCGAGTTTATCATCAACCCACTGCACCAGGACCTGGAGCTGTGGCAACAGGTGTGGGAGTGGCACGAGCTCATCGATCCAATGTACATGGCGCAGCTACTGGACAGACACTTCTTCCCGCGCTGGATGCAGGTGCTCGTAGTCTGGCTGAATCAGTCGCCGGACTACGCAGAGATCTCCCGTTGGTACACCGGCTGGAAGAGCATGTTGAGTGAACCGCTTCTGCGTGAGCCCAGCGTTAAGGAGCATCTGCGGCGAGCTCTGGAGATGATGCACAGAGCCAGCGATGCCCTGCTGCAGCCCACGGTCACGCCCACGCCTCCGCCTCCAATTCCGCCGGCTCCAGTCATAATGATGGACCTGATTCATCCGCCCGCCCAGCTGGAGTTCAAAGAGCTGGTGTCGCAGCAATGCGCCGACTTGGGAATCATCTTCGCTCCTCTGCCAGGGCGACGTGAGATGGGAAAACAGGTAAATGAAAATTCGTTTTTGACCAAAGAGATTTATATGCTGATATATTTATGATCTGATTTACAGATTTATCGCGTGGGCAAGCTGTTCTGCTACATCGATCGTCACGTCTGCATGGTCAGCGATGGAAGCTTCAGCAACTGGAAGCCGATGGCACTGAATCATCTGCTGGAACGCTCTCAAACGGGCATCCTTTAAATAAATAATTGCGAAAATGTACAAGTCGTTAATAAGTTTCAATCCAGGGAACCCTAATTCATTTCCCTTTTATACTGATTAATATAGTCACTAGAAAAGAGAAGACATTTCAATATTTTCGAAATTGAAAAGGATATATCCAAGTTTTTCACCACGGTTTGGGTCTGAGCTGCATGCTCTATAAACTTGAGATGTAAATAAACCAACAGTATTTTTCGGTATTTCGTCGTTGGAAACAGGCGTATTTTTAATTGTATTAAATTATTCTAAACCATTTATCTTTTAACGGCTTTTCGTTTGTATTATTTCATTCTCATTCAGACAAATTAACCAATAATAGCCAAATAGCCAAAATGGCAGAAGTTGCAACCCTTGCAAGTAATCGACTCTCCCAGTCGTGTATCGATGCTTGTAACACCGATAGTATCGGTGGTTATCGTCCCGCCTCCACCGCTAGCCATCGCAGCTGACTCTAGAACGCGTCGGGGAAATAGGAATAAACTGACTGAGTTCGCGTTCGGTTCGTGTTGCGCACGGCAAAGCAAACAAGTACTGAGCCAAATGCGGTTCGAAGCGGTGCAGTCAACTGAAGCTCGCGCAGTGCAATACATTTAATTGTAAATCCAAGACACAAGCACTACTATCGCGATAATCACTGCTAACAAATTAAAACCGCGTGTCTTTCGTTTCGCTTCTCCCGCTCTTTCGTTGCACTCCGCCCACACTATTCGCCAATGCAGTCGTGAGTGCGTGTGTGTGTTGCAGCCCGTGCGTGCGTATTCCCCCCAAATTCAATGAATTCGACAAGCAGTGCAATAAAAGCGCAACTAAAACAAAAGTGATTCCACCACGTGCGCCGCTCTCTCGCGTCTTAAGTTCAGTTGTTGTAGCTGCTTTCGTTTGTTTTGCTGGCGTCTCGCTCTAACGGCTTCCTCTGCTTAATTTACCGTTCGCCGAGCAACCGGCACGCAAATATCCGTTGGATTAGGACTCATTAACGGGACACTCACACAAGGACATCAAAATGGTGCAGGTGTGTAATATACTTAATTTTAAAGCAAAGCTATATTAAACATTTTTAATAATTTTTTAATGAAATTCTTGAAATGTTATGTCCATTCATTATTACTAGGATATTTTTAGGAATTAAGTTTTTATAATTTTCTAGTCGCTGCAATTTGTTGAATCATCCTAAATACTCCAGATACAGATACTTTTTTTTTTGTTACTCTACGGTCTATTCAAAAGCGCTGTATACATATAATATGGAATACTTATTTTTTCGAATATATGGTATGTTCTTTCCTTGAATCCTAAAATGTGTAGCTGTTTATGATAATCGAATCGACTACTTAACGTTAGTTTGTGTGGTATATCAGTATTATCCTCGATTACAAAATAATATTTGATAATGTTTGTTTTTAACCAGTTTCGTATTATCTAAACTACTATAAAAAATTCATATAAATTCATATATTGTACACGGAAAACATGTGCTGAATTATTTCCTTGCTACAAATCAAAAAAAAACTATTTCAGGTTTCCAAAACAATGATATTCCACCCTGCTACTGACCTTTTGACGCCATCGTGCACAACCCCCATAATCCCAAAACGGGACACCGCAGCTCAAAATGCACTTTTTAGCTAACATCCCGAGTCGATTCGCGCCTCACCACCCAACCCAAGTCAGTCTTAAACCACCCAAAAACCCAGCACAACCCCCACTTCACCCCTAGTTGCACTTTCCCTAGCCCAAATCAACCACCAAAACCGGAAAGTTTCGAAAAATATACAAAATATACATATATAGAAAACTGTCGAGCTTCCAGAGTTATGGCAAATATGGCAATTAGAAATGGTTGGTCGTGCTTCGATATCGACAGACGGTCCCGCCCGTACAGGTCGCCTTCGAACGTAATGCACCTAAAACGGCGCATTTAGTCAATTTTTCCTTCAGCCAGGCGGACCAAATGAAGCCAGGAACATTAAATTGGGGTTGCAACTAGCTGACACCCTTTTATTTCAGCTAAAGATTCAGAAACTTAAAACGATTATCAATTATTATCAATTATCAATAATTTTAAATAGATGATCTTTATCGAAATCCATTACACTACTTTTAAGCTTTTGTGCAATTAAGAAAACATAAACCATCAAACTTATTCTCGATACCCTGTATTTGTATCTATGCGAAGAAACGAATCCTCTGGTTAGTCACCTGCCGCCGTTTCCCCGCGCCAAATGAGTGAAGTACCACTTTTCGATTTGAAATGCGTTTTGCGCCTGCCCCGTCCAACTGTCCACCCTGCACCACCAGCCACCGCCCACTCATCACTGCATCCAGGACCAGCCCAACCGCCTCCATCCACATGGTCGTCAAAGCGCTTTTTACCCATTTGCATTTGCATTTGCCGATGCCCGGGCAGAGGAGTAGGTCCTTGGTCCCTGCATGGAGTGTTGTTGGTGGTACTGGGTGGTGGGCAGTAGGCAGTGGGCAGTGGGTGGATTCAATGCGTTTTGCACTGCGCTTTGGACTGCGTTCAATAGCCAAAGCGCACGAACATTTCTGACGTTTGACCGAACTTTGTTGTTGTTCCAGTGCTGCAGCTGCATCAGCATCAGTATTAGTAGCCTGCTCCTCCGCTCGTGTGGCTAATGGTAAACTGCTGGGGAGGAGGTAATAGGCACATTTGTGCCCCCACACTCGATACGCAGTACCCACCACCCGAACCCCCTCGCCCCACAGCGAGTCTCTTATTTCGTAACTCCAAGCGCCAACGAATGTCAAAAGCACAAAAATTTCAACGAGGATAACAGGCACGGAGGCATGCTAATCAGGACAATTAAGTTAAAAGCAGCACGGATGCAGCTCCATGGGCGTCTGCTCAGGAGTATGGAACTTAGGTTCAGCGGCCATTCACCACTATTATTACAGATTCCTATACTAGATGATTAGACTTTAAAGAATCCTTCTAAAATGGATTCACTTGTTTATGAAAACCAAAACTTTTACTCGTACACAAACGAAATTTAACAACATTAAGCATAAAATCAAATCAAAGTTGTAAATTCAGTCCTTGGTTTTTTGTGATGCCCATTTAACAGCTTTTTCTAGGTAATATTTCATTCCTTAGTTAATTAGTGATGTTCATTCATGACCTTTTTTGCACGTAATAAGGCAGAGTTTGCCTACACATTTCCTCGCTTTTGAGAAACTTTGTCTGCCACCCATTGACAACCTCTTTCATAAGGCAACTTATCTTGGCAAATAGAAAATTCTCGTTTGCCTCCTTTAGCATCGATTCGATTGCAGTGGATCCAATCCTTCTCCGATTCCTTTTGCTGGCTTGGACTTTCTACTTTATCACTGGAACGCGGAGCTGCTTTCAGAGTTTGAATAGTGAAGATTGCGATATAAGGTGGTCAAATGGGGTTCTGGGCTGGGTGGATTTCTAGTCGAGCTCATCTGAAGACATCTGTTAAAACAGCTCCACGTGGAGGGTCGTCCATGACAATTAGGGCAGGATTCACAGACTAAGGCATTATCATTATGCTCATTTTGCTCATCCTGTCGCTGCTCGTGATAAAATCGCATGCTAATGGGATTGAAACTCCCTTGGCTTTCGGATAAAAGATTATCGTGTCCGGATCGCCCAATCCGCCAATGTGACCCTTGATAAGGGGCTTCCTGACTCACGATTTCCCACTGCTCCGTTGGTTTCAAGCAGCACCTTTGGTATCGAGCGCATTGGGTATTCAGCCAGCTTATCAGCGACAAAAGTTCCGGCCAGGGGATCAGCAGCATTAGGCAGGTCCACCCAAAGCCCCTGTGATCGGATGCAGTGAAGATCAGCCAGTATGAGGTGGCCCTCAGCAGGCGGTGATGCAGACGGCGGAACAGAGTGCGCCGCCAGAGGAAACTGAAGCGCTGGCAGGCGGACTTGAGCAGCCAAGCGCCTCCGATCAGCGCCAAGGTTGTCGCAGTAGGTCGCTCCTTGAGCACCAGCTTGAAGTTCACCTTAAGCGTTCCAAGGCGCAGGTGCCGCTCGCGGTCCGATGACATTAGGGCGGCTGCGACCGCCAACACACCCGCCAGGTGGGCGCCCAAGGACGCAGCTGAGCAGTAGAAGGCGAGCAGCGAATCCGCCAGGAGCGGACAGCTTAGCCACAAAACGAGGCCAAAGGTGAACTGTGTTACCCGCTCCAGGTCGCAACTGATCACTTCCAGCGTAAGGACAAACGGTTCGACTGTATAGATGCCATAGCAGGCGTGGTCATGTGTGGCCATCGTAACGATCCTTGGCTCCTCTGTTGAATGCCCCAGTGGCTTCCCCTCGTGGCACTCGTCCAGCTGGCGAACCGCCTGATGGACTTCCCGCACGGTGGCTCCCTTATACTGACTATAATCTCCGTCAGCGGCTATCTGCAAGCGCAGGCGGTTGCTCTGGAATACGTTCCACATGGTCAACTCCATTGGGGGCTGACAGTAGACCTGGATCTGATTGTGCACGTACAGCATGTTGAGCAGCGTCTGTGCATCGTGGATGTGGGGCTCACCAGGACGCAGATACGTCGCCTGCTGCTCGTGAAACGCTTCAGTCCAGCTAACGAACGAGGATGCTGCATTGAACAGCCCAAGGATAACGAAAGCAAGTAGTGGGGCACTCATTGCATGGCAGGTTTTTATATTTGAGATATTTCGGATCTAGAATGGGGTGCGAGTTTTAAACTAAAATGAAGCGGGTTGCTTCGATGGAAATATCTAGAAAACATACATTTCTCATAATTCTCAAGTAATCTCAAGTTACAGAAGCTTCATAGTATCAAATGGCCTAAAATAGGGAATATTTGCCAACGAAAAATGTGTCCCTCTCTTAGGATGCCATTCGGTTCTTCCATTCGGTTTTTGTTCAGGACGTTCGAATCCTTTGTGCCCCATTTTCCTTCAATTTTTCGTTGCCATTCCTTTCTACGTCGTTCGTTCCATTTCTTTCCATTTCCATAGCGACTTTTTCTACGTGGACTAGCGAAATGCGTATGTGCTGATGACTGACTTTGGACCACGCGTACTAACTACTACGAAGGACATGGGGCACAAAAACTCACTACGAGCGTGGTACTACACGCCAAACCTCCTTCTATTTTTCTCCTTCTTTTTTTTGGCAAAAGTCAGGGGCAACAATGAAGGAGGAACAAAATAAAACACGGCGCTCGTTCTATCAAAGTGGAAGTCGCGGCCTGCAAAGGATATAAAGGCAAACAGAAAGCTGGAAAAAAAAGCACGAGGAAAGTCTAAAAAAGCAAGGAAAAGCCGGGAAAGGAAACTGGGGAAAGGCAGAAATCCCCGCACAAAGTGGCAACCGGAAACTAACAACAAACACTGAATGCGGGAGCAACCGAGATGCCAGATACATACATATATGTTCATCTGTGCGGAGGAGGGGGAGGAGGAGAGAGCAGGGCAGCATGCTTTTTTGCATTATGGCCAAAAATCGAACTGGAATTTCTGCAATTTTTTCGGCCCGCTCCCTGTTGTTGCTTTTGGCCTGCTCTGCTGTGTGGCTATCATTGCGTTCGTTTGCAACGCATCGGCCTTTTTTTTTGGGGGGGGCTGATGGTGGGCAGTGGGCGATAGGCGGTGGGCGGCGGTCTTGTGGGTGGGATTGGGGCTGGGAGACAGCCGGTGGTCTCATGCATTTTCCGTGTTTCGTATTGTGCGCAAAATAAATTGGTAAACAAGCAAGCAGGCCAGAAAGAGATGGGCCCGGAGAGCGAGAGGGGGAATGTCCTGGTCAATGGCAATACATACACGACATCCGGATCGTACATAGTCCCCAGTGCAGTTGTGTGCAGGTCCTCGTTTTCCGACTGCATTTCGGTCTGTGCCTGCACGCCCACTTCCACCCATTCGCTCTCTCTCTTTCTCTCGCTCTTGCTCTCTGGTGAATTGCACATTGTCCCTCAGCTGCCACGAACCCCCGGCCGCCCCAACCTCTCCCCGTCCACGCCCCTTTTTTATATTTCTGGCCACCGAAATAGGCTGCGTCGCTGTCGCTGTCGCTGCCGCCATTTTCACCAGCTTCGCCGTCCACGTTTCCATTCGCAACACCCTGCCACCCTTTCTCACCCACAAAATTTCCCAACTCCCCCCGAAAAACAGAGCCTCCCCGCCCCCTGCACTCGCGCCTTTTCCCCACGCATGTATTTCAGCCGCCGCCGTTGTTGTTTTCCCGGTCGCTGCATTGGCTGACGCTTCTCGAGCACTGCCTTTGTGCACAGTGAGCCAGGAAACAACTATCCTATCAGTCCAAACAAAAATACCACTCTAACTGAATTACTCCCCAGAGTTTTCAGTGTGGCTCTACTATTGTACGGAACTTACTCACCATTGAAAAAAGTCATCTATGCTTATTAAATTATTATTCATGATTATTGGTATTTTATTCAGAAAAAATGGTGTAGGATTATAATCAAATAAAGAAGCTTCAGAAAATACTACTGATTAATAAATATTAATTCAAATTATTTGTACTACATTCGGTTAAGAGTGACCACTGTACCAATCCAATCGGCAGTTGCGCCATATAAAACGATTGAAACACAGCGCGACATTTCTGTTGCTGTTGCTGTTGCCACTGCTGCTGCAGCAACCTGACGTAGTTGCTGCTGCTGCTGCTGTTGCTATGTGTGCCAGGCAAAAGGCCAAACGCATGTGTGGTCAGGATCCCCCAGCTGCTTCCCCCTTGCTCCGCTGCGTGCGACGGAGTGCAGGACAAGGAACTCGGAGCACAGGAGTACATAAACTACATAGGGAGCGAGCGAGAACGAGGTAAAAATCGAACACACTGCTCGGGCGAGTGAATGAAACGAGCCTATGTACAAAAGGCATCCTCTGCACATGAGAAGCGGGAGTGACATGTGTGTGGGTATGAGTGTGTGGGTGTGGGCTTGTGTGGGGATGTGAATCTGGATGTGGATAAGGATTGGGGGCAGGTGCACGTGAGGTTGGGTGGGCCTACGCATCGGTAGCTGGACTGGTAGCCACCTCAACTGCCTCAACAGCGGCAAACGCATTGAATGCGCATCGAATCGAAGCACAACGTTGATTGTATTATATTGGCAAAGTTCAGAGCGCTCCATACCAGCCCAGGCCACCCCGCAACCCATCTGAATCACCCAGAATCACCCACCCGATTCCAGCCACCCACTGGCCATAACTCTGGTTGTCCGTCAGACATCAGTTGAGCGGCGTGCACTTAAATGCCAGTGTGCGAGTGAGTGTGGCTATCTATGTGATGTGCCCCCTCCAGGCGGGCCCACATGCAGCAAATTGAATAAACTCCCCAAATCAAATTTTTCTCCATTTTGCCGAGAGAAAGAACTTCGACTGACATGCAGAGGAGTGTGCTGGCGGTGCCATCTGTGTGTTTCTTAGCCATTTAAAGGGTCAATGAAATGCAAAAGTCGGCATTGTTTTGGGCTCCTTTCCAACTGTGTGGCCCAACAAACCGTTTCGCCCTCGAAGCTCAATTGTGTCATCTTTCATTTTGATGGCCAGATGCTTTTAATTTCGAAAAATATGGCCCCACATCCTATGGATAAAAGTTGTGTTGCGCCTTTATAGACATTGTTTATGTTTGCAGAAGTCATTGGGCGACATCATTCCTTTTTTGGGTGGAACTTATATATATAATATAACTTTCTTTATTTCTAATTACTGTTCGATTGACTCTTATAAAGGAAGATAGTCCGATCTACGGAATTATAAATCTTGATCCTTGCAATTTTAGTTTCATTTGCATTTAAAGTGTACAATAAGCAATTGGTCTATATTTCAGATGTGAATTTAACAACATACACGACCTTTAGCAAACCAGAAACATTCTGCAGACTGAACTCCAAGCTCCTGAGTCTAAAATTCCTTTTGTTTCAAACGTTTAAATATTTACTCATTTCCCCCAGATTTTGGTTGTTTGCTGTCCCTGTGTGAGTTTGTGTCCTGAGTTGGCTTCACTCGGTTGAAGGTCAAATTACGAGAGTATTTTACTAACTTTTCAGTTCGCCGCCCTTTCAAAGTAAATTTAAGGCCAAACATGTTTTTTGTATATACATGAAATGGGTCAAAAGTTGTTACAGCTTTTTCACTAGTCTGGAGAATGTGTTAATATTTTGGGAGTGAGGAGGTTTTTTCAGTTTGTTGATATTGTCCGGGTGTGGTTGTGTTCTTGTTCAAAGTTTAAACTATGGCTAGCCCAAATTGTTTGTGCGCAGTCAACGCTCGAGAAAACTTTTCAGTTGCCTACTTTCAGGCACCTTGACCTACTCATGCAACTTTGTTTGTTATCAAAAACGTTGTTTTAATTCCTCCTTGTTGTTATTGTTGTTGTTGTTGTTGTTGCTTGTGGGGCATCCCCAGGAAAGTCTTTGTCTGTGTGCGCCAGACAGAAGGATTGACCAGAAAGTTTACTTGGCATTTTGTGTGCAGAATGCGGAATGGTAATAATTTAAATGTATACAAAGATTCAGTTTATCTGCGAGTACAGATGAATTATTGACCCCAATTTATGAGGACTTACACTGAAATGACTTTTGAAAAGACGTAAAGCTCTTGCAAAAATGATAGAATATTATTTCAGTGTCAACTATGTGTATGTTCTTGATGTAAGTTGGGAACTGTGGAGACATGTGTTTTACCTAATTATTTGTAAGAACATAGTATAATATAAAACAGAGGGAAACCCATTTATTAATGAATGCTTGCTCAAATTTTAAAGCCTAATCATTAGAATTACCATTGCATATCTCATCTGGCAGTCGCATGCACATTCCCTAAAACGCAACAAGTTAGCACTCAAACTTATGCAATGACTCCTATCTTGCATATTTAATGCAAGTTATATAGAATACCAAACTAGATTTATGCCACCCATCACTTTACACACCCACAAAAACAGACGCTCACAAGGACACCGGGGACTTGGCAGGAAGAATGGCAGAACGATGGCTTTTTATATGTATTTTTCCTACTCTTCCTTTTCGTATTTGGCAAAGATAAAGTTTTGTAATAAAAATGTCTGCTGGCAGACACCGAGAAAGTCGGGGAGGTCCGGGGCAGTCATCCGGCCGGGCAGACATTCTGTCTAGCACTTTCCAGGCCGAAGTGTGTCAGCAACTTTGGCACGTCCTCGACATCGTCGTCGTGAGTGTGTCCTTGCCCTTGGCCCACACACATGGAGCAATATTATATATAAAAGCAAACATACAATTTTATATATGCATATTCGTGTGTAGGAGGAATGGACTTTAGTTTTATGCAGCTTTGAATTTCACACAAGAACAAACTTTAAACTTTTGTTGACTGCCTTAAACGGATGTTAATCGCTGATTTAAATGCGATGCCTTAAGTTATACTAACCTTTTAATAACTTTTTACAAAATGACCTTTTTACCCCGAAATCAATCACTTTTACGATCATTTAATTTAGGTTTATATTTTTGGTTGATTTGAAATTTCGATTTACATAATTTCACATTTAAATATACAAAGTTCACACACATTCGATGTGAATAAAAATGTATGACTTGTTGTAAATTGTGTGAGTTGATCGAATAATTAAATACGAAATTTGTGCTTGTCAATGAGTACGATTTGTTGTCCTGTGTATTATAAATATTATTTGTGAGACACCCTTAAGACCTTATGATATTTTTAGTGCAGTATAAAACGTTGACTAAAAATATGTTACGATTCGTTGGTATGAATGTGTTTCCTTGTGTGATGAGAGTCTACAACATGCGAGTGATATGCTTCCGATAGTTATTAAATTAAAACGATATGCACATACATAGATCACCTAACAAAAAATGCTAAAACCTTACAACTAAATGAAAGGCCCCCGAATATTAAAGATTAGCCCAAAGTTAGGTCAAAAATTACGCCTTGCGTCTGATACCAATCAGGCAGAGCACGAAGAAGATGATCGTCCAGCCGGCCATGACCAGGAAACCATTGTAGACCTTCTCGTGGGTGATGCTCCAGCCCTTCTCGATCACATTTCGAGCGGAGATGGAGGGTATGGTGAAGGGTAGCACCATCACTAGGTCCTGCAGGAACTGCGGCATGCTCTCCAAGGGCCACAGAAGTCCTGCAGGTATTCCAAATTAGGTTTCATTAAATATGAATGTGGGAAAACTGGCTGGAGGACACTTACCACACAGTATAATCATGGGGTAGAATGCGCCAGTAGCCACAAAGTTTGCCTCTGTATGCGATTTGCAAAAGACGGATATGAAGAGACCTAGTGGATTACAGCATAGTTCTTAAACTGCACCTTTGGCACATTTCTTGTGTCTCAGCTTACCGAACAACATGCCACAGAATGCGGTCAGCGTTAACAACCCAATGAGCGTTGTGGTATCCCCATTGTTGTAAGTATCGAACACTAAGCCAATATACATAATAACCTCGAACGACTGCAGGGCCATGATGATGAGCTGGGTTAGAAGATGGGCCCACAGCATTTCGTTGGCCGAGACACCTGCCAAAAGAGTTCGGTCCCAGATGCCATCCATGCGCTCAGAAATGAACACTGCAGCCGTCATCAAAGTGGCCAAGAAGAACACCATGCTATGATACAATTAAAGGAATTAATAAATGGAAATCCCAAACAGTGCTGCGAAGAGGTGGTGGTACAAGTTAGCAGTTAGGGTATAGGGGTATAGGGTAATGTTGATTCAAGCAAAGATCTGATTTACTACCAACGAAGAACCAATTAATGGATTGCGGTGAATTTCGTCAGCTCATAAAATAAAAAACATAAACACGTGAGCAGAGGTAATTGTGTGGATGTCCATTGTGTGGATGCTCTACTCACGTCATTACCACTCCTGGGGCACAGTACTGCTGGAACTCGATGTCTGTGCTGCCAAAGATTGGTTCCTGGAACTGGACGGGCAGATCTACAATGGCCGTGGATACATTGCAGTCCTTCACAACACTCCTCATGAATGTGCTGAACTTGTCACGTAGTTTTCGCTGCATGAAGTACGCCACTTGTTGATCTGCAGAACCACTTTATAGATTTAAAAGACTTTGCACGGACACTGTCTTACCCGTCATGTCGATGTGGATACTAAGCTCGGCGTGGTCGACGGCACCGTCATTGGTGTGGATGCCGTCCTCCATCACCGAGAGAATCGAATCGCTGAAGTTGTGGGCAAAGTGCAAATAGCCAACGGTTGTGGCCCGCTTTGCATCACTCAATGCATCTGCTTCACTGGCGTAGTATTTCCGGGTGGCCACGTCGTCGCCCAACTCACGGATGTATCTGCAGGATAGCTTGTTGAAGAGACAGCTCTCGTTGTCGTTGTCCTTGTAGACAGTGACCAGGTTTTCGTCGAAGCACTCCCCATAGTTCTCCACTTCGCCGGAATAGACTCCTATTTCAAGGTTCGTGGGCGTCTTTCCAATGGCCAGATAAAAACACGTCAGTTGTATGATGGGAAACAGTAGCATGAAAATAATTCCCCTAAAATAATTGGTCATTAATCGTGACGACATCTTTGGATGTTGGTTGGAACTTACGAGGGCTGTCTAAAGAGTTGTACAAAGTTCTTGGTCATCAGGGCCTTTACCCTGCCCTTGGTGGTAAAGAAAATCTTTTTGCGGTTCTCGTTTAGGGGCTCCTCGAATGGGATGGGCTGTTTTTCCGGCGAGTTGGGCTCGTGTGTGTCTATTACCTCAGGTGGCAGCACAGCTGCCGGCAAAGCCTGGTTCTTGTTGTGATCCATGATTTGGGCCAACTCGTCTTCGTTGCCCTGCCGCTGGCTCAGAATGAGGAAGGCGTCCTCGATCGACTGAGTTCCGAACTTGATCATAATGTTGGTAGGCGTATCCTCGGCCAATAGCACACCATTGCGCATAAGACCAATCTGAATGGGTAATTAGGGTATATATTAAGCTCCGTATTAATCACTGTTTTTATTTCCACTTACGCAGTTTGCCTGTTTGGCTTCCTCTATGTAATGGGTGGTTATAATCACAGCCAATTTGCTATTCCTCGTCGTCTCCACGAGAAAATCCCAGATCCTGAAAGGTGTGATACAAATTAGGTTATTCTGCGGGCAGGCCAAACACTTTCTTGCACACACTTTTCACGCAGCATGGGGTCCAATCCCACAGTAGGCTCATCCAGAATGAGGAGCTCCGGATCGTGGATCATGGCGCAGGCAAAAGACAGGCGTCGCTGCTGTCCACCACTGCACTGCTTGATCATCTGCCTAGCCGGCGGTAGTTGGAGCAGCTCCTTCAGCAGCTTGAACTTCTCCCGGATGCGTTCGTCAGTCAGTCCGTAGATGCGGCCAAAGTAGAAGATGGTCTCCTTGACGGTCATCTCCTCGACCAGGGCGATCTCCTGGGGCATGAATCCCACCCGTGATCCTGGCACGCCGCTGCCCGGCTCTCCTGGCTTGACGCCCAGCACGGCGACCTCGCCTCCGTTGAGGCGCCTCTGGCCAACAATGCAGGAGAGCAGGGTTGTCTTGCCGCAGCCGGAGGCACCCAGCAATCCGTATCTGATCGTATAAGAGATTGAGCATAGTTCTTAGTTCGGTTTACCAAAAAAACTTAAATGACACTTACATAGAACCACGCATCACGTTCATATTTAGCTGGTTAAGCACAATCTTGGGATTCGATTTGGAGCCATAGTACTTATAGCCATTCCGCACCTCAACAGCCGCCATTATGTTTTATTCTGTGGAATAATTAATATAAATAATTCAATGTTTTTCATGCTTGTGGGCGGAATGGAATTCATATATACTATTTTTATTTGAGACATTCCTAGCATCTATAGCTACAATGCTACCCTCTTCTTTTATTTCTGGCTCCTTCACTCGGAACATCATAAATCACTTGCGTCAATAATTCGCATTTTCTTGATTTGGTTATGTATTTTATTGATTTGCCAGGCTTTATGGCATGCACGTGTCGAGGCACTCAAATCACTTGGGAGGTCCAAACTTATTTTCGGGCTGCTATTCGAGCTCTAAGTACTCGCTAATTAGCCATCTTTGCGGTTGAATGAACACGAAACCGAAATGTGTAAGTTCTAACTAACTTAACCAAGAAAAGGTTCATTGGCCTCTTGCTTGAAAATGCACATCAAGTTTCGATAACCAGCATGCGTCAAAATTAACACGTTAAATAATCTTAGTAACAATAAACTTTTATGAGCTTTAAACCGTCGGGCCTAGAATTTATAAGACAGCTAATTATATACCAGCAGTCATATTACAAAAATTAGAATATTAAAATATCCATAGACCAAGTATCTTACTCCAAGGGTATAAGAATATCGTGTCAGCTAAATTAAAATGCAGTATTTTACACCCATACCATTGCGAGTATATGACAAACTTGTTGAGCAACACGGAACTTCTGATGAAAAGATGCAGAATCGTCTTGAATAACAATTATATACTGTAGAGAAGTATCTATATACCTAAGGTCTACCCAACGTCAGTACAAATGCATTTAGAATAAATAAACACTTTGCGAACTGGATTTAAGTTGAAAAGAAAATATGTCATGAGAGGTTTAAGGGGCACAAAATCTGACTTGTAAATGGGAAGAGCTGACTGTTGCATGTCGAGACAAAACCTTTTAAATGTGAAATGAATCGCAAGTGGATCATGACACCTAAGTAGTCGCAGATATCGTTTGCTCAAGGGAAAAGTACAAAACGACTGAATGTGTCGAATTGAAGTTATTTGTTTTCCGACCCATTAGACCTGTAAGATGTGTAAAACACTATTGTATACTATAACTAAAGTAAATCTACTTTAATTATCTAACGCTCTAACTCTAACGCTTTTGGTTATATTTTATTTGTAACATTTGCATTGAGTCGTTATGATCGTTTCTCCCGTTTGATATGCGACAGGAAATTCCTAGAAACAGAAACAAAATCATTATACTCGTATATGCATGTGACCTCGCTAATCAGACTTTGACCCACTTAGATTGCCAACTCATGTTTTAGTCTCAAGCCAAAAATAAACTATTTACTTGATTGCATTTGTAACTATTTATCTCTCTTACTCATTTATTTATCTCGCCATGATATATACATAATCAACAACAAAATCAACAATAAAGTGGAGAAAAAAACTAAACAAAACCCGCCCATAAAGCGTTCGAAAGCATAACCTACAAAAGAGTAAGCATTTACCCAAAAAATAAATTGAGTAAGGTTAGTAACACACAGTCGTGGTCATAACTTTATGGCTTGTTTTCAACTTTGCTGTTTGCTTAACATTGCAAATCGTGATGCAAAGGACGACTATTTCAGCTTAATGTCGTTTAAGTTTTATGGTTTTTATGCGCATCTTTCGAGTCGAAGTGGGAAGCATGAACAAATGCGGCTCAGGTTAAGTAAAATAAAAAACCATTAAACCAGTGTGACACAGTTGACAATGCACATTTGAATTTAATGAACATGTATAGTAATTTGTAGCCTTTCCACATAACTTTTTACAGTGGAAACATAGGGATTACTAGGGTTTAATGTGCTCAACAAATCGATATTGCCGCCTTAACAATATGCACTAAATGAATACATTTCGGTACAACAATCGATATCCAAGACCGACACCTGCCATAATACAAATAAAAAAAAACCCGAAATAATTAACAAAACGAAAAAAAAAACCAAGAAGTGAGCATCAAGGTTGCCAACTGGTTAACGGACCGCCGCTGCTGACGTTGTAACTCAATTGCGAGCGGCTCCCAAAATTGGTGGCTATATTTATTGATGTTTTGCTGTTGGTGGTGTTGTTGGTGTGGCTGCCGTCTTGCCATCAGCTGCAGTCGCATTTTATTTGCCAATGTTTCGCAATGTTTGCAATTGAACTGCCACGGCCATGAGCCGCTTAGAAAAATAGGGACGGACCCCCAAATTGCTTTCTCAGCCCCTCAGAACACAGCCACGAGCACGAGCATGGCCAATAGAGTAGGTGTAAGTAATTATTGCCAAACACGTTGCTAAATGGCCAACAAGTTTGCTGTTACCTTGATGCGGTTTAACGGCTTATTTAGCAGGCCAACCATATCAACGGTGAGCCAGCCCCTCGGATGGCTTATTCCAGTGTTAGTGGGTATTTAGTTCGTGCAACACGTTGCAACTGCGACAAACCACTCTCCAGCCTGCTGGCCTGGCCAGCTGTCTGCTGAAACTCCTGGCAACTGCTTCCTTCTCATTTGCAGTCTTTTTCACCATTTTCTTCTTTCTCTTTCATCGTTTTTGTGGCATGGCCACTTCTTATATAATGCCACAACAATCATTTCGGTCAAACTGCAACGGCAGCGGCAGAAACAGCAACATACATATCCACAACAGCTGTCTGCCTCGGATTGCGCGCCTGTGTTTATATCATTTACCTTTCCACTGATGTAACGGTTTGCGTATCCGATTGATTCTAATTATGTATGCTCATTATTATTAAGACATACAACTTCCTGACTTCAAGTAAGAAAATCCAATCATTATTCTTAGAGAAAATCTAATTGTGATTTAATGTTCAAGATAAATTAACTGACTTCTTGAAAAGTATTAGGTTTCTGAATGCCACTTTTTCATTTACTATCTCATTTCAATCTCTTTAAAATTCATAAATGATTAGGATGATGCATCTTGTCCAAGCATTGCTTTTGTTTGTTTATTTTTTCCCATTGAATGCACAAGTGAGTTTATGTCATTATGCTATTCATTAAGCGATTTGTCCTAGTCGTTGTGTTTTCAGTTCGTCATCAAAGATTTGTGTGTCACAGTACGCTTTAGTCGAAATCGTTTTCTGTTTTGTCATTCAATCTTACTCCATCTCAGAGGAAATTATTGTCCCCAAGTTATGTGCATTTTCCCCTGTTGTACCTTTTTTCATAATCCCTATGTTAAATTGCTTCACCTGCTAGCATCAATTTCTTTGTGGCGCTCTAACTCCCCCTTGAAACCGAAAAATAAGCAGAAATCATTGGGTCCCAAACACACCGAAGAGATAAATAAATGGATGGGGTACTGTTGCAATATTTTGCATTGCTTAACCAACCGCCGCTCGACTCAGCGTAGCTCAGTTCAGCTTTGAGTAAGCTTTTTAAACACTTGATATTTATTTTATTGCTAAACCTTTATTTGGAAAAGGCAAACAGAACGCCGGAAATATATTGATAATGTTAGCTGTCGCAGTTTTTCAACACAATATTTTTGGCTCGTGGCCTGGCCGTAGATCTTCTTATGTACACACAACGAAATTCACATACACCCGGATAAAATTCACATGTGGTCATGCTTCGAGGCAGCCCGCTCAAGTTTGTATCTTAAGTCTTTCGTTTTTCTTTGCCCATGTGTTTGTGTGAGTGGTTTTTCTCATCCGAAATCGTTATTTGGACGATAAAAAGGCTTCACTTATTATTAAAAATGCTTGAATCTTTTACTTCACATTGTAGTAGCTTAAAATTGTGTTCCTTTTCACACACAAATTCTGCTTAAGTATTTCTTTTTGGTATGTAGAAATGTTTTTTTTTGGTTTGTTTAACCGTACCGTATAAATCGAGGGATTTTTCGCCTATCTTCTAACTGATCGGGTTGCGCACGCGCGCTTTGGTGTTGCAATTTTTTCTTTGCTTTTCGCCGATTCGACGAGTGGCTTTTTGGCTTTTTCCGTTTTTCTTTCGACGGTCTTTCACGCTCGACTGTATCGGATCGGCTGAACGTCTCCGCTTGCCACAAGTGTCGCTTGCAAGCTCCGTTTCTCGACTGAGCTGACCAAGCGGCGGATCGGGCGCTCGCAAGCTCAATCCACCAAGCCGGGTGGCTTGGCTCAACTGGGCTCAACTGTGCTCTACTGGGCTGGCTCAGCTTGGCTCGGATCCGGCGCCAGTCATCGCTTCTCTTGGCTTTCGTCGATCGCAGCGCGCAACTCGCAACTCGCGACGCTGAAAATAAAAAAAGATTTTGTTTGTGCGGGTTTTTTGTTGTTTCCTTGGGTAACGAGTGTATGAAAAAATGAAGATAGATTGTACGAAATAAAATTATTAATGCGGCACAACGCTGCGCTTTTTCTATCTATTTGTTTTTTGTGCGGCGTCTACCTGTTAACTTCTACAAATGAGTGAGTGCGAATGTATATACCATCAACATCCTTATAAGGTGGAGAGAATAAATTCTTTATACACATATTTATAATTATCCGATGCTATCGCCGCCATGTTATTCAAAAAGGGCATTTATCTGGTACTTGGCTTTATGAATTATTCAATATGTGCTTATCCCACAACCTGTTCATCAAGAAACCAATTGATTCGTAACCAACTAATTATTCTTCGAATTTATTTGCAGGTATGTGAACATTGCTTAGAAACGTCAGGTTAATAACAATTACTATTTCACAGTAAGTTTAAAAATGCTAATTGCGCTATATAAATTGTATATTTTAGTTTTACAGCCAATAATTTAACAGAGTTTATGGACTAGATTTTCGGGTTAGGGTGGATACCCTAGTTAATGAATTTTTGTTATGCCTTTCAACTTCTTTTTTCTAAAATCAAAAATGGACACATGTTGTTTCTTTTAGTTGTATATTTTCGGAATCAATTGTGAAGTCAACTTCACATTTACAAGGGGGTCACCTATGACTTTGTAAACTTTGACAAAATTAAACTTCTGAACATCGTCCATAGAGTGAAAAAGTTCTAAAAATCATGTCTGAAATACAAGGGTCACAGCACTTTAGATTTCAGCTTCCGGGTAAAAAATTAAATAATAAATAAAATATTTCATTAGGAGAGCGTTAGAATATGTCTGTTTGTCTGAGCACTTCGAGAAACATAGTTCACATTGTACACTTTGCACGAAGATCAAGCATCCCCACTTTAATAGGGCTCATAAAGAAGATTGGGATCATTTCCGAGATCACTTTACTTCCAGACTAGCAACACTTACTTACTCACTAACAAAAAGGTAATTTACATTAAATATAGTATTAAGTTAATGTATTTATTTCCTCACTGCCAAATAAATGGTGGTAACATAGCTGAATTAATATATCAGCAGAGGGTTAACCCATTTGCCAACCATTTAACCCCAATTTGCCTTATTTCGAATTTTTGGGATGCTGCTGGCGATTTCTTGTTTTGCCCTCTTGCACAAGTTTGCAAAAAGCTAAACGACGACGAATAGTAACAAGTATACAAATTGGTTCAAAAAATTGGCTTTGTCCATTGTCTTACTCAAGCGCTAAGTTTATGGCACTCAAAACTGGCTTGTTTGCTCACATTTCGATAGTTTTCGAACATGAAACATACGTTTCCATGCGAAACAAAAGAGGGCAAATCGAAGTTCAAGTTTCTCATCCCATATCATCTTTTATCTGGCACATGCTTCCATGCTTCGGCTTCTGCTTGTTTCAGCCATTGGCTTTTAACATATTTTTCGTGTTCAAGGCCGTGCGCTGGCGCTTTCTTTTACAATAGGCGACCTTGAAGCTGCGACTGCGACTGCGCAAGCGGCTTGGCACTCGCTCTTGGCCAGCTCGACGGCCTGGAAGTGGGATGGAAGCGGGCTGGAAGTGGAAGTGGAGGTGGAGGCGGAGGTGGTAGCTCTGGGGCTTGCACTCCGCGCTCGTGCTGACGTTTGTTATCACAGAGAGCCGAGCCAGTCGGTCAACCGACGATTCAACCCACTTAGGGTTTGCTGACCACCGTCTGCGCAGTCCGCTTATTGGTCTGCTCACCTGCTCACTTGCTGTCAGCTTTCCGCTTAATCGGGCTATATATTTTAGATCGGGGCAAATGGGGACTTGTGAAAAAAGTGGCAAACTTTTATCAACCAGCAATTTGTTGTGCAATGGGCAACTAAACCTGCCTTCCTCCGGCAACTGAATCATTTGGAAATTCCAGTGATGCATTATCTACAAACTAAACTATTGATTATAGGGCTTAAAATGAGGATTAGTTTTATTAAAGAAATATAATTAAGATTTAACAACAATGATTATTATATAAACCATTTTAATTGCGGATAAATCAACTAGACTATTGGGGTTGTTTAATTGTATAGGATTATTTTGCGGAGGTTGAGGTATATAAAAAGTTGAATGTAAAGAACTGAACGGTTATGAGAACTAGTCAGATCGCAAATATATATTTTATATCATCAATCAGTTAGATACAATATTACATTTTACCGTACGAGTAACGGATGTAATTACATTATCTGATGAGACAGGTGACTCAGCATTTTTAATAAAAATGTTGTGTGAATATTCTATTCGTGCATTGAATTTTAACAAAAATCTACACCACTAACCTTTTTTTGTAAGGAAATAGAACTTTCCATTATTTTTTGTTTTTATATTTTGTAGCCCTTTATAAAGTGTCGTGTAGAGCAATCGATAACAACAATAATTCAGTTACAGCGCATTCTCCTAGATTATCTGACACGTTGTCCGTAATTGCGATATCATTCGGTTATAACAATAATTAGCCTACAATTAAAACGTTGCTAAATATTCAACAACAATATTACATGTGTATATGGCTATTAAGAGGTATTTGTTTTGGCTATAGGGATATTAGGTTACAAGTTAGTTCAGTTATGCTGGTAAAATCACGAGAAGTGATTATTAAGTTATTCAAATATGCAATTTTTTTTTTTGCGTGTATATTTACTGTGCAAACATACAAATTATACCAGTCTGGCAACCCGTTAATGCAAATTAAACTTTATTTAATTTTCGAGTTGGAGCTTTCGAGCAGAGCCGATCTGGAAAGCTTTTATAAAAACTCTCTTGGGAGAATTAAATCAGTGGAATATATTTTTTTATATTTTTACAAATTAAATTAAATAAACTTGTGTATAAAAAAAGTTGTTATCATGAAAATCTTTTTGAATGAAGTTGCATAAGCAAACTTGCTTTGAGCAGCAAAAATGTTGCTTACGTACTGCACAATGTTGCTGAAACAAAAACGAAAACTTCACTTAGCAACACCCCTTAGTCTCAATTAGTTAAAAGGGAATGAATATGAGATATTTTTATTGACACCGTAAGCAGAAGTGAGTGGCTGCAGCTGGGTTACTATTACTATACAGCATTACTGGATTACAGTATTATTATGGAAATATCAGCCAACGAATCTTACTCAGAATGTCAAAGTGTTCTGTTGAGATCTTTGCACCCCACATAAATTATATCTCTAATCAATAAGCGATTAAATGTGATCGACGTTTAGAAGGGCAGCAATTTATAAAAATTGACACATTATAAAATTCCACATCTCCCGAGCTAATTGATTTCGCTTTACTAACCAGACAAGTTAATTTTGCATTTATTCCTTGTTTAATTACTCTGGTTTATATAGTGAATACATTGTATTATTTATAGAAAGTAATTAAATATGATTACTTTTGAAACGATGTCTCTTGGCTTAATAACAGATGTACGTTCAATAACAGGCAAAAGAAGTTTTGGTTACTTAATTTTTCAAAAACTTGTGTGTTAGGCTTCCTTAACTCTCACATGTGTAATTGTTATGGTTATACTTTCAAAGGTTTGCACTTTAAAGGGCTAACAGTTTGCTTAGTTTTTTCCCGGTTCAAAGGTTGCCATTGACTATGAGCTTCAAAATGGAATCTAACGGGTTTGTTTCGATACTTACTCTTCTAAATCTAGAGCAAGGAGCAGATAATGAGTTCAATGTGTTTAGGGCTCAATCCCGTTACCAAAAGAGGGGCCGCTTCTGCCAACCCGTCAAGGAAAGGGTGCGGGGGGCCAAGCGGAAACCGGAACCGCAGAGTAAAATTCCATCACGTTCAGGCCCCTTGCTGATGCCGCAGGCTGTGTTTACAGCCTTCAGATGACACGCCTCGAAAACAAGACCCAGCGTGAGTCAAGTTGTGAGAGCCGCACAATATATTTATAGATCACTTTACTTAATAATATTTTATATAAATTGTCTTGGTTGCTTGCTGGGCAATAACCGCTATCAAGTTCGACAAAACGGATATGTTTTCGCATAGCACTCAAGTCTCAAGACTCTTTTCGCGAGATCCAAACAAACAATTAGCTATTAAGATTTGAAGCATTTCGAGCAACAATTACATTACCAACTTACTTAAGCTTAATGTGCAAATATTTTGAAGCTCTTTGCTTGTGTTTTCCTCGTTCGAAATGCATGAATGGGGAGTTGAAGATCTAAGGCAGATAAGATTCAATTTTAGGCAGAGACGGGGAAAAATGTAATTTTTCAACGTGTTAAGATAAATTAAATTAAAATTATATACTATAAAGTTTAATTACTATTGCCAGGTATACATGTGTCCATTGTTCTTAGAAACCAACTTCATTCTTTGTGCCGGTAACTATTTAATTACCATCTTTATATCACTGAAAAACGTTAAATATTGACAGACGGAAGAGTATAAGAAAAACGTTAAATTGACGAATAATTCTTTACAGGAATCACCACATTAAAATATTATTTTAATTGGCCGTAACAAACAAAATTTTCCCCGACTTTTTAACTCAATGACCTGATTTTAAAATTTTTGGTCGGGTAGGGTGATTTTTGGGCTCACCTTAAGATCCCGAGCTCAAAGTCTACGCCCCTGTCTCTATAGCTTCAAATTAATTATATTTATTGTTTCATTTTTTCTGAACACAAACAAATGTGCGTTTTCTCGGCGTGTTTTGGTAGCATCCATGTTTTGCCACAAGGTAATTATTTCGTACACTAAACAGTACAGTATTTTGTTTAGGGCATTTCGTTGCTGTTGATGTAGCTGTTGGTGTTGCTGGTGCTTTTGAACCGCAGGGCACTTTGTGTGTATTTTTTCGAGCTGAAACCAGAGGCTGGTGCTGCTATCAGGCCGCTCTGTCATTTTTATGATTGTTAATGTCTCGGTCAACGCTTTTAAGTCAAGTTCTGAGCCCCGTCCCAATCCCTTCCCCATCCTCTGCGATCGTGTGTGGCTTGTTGTTGGCTTTAATGGAAAGAAATGAGTTTGAGAGCCAGCGGACGAGGCGGACGGAGCGAACGGAGTTGCGAGGAGGGGACTCGGCCTGTGAATTCATATAGTTTGTGGCGGGCATTAAAAACGATCGACACATTTGCCTGTCGGATGAGAACGCGTTCAGAAGTTCATCGGGTGTGAGCTTGCGTGAGCTTGCTAAAGTAATTCCGAATGGATAAGAACTCCGACTGAACCTCTTGAATTTCGACCAAATAATCATCAGAAATGGCTTACATTACCTATGCATTGTGTCTGTGCTCGTTGTTCATATTGTTCTCGCCTCTTGTATCCGCAAATCGTCGCATTCGGCGACAAAATCGATCAGATCGCCTGCTGGCTGACATCGGAGTACGTGCCCAGTCCTACGATCCCCGTGCGCCGGAAAATGGCATTCAACAGTACACCGACATCGACCAGGATCTGCGCCACATATTCCTCAACACCAGGCAGACCACGCTGAGATGGGCCCTCAACAACATCGAGGCGCTGAGCAGTCGCGGTCGACGCGAGGGAAAGCTCCAGTCTCCGGTGTCCAAGAAGGTGCCCTTCCGGTGTCCCACGAACAACACACGGTCCCCGAGTCCCCCCACTTCCATAGAACACCTCAGGCCGGGTGACATCGATATCATAGCTGCCTTCGGCGACTCCCTATCCGCAGGCAACGGAATTCTGTCCAACAATGCCATCGACATGATCAACGAGTTCCGCGGCCTGACCTTCTCCGGCGGCGGACTGGCCAATTGGCGAAGGTTCGTGACGCTGCCGAACATCCTAAAGATCTTCAATCCCAAGCTGTACGGCTTCGCGGTGAGCAACAGCCTGGTGATCAACCACCGATCCTCACGACTGAACATCGCCGAGCCGATGATCATGTCGCGGGATCTGCCCTTCCAGGCTCGCGTGCTCATCGATCTGCTGCGGCGCGATAGCCATGTGGACATGAAGCGACACTGGAAGCTGCTGACTGTGTATGTGGGAAACAACGACATTTGCTCCGACCTGTGCCACTGGGATACTCCGCAGAGCTTCCTCGACCAGCACGCCCGCGATCTGCGCCAGGCATTCCGCCTCCTGCGCGACCATGTGCCGCGCCTGCTGATCAATCTGATTGTGGTGCCAAACATACCGCTGGTGCTGAGCACCATGACCCAGGTGCCGCTGCAGTGCTTCGTGGTGCACCGTGTGGGATGCCACTGCCTGATCAACGACCGCCTCAATCGCACCGAGTTCAATGAGCGCATGGACACCCTGACCCGTTGGCAGCAGCTGGACATGGAGATCGCCAGGCTGCCCGAGTTTCATCGCCAGGACTTTGCCATCGTTGCGCATCCAATGCTGACCAAACTAACTGCTCCCGTACTGCCCGATGGGAACACGGACTGGCGGTTCTTCTCCCACGACTGCTTCCACTTCAGCCAGCGCGGGCACGCGATCATCTCGAACCTGTTGTGGAACAGCATGCTCCTGCCGGACGACCAGAAGCCGCGACCTTCGGTGGTGCCCGAGCTGTTCGAGCGGGTCGTTTGCCCCACTGCGGAGCAGCCCTACTTTGTGGTCAGGCCAAGTTGAGGGTCTCCCAAGATCGGGAACGGGTTAAGTTACTTGGTTAAGCTGTCTGGTGACCCTTTTCTTGGCGGTACCGCAGTCTGGTGTGCACAGAGAAAAATTGATTTTTATTCGCATATCAAATTTTAGTTGTCTAAGCACAAAGAGCATCTTTCGTACGCAAATCACTTGTTTGCGTGAAAATGTTGGTCTCTAAAGTATTCATAATAAATTATTATTATTTATAACCATAATAAACAAACCCTGCCACTTCCACTTCCGCAAATCGTATGCGGAATGCATTGGATTGTGCAAAGGCAACTATTAGAATTTTGTTCCAAACTTAATAATATTTGATCCTCGACCTTAGCAAATAAATATAAATATATTTGTTAAGCTGTCAGAAGCCCATAAAGATTATTTAATGTATTTCTTTTAGCCGACAAAGGTGCGTTCAGTTTCCACAACTCTTTCTTCATACTTTTTACCCAAGCCCCATCTCCATTTCAATTAAAGTATTATGCAATTTTTAATTTATATTTTTAATTAATTAAAAACACATCCCCATCCGGAATAAAAATTCATTAAAACATTTCTTGCTTATGCGGCAGAAAAAATGCCCCCGCTTACAGTGAACACCATCCTTGATGTTCCCCTCACGTTTTTCACAAGGCGTGACAACGTCGCCTGCTCATTACCTTATTCCTCCCAGTCGCAGTCCTGCCACGCCCACTTTTCCCCAAAAGCAGAAATTAAAATATAAAATATAAATAACAGCAAAAATAAAGTTGCAGTTGAGTTGGTCGACTATGGGATACCGCGTGATTTCTGACCTGTCGAACAATAAATTTAATCATATAATTATTTGTACTTGTATTGTTATTAAAACTAAATATTTCCCAAAAGTTTGGTTACGAAAAAAATTGGCTGTCATGAAAAGCAAAAAAGCCTGCAGTCCTTTCAAAACTCTTGAAATGTGGATAAAAAAAATGACAGACAGGCAAATATGTCTGAATAGTCTGCTTTTTCATTCACATCATAACAGAGTACACTTCATTAGGATAGAAATGCTGCATTCTCGATGATTTACATTTTTGAATATGTGTAATATGCCCTTTGAATGGCGAGTTGAGGGGTATAACAAAGCATCGCAAGCATTTCTCGCTTATGCAGCGGCAGGACCACCTGCAAACCGGACAGTTGCCAATGGGCGGATACCAACCCCAAAAAAATCTGATTCCGGGCACAAATGGAAAAAATGAAATTGAAAATGAGTACACACAACACATACACATACGTATGCACGCCCACTGCAAACAAATTTGCCGGTGGGAGGGGCGTGGAACCATAATAACAACAAGACTGTGGAAAAAATTGCGACTGGGGCGTTGATACGGTAGACAGGGGGATGGAGTGGGGGCTGTAAAAATTATATTAAAAATGCAGTGTCCGAAAAGGGCGTAGTACAACCATACACACATGCAAACACTCACACACTCGCGACCAGCAGAAAAGGAAAAAAAAAGAAAAAAAAACGCCACACGTGGCTGCAAAAAAGTAATAATAAAACTGAAGTTTTTCTGGGCTGGGCCTGTTCCTCCAGTTCCTCCATAGCGCTGATGATATATACACCTCTGCATGTGTGGTGTTCCCACATGTGCACGAACATTCGAGTATTATTTACATATTTAAATATTTTTGGAACCCAAAAAACAGCACGAACAGCAGCACAAACTGTCCCGTTTCCAAATATCTGCCTTTTTTTATTTTGCGGCCGAAAAAGTGGAATGCAATGTAAACAGCCCAAATGAGTTTGCAAATAGAAAAATCCAAACTTTGCCAGCACTGCACAGTGGCTTGTTAATAAAAAAAAAAATGGCAAATCTCTAGCCTTGATTAACCCGAACGACAAAATTACCTCCCCACAAGTTATTTCTTGGAAAAAAATCGTAGCATATAGAAGAGGGTTAACCATCAAATGAAATAGATAGACCGGGTAGTTAGACCCAACGAATGATTGCATAAATATAATATGATTGCAAACGAAAACATTTTTTATCCATTTGCCATTGTCGCTCTGGGCCAGACTGCCTCCCTTTCCATAAACTCCCATTCCCACCCATGTGTAATGTGTATGCCATTCCTTTTTATTGGGGGAGTACATCCCAAATACTGTATGGTTATATACTCCAGCGTCAATTTTATGATATAATATTGAATATTAATGTGTATTAACCGGAATAGTGATGACGTATTTATGGGTGGGACTATATATAATGCTTTTGCACGGAGGATATGTAATTGGTAATTTCATTTGGAGAGCTGGTTTCCCAGAATGCCAGCTATCCTATAGTGGCACTTCAAGTGACCGAAAATCGGAACTGACCCTGACAAATCCATCAAGACAGTGCTTTACAAATGCAAAATCGGCCAGGAACTTCAGTTCCGCCCGGCTTGAAAACGTCTGCGGCCATCGGAGGGGAAGAATACGTCGTGGTTGACAATGATCCTTGGAGTTGCCACGAAAAAAGTCAACGCTTGACATTAAACAGCGACAACATTTTCACTTTGCATGCAGAATGCCGGCACAAAGGGCCCCAGAGGATGGACTGCCGGAGACGTCTCATACAGCGACTGACAACCGCATTGAATACTCCCCGCCTCCGGATTTCGGATCCTGGATTCCGGCTCTCCACCCCCCAAGCCACCGACGCTAACTGGCCGCGCTAAAACGTCAGCCAGACAGCGGTGGCGATGGCAATGGCGGAAATAGAGCAAAAGTTGAGAACAAAAACGATGAGCGAAATGGGAAAAAATGGCACACAAGCTACTTGAGCTTGAACCGGCGACGCTTTTCAAATTCCCCACCCAAACGGTGGGCGAGGTTCCACTCCCTTTTCTGGTATTTTTTCCGCGACCAGGCATGCGGCTGACGGGTTAAGGCGGGACATTTGACCATCACGCTTGGTCGGAGGGAGGGGAGGCGTGGTCCTGGTTGTGGGCGCGCCCTTTCATTGTATGCTGGAGTGGAGTCTACCCACTCGAAATCCAACTACCAGTTCCTGTCCGGTTGCTAACCCCCCGTGTAATGGCAATGATTTTGACGTCTGTTTAGTTGGCCCTTTGGTCGCCTTCAACGCAAAGGATAACGGCCATCTGCAGGCAGCAGTGACGAGGATACGCAGAGTCCTCTGCCGGAGATGCGTCTCCTGGTGCGTTTGTTTGAGTGCAGCGGAAGCGTCTTTTAATCAGCGCTTCGTGGCAATGAAAACTGATAGGTTGCGGGATGTCCTTTGGGAATGGGCTTCAGCCATCCAACCGATTTTGGGCATTAAGATTGACAGCACGGGAGGAAGATGGCGGAAAGTTACAAGTTGAAGCTGGTTTGCAGTTTGGAATTTCTATAGCTTATGACTATATATCTATACCTATAACATGCTTTCCTTAAGACCTTCCTCAACAAACGAAAGGAAAGCGGATTCTTTGGGGTTTCCTAAAACATTTTCCATTTTGCACTCTTTCTTCCACCACCCAGCATATGAACATCACGTGGCCCATTTGCTTATGCCTCTTGCCATTGTTTGCGCTACACTTCAACGCACTTTCGTCATTGATCCGGAGAGTCCTGCAACCAGTCGGTCTGGTCCTTCTGCCCATCACCACCACACCAATCCCAATCTTTGAAAGAGCAGACCGGACCCCAAACTGGCCTTCAATTCAAACCCCGTGGCTGTAGCCCGTTTTATTTTTTCATTTTTATTGAATTTTGCTTCCCCATGCTATATCTCCAGTGGAAGAACCACACCGCCCCGCAGTGTGTTGCATTATGCCGGGACATACGTTTTGAAATTCCATTTCTGCGTAGGTTTTTTTTTATCCATTACTCAAATCTGTGTGTTTGTATGGGTGTGAGGCGTGGACAGAGGAAGGTGGCACGTATGTTGCCAGGCTGCCCCACGTACGGGCGCCACGGTGCTAAGCTTTGACTTGGGATTTGCATTTTTTACGCGCCGAGGACCAACTCGCCCCATGCTCTTGTTTTCCGAGGATGGGAGTGCGGGAAAGGTTGCATCGGTGGAGCGAGGAATGGCATCCACTTCTGCTGATGCCGTGATTTTTTTCATTTTTGATACCCTACAGTAAACAGTCAGGAATGGAAGAAAACAAGCAACCGACATGAATTGAGTTTAAGTTTAACCAAGTTTAAACAATAAGCGATGTCTTCTTATAATGTAGTCTAAAAATATATTGTTAATTGACGCATGCATGTGTAGTAATTATTTTTATAGTTAAACAATTGTGCCAGTTAATAGGTATCAGATAGTTGAGCGCTGGAACAGGGCTTCATCGTTAACGTTGTTGTTACGGCTAGTCCTTCTTTTTTTCCATAATTCCCTGCTCCCTTTATCCCTTCGCATGCTTTTTTCATTCGCCGTGTCCTGTTTTGGGATAAAAATCCATTTCATCATCAGGGTTTCCTCTGTTCGCCGCCTTCCTGCTGATGCTGCTTTGTCTGATCGCGTTGAAATTGTAATGAGATTTTCTGTTTTGGGTCGACTTGGTACTTACGTACATGTTTCGTCGAGGAGTTGGCGCAAATTTTACGGTAATATGATTTTTGAGAATGTGTGCAGACCGGGAGTTTGTCTATTTAATTTATAAAATTTATCTGCGACTCGCATCGGTGGGCACCATTATATCCTGTCCACAATTTGCGGTTGTCAAGTCATATGGCAGCGGCAAATGCATTCGCTCATTCATCATTCGAAAGCAAGTCTGTTGTCCTTTACTTACGGATAAGTATCCGTGTCCTTTCTGTCCCGTTTTCGGTTAAAATGATTTTTTTTTTGCTCCTCCTTTCCCTGTGCCGCCCGAATTTTTAATAGATTAGACGGGTTCCTTTGGAGAACAGTGCGGGCTTGGAGTCCGTTGTTTTCAATCCACCCAGTTCGTAAACAGGGATTAGGTTGGATGATGCGGGAGTGGAGTTCTTAGCATAGAAGGTTAGGCAGTGGATTTGAGGTGGTAATTGCGTCGGACTTGTTTAATTATGTGACTCTACAAATGAGATACTATTATTTTCTAACGTATTTTATTATTGAAAATAGCTTTGAGTTTAAAACTAAATTTCCAAAAGGATATGGCCATGATATGTCTGCCCCCTCCCACATCGCCATTATAAATATTCAGAATATTTGCCTCTAAAAAGCAAATAAAATTGATGGAACTTTGCTGGCTATCTATGCTTTTTCGCCGCGCTCTCAGAACAATACACAATTTCCAATTAAGCGACAGTTTGTCCGCTCTCCCGACCACCGATTTCTGCTATATGCTATATGCTGTATGCTGTATGTTGTGTGGTATGTGTGCTCTTTGCCCGTGCGCATCTATAGACCGTCTAACCCTTTCCCCAGTATTCATCGACACCAGTCGAAACATTCGACCATTTGGTCGTTTGCTGTTGTTTTTACTCGCTTTCGGCGGGCTCGATAGCAAATTGTATTTAAAATTTATATAAAATTCGCGGAGTATTTGTTGTGACAACGTCTGTGTGCTCCCCGCCATCCGCCATCCACCTCCCGACCACCGATACCCCGCTTCTCCGTCGAGCATTAGCCACCACACGGTTATTTTTGCCTGCTCCACAATCAACGTTAAAAATTCGCGCAATTTATGCATGCATGGAGTGGAGGGGAGGGGAGGGGCGGCGAAAAGGGTGGTTACTCCTGCCACTGTGGGCTCGTATAAATGGCAAAAAGCCTCTGTCGCTGCCCCTTCCTGTGGCGTCCGTCTACAGCTCCTGCCACTTCCACTGCCACTTGCCCGTTGTTATTTCCACTGGCGAATCACCAAAAACTCCGCGCTTGTTTATTTTATTGGCACGTAAATTTATGTGGATCTCCATTCCAGTTTTCCGGCCCTGTCTCTGCGCACGGGAGTGAGTGAGAGAGGGTAGCTTTTCCGTATATTCCTGCATCCTATATATTGTGTGTACACAATTGTGTTTTGTGTATTTTATAAATAATTTCTGTTCGACGTGCAAAAATATCCACACACCCAGAAAAACCACCGCTTTTTGTCATATTCTTGGTGCACATAAACTTGTACATTATATATTTTTTCGTTGAAGGAGGAGCCATTTGTCAGACCTGCGATAGATCATAAGACTTTATGGTTTTCTAAAGCTTTAACTAAATTTGCAAATGAACTAAGGCCATATGGAAAGTCATTCTTTAAATTTCGTTATGCAATGAAAGCGTACTAATTAGAATTTTAACATTTGAATATATATATTTATAGCACCTGAACTAGCTTAAACTTTTGATATTTTTTTGACAAGATTTTGTTCAATGAAAGTTTGTCCCAATTCCAAGAGCCCTGCAGTTTAAAAGCCCGAGAAAGTGTTTTTGGATTTAGCAACGAAGGCTGTAGCTGTTCCCTGTGATAAGCTGGCCAACAAAGAATGGCAGAGGGGTTGAGTCGGCAGCTTCATCAATATGCAAAGGTCCACAATAAAAGAGTCTGTGAATGCCACAAAGAAAACCGATGATAGAGGACCCCTAACACTGGTTTGAAGGCACTTCTTTTGTAAGATGGTGTGCTATATCAAATACGAACTAGCATTAGCCATCTAATTAGAAGTTTGAAGAGAGTATATGCTGATATATGGAAGTGGTATACTTTGCCTAACCTGATCAACTTATGTACCAGAAGGCATATAAAATAGCATATTTCGGGTAAATGAGTCCCAGCTCGTGGATAGCAGCTCCTCCTGACCACTGTGCCTGCCATCCAATGCGTCTCCGCTGTGCTCACGTTCCATGCTGTCCAATTATGTCACACACATGCAAATGCAACGTGCAGCGGCGGAAATCAGGCAGTCTCCATCCCAAAACCCATATGCCCAGTCCCCACTACCACCACCTCACCTCCGTGCCACCCAATCACTCGACGCGCTTGTTGGGTCCGCGAGGCTTTTGGCCAGGAGCGGCAGAGCGACACGAACTGGGCCCAAACGAGCGGCGAACAAAACGACAACACATGGATGCCATAACGGGTGGATCCGTGGGCTGGTCGAGAGTTTCAGAGATCGGGGCTCAACTCTGTTTCAATTTGCACCCCCGCAGACGCGGCAATCACTCAGCCGACCCACTACACTGGCGCCACCCAGATGACCACCCAGATGCCCACCCCCCAAAAGCCACCCACTTTTTCGCGTAACGCAGAGTTCGGGGGAATGGGACAGGGAACGTGTTGTTTCCGACTCTTTCGGCCTTTCTCCAGTGACATATGGTTGTTGTTTTGCTTTTTGGCCATGGCTAGTCTGATTCGTAGTTGTTGTTGTCCATGTTGGCGTCCATGTTGTCGTGCTATGTGCGTTTGTTGCAACAATCGATTTATTTTCGGTTTCATTTCTGATTGGCAATATTTCATAGCAGTGTCGTTGCTTTTTTATTTACTTTTCAGCCTTTTCAGCTTCTTGTTTCACTCCATTCGGTTTGTGTATGTGTCTGGAATATTTGTATTTTTTAAATAATAACGAACAAAGTGAAACGGAATTGGAATGTGCATATTGGTGGATTCAAAGCGAATATTCTTTTACAGATGCACTACGAAAATTAAAAATATGAGAACCAAAAAGCTTATGAACTATCTCCTTTCAACCCTACAAAGTAAACGGATGTTGATTATCCTACGTTCATTTGACTCCAACTGTAGAGTCTTTTGACCTCTTTTATATAACGCACGGTATATAAAAATATTTGTTTAAAATTTTTATTTCCTAATATTCGCCCTTGTCTACATGAATCCCTGTATTTACTTTTTACAATTTATTTGCGCAACCTTCAGTACCAATCCACTTAGCTATTTTTTCAAATTTATTTCGCTCTTTTGGGTTTGCCAATTATTAAAATAAATAATGGACCTTAACATTGCTCACAATTTGGTCGATGGGGGTTGAATAAATAAATCTGAAATTGATAATTGTCAATTGCGAATCGAGGCGGAAAATGATGGTGTCTGTATGGTGCAATGCCATTTTATAGATGGCATTTTTTTGGTGCTTAAAATTAGTGCTCGTTGTGCAGCTTCACTTTTCCATTGGTTCGACCACAGCCGTTTCATTTCCCGTTTTTGCCGGATACAAACCCAAACCAAACCAAATTGAATCCACCCACGCAAATCCAACTCACATGCGAACCACAACAAATATAATGTCAACGTCAAATGTGGAATATTTTCCTCTTGGGATTACAATACGAATCAGAGTCAGACGTATTTTTACAATTGTTATTTATGCGTTCATAAATAAATTGGTAATTGCCAGGCAAAATGTGTAATAATGTGTGTTACATTTTGAAATTAATAATTTTAGGCCTGCTTAAAGCCAAACTTTGGTTAATCAGTAATTAATATGTATCTTAAAAATATTAGAAATTAATGGCAAATATTGTATATTACTTTTTATAACAAAGCAGCAACGGAAAAACCGTTATAAATATGATATATTTCTTAAAGTGCAACAACACAAAATCTACACCCTCTACCCATGACTTAGAATCAATATTTCGGTTATTGGCATTATACAACGTCAACACCACGAACTGCAGCGGCGACAAAGACAGCGACACTTGCAACCAAAAATTGCACATGCCCCTTTTGGGGGGAAACTCGCGACATCAGACTTTTGGGGGACAGGATTTGTAGTTTTGGGTGGCTATGTGTTTGGGTGGCTCACTGCGGTTTGGAGCCAGCCTGAGGGTATTAGATGAGTGTATCGGCAGATACACTCTAACCAAAAGTGATAGCACTGTATCATGTGTATAGTATCTTTGTTTTCAGTATCTTTGAGATATTTTTAAAGATTTATTAATATAAATATACACTCTAACTTACCCCGAGGTATAAAACGGTATGGGGTATAAAACTAAAGTCTTATGAAATTAATGTCTTTTGCAAGTTTTTTTGAGTGCATTGCCGTCATATTCTGCGGAGTTTCTCTGGTCGCTGGTTCGTTGGGTTAACGTTAATTTGCACAATTTTTGAGTTATGCCAATCGATTTCTAATGGGCCTTGCGATACACAATCCCCGGCCATGGGGAAAACGGAACTCTTGCCATGGCTGACGCGCTTAAAATGCGGGGTTTTGTGTAGGAGAGGTAGCTTCATTTGTAGTTCTAAACGGCCAGGATTTCCTATCCTTTGACTTGGGCTTGCAGTGATGCCATCGCGATGAGCAACAAAGTGTTTCGCAGTGATTTCATATCTGCCAAGCTGACATTGATGAGCTCGTCACCTGCCCACTTTTTGCGGTAAGCAATAATTGGTAATTTAAGGCCGGCAGTTCATTATTTTTACGGGTTATGGGAGACTATTGAATGCATAAGTCCACAAAAACAGCTTCCCTTCGCTAAATTTTGCTTTAAAATACAATTTATTTAATATAATTATAAAATAAATTTGTAAAAAGTCGAACAAAAAGTGTCGGGCATACCAAAATGTTTGCAAAGTGAGATACACCACAAACAGAAACCCTCATTATTGGCATTATTGGCCCCTCTTTCTTTTTTGCTGCGATAACCAATGCATTAAGCGTATGTCGTCTGTCGAAAATTGCATATGCAATACGAATTTCAGCCCATAAATATGCAAAGGCTTTTGCGCAATTATCACAGACGAGGCTTAAACCACATGCAAACACATTTATTTATGACATTATTGCATAAAATAGTATAAAAATAAATTGGTTATATACAAATGAAGGTGTCCTACACCCAAATTATTTTAGGCACCACTGAAATTGTGCAGCTGCGCTTGTGGTTGGCAAAAAAGGTGGGTTTTATTTTGGGTAGAATGGGGCAGACGCCATCAAATGTTGTCATTAAATTCAGCGGATTGCCGCAGAGAGAGAGAGAAATGAATAAAATGAACGGTCATAACCTGGCTGGAAAGCCCACAGAAATTGCAGTATATATTTTATTCATGCAACGGAAAAATTGCCACGAAATATTGTTTGTTTATTCGCGTTTTCCATCCTTTGTCAGTCGCTGGAGTGTGGCCGGTGGCTATTTGTGTATATATGTAAATGCCTATGTACATATACATATATATACAATAGGGGGGACGATTCTCGGTACGAATTCAATTGCACTCGTATTGCCTACTTATGGGCGAATTATGTGTTGGTTTTGGCCCAAAGGACCCCTTTTTCGCGGCCACGCACATGAAATGCATTGCGTAATAACTGTTAATGCTTAACATCGACAGCATTGCAACAACTGCAATAATTGCAAAAACTGCATTGTTTTGGCTGGTGCATTTGCAAATGACACAAAAGCCCCTAGAATTTATAATCATTTCGGGTGGTGGATAGAGGGCAAACCGGGTGGTGGTCTGTCTATGTTTCCGCAGTTTGCAATTTGGTTTATTTTTCTGTGGCAGGTCCCATATAGACGGTGCTCTATTTGGGCTCCACTTTATAATGGAAGCCTCGTTATGCCCATATCATCTCATTTGGGCCATCTGTACGTGGGGGTTGGGTTTCTGCAATTGGCTTGTGCCGTTTTCGTCGCTAAAATATGCCTGCGTTTTATCTAACGCTTTGTTTGTGCGACAGTGACTATTCGCTATGATGGTCCGGTTTGTCGTCGCGTAATTGCATTCAAACTGGCAATCATTGCAGATGACAACTATATATATGGTAAATAAAAATGAATGAATTAATAAATAAAACAAATATATATATATATATATATATATTAGTTTTGTAGTAAATCCTTTGTCCAAACCTCCCTTTCTTTTTTGTGTATGCGTGGCCACAAAATACTATTAAAATAATTTGCTAATAAGGACATACACAAAATTTGAAATAAATGCTGCGGGTTGTTCTGCACTTGACCAGCAACTTTGCTGTCGAAATAATTATTTGGTAAATGGCTTTGTAAACTGCAGGCCAAAAATGCAGACCGCATATGACAAAAACAAATATATGAAAAATGAGCTTTTCGTTGTATTTTGCAATTAATATCTAAAACATGCAAACCAATCGCCAGCACAGCAGCACTACCCCCATTCACCCCTTAGATCCACTGCCTTTAGCCACCTGCTTTATTAATATTAATTGAAAATAAATGCAACATAAGCCGGGTCGGTCAAAAAGCAGATGCCCGTGAGGTGAGGTGTGGGCGGTGGATTGTGTGTGCTGCCAAAAATGTTGTAAAATGCAAATAATTAAATGGCAACCAATAAAATATGCAAATGAGTTGCGCGACACTCAACTAGGCAAAGGGGTAGATGCGGTAAAATGTTATGTAAATATATGGTGGCACGTTGTATTTGAATCGACCAAAAAAGCCGACTACGGGCTTAGAACACATCTGGAATTAAGCATGGTAAGCTGATAAAGCTGCTATAGCGCCGAATTAATAAAACCCTTTGCTTAGTACTTAATGCACCTAAATCAGTCATTCTTATGACTCCTATACTCATTCAATTTTTTACTTCAACTCTTCCTTGAAGGCACTGGACTACGATTGCGAGGTACAGGGCCAGGACATCCCGCAGGCGATTCAGCTGCTGGGGGAGATGAACAGCAACGTAAAGCAGGTGACAGATTTGGTGGAGGGCATGCTGCAGCGGGTGAAGCGAGGCGAACTAACCACGGAGTACGGCCTGAGCTTCCTGGAGGTGAAGTACCACATGCTGCTGGACTACTTGATCAATCTGACCTATGTGGTGCTGCGCAAATGCTCCGGCGAGACCATCGAGGGCGATCCCTCCATCGAACGCCTGATCGAGATTCGCACGGTGCTGGAGAAGATTCGTCCCATAGACCACAAGCTACGCTACCAGATCGACAAACTGGTAAAGACAGCCACCACTGGGGTCTCCAGCAGTACGGATCCCATTCTCTACAAGCCCAATCCGGATGATATGATGAGCAGCGCAGGCGGAGCAGGAGGAGACGACGACGATGGACAAGATGACAGCGATGAGGAGGACGATGACGACGAGGAGGAGGACGAGGATGAGGCCGGCGCAGCGAAAATGCCCCGGAAAGCGGCAACAGCCGGAAAGTCCGGAGTGTACGTGCCACCGCGCATCAAGCCCGTTTACTACGATGGCGACGAACGCGATGCCGACAAGGAGAAAAAGGCACTGGACCGGGCCAAGAAGCGGGCCATTACGTGAGTTTGAGCACCGTTTCTAACTAGTTTCCATTCAACAGCAAAGTATGTCTCTTTTCCCACCAGGTCTTCCATGCTGCAGGACCTTAAAGAGGAGTACTTGGATGCTCCCACAGAGATTTCATCTGGTTCCCGTGCTCAGCAGATTCTATCCCATGCTCAGAAGGAGAAGCAGGAGTACGAGGAGACCTATTTGATGCGTCTGCCGGTGACCAAGGCGGAGAAGCATCGCCAGCGAAAGCTGACCACGTTGGGTATGCTCTCATTACTCCTCTCTAATATCAGAAATTTAAAAGGACTTATCCATCCGCAGGCACACTTGGCGATGAAATTCTTGGGGAGATTAGTCGGGAATCAGCTCTGCGTGGCGATGGAAGCAAAAAGCGCAAACTGGCCAAAAAGGGAAAGGGAAAAAAACGTGGCGGTAAAAAGCGAAAATTCAATTAAGTGGGAGCACAAAATACCCCATTAAGTGAGAACATTTTTTAGGTTATAAAAAAAGTGTAGGCATTTTTATGTCGTTCAATATATGTTTTTAATTGCTTTAAAAAGTTAAGTTTCCTATTATTTTTGATCTGGATTGACATTTACTTTTGCTTCCTGAACATTTATATTTTATTGCGTAATGTTAAGTTTTCCAATTTATAATTAAATGAATTTTTATTAAAATGTTCTTATATTATACACAACCGTGTTTTTTATTTTTTTTACGGATTTTGACTTTGAAATTTGAATTATTTCAGCTTACCAATTAAGCATGGTTATCCAGCAAAGCGCTTATTTGCGTGCAAAAAAAAAATACATTAAATAAGCATACTAAAATTACTTAATGCGCATTGTAAAGTTAGGCCACAAAATTAATAGTTTAAGTTTATTCAGAGACCTAAATTTAATTCGAAATTAACAAAATTTTAACAACTAAAACCCATTTAATAACAAAGGGAAACGGGAAACTTTGTCTATTACAGCACTACAAAGTGAACGTAAATTTTCAAAAAAAAAGAAATTGTATCTTAAGGCACAGCAAAATTACTCATAACGAACAAAAACATATTTCGTTGTTTTTAGGAGTCAAAGCAAAAATTCAAAAACTTTGGGCAAACGCAAATTATTATTATATTTTGGAAAGTCTTGTTTTGAAATTTAAAATACAAACAAATTCCAATGCAGTTAAAACATTCTGTAAAAATGCAAAACCAAAACTAGAAACAAAAGAAAAAAACACAACTTCAGTGACAAAATGCAGATGCCTTAACAAGAGACCGGTTTACACAGTAAGAAACGAGCGAAACGAGAACAAATTTAGAAATCTTTTCAGTTTACGTACATATATTAAAGCAATGATCGAAAGAAAGAGACTATATAAAACTAAAATAACTTAAGCCCCACCCAAAAACCAAGAAAATAAAAAACTTTTAATTGAACGGAGAGTATTTGATAAACTTTTAAACCAATACGTGAAAGAGAAGTTATTTTAGTTTCACAAAAACAACTCCTAAAAACAACTGAATTTAGACACAAAATTTTATATATTTCTTATATATCGATAAACTAAAATTAAGCGACACATTTTGAACTACCCAAAGCAAAGAGATTCTACGTCCACTAAAACAGTTTTTAAACGTATGGGAAAACAGAGCAAAACCAGTTTAGGAGTAAAAGCTATTCAAAAGCGCAAAAAAAAAAAAAACACGAGGGGAGTAGTTGAAAAACTATATTACCAAACATATAATTAATACAATTAAATGTAAATGATAAAAAATATATAGAATAGATTTAAGTTAAAGAAGGCAGCAAGCAAGCAACCAAAACTTTTGGCTTCTACAACAAACTTTGACTAAGGATGTAAAATTTCTTCAAAATTTTTGAAAAACCTTTTTGGCTATAAATTTAAAAAACAAGCAATGATAGGCAGACAACTGAAAAATTACCACATAAATGCAATAGAACTCAAAATTATTTACAGGCAACAAGCAGCATGATGTTTTAAATGTAATTAAATAAATTAATTTAATTAATTTATTTATGTTAAAAGCTGAAAGACTGAATATGTTAAAATGAAAACCAAAATGTAACAAAAACAATGAAATGAAAGGATATGTACTTTTTCTCAAGTGTGTGTATTAACTTAAATAATTTTAATAGCCGAATTTCTAGCACAAATTTTAAAACGACTAAGACATTTGTTTTCTTTTTCCGAATTTACTCCTTTTGTCGAACTATCGTTTATTTAGTTTTCATTCAGTGCAAGTTGTTTATTTCTGTATATGTGAAAGAAAGCGGAAAGCATGAAAACGGATACAAAAGTTAAATATATTGCAAAATGTAAAGACAACAAAAACAAAGTGAAAACAACCAAACAAAAGTCGCCTTAGCCAAGCACCACAAAGCAAGAAAGAAATGATATGAATCGAAGTGAAACAAAAATTTGTAAAAGCAAATATAATACTTAACTTAACTACCAATTATTTGTTGTAATTTAATATAACGAACAAACTGATACTCACACACAACAGCAAAAACATCTACAACAGAATAGTGCAAAAGTTCAAAAAACAATACCTATATGTAATTTAATTTTTATAGCCAAAGAAGAAACGAATCAGAGGAAACGGAAGCGATCGGATCCAAAAGGATTAATGAAGAATTTAGTTTTAAGCAGTCCTAAACAATTCTGAACGAAAATTAATTGGTTACTTAGTGATAAATACAGAATAAATGTTTTTAATCAACAATACGAAATTCGAGCTTAAATAATTTCCAAAACAAAATCGTAACTGCGGATTAAAATTGGTTCTTAAAAACAATATTTTTTTAATAAATGAAGACGTTGTAAAAATTATAAATGAAGTGAAGAAACGACCATGATGAGTTCGCAAACAAATGCTTAACCGTGTGGAAGTGGTTTGCCATCTTACTTATGTAACATAATATAAGTTTAATTAATCTACCAAGTACTAGTAAAAAACCTATTATTAATAACTAACACTAAATTCAAAAAACGGAAAATCTGAAACTGATAATAAATTACAAACTCAAGAAACCAAATTAAGTTTTTAGTTAAGTGTGGGATAAATTCTACTTGGTTCTTTTGGAGAAATCTTCTAAAAAGCTTTCTACACCTCAATATTTATAGATCACAAATTTCAAATAACAGTGCACATCCATTTCTATATAGATTACTTATTTATTCATTGCATAACCAATAAGCAGTTACATATTTACAGCATTATATTTATTGCACATGAAGAGTACAGCTAGCAGCCTCTGAGAGTCCATTGGTTTCTCCAAGACCCTAAGCCTCCGGCTGAGCCACCTGGGGCTGCTGCTTCTCCGCCTTCAGGCGCTGCTTCTCCTTGAGCAGGGCATAGCACTCGGGCACCTTGTTGTAGAAGTCGCACAGCTTGGACTGCGAGTTGAAGGCCAGGTACTTGCCGCAGTTGTATAGGCGCGGATGTCCGTTGACGCACACGAAGTACTTCTTGCAGGTCTGCGGATGGCGATAGTAGCGCAGCTCACCCTCCGGACTGACGTCCACGGCGGCGGCAGCGCTATCATCGGCGGAGTCAGCGGCGGGGCAGTTGAAGCCCAGGTACGCCTCGGCGTTGCAGCTGGCCACTAGATCGGGCCAGTCGCACTGGTAGGTCTCCTCGTTGAAGGCCAGGCCCTCGGGGCACTTGGTCAGGCTGGCCACGCCGTGGGCGCAGTTGCGGTACACGCCGCACTTGGTCGCATCTCCGTTCGGATAGAAGCCGAACTGGCGGGGACACTCATCCGTTCCGTTGGCGGGCTGCAGGCGGGCGCGCTCCTTGCAGGTGGAGTACGGGGCGTATGTGCACTCTCCGGTCGCCTTGGTGCGCTGGTGGAACAGCAGGCCGTCCGGGCACAACTTCTCCACGGGAGCACCATCCTGGCACTCTGTGTACGAGTCGCACTGATCGCCCGATGCAAAGCGTCCATTGGGCGTGGGGCATTCCGGCGAGCCAAGAACTGTAATGACAAAAATGTACGCAGGTTATTAGCTAGATGGCATATCATTTGGGAGCGGAGTTTGTGGATTGAGGAAAGCTTAAGTGGTTTTTGTTTATGTTTTTCCGTTTTTTATTTCGACGAGCAAAATGTCAACAATCAGTTTGCCAAATTCTTTAACTACAGACTAGAAAACTCGAGCAGCCTATCGCCATATGGCCTGTGCATGGGCAAAATCACAACTGGTTTGACTTAGTTCTTCTTGGCATGAAGACGAGCGGCCTTGATCTGGGCACCCTTTTCACGAATGTCACTGCTGCAGTTGGGCACGTTCTCGATGTCGTCGCACTGATTCAGCTCCTGGTTGAAAGCCTGATCCTCCCCGCAGCCAATGCGACGCGGACGTCCCTCAATGCAGATGAAGTACACCTGGCAGTTGTCCTGCGACGGATGAAAGGTGTAGTCCGCCTCCTGTTCGCCGAGCAGCTCAGATTTGGGTGCCGGCGCGGGGCAGCGGAAGCCCAGGAAGGCCTCGGCATCGCAGTCCTCAACCTGATCGGGCCAATCGCACTTGTAGGTGGCCGGATTCCAGGCCAGACCCTCGGGGCAGTCGAACACGAAGCCACGGCCCGCGGCGCAGTTCATGAACTGTCCACAGTGGCTGGCATCGCCCATGCGGTAGTATCCAAACTGGTGGGGGCACTCATCAGTGGGCTGAGCGGCCTGCAGGCGGGCCTGTCCCTGGGTGCACTCCACGTCGATGGGGTAGCCGCAGGGGTATCCTGTGGACTTTTCGTTGTACAGCAGACCGTCGGGGCAGAGCTTCTCCTCGGCCACTCCGTTCTTGCACTCGATGTAGGCATCGCAGGATCCGGAAACGGGAGCGGTTCCATTCGCCTCCTTGCATCCTCCGGCGGCAGCGGCAGCTGGAAGAAATAGCGTACGACGGTTAATATCGATCCACGGGATTGGGGTGGCTAGCTTACCTCTAATGAGTTATGATGGGAAACTGGCTCTTTTTTTTGTTTTAGCTATTTGATACGTACTTTATGATCAACGAGTCGTGGGATTGCCGCAGGGCAGCATTCCACTTGACAATGGATTTTCTCGTCTTCCCGCGATATTACATACACATACCCGGGTATTAAAACTTTGAAACTTTAATGACTTTGTGGGCACATACCCCGGTTGTTGAACCCGCGAATTTGATTCAAAAATGTTTATTTAATGCGGTGTAACAGAAATAAGTTTGCTTAGTAGACAAGTGCCAGGGACTTGGATGAAGTGATGGTTGTGTTTTTAAGACATTCCGTGTGTAGTGGGAATAGGACTTATGACGTTGGAATATAGGAGCTTGTACATCTTGTAGAAAGTGACAGTGAATTGGGATTGCCAGGAATGCATACGAACCATATTCGTTGCTTATAATGCCAACTAATTCCAAAAGCTTAAGATTCTAAATCATTTTTTGTGCAAAATATCTTAGGAATAAGTCGTTAAAGTCCACATAAAGGGTCGCCTTTTTGGAGTACCTGCTCTAATAAAAACCTGTTACCATATTAACCAGTTTAAAAATCAATGAGCATATTTAGCTGCTGTCATTGACGTCATAAACCGCTTTCAATATCAGTTTCATTTATATTATCATTTGATATAAAACCAACCAACTAATATTAGAACAACTATAACAACTTATCTTGTGAACGTTCTGCCAACAATTTAATGGTTTTAAATTATTTCCTTTCTATTTAATAAGTTTAATGTTTAAAAAGAAGTAAGCAGATTGCTCCTGTTTTTACCTCCATTAATGTAATCAATAAACATGCTAAAATACCATTCCACTTATGAGCTCAAAAAAGGTTTCGTCTAAAACGTGACGTCCGTCTCGAAATTCGATTCGCGACCGTTGGTTTTTTCGAAACCTGACACAGTAAAGATGTCGTACTGAATCGAAAGAGGTGCAAACGCGCTTAAAGGTCACCACAACCGGCTGGGCACGCACCGAGATGGATCTGTCGCCTCCAGCTCCCCCAACATGTCTGACCGCTATCCGCGAGATAAACCCGTTCCACACAATGGACCATTGGTGCCAGCCAAAGATTATGCAATACTGATGTTTCGCTGCCCGCTGCGGCGTGTGAATCAAATTTCTGAAAAGGCTGCCTGCTGACCTTGAAATAGCAATGAAATTTCGGTGGGATTTTACATATTGGCCATTACGATGGCAATAATTACTGGCACCTATTGAGCTTTCTTTGCATTTCTCTACATACACTTTTTGGTTAATTTGTTTGCAAAATCGCGTAATTTCCTGGTATTGTGAGTCGGATGAGTATCAGTTTTATGCGTTGTAAAACTGAATAATTGCAACTAAACGTGGGACTTGCCACATTCAGATACGGATATGTGGGTCTTCTTATTAATATGCGAATTTGTTTGAATAGGAAGCAATAAAAATTAAATTTTATGAATCTGTAGTTCTTCAAGATGAAATGAGTTTATTGAAATTTTGTGCTGACGTATATGCACTTCTTTGTGTCACCTTCTGGAACTTTTCGCTGCTATAGTATAGCACCAGCAAAGTTTGTGACCAAAGTCATTCATTTTGCAAATTATATAAAAATATATAGTATACTAACCCATTGAGCCAAACATGGCAACGCACAATAGAGCACTGATTAAGATTTTAGCCATTTTAACTGTTGTATTTAGTCCTCGGGTTGCGATCACTAAAAGTTAAACTAAGGAAGAGCTACTGCGATGCTCAACCAACGAGCTGACAATTTCGACTGTTTTGCGCTAGAAACGCAGCGCAGATATTAACTGGTAACCTCACATTCGTATCTGAAGCTGAAACTGAAGCTGAAGCTCTTTTGGATGATGATCATCGGAGCGAGCGAAACGTCGCCGGAGCTTGGTGATCTTCCCCTACCTGGTGGGGATTCGCAACAGCTTTTGCCGTCGCCGTCGTAATCTCAGCCTCAATTGCCATTAAAACAAACTTGTCAATAAATAACGAATAAACGAAAAGACATCGGATGGCACAACATTTCGACAGAAATGAAACATTATTGCAACTGGCGATTATAATTTAGGTTGAAAACCCCGCGGTGTTTACAATTTGCAACCATATTTTGTTGATTGATTCTTTCACAATTGGTATCTACTTTCTTCTGGGAATTTGTTTCCGCTTTAACATTTGTCCGATGGAAAAATAAAGAATGAATACTTTGAACTCGCTTTCGTTCGAGATGAGTCAGTTAATCAAACCTGAAAGCTCTGCTTCCAGTTTCGGCTAGCAACTGTTTTAAATATTAATGAACAAAGTCAGCATTTAATTTATGTTTGATTTGATTACCATATTTCGCACTTTTGTTTTCGGTGAACAGACAGCCGAAAATCAATAGAAACCAGAAAATCCAACATAAAGTCAAGGCCGACTGCGCCCATGAGGCCGTACCAATCACGAAAATCTGACAATCTGACAATGATCTTGGTATTAGGCCTTAACTTTGCTTGTGGGGATTTTTAAAGAATCAAAGCTTAAATTAAGTAATGACGAAAGATGCAGCAAATGTCATGAGACCGGAGAACTGGTTTAAGGCACCGCAACAAATGACTTTTGACAGAGTTAAGTACGTATACCCATTCGACTATTCGCTTGAAAATAATGTTTAAGGTGAAAGACTTTTTAATCGTTTTTTTTATTATTCTTCTTTATTTTGTCTTTTTTTTGTGTAGCTTTCCATAGGTTTTAGCTAGTAGTCCATGCTCAGCAGATTTGCAATTACCTATTAAAACATTTTTATTTGGACATATGAGGCGTTCTTGAAATATGTGTAAATCTAAATTTTACGATCAAGGACTTCTAGTCAAATTAGTTATAAATCCTAATAAAATTAGATGACAACTTAATTAAAAGTATTCTTCATTAAACAAAAGAAGTTAAATAATTGGCAGGCTGTGAATCATCAAGAAGACTCATTCAATACAAATTGTGACATAGACTCAAGTTATAAAAAATAATCTATTTCGATATATAGTAAACATTTTAATTTAATACATTGCCGTACGATTTTATTTATATATGTACATACAAAAATATGCTGTATGCTTGAACACACAGCGTTGCCAATTTAATTGCAAACTCAATATTATTCAGCTGCTTGATTAATGTTCTTACAAATAATTTATATTCATCGTTTTGTCTAAGGCACTTTTACACTTTTCTTTACATCATACAAATATATTGTTGTAATTCAAATTTTTGTATTCTAATTATATTTTAATTCTGCTCTTAGCTACATTTTTAACATTTTCATTATGTTTAGTGATATTTTAGTCTTACGAATGGAAAATATGTAATTAAATCAATTTTTGAGCGAAGACTTGATTTGCAAACATGATATCAGCGGAATCAAGGCTTATGTACTTATACAAACACCATCTGTTGTATGTTGTTCCCAAGTCACTTTCAAAACGTACTGCATTAAATATTCAACAACATACGTAAAATTTGCCGTATTTCAGCTAAGTACTAATCTTTTCTAAACTCTCTAAAACCGACAGCTTAGTTACAATTACAAATCTTTATTATGTTAAGGCCTACGCAACAAAAACCTTCAGCATTTCACTCGAAGTCTAATCGTGGATTCGATTTCGACATGTTGTTTTAAACATTTATATGTGCACAAGTTTGACTTAATGTTCAACACTAATTAAAAACATTAATACAAAACTAAATTTAGGTTAAGTTTAATGCATATGGGCCTCTGATCTTTCTTTTTTGATCGTTCCCTCATTTCTTATCAAATAGGTTTAACATCTCCAAATCGCTTTACTAGTACAAATATCACGGTTCGCATTTATGCTTATTGAAAAGTAATTTTCAATTGCATTAACTGCTCAGCCTACCATTCAGTGCGGTAAGTAAACAAATCAATTCTCAATGTGTGTGTTTCTTGTATAAATTTTAATAGTAATTGTGTTTTGTTGAAACTTGTCTTTATCATTAGTACTATTACGCTTTAACTCTCAAAGTCTATTTAATACGTTTCAATTCAATGATTCCTACTCTGCTAATCAAGTCAAATATTTAACGATGGAATTGTTTTGGCCCGGTATCGGTCTAATCTACGTTTTGGTCTTTGCAGTAAGTCTACATTGCCCAACAAACATTGTTAAATCTATGCCTTTACTGCGGAAAGATAGAAACACAAAAGTGGTAAGACTGCTTCTTCTGCTGATGTTTAGGAATCTCGGCCCGGTATACAAAAATAATGTTGCTCTCAATAACTCGCTTGAGTATTTTAAAAAGGAAATCCGATAAAACTATCTTTAACTCGTTAATGAATGTATATGGAAAATTCAACTAAATAACGTTACACTTAAGTTTATGGCCTAGACTAAAAGTAACTGATAATGACTGCCTATGAGTGGTGGACACCCCATAACTCAAGTCTCTGGCGGCTTATGTCCAGAGAGCAGAAGGGAGGATAGGTCCAAGTGTGTTATTATTTACAGAAATTCCATGGAAGTGGATCAATTGTAGGCGTAGATTCTTAAGCATGCTCTATCAAAAGGGCCATCTGCTTATTTGGCGGCTATTTCCAACTTAAGAATGGCCAGCTAAATGGAATACACCACGATACCTAAAAGCCACATTTAACTACGTTAAGTCTATGTAAGCCATGCTCTCAAGGCTTTGCAGAGTAGAAAAAGATAACCAAGAACGCGGTAAAACCCAATAGGCCCCCATGGCGTTACACGTCCTGACCTATAGCTAAGCCTAAATACGTAATGCTCTTTAGTTCTAGGGCTAAGTCTCTAGCTAATTGTAAAACACGCACTTGAAGTGCGCATTCAATGCTATAGAGGGAATGGGAACCGGTAGTCGACACAACCGATCTATAGCATTGCAAATAGTAATAGTGAAGTTGGTTGTAGTCTTTTCGCCTTTTCCTCCTTCCCGTTCAATCGGGACTGACCTCAGCTCGGTTTCAGTATTAGTTACTATATCGCACATCCCTTGCGCATGCCATACATTATTTTCAGTTCCGGATAAATGATCTTCCGTATCAGCTGGTTCGTCTTGCCGGACAGCATCGCCCGTCGGTTGTCCTTCTTCAGCACCTTGATGCCCGGCTTGTGCACCAGGAATGCGTTGTCCAGTATGTGGAACTCGTAGTCCATCACACAGAGCGCATAGCCCTGTAAATTTAAAATATTATTTAATATATTATTTCTGCGAAGTTATTATGTGGTGTAACTTACCTGAGGCATCTTGTCGCTTTTACCCTCCCAGCTGAGCCGTTCATCGTAATGGGGATCGGCATGAGTTCCAATATAGATGGGCTCCCAGTGCACATAGTAACCCGTTCGTTTTCCTGCAAAGACAACATTAATTTAATCTACAGGGCACAAAGTTGTAATTGTATATTCAGTACCTATGTGGAATACACTAAGCTCATCCGTCTCGTTGGCGGACATCCACTCCTTGGACTTGGGCACCCCGTGGCAGCTGGCGCACACCCGTTTGTGGAAGGGTATGGCTTTGCCCGTGCGAAGGAACTCCTGCAGCTCTGTCTTGTCGTGAGGCACTGGGGAGTTCTCCTCCACCTCGAAGATGGCCAATGGAAATACTCTATAATTTGCAAAAGAAGATAGATCTCAATCAGATGGCTTTCCTTTCAAGGAAGTGAAGGCACTTGCCTGGGTGCTTTGCGTCTCAAGTACTGCTCGTTGCGCGCAATCATCTCGAGGAATTTCTTGACCAGACCCGGGTTCGGATACAGCTCGATGTCCGAAGCCAGGATGAAGTGGGTGAGTGCCGAGTCGCGGGCAATATTACGCCCCACATTCACCGGATACAGCAGCTTCTTCTGCGCCTTGTACAGGTGACCAGAGCTGACGTTGAAGTACGGAGCTGGAAGTGTGCAGTTGTATCCCGTCTTGAAGACCTCGTGAGGCTTGGGCACAGACTTGGGGATGTGCTTGGTGCCGAAGTAGATGTGGAAGGTGGTATAGGCGCGCACCAGGTGGCTGCCGGGCAGACATTCCCGCAAATACCGGATCGAGTCCAGCGTGGGCTGGAAGTCTGTGCCGGGCGCGTGCATTGCGATGCTCACCGGGGCGTTCCAGCGCTCCAGCAGCGGCACCAGGTTGTCCAGGAACGTGTAGTCCGCGTGCGTGGTGTAGGTGATCGACTCGTGGCACTTGATGTCGCCGTGCTCCGCCCGCACGTAGTTCTGCAGCACCCAGAAGTCGCCGCGCTGCAGGGTCTGTTGGTGGTAGTCGTGGTCGAAGCAGTTGATCAGCGATCGTACCCGCTCCTCCAGCTCCTTCTCGTCGCCTGTGACTATGTAGCCGCCGTCCGATTGGCTGTTGTTCACCTCGGCATTTCCGCTCAAGGCGACACCGCCGGGTCCAATGTTTCCGATCACCTGGGCGGGATCGCCCAGACCAGCCGCACCGGCACCACTGTCGTTCGCCAACTGCGGAGCTCCAGCAGCGCCTTCAGCCACCTGAGCCGCTGGTGCTGGAGGATCTGCGTTGGCATTGACCAGCTGCTTCTCCTCGGACTCGAAGATCTCGACCACCTGCTGAAGAGGAAACGAGGCGATGGTGCAAAGGTCGTATGTGCATTATCTAGATGTATCTTACGTTCTGGTTCTTGGGAGTGGGCGGCTGTTGTTGCTGCACCTGAGCAGCTGATGAGGCGGAGCCGACTTGCAGCACCGACACCTGTTGCTGCTCCTGCAGCAGGAAGCCACCGCCATTGGAGAAGTTGTTGCCGCCGCCGATCATCAGCTGACTGCCGATGTACAGGATCACCGCCACATTGATTAGGATGCTGCAGCGCAGCAACCAGTTGCGGCGTGTGAACATTTTCTGGCCCAGAGGCTCAAAACGCATGTTGTAGCTGCAAAGAAAAAAAAAAACATTGTAATAACGTATTTAAACAAAAATTTAAAAAAAACAACAAGTGCGGGAACCTAAAATCATTTACATGCTAGCATGTAGATATACATGTACAAAACATGTAGTTTTACAGCAGCGCCCTCAGAGATATTATGGGAAACACCCTGTACAGTAGATGGCGCTTTTCAAAGGTTTAGCAGTTTCCAGGTTTGAAAGTCATTGGTGGAGTTGGGCAACTTTGTCAAATTTTCCATCTATGAGATACCTTTTAATCATTTTAAAACAATATTTTAGCATAGGTGCACGAAAAACAAAATTTCCAATATTTTATTTAGCCAATATTCAATACACAGCCTTATTTTTATGGAATTGCATGTGAAAATGAGATGAAGACTGATGATTCTTTTCTGCAATAAAAGCCCGTTAGAAAAGGACTTATTGATCTTTGAGTTCTAAATAAACTTGCATCGAGTAATTGTGTCTATTGTTGAAAAGTATAAAGTATAAAAGTGTATTTTTTATATACATAAGAAACCCTTATCAGAAGCGTGTAGTTCTAATTGAAAATGGCAGGCTGTGGTTAGCAATTGAGTTTAACGTGGTTTTTTTGATCAGACTTCTTATTGATAGTGTTTTAATTATAAAATACACAAGAAAGGGAGTAATCACAACTTAAAGTCTGTAGATAGACGCCGTCATATTTTTACTTGTTTTACAACAGCTTCAATATGTCAATCTTAATTAAATAAAGATAACAAATCGCACAGACAAATTTCTATATAAATTTCATACGATTTGCTACTTAACTGTTTTATACTTTTTTTTTTGTTAGTGACCCTCCAATAAGTTTATTTACTGAATATGCACACTGATTCCAAGAATTAATTATTTATTTTATGATAAATGCATTCATTGGATATTCCTCTAGGAATTTGTTCACTCGTTTAATTGGTTGTCGATTTTCACTCGAATTTTTTTTTTAATAAATAGGCAATAAATGCAAACAACTAGAATTGCCTTTTGCATTTTTAAACAATTTCAGATGTAAGCTGTCCAGAATTTCAAAATGATTCAATTACAACATGTGATAAGCCAACTGCTGCTAGCTCTTAATTCGGTAATTAATAAATAATAGAACTTTTCGGTTGCAACTGAAAATAAATAGTTTTCCTTGCCGTATATTGGATTCCATTTGGTAGCAAATACACTGAAGCCGGAGACTCTTGAAATGATACTGCTGAACTCCTGTCTAATTGGCACAGTTTTCTCCAACGTACGTATCTGCCAGCGTATTGTTTGAGCTCGTTATCAATTAACTGCCCATGATTACTTATCATTCGGCGTGGTTAACCAAACAAAATGTCGCACAGGAAGTGCTTACGTGGGTCTCCGTTTGCCAAGCACTCTTCTCGGGGCTTCAGAATTCCAAGATGCGGGTGTCGACTTGTTTAAAGATCTCAATGCCACTTTGAAAGCAGTTCAGGTCTTGTGCATTCAACATGTGCGCACGGCAACTTTGTGATTCACAATGAATTTTGAGGGATACCGCCGGAATTAAATATTCGCGGGTGCAACGACATTGGCTAAATCAAGGCACAATTTCTGCGATATTAGTCAGCAGCGTGAAATATATATAAGTAGATGTATACAAGTATATATAAAGGGTCCATATAAGAAAACATCATGTGAGAGAGCAAAACAGTTGTTCAACATTTCCGCTTCGACTTCTGATAGCAGAATTCCCAACTCACTGAGTTTTTGGATTGAGCTTAGGCTGAATGCTTGTTTATAAGAAAATAACTGCTTAGAAGGGAAACTGGATATCATGGAAAGGCCTATAGCACACCATTGAAACCTTGCTCATCCACGGCCTTTTGTTCTGTGTGAACTGCCATAGGCAACACTTGACCTTACACCTGAATATCACATATAAAAATATTATTTTCCAGGCACGGAGTATATTTTCTTTGCCAAAAAGAACACAACAAATGCCAAGGTGTGTTGGTCAGATGAATACAAATCAAACGCGACTTCTGGAGAAGACAAAAACATTCATTAGCGGACTTGCCTTGGGGGTCCACACGAGTTCCGAAATTAAAAACTATTAGACCGTATGGACCATGTTTTGAGTTCATTGCTCCATCGTTAATTTGTATGGTAGGCGGACGCGTGGGCCTCCTGGAGGGCACTAAAAGTGCCACCGGTTTTTTGTGTTTCTGGGGCATTGTCGGCTGATGAATTTGCATAGCCGTTGGTCAATCAGGCAGCCAGTAATCCGCACTTCACTTTACAGGAAACCGACGCAACTACTCCAACTACAGCTCTCAACAGCATTACAATTTGAGGCCTGATAATAGTTTGATTGCAGAGAGAAACTTAATCCGGAACCTGAGCAGCTCGGCTTGGCAACACGTTTGTAGCTTTAGTTTACCCTAACGATCACATTTGGCATTAATCTTTCAATAGCCAAACACTTTATATTTTTTTTATGATTTTGTTTGTTTCTTTCCACACGTTCACATACTTTGTGGCTGCTCTTCGTCACTTTGTTTTTGCTGCGGCGTGTGTGGCACGTTGTGGTATGGTGATTTTGCAAAGCCCCAAAAAGTTGTGTGACTTACAAAATTTGGAGCGAAACGTGAGAATTTTTATGAGTTTTCAATTGCCAACTGAAGTTGTGCCCCCAAAAAGGCGGCGTGAAGTGCGACACACGTTGGTTTTGAAACAATGAGTGTGGGTTGCTAAAAAGCAGAACTTTTTTGGTCGTATAGCCCTAGAGTTCAAGGGTATATTGTATTGCTGAAACTGTAATCTTTTTTAAATCCTTGGCCCGTTATGTTATATAAATTTGCATACTTCATAAGTCACCGGTAAGCTTGAGGTTAATAATCTTCTCATACTGCTTAAACCGGTTATCTCAAAATGAATATACAGAACTAAAATTAGTTTTGATACACGTACAAAGGCTACACAAAACTAGAATAGAATATTCTCTTTAGAATGTGTCCATATGCTTACTGGTCAGTTGCAAAGTTGTTCGTGCAAAGTGAATAATAGTTTTCCACACCAACCCAGTTTACGCTGCGCCCAAGTTACGACTTCTTCTCCACAATACAGATCCCAAGGTGCAGCAGGGCGATGATGATGGCATTTCCACGGACGAACGAGGGGAAAATCCATCGAAGAAATGCCAAACTGCAATTGACTTTCATGACCATAAAAAATGAAGTTATAAGCGAGCAGCGAACAGCGGTTTGCGGACTTCAAGAGCCGCAGCTAAGCGCAAAAATAAAGTCGGCTGAAATTGCTGCTGTAATATATTTTAATAGCACAGAGCATGGCCGGAAAAACTCCGCACTGCGATCGCCAATTCTCGTGAGGCTGTTTGGGGCCTTGCCGGCTGGGTCGTTTGGTCAGTTCCAAGTTGCTGCTTGAGTGGCTGGAGTGGATGGAGTGGCTGGAGTCGCTAGAGTTGCGGAGTGGCTGGGGCTATAGCGAAACTAACCTTCGCCTGGCAACAGTGGATCCGCTCCGAGCTGACAAACTCTTTGGTATATATGACCAGTGGTGCCCTCAACCCGATGGGCCTCCTCTACCCCCGCCGACTGCCTGCCTGCCTGCCTTATTATGTCTAATTAGATTGCGATGGCCCCTTGTTGGGCATTTCCAGATGGTTGGGAGGCTCTGCGGAATGGAATGCCTCATTATTTCTCGTTTTCGCCTTTCGCCTCTTTCAGAAATTTCTGCGACGCGGTCACAGGCGAAAATCGTTTATGAAAACATTGTTTGCTTCGCCTCTGTGTTTCTGCCCATTGGATACTGCTTATTTTGGATACCAGGCTTAGCTTATAAAGTGATTGGGCGGCGGGTCAATTGGGGATGATCGAGGAAACCCACTTAATTGCAAGCAGTAATCTTAGGTTTATTTTCCGCACAGTTCGACTACGTATAAATAATTAAAAAATTGTGTTTTAATCAGTTTAATCATGTTCGCTTGGCCTGACTCTGCGTGACTCTGAGTCAATTGATGGTGTTCAATAAAGTTTAAATAAATTAGCAATTGGCCGGGATTCAGTAATTCAATGCACGACATAATTGGCAGACAGTCAAACAAAAAACTGCGAGCCTAGTCAAAAGATAAGACCATAATTATCGATAATTACGCGTAAATAAATTAACAAAGAGTTTTATGGCCATTTAATGATGGCCTGATGGTCAATATCGCATTCGCTTCCCCACAGGGAGTGGAACTATGGTATGGGCAGTTCCAACAAGCTGTCATACACAAGTTGATGAATGCCCAAATACCTGTCACACCATGTTTGCCATTGTCGTATTTTTACTCGGAAAGGAAGGAACCTTGCGGGACTGGACAGGACCCAAACATAGAAACACTCATAAAGTATTCAATTTATATTAGTTCATATGTTTTGACATCGAAAACGGCAGAATTGAGTTATAACCATTTTACTGAGGGTGTGGCCACGCAGTTCGTCTGGCGATTGCGATGTTTCCATGCTAACGAAGATTTACGCCACCTCGTAAAATTCAAAGAGATTTTAGACCCAACGGCACTTGCATAGTAACTTCATTAGCAATGCCAATCGGTGGTTAGAAACGGAGAAATCTCGACTATAAAGGAATATATAAAATTAACGTTTTCTTGAATCTTAATTAGTCACATCTTCCTGTAGGTCTAACAACCATAAAATTGGTTAATGTGACCGCTAAGAATAATTGCATAAAACTAATTTAAGAAAATTAGGCATTAATTAAACCCGAGATGTAGAAATTGTGGAAATAATAACATTTTTAAACACGATCGATATGGGTTTCTCGTAATTTTGTCGATTAGTTCACGAGAGCCCACTAATTCACAAAAATATACTATCGTTTCACTTACTGCTACAATTATTTGTCATGGCCCTGCAATGTTACTCATACAAAGGAATACAACCTATTATTGTGTCCATACACAACAATAATTACAACCGTCACGGAAATATCAAATCAAGCCATCTTTTTATTCTTTTATCCAATATGTTGTTTCAGCCGTAGTAAGTTTAATATTACCTTGTTTGGCCCATTCAAAAAGTTTACTTGATATCTTTGTTTAGTGTAAAGTGTCGTGGAAGCTATAAGTGCAAACCTATCGAAATAAATTGCTCATACGCAGCGTGTGCCACAGAAAACACAATTCTCAAATGCGAGTGCTGCCCCAGCGAAGAAATAACAAAACAGGAACATCGCAAGAAAAACGCGACCGAAAAAGCCGAGAAAATCGATTGGTTTTGACCTCATGGACGCGTAACACAATTCGGAGCTCCTTTCGGTGCCAACTGGCAGCGACAAATACTGCGATGATGGGTGCATTGGCACTAATGAAGCTTTTGGCCAAAAGAGGAAAGTCGAAGGAAAGACGCGGCGAAAGCGAAAGGCAAACAAACACGCCACGAATTAGAGGGTAGGTGCTGCCACGGACCACCGATTTCGGTCGAGACAGAACCTTGTACGGGTTTATGTATATCGCCAGCCAGTTTTTGCCTATTTAGCGACGCCAAGTATCACGCGATCAAAACATACAAAAACTAAAGTTATGAAGCAAGAAAAACCAATAAATTGCCGCAACACCCAGATAGTGGCAAACGAGAGGAGAGCAAACAAAGTTTCTATATACAAATGTTTACCGAGGGAAGAAAATTCAAAGGAAATTGTGGTTTTTTCGAGATAAAGCAAAGTACATCTAATGTTGGATGGATAAAGTAGCGATGCTGGTTGGAGAAATAAGAAATAATAAAGCTTGCTAATCACAAGCTAAATATTTGTTATTTTAACTTATTCCTTCCTGTGCAATACAGCTTGCTGCACCGCCAAAGTTCAACAGTCTCTTAACTGCCAATAACATGTCATTGTATGCCATTATATCTTTCGATGTCCGATGGCTGATGTCAACGGTTTTGTTTTTGCCCTGGACAAATGCTAAATATAAGATGGAAAATATCGAACGCAAATGTGTGACATTAATTCGTATAATGAGCGACAGTTGGCGGTATGGGCAAAGGTTGGCAAGAGTGGAGCCACGCCCACATCAGGACAGGTGCGAATCGATTATCACTTCCGTGGGCGGGGACGAGGAGGGGCAAAGACTGTATCTGCGGCAGCTGAAAAAAGGAGCCGGAAAACTTAATGCGATATGCGTGGGCGGAGGACGTAAACCAATCCACATAGATACATTTCCCCACATACACACACACAGCGTTTTGGTCGCAGTTTGTTAGCTTAATTTCATTAATTTCGTTTTCCCGTTCGCTGGGTTGTGCATTTGTACAGGGTATTGCAGGTTTAGCAAGACCATTTTGTCTACTGGATAATCCATTTATCCATTTAATCCATACTAGGAAAGCATCATCTTAATTGTGCAATATTTTATAGTTATTACAAAGTGCTAGTTGTTGCTAAATGTTTAATGTATTAAATGTATTTTAGAGGGCATTTGCAAGTTCATTTGCCTGCAAATATTTGCTTCCCTCTTTGGGAATGCGAAAACATCTGAATTTGATGTTCAATCTGCTGTTGTTGGCTCGGCCGATTCTCGTGTGGCCTGGACTAATGTCATTTTCATTATCGTTTACATGCATTATGTGATTTTCCCCGACTAATGGATTGGTCAGAGCGGACGCGGGATGCGGAAAATTACGCAATCGAGAAGTTGGGCAGTTGGGAGCCAAACGGCGGACCAGGTACTTGAGATATTCGCGCTGTTATCGTCGGCTGCCCTAATGAAATTTCACGTTCAATTGTTGACTTACATGATTACCACTCGGTGAGAGCTAATTAGCAGGTACTTTGCGCGCCAGAAGAAAAACAGCATGTTCTTCTAGCGAACTGAAAGCGTTCTACGTGAGCACGGGTTCATTACTTCGTCCAGCCTTCACAAGGAGTGCAAACGAATTTCTATCGCACGCACCATGAATACAGTACGAGTATTAGGTGAGTGCGTTTGCAGAGCAAAGTCATGATGAGAACGAACGCAGGACGTGAATCGTGAGTCGCGGAAAGTGTAAGGATCCTAAAGCGACTTAAAGCAGGCAACAAGCTACAACGGCGCTAAAAGCCGGCAACCAGGATGCGGACACACTCGCTGACTTTTATTTATTTATGCGGACGGCAGCCAAATGGAAAAGTGACAGCAGTGCGAGCACAATTGCGTTCAACATTTTCGCCGTATACAGCTTTTCCGTATGCCAGCCGTCTTCCTTCGCGCTGAACCGCACTGAAAATGCGAACAAGCAGGAGATGTGGTCGAGTACGTCGACTATCAGATACCCAATACTCGCACTTTCAGGGAAAGTTTACATTAACATGTTAATAAATGTTTTGATGGTAATACTTAAAAAATGTGAACACGACTGCATATTTTCGGTTTACCGCTTACTGTTGCATACTTTTTAAGTAGTTTAGTATACCCCTTTAATCTACGAGTACCAGGTATTCAAATATTGAGAGCCCTGAGCAGCTTCCCCCCTTTTGCAGCAACATTTAATATCACTTGTTGGTTTTTGCGCACATTTCTTCCACCTCGAGTTGCAAGAGGCAAGGGAAAAGTTTTGGGTGTGGCAAGCTCTTTTGTACCCTTGTCATTACAACAAAACAGCTTCAGGCAATACAATCGCAGCATTTGAGGATAGGTATTTTAACAGCGATTTGTGTTGAGGCTTTAAATCGTGGGGAAATGATCGCAAAATACATAGAACTGGAGTTTAATTTAGAATAAAAACAGAATTACTTGGTTCAAAAACAAAACTTCCTAAGTAAAGTAAACTTTCAGTTCATGTTATTCGAAAAGTAAACGCAGTCATGAAATATATATGGAATTTTATATAATAGACGAAAGCCATTGGATTTATGAAAGTCAACTCACACAACTTATGTAACTTAAACGCAAATATTTTAGGAAAACTCAATTATTATTGTTATCGGTAACCAAGTCGGTGTATCTAAGTATTCGTTCCAGTTGACTCAGCATTATTTATTGCTTTCCTTTATTTTCATACAACCTTTGTTGATGTGCAATGCCGATGCTTTGTTATGCGAATGGTGTGTTATTAATCCTATCAGAAGCGATTTCAGCCAACAAAGCATATTAGACAGGATGTGCAAACGGAAAAAGGAAAGGAAAAACCAATGAAGTGGAAACCAAACAAATATGAGAACACACTCGCATAGTAATGCGAATAAATCATGGTGTAAAATTCTGGCAAATGTGATAGAATGCACATTTGTGGGTTATTAGTGAACGAGAGGTAATGGGGCATAAATCGCTGATTGCTTCAAATCGGATCTGGTAAAATGCAATTGGAGATATAATCGGGTAGCTAGGTGTGCTGTAACAATTGTGGCTATTTCAGCGGAGTACCAATGGTTTCTCAGATACTTGCGGTTAGAAAACATGAACTGCCACAAGGAAGTCGATTAGCAATTAGGCATATGGCTACTCCACTTATATAAATTATGGTGAACTAGTTCAAGGGCGACCAGAGGTCATTAGGTTCATTAGCTGAATTTAAATTATTGTTTATTCAAGCCCTAAAGGAATACAAAAGCCTGTGGGCTCAGTTATAAAGTTGAACTTTAACGACCCTTAAGCGCGTTACTTCATGAGCTCATTAATGAAAGTGACATCACAAAAATACGCGTTTGAATTAAATGCGTTAAAACTGGGAACTAAGAGCTGTAAGAGTTCCAGTGGGAATCACAAAGTATCTGAAATACGCATCTTTCGGTGCCCACTCCGTTTTGGGGCCGACTTCAGTTAATCACCTGCATGCAACCGGCAATTACAACGCCTATTAATAGAGGCGATTTACGCGTGCTTGGCCCGACGCCTGATTACGGAATGAAGACATTTGAGGAACGCGTGCTGGAGGCCAAGGAGGCTCCGTATGGTCATAAGACCAAGTAGGAAGCGTTCTCGAGGCAGCCACGGGTCTGGGATTCTACCAACCAGCAGGCAACGGTGCGAACGGATCCTCATTTCATGCGCATTTAACTAATCTGTCATCTAATCCGCGACTGCATCTTGGAGAGCTCGAGGAGGCAGTGCCAAGACTTCCACTACTGCCTTTGCCGCAGTGCAGCAGATGGTGCACTTTCAGAAAAGCCCAAGCTGAACAAAGAGCTATTTCCGTTTATTAATTTTACCATTTCTGTACGCGCAAGAGAAGTGTATTTTAAAATTGAAACGTTATCTACCCAAAAAGTATAAGTTTGTGAGTTAGGAAGTTTAATTTGTCGGAAGCGACATACTTAGCTTATAAAGAGAGAGTTTTAAAGAGGCATTATTTTGTCTACCCCAATTTTATTTATAGCTCTCCAAATAACTTTATCTTGTGGCCTAGTTGAAGCTGTCCTTCGCTCTGATATATTATATAGTTAAACTAAAAGCGCCATAATAGCTTGTTCGTGAAGTGGAGAAAAGTGTAAAGTGAGCGTTGTCTTTCACTGGCAATTACATAAACATAAAAGAAACAATTAACAACAAAAGCCGTCCGCTCGCTTGCAGGAAACGCTATGGTTGCATTTCCTAAATAGAAAATTCTTGAAAGCAGTTTCGATTCGATTCGCTCGCCGCCGCTGGCCTGACAGCCGATGATAAAAGAAAGAAATCCCCAGACACAGATCCAGATTCAGATTCAGTTGGTAGCTGGTAGCTGGTAGCTTCGCTGGTGTTTTATGTCGGCTACTTTGCTTTACAGACGAGTGCTTAGGAACAGCTCCCTTTCGCTGGACTTTATCAGTGACCATTGTTCAGCCATTTCCCAGATGGAAACCGAGCTCCTCCAGCAGCTGAAGTATCAGCAACCAGCAGCAGGCATATAAGATAATACCCCATAGTTCAAGCGGAAGAGTGGTTCGGGGTCTGATTTTGCTGTATCCCGTTCCATCGCCCACATGGTGGCATGTCCATATGTGTGCCATGTGCAGCTCTAATCAATTCGAGTTCCATTTGCTTGAAAGGAGGGCGTGGCCAGCTTCCAACGAGGAATAACATTTAATTAGTGCTTAAAAAGGGGTAAGTAATTACCATTTGTGTATAAATAAACCTATTGGATAAGCAGTTTAATCTTATTTCACTTGTGAACATCGCTGCATCCCGTTAATCCTGAAGAATACAAGTACAGCGAAAAGGTTTAACCTTCAATTCACTTAAAGGGATGCTGTTTTCTTTCTGTTGCTTGGTGATTAGCTCCACCCTAAAAGATTTTTACAACTGGCAATTAAACACACAAGTTGCTTCCATGGTTGCCCGCCGTCTCCGCATCTTGAACCCTCGAGGTTCGATCGGCATGTTAATTACCCTACGAGTGCCGGGTATGCTGGACGCTTTGAAAAGTATGCTGCGCACATGACTCCAGCATAAATCGCGCACTCCCTTTGGGTGAGTAACAGGTATGTGGTAGTCGAGGCACTCGATTATAGCGCGCTCGTCTGTTTCTGTCTGTCCTGCCTATTTATGGCGCTAACATTACTCAGACGCATGTCGCTGGATATTTGCTTTGGTTGTTGTTTTTTCTGCTGGCCGTACTTGAAGCCGAGCGGAGACAAGCAATTACAAAGGCAGAAACCTTGGCTTTGGCTTTGGCTGCGACTGAGGCTTTAGCTTCGGCTTCAATTGAGCCACGTCCGAGTATAGCAGCTTTTGCCTTTGCCTTCGCCAGCGGCTTTTCTTTTGGCATTGCGTGTTGCGCAGGCGCACAGCGTTTGCTGGACTTGTAGTTCGATTTTGTAGTTTTTGCCGCTGGCTGCTAATGCTGGCTGGCCCCTACAATTTGCCATATTTATTTTGTTTTTATTGAAAATAATAGCTGAGTGAGTAAATGGCTGAAACGGCTGACTGAAGAAGTGCCTGATTGAACGAACACAACTGACAACTGCGGCGACCTCTTTTGCTTGGAATCTTCAGTAGTCTTTCATAATTTATGGTCTTTTCAGATTTTAAGCAAATGGGTAATTTGGCTGCTGAGCCTTGAAGGCCATTTGGACTAATGAAGGTTTAGAAATCGATGGGCAGTGACTAGGATTGACTAAATAATTTAGATAAACAAAATATATAACTCACAACGAAGAACGCCGTAGTCAGACTCGTAGGCCATTACCTTTCTGCGGCACTGTTGTGCGCAATTGCATATTTCATCTTTGGGAAGACAAGCAACCAGTTTTATGATTCAGCTCGGGTCTGACCCAACTCACAATTAATTTATGCTGAGCATCATTTACTCGTTTTCAGCATAAAACTAATTAAAAAGCCTTGACGCTTGCTTATACAAATTTAACAAAAAGCACTTATTCATTTAATGCCATTAAGATGTTGATTGTCTTTTCTCGTATTGTGCGTCAGTGTCTACCAGAGAATTTGCGAAATTTTATAAGGGGGATTAATTAATCTTTACAACTTATGTTGTAAAGACTATGAAATCACCAAGTAGTAATATTAATCACTGCTAAAACGGGTTGAGCTGTATGAGGCTTACTATGTGAAGGTAATCATTTGAAACTCCGCAGTCAGGTTAAAAAAAGAATATAGAAAACTTGTAATTCCTGATAATACATTTTCTTAATAGCAATTCAATGTAATTTTGGCGAGAAAATGGTTCACTTAAGCATGCATTGCATTCAAGTTCGGTTTTATGGTAAGGAGTTAAAGAGTTAATACACAGATTTGAGTAAGAGAAACACCTGCAGAACCCGTGGCTTGCCAAACGGCTATTAAACTCATGGAATTACTTTCTGGGAAGTACTTAAGCAGAAAGATTTAGCTTTAAGTGCCCCGTACCCCCTTCCCGCCGACCAAGGCAATTTGATTTATTAAAGATCTTACTCGGGCCGTAATGCTGAGTACATCAAAGTCATGTTAAGCATATGGCGTACTAGACGTCGAAGATACAAGGCGGAGGAAGGTGAGGGGGCTCGCACTAGCTGTCTTGGCCATAAAGATAAGCACACCAAAATGGTCTTTAAGTGGCAGTGTTTAGAGAGGTCTTAATGAGGCTAAAAAACGAACACAGAAATTGTCACATTTCCCGGCCAGCGGAGGGGGACGGGGACACGCAGACAGAGTAAGTGAGTAACTCATGATCCCTCCACGATAAGGACAGCCACACCAGAGGCCACTTAGGCCAGAAATGTAACATCAGGCTCGCCGCAGCAGAAATTCAAACTTGAAGATGCATTGATAGATTAACCGCACACTCTCGCCAGTATCGTATCAGATGCAATATTCCGTTCCCATCCGTGACAGGCGTTGCATGAGTATCGATTACCGACGCGATGGGGCCGGCCACTTCTCATACCCTGCGTTCTTGGAAGAACTATTTTTAAATAACTATGTGCTCCCTAATTGGATACTCATTGGTCTCTCGACTGCTTCTATGCGCGACTCCACTGGCCTGGCCAGTAAAAATAGCACTGCTGTAATGAAATGAACAAAAAGTATGGATGGACGCAGTGGGCATCACTTACTATATATAGTATACACTCGAGACCGTGAATAACAACCAAATCTTATAAGTAATAAGCTTACATTCAGAAAGCTCCGATCAGACTGAAGCATTCGCGTGTTGAATGTTCTAAGATATAATTGCAACTAAAAACAAAGCGTTTGCCTTTGTTTTCCCACTAGTTTGGTTTAATGCCCTCCTACGATAAAGGGCCACAAGGATGCAACTAGAGGTCCGGTCCATCCATCCAGTGGACGGCTCACTTTTCGGACTGTCATTAATGGCGCCGCCGCTCATTTGGCCTACAAACCAAAAAAGAAAACTACTATGTACAGCTAGCCAGAGAAACGAAACGAGTTCTGTGTTCTATCTCTGGATTTCGTCGGCGGCGTTTTGCGATCCCCGCCTTTTGGGTGGTGACTATGAAATTGAGCCAAGCCGGCCAGCAGCATTTTGTTGGCCAGGCCAAGGAGGAAGTTGCAGTGCAATTATGCGGAGGCAACGCCCGCCGATCCCAGGCAGCGGCAGTGATTTCAAGGCTCGGCGGTAAGTGCCATCTAGTGATAGCTGCTTGGTGGGAACGGCGCTACAAGTTCGAGATCTGTGAGATCATTGTCATCGAGTTGTTTCGCATTCCAAGTATTTGTAGGCCTCTGACACCTCGCACACACACACACAAAATTCTAAAAGTGATTTCTTGCCGTCTAAGAGGCCGCCATGCCAACCTTAAAGTTGCGTATCGGTCTGCCCTCGAGGCGAACGATGAGCGGCATCTGCATCTGCGGAGCACTGGCCTCCATCTCGGGCCTGGCCTACATGCGCTGGAGACTGGAGGACCGTGTGCGCCAGACGGAGTTCTACCAGTTGGCCATCCAGCAGCTGCGCCAGCACAGTGGAGCCGTGGGACTGCTGGGCGAGCCCATCAAGGAGTCCGGCTTCAATCTGTCCAACGAGAAGAACCGCTGCGACGAGGACAAGGCTCAGCTGCAGTTTAATGTCCAGGGTCCCAAGGACAGGGGCACCGTCTACTTCTGGGCCTCAAACAACCAGAAACAGGGCTGGCTGATCGATCGCCTGGAGCTCGAGACGAAGCAGCATCCAAACACCCGCTACCTGCTCAAGAAGCCCCCGAACTACGCCCTGCTCAGCAGTGATGGCGATCCGGATCCCCCAAATGCCGAGTCCTCCGAGGAATCCCAGCAACCGCAGACGCCACTCGAGCCACAGGAGCAGGAGATGGAGGAGAAGGAGCAGGAGCCGGCAGCCCATCAGCACCCCAGTATTCAGAACAATCCGCCGCAGCAACTGGATCAGCGGCAGGGTCAGGAGCCAGTGCCTCATGTTCACACGGCGGAGGGCTGATGAAATCGGTCCAACTCTCGAGATGCGCTCTTCAACTGTAAACGGCTATTTTGGAGTTCAATTACTCAGTGCTTTCAGTTCATCCAGCTAATTATTTATTAAAGTATATCGGTTATAGTTACTTGGCGTATTTGGTATTGAACTTGGAAGCGTAGTTTATTAGTTTAAGTAACCAAGTCAAATTGACCGCATAATGAAATAGATACCTAAAGTTTATTTTTACAGGAAAGTAACATAAATGAAAATGTCTGTATTCTAGAACCAGTGAAGAGGAAAAGTTCTAATTTACTTGAAATGATTTTTGCGCATGAATGCGACTCACAGAATTTTAGCAATGTCATTTTGTTCTAGCTTTTGTTGGCCTGGCAAGGGTTGTGTAAAATGAAATAAATTGTATTTTATGTAGATATTTGTTGGCTATTCTTAGCAGTCTGTTGGCTTTCTTTGAGCAGTGACATTTACAAACGAATGAGATTTGAAATAAATAACTGCCACATATTTACGGGGACCATGAAAACATTTAGAGCAAAACTCTGAAACGATTAGGGGGTTTGGGCACCCAAGACCTATGTCAGACATGCTTTTTGAGATGCAGGCATGCGGAAAAACTACAGAAAACACGTAGTAAAAACTTAATTTAATTTATTTAGCATATGGGCAATGGTTTTAGTTAGATGATATTTTTGCAGTGACCAATACTCCAACCGTTGTTGCGATTGTTGCGATTTCATTGCTTCATTTGGGGCGCTATCTGGGTGCGTGGTAATTAAATTCGTGATTTTTTTAGTTTCTTTTCATTGCCAGTTTCCCGCCTCTTTTGTGGTAATGTTCGCCTCTCCTCGAGATGTTATTAAAAAGATAATCGCAATCTTAGACATTTTATTTGCCGCTTTTTCCCTCTTCATTTCGTGGAAATTAAATGGGGGCCGCGGAAGGGGGCAGGTTGCTACTTCTTGTTACCTTGAGAGTTCAACAAGCCAAGACAAGGAAGCAACAAAAAGTCAGAAGCAATTAAGGCACACAAACTCAACTCTGAGGTCAGGCAGGTGACCAGTAGTCCGCGGCGATGAGATGGGAGATGGGTTGCTTTTGTTTGCACAATAAAATTCGGCTCGAGGAACGAGAAACGAGCCATATTCATATATTTGTGCGTGTATTTGCGATTGTTCACTCGGTCATTAAGCATTTGATGCAGCAAATTGAATGCAAATGCCTTTTATTGCTATTTAGTGTGTTAGCTATTGTGTTCTGCCATTCATTCAGCAGCAATTATGAAATACAAAGCATTGTATGCTAACAATTTCAAAAGATAAAAAAAGCAGAACAGAACAATAACATCATTTGAAACAATTACCACTTTATAGTTCAGGATTTTTTTAGCATCAAATTTGTTATTTTAAAGCACAATTATTGAGGTCATAAAATGCGGGCCACAAGTTTAACGAACTCTCTACAATATACTTTTAATGTATGCGCTCTTATCTTATATTCATGGGCTTCCGTTCAAGTATCTTTATATTGCTTAGCGAAAAAAAGCAATTGAATTTACATGGAATGTGTGTTCGAATGAGAAAAAAAACAATACAGTGAAAAGTAAACCGAAAGTCATTCCGAGAGAAATCTGTGCAAATGAAGAAAAGGTGTCAAGAACTTTATTGACAAGCAGTCCTCAAGCTGTCAGGCTTTCGAAGAACCATCATAAAAAACCCGGACCGCAAACCAAGATCTCGAGATCCCAAGAATACCAGTGTAGGAAGCAAAAAAAGTCGAAAAAAGCGCCAAACAAACTTCAAACGTGACAAACAGCCGGACGGAAAAAGGCACAAATAGCTTTTTTCCATCTGGCAAATGAACTACGTGAAAGTTTTTACAACTGGCACTTTGGGTTCGTTTTAATCCAGTTTAATATTGTTCGGTTTCGCTACTTGTCATAAAAATCGACCGGACCAATCCACACTTATTGAGTTCAAAGTCACACGATCAGGCCGCGTGCCATGCGATTCCAATACAAAATGCTATTGCCGAGTAACGTTTATACAAAATGAAAAAAAAAAAAAAAAAAAGAAACTAGTTCCCCATGTGGGCAGTGAAGTAAGCGATAGGTCGACATACTTTTCGAACTCACTGTCATTGGCAAGTAAATGGAGCAAAAGCGACATCGCACCCGAGGCTTATATGGCAAGTTGGGGTGGAAAGCGACTTAAGGCATGGGCGTAATTAGTGCTGGTTGGCATATTACTAATGGGTTCAATATGCACTCGTTCTCGCCTAAACACTCTAATTGGCAAATAAAACATCGTTTTGAAAACGCAGAGCTTATGAGATTGCTATCCTACCAGTGATTTGCCTAAATATTCAAGACCTCTCAACCTTCAATATTCGAAACTCGGTGTACCATGCATCCATATTTCTACTATTTCTACTATTCCACTTCGCTTTTGCGGCCCAGAAACTCATTTGCAGCTGACACAAACGGCGATGGCAGTCATCCAAGCCAGTTGCAATGAGCAACTGGGCAAATGGAAGTGGCTGCTTGGCTGGCGATGGAGATGGAGATGGAGATGGGTGGTTGGCCACAAATGCCAGCCATGGTCAATATCAGAAGCCGGCGAAGAGGTCTTTGGGCCATTCCATTCCAGAATGGCAGGGAAGAGTATAATGCAGAGGAGCGACGTGGAAAACGTGTGACACAAAATATCACTCTCATTTGGCGATGATGTTGCTGATAATCATGGCTGTGCAGTGCGGCGGGGAATAGTGACGGGTGTAAAGCAATTGCATTTATGTGGATAGTGACGAATGTCAACGGCACACGCTAATTAAGGTTAATGAAAACGACAAGCCGGGCTCAACAAAATAAAGCATGACAACAAACTGATGGCGGTGATTAACGAGGACAGCTAACTAAATTGGATGTCTTTATGTTTACTGCCGGATAATCCAAATTTTGGTGTTACCTTGCCCGAACCAGCGAAATTAGCATAGAGCATTTTGTTTTTCTGTCGCCTTTCAAAGTTTTCGACTTAGTTTTCAATTTTGGCACGTACTTCTGATCAATATGCCCCCTTACCCCCAAAAGCATTGCCCCAGATAAATCAAAACAGACCCTAATCTAAGAAAAATATTAATTTTTTACTTAAAACAGATGTTTACAGTAGAAAAACAGTCTAAGCAAAAACTAATCTTCAGTTTGAGAAACGTAAGTTTATGATACAAACCAAGACTGAACTGGTAAACACTCACCTATTTTATTTTGCTAGTTACTGAAAAACAGAGAATAAGAATAATTAGTCAAATGTGATAAATCTAATTAGTCAGAAATAAATGTAATGTAATGATAAATGTAATTAGTCATATTCTAATGAATAATAGAATTGGAAGTTAATTAGATAGATATGTTGTACAATCATAGGAGTATATTTAAGCTTATGTAACTAGTTTTTAGACAGGATTTGAAATCAACCAAAAGCAAGCTAGGATCCCAGCACTCTTACATGCAATGCTAACAATGGATTTTGGGTTAGCTACACAATGTATTCTAAATAGGCCTCCGGCAATCTTCTACGCAATGCAGGCGAACCGTTAAAGTCTGCTTTAAAATGCAATTCAGCTGCATTTGGTCTGCTTAAAAATTGATGTGCAACCAAACACAAAGACGGTGTAGAGTAAGGCAAACTGCCTTTCTGCACATTTTCCCCGTCATCGTCTGCTGAATAAACGGTGCCCCGGGGATGCAGTGCAGCCAGGACTCCCAGCCTCAAGGTAGTTACCCGTTAGCAGGTGTGTACTTTGGACTTCTAGTGAGGAGCAGGCGAAGCTGAGTCAAAAGAAAACAAAGCAGGTTAACGCTGTTTTGTTCTTAAGAGGTTTAAGTTTAAAGTTTGCAAATGCTTTTCACCCAGTTTTGCAAAGATGATATGTACTTTGAAAAGCTGCTACTGCATCGAAAACAAATGCCAATTTCCTTTTATGTGGGATTTCAATAAGTAATTCGTGGTCACACATGGTTTGCCTGCTCATTGCAAATAGTGCAGCAGTCTCATACTTTTTTAAGTAATAGGGTTTCCTTACAAGCCGCCAGACTCCTTGCTCCCCATTTAACCCATAGAAGGGCTCAGCCCAGCTCAGCAGTTGGTCCTCGCCACTTGACTTCTCGAGTGGTGATAGGATTAGGGGTAGGGATGTTGCAGCAAGAGCAAACTCAACAAATAAAGTCATTTATCTGTTTTGTCTAGAGACATGAAGGAGATGGATGCACCCAGGCCAAGTGGAAGCCATAGGTCAGGTCAAGTCAAGAGCACTGTGGTTGAATAATAAGATTTTTCAAAAGTTTCTACAAGTGGAAACTTAAAGCAATACTTAACATGTGCACATAACACATTCCGAGCATTTTAAAGGACGAGAGACAAAGTTCAAATGCCAAGCAACAAATTTCAACAACCGCTCACACTATCAAAAATTCAAACCTCATATAGATAGCTTATGTTATCGCTTTAAACTGCTGCACTTCGTAGTTAAAATATTTAGCAAACCATAAGGCGCTTTCGCAGGGTCAGCCAACAAGGGAATATTAAGGATTCCGATGGCGGGTTGGGGTAAAAGGACCACAGCCTCAGCTGCTGCCAAGTTGTATGTCCGGAAGGCAATATCTGAATTCAGGTAACTGCGGACTCCAACCAAACGCCGCGCACAATGCAAAATTTATTAGGTTTGGCGAGAGGGAAAACCGAACGAAAGCAAAGTGGAAACTCGGATAGAGATGCCCTAGAATTGGAAAAGAAATGCAGCTAAGCTACTGCAAAGGATGACAAAAGAAATCAATCAATATCCGGAACTGGAATATAACTAATATTTTCTCATTTTCTGCAAACTAAAATTATTACGACTTTTTCAATCAACAGATAATAATAAAGTAAACACTATTGGTTTACATTTTATTGTTCACCGCCTAAGGAAAATCATGACAGTATAGTAAGGTATGCAATAAATAATAAATAAACCTTTAGATGAATATACTTGCATGTCAAGTAAGTGTGTTCACATATAGTGTGCCATTTTGAACCAGCAAAATCCACAACTGCAGGCAAGTCGATTCCGCGGTATTTTGCCCACTTTTGGGGACTCTGTATTTTCAGCTGTATCTGTGGTGAGGACGCTGAATAGGTCCTTGCATGGCTTGAACCAATAATAAAAACCCAACGGCCCAGATTTGTACTTGAATAGCCGAAGATTAAGCGAGTGTGCCTGGCACACCATGGCATAAAAGACTCTTAATGGTTTTCTTCGACGAGTCCTGTACAAAATGGACAATGCTCTACACTAATACGGGCTAAGAAGTAATACTAAGTGAGTAAGCCACCAAGTTACAGCCCAAAATGTTAATTAAATTAGCTGCAAATGAACCATGGACTAACAAATCAAACTACCTATAATGGGGTGATTGCATGTACATTGCAGACAAATTTGTCTGACGCTCGTAATTTTAATTAACAGAGCAAATAAACTGTGCGTTTCCCCGGGGAAGCATTCGCCTGGCTAATGGAATACGTTGGGACTACGGGCAATATATACTATATAAATATATAGGCACTATATATAAACTAGGCACTTACATAACGATACCGGCAGCCAGACCAAAGCAAACATGTTTACCCGATCTGGTGGGCGGGGTAGAGAAATAAAAGCGAAATTGGATGGTCGAACGGCATTGGCTAGTGAAACTGAGTCTCTGGTCGGAAGCTAATTAAAATTAGCGTATTTCAAAAACTTTTTTCAATGGAAAGCGCCGAAAAAATACCGCAACCCTTAGGAAAACTTAAAAGGAAAATGACCGAGTGGACTTAGTTCGCAGATGGGAAAGTGTCTACTAAGTAGAATGCTTTACACAAGTGCACTTTAAATTGCATTCAAAATTAATTGAGTTTCCAGCAGCGCAGTCTGTAGACATAATCAGCTTCATTTTAGTGAAAGGGTAAGTTGCAACCACCCAATACACTGCCAAATAATTGCTCGAAAAAGGTATTTATTTAAAAAATAATAACTATAGGGAAAAAGGGTTGAGCATGAAAACAGTTTCGTCTTTAAGAACATCCACTAATTAAAAACTATGTTTACGTGGAAAATATGCCTGTATACATCAATTCTAATAAAGTAACTGAGGCAGTTGCTCTTTCGTTGATAAGAAGTTGTAAAACATGTCAAGTCATACATTTGGTTTCCGCAGAAGGAAAATTGAATTTGGGTACCAATTTCTTAGATACGTTATCTTGGAATTGGAACAAATCAGAACCGTGCTTTGACGTTGTACCAAAAACAGAAGTTTCTTAAGTGGCACGATGAATGGCCAATTAAAAAGTACATCCAACTTCTAACAGCAAATGGCTTTTAATTCCTAGAGCCTCTAAAAGCCCCTTTAGATTTAATTGCTCTTGAAAGAAAATCCGTGTAAACAGTGTTATTTGCTATTTAATGAGCCGCATGGAGTATAAAAGGATTATTGTACTTGAACACAAAGAGGGTTTGCTTATAAATTCATACAAGTTAATGATTGAATATTGAACAGAATATAAACAGTTTAAAAAACCCATTTTTTCCACCATTAGGGTGTATGGTGTATGGAAAATTGATAGTAGGTTTGTTGAAGGTTGCCGTTGGGCAAAAGATAAGATTAAAAAGCCGTGAGCTATATACCTTGAAAATTAATGATATTAGTACGTGCCTATCAAATCAATACACAAAAGCGTTGAAAAGTAAAAGGAACCGAGATTAGCCAACATAAATAAGTCAAATATTTTACTCTGATATGTTTTATGGTCCGTTATTAAGTTGAAAATGTTTGTCTTTTCTATTGATAAAGAAAAAACCTAAGGATTACATTGCACGAATATGACAAGTATTCCTTTACAATATATAAAATCTTGAAATGGACGTACATAATATTTCACGGACAGTTTACCGAGCGGAGTAGGAAATTACTGCAAATTTCAATTACACTTAGCACTTTGTATGTAAATTGAATGGACTGATAAATATTACACACGCATCGTGCCTGAGGCGGCAATCAGTCAAAAAGAAAAAACAACAACCAACCTGAGAGATGGCCAAAAGCATTGGGGCCTTAAAAATACATATGACAGTCGCATGAGCAGCCGAAGGCAAAATAAAAAAACGCAAAAAACCCACGACCATTTGAGATTCTGACGGGGCTAACTCGATTTGCATATATTTCTCTTTCCATATGACACAGCTGCCTGTTAATTTCGAACATTTTTAAGCGAATATTCATCTTAAAGAGATGATTGCCCTTTTTGTAAACTTTCAATTCCGGAAATAAACGAATTTTAAATGAAGATATTTTTGTTATTTGGTAGACAAGCCTCAGCTGCACAGCGAAGCAAAGGGGATTTTAAAAACTTTCTCAATGGCCGCCTAATCATGATGGTTATCAGGTCTTACCCCAAATATTTTCCAATTACCAAATCACATTTCACGATGAACTGGGCAGGTTTTTGTTTAATTGAGCACTAACGCAATCAATCTCACAAGACATCGTCTAATTTCAAGTCCATTGTGTGTGAAGTTTCAGTTACGTTTGAAAATGGAGGCTGTGATGACAAAAAGATGGTCTTTGACACGCAACCTACAAGATAATCTCGTCTAACACTTAATTAGTCAAATTTCACATTACATTAGAGCCTGGAAACTTCACTGACGAAGAGAAATGCGATGAATGTGCAAGGTGCTGTAAAGATAAAGGAATCATCATTATGACGATGACGATGTGGCATGCTGCAAATAACATCAAGTCAAACCGAAAACTCGTGTAAGGAAAAAGTTCGAATACAAGTGTCAGTCTGGAAGGAAGCAAAAACAGGACGCCCCTTTCGTTTGCGAAAATGTTGGGTCCAAATTACACAGATAGCCTTACAAACAGACAGGGACACAGTTTGAGGAAAAACTTTTCTTTCTCCTAATTCACGGCTGTCACTCTTCGAGTTAAGTAACACGAAGAAAAAAGTGACGAGCTGACGTTATCAATAAAACACACTGAAGCGCACTTGAGTTCAATATAAAATCGAAAATCGAATATACCAAAGGAATTCTTGATGCCAACAAATGGGTAGGTGGTATCCACTTTGTGGTCCTAGTTAAGCCCCTCCCACCCGTATCTTAAATAATAAAAACAAAATGGCAACCGTTCTGCGGATGAGCAGTAACTTGGCTAGAATGGCTCTGGCCTCCATTATGATGAACCGTTTGCGGGCTCGGCGGTTTACGAGGATTTAGGTTGTAAATGGGTTTTAAAGTGCAGTTTAAGGTGAAAGCATGGCCACGTTTAACAGCAGGTTGGTATACTAAAAAGTAGAGAATGGGTTACGACTAAATAAACTTTTCAGTCGATACTCAAACTTCTTTCGAAGCCAATTTTTGATGAGCTGTCAGTGGCTTTTCATTTCTTCTATCTTCTGCTGACCATTTGAAGCTTTGAGCTTTGGGCCACTCAGTCGGGACGAAATAAAAATCACTATTTTCATTCAACTATGGAAACTGGGTGGCCCCTTCCCGGAACAAAAACTGATTTATGATGTCTGCCACACCACACACTCGCATTCCATGGAGCGCTGAAAGTTATGCAACATCAGCCTGTGGGCCACAGGGCGAATTACCATTTGGTTTACCCGCAACTCCGTTTACTGCGCCCCATTCCATTAGTGGGCGTGGCACCGTGGTAGGTGTCAGCTTCCTGCCACTGGGCGTGAAAATGGCCCGAAACTACGCCACACTTCCAGTTCCGTGGCTTTTGGCCATACTTTTTTATTAACAATCATAATTCATATTTATTAATGTGCTCAATTTGTTGTTAATGACATTACCCGCCTTTGGCGGCGATATCCTGTGCCTTTGGCCTGCACAAGGATCCATTGTCGACACCCAGTTGCCGTCATTATTTTTTCGCCTGTTGGCTGCGCACGGATGTTTGGCAAGCAGGTCGTAATGGATGACTCCTCTCGAGGTGGCATATTGATTTACCGGCTGGATGCTTCAGTGGGCCGATATGTGGGAGTCCAGCCATCCAGGGGTAAACTCCGCAATGTTTTGATAAAATAAATTACCATTCGAACGGCTTTCGATAAGTATTTTGCATGAACGTTTTTCATTTGCTTTATTAAAGCTTAAGTGGCATGATATTAAATAAAATTTAATCATAATAAATCCTAATTATTCCGGAATTTGTACAAAAGGAGTCTTTCATAATTTTATATATTCATACGTGAAATTATGATTTTGAAAACAGGCTAAGTTTGCAGCATGTTGGTCAAGGACATTTTCATATTTCATGCAACGCTTATCCTTTTAAGCAGCTCGTCGTTCTCTCATGGTAACCAGTTAAAACAAATCTCTCAGGGGCACTCATTAAAAAGGCCACTACAACAGCTGGCGAGCAAAATAAAATAATTAAATAAGTACCACTAAAACTAGCAGGGCAAAATATGAATCTTTAAAGACATATGTACATTCAAAATGCACCCACAAGTAATTAGTTTTTTGCCAGTTTTCAAGATTTTGGTATCTTTTTCTCAAACGCGTTTTGGCATCATGAAAAATGGGGTTTCGGCACACTAAATTACTAAGAGAATATGTACATTGTCCCAATTTTAAACAGACTTCCCGCAGCGACCGTTGAAATTTGTAAAGATTTATTCTTACCGGATTTTAATGAGTCCTCAAAAGCAAAACTAAAGTGGGTGGGTAGTTTATGAAGGCAATTTGTCAGTACTTGTATGCGCAACAAGAACCTTAAGTACGTTGGCATATTTTTCACAGGCAAAAAAGAGAGACAACAAAAAAGGCAAATAAGACAAAGGAACATATTCCGTGCACGTTAAGTACCGTCTATTTAACAACCCCAACAAACTTTGTCGCTCTGAAAATACAAAAAAAAATTTAGTTTCCCTAATTAAAGATGGTTTAATTTCCTTGGTACATTTTCTCTGCAAATTAAAAGGAAACCAGCTATTTGAAATGTTACCAACTTTTATAAGTCATACAGTTTGCATTATTATATCTATAATATTACGTTTTTGCATTGTCGGAAATCTGATATTATATTTCCGAGCATGCTGAACGTTATGTCCTTACCGCTCATTCATTTTCAATGGCGCTTAATAAATTGAAAAGGCTCTAGTCCTCTCAGTTCAATCAAATGCACAGATCGCCAGCCGAAGGTCCATTCTATGCCTATTCATGCAGCCTCCTTACCTCTCAGCCACTATCGATTTAAAAGCCACAAGCGCCCTTGTTCTTGGCCTGTGACAGTCTGTGCGTGAGGAAAAGCTTTTAAGTAATCAAGAACACGAGAATGCAGCTCAAAACTAAAATGTGTTTTTCACTAATTCACTTAACAGCAAGCTGCTCAGCCTGAATCTAAGCCGAATTGCGGCACAGTGTTCAAATCCCATCAAAGGTTGTGCCCAGGCTCACAAGACGGGTTCTTTGCCAGCTTAGCTGGGGACAATAAGTGATGAAATTGGTTTCCACTAAGGACTTCCCGCATTTTTTGTCCCTGTCCACGGCATGTGTGCCACAGTGGTCACATGGTGCTCACGTCCCTGTACTCAGACACTCAGACACACACACAAATGCCACCACAACCTCAGCAGCACATTCACGAACACAAAGCCCGTGGCCCAAGTCTATGTCAAGTTTGAGTGGCTGCCACACTCCATCACCCATGGTCCATCCTCCTAGTCTTATCTCTAAGCCCTCCCAACCGCCTGCACTTAGAGAAACGATTCCGTCAACACATTTCGAGCATTAGGACAAGCTTGACAATATCTGGAAAAGTACTCCCTTGGCCGAACACGAGTATACTCTAGCACCTACTACCTAGTTTTTAAGAAAAGGTATGCCATCTGAGACATGGAATGCGGAAATTTGTCACATTTTTCTCCAGGTACAAAGAAACTGACAACACAGGCGGCTTTTCCACTTGGAAGCCTGCCAAAAACTACACACAAGCTGCACAGACGAAGAGCATAAGTGATGGCGGTAAAGGCAAACGAATTTTAATTAAATTTCTTTCTCTTCCCCACTGAAGTGCTACCTCTTGGCCGCTTACCATTAGAATATAAATATTAAAATCAAATACATGCTTGCCTTTCAATTTCTTATTTATACCATTTTAAAGGTTCAATCGAGTTAAGACGAGGCGCAGTCAAAACAAACAATAATAAAGCAATAAACAACAATAGCAACAGTCTGTCCTTAGTAAGCAACCCTTTTGCATAACAATAAGGCAACTCTGGCAGAGCCAACCAATGATTTGTGCAAATGCCTTCAACGTCGCCTTCAAGTTCTTCACTTTTTTAGCCGACAAACATTTTCTCTCGTCGCTCGAACTGTATATATTTGCATAATAATTACAACTAAACTTTTGCTGCTCGAGCATGAAAAGCGACGCTGTGGAGGAAAGTACTACATAAATATTGCCAGGCGCCTGAATTCAGTCAATGCGCCCTGATGAAAATGTGCCATCTTAATTGTGTCGTTTGCTGGAATACCTCTTTGTCTGTAGCTCTAGATGCATCTTTCAAATAGAATAATTGAACATTAAAAAAACATATCAGCTAGTTTCAGTATGAGCTTCGCTTCTGTTTGTAGTCATGCAATATAGGTTTTTATACATAACTCAATTCTGTTTTTTTTGATAATTTGGAGATGTATATTTTTCAATCTTTGAAGGTTATATATCTAAAACGGCGAAGAAAAGGTGATTTAATAACTTAGGAACATTTGACCGAAACAAATTTGTTAACTAGGTGTAAGAAATTGCATTACCTTGCTAAAATTAAATGCACCAAAAAATCAAAAAAAAAAAAGTGTATTTAATGAAAAGAGGTTCATTTAAACAATTTTTGAGTCTGGTAAACAATATACCAACGTTCTCAAGTAAGCGCTACATAAAAAGCTGGTAACCAGAGTTGCCTAACGTCCGATTTAACGTGTTTTCCAGTAAACTGACTTTCATAGAGCACTCATCTAGGTGTTAGGAACCACCAGGCCAACTACAGCCCTTTAAACAACCCATTTTCCCTCGTTTCAATTCAATCAACCATTAAGCATAAGCCGCCGGCCGCCCAACTGGGCAACCCAGTGCTCGTCATGCTGACGATGACATGGCCCCTGGCCGTGGAGAAAGGTGTCGGAACACCGCACACGGGGCGCACCTGTCCCGCTCCCAATTCCAGTTCCGAACCCAATCCCTATCCCTAGCCACCACCCTTCTCCCCGGCGGAATACCCCTGGCCGTGACTGACTGACGGTTTTGCGTGCCGAACTGTTAGAGGAAGTTGGATAAACATTTTGTTGCCCTACAGTTGTCATGACAAAGCCGACTGCCCCATTTCATATTTGGCCTAAACAAGCGATACTGGGAACACAACGCTTGATGAGCACATTAATAAAATGTAGTAAAATACGAAAGCAAAAGATATTAATACCAATTATATGAAGTTTTGAATAACTGAATCTTTGATGTTCAATGCGTGACCTAAAAAGTTCACTTGAAGATACAAAAAAAGTTTTTTGAAATTTAATTGGGTCGCAAAGTTTTGCTTTCCAAATCAAACTTTTTATAATCATTTACGAATATAAAAATATATAAAAAACTATTTTAGGTATCATGAATAAACTAGAAGCAGTCAATTGCGCACCTGACTTTCTTGAGTTGTATGATGTATGTACGTTACAATTGACTTATTTCTAGGGTCTGGGTCTTGGAAAGTGTAAAACGCAAGGAAAACCAAATGAACAAAACTGCTTATTTGTGGTTTACCACAACACGGTAATGCAATACCGGTAAGAAATGCAGGGAAAGGGTTACAACTTCAACCCATGTGGACTACAAAATCTAGCTAATTTACAATTGAAAGAAATTGAATTGCTACGTTTTTATAAAAATTAGAATTTTGTTAACTGCAAAAAAAAAAAAACAAAAAGCTTGTTCATCTAACATTCATGTTTAGCTTTGTATGATGTGTAACACTTTTTACTATAATAATTATAGTTGGATAGATCTGCGTACACATATGTTTATATTTTAATTTTTCAATTTCATATCTCAATTTGGTTGTGTAAAATTAAAACTTTCCCACCAGAGTAGCGAAACACAAATTAAAACGGGTTTCTTGTCAACCAGTGTAGTAAATGCTGTGGCCTAAGATGATTCAGTTGTCTCCATGACAAACAAAATTTGTGTAAATGCATGTGAGCTTTGATGTTACGTCACTGGGGGTGTCAATTATATTTCAAAAGTCACCAGGCGGGGGGTATAAACTTTTCAGGTCAGAGGGGGAAAATGATAAATTAATAAAACCATAATAGCAATTTATTTTTTTAAAAACTTAAAATACACAAGAGGTGTTATTTACAAAGAAACAAGAATACAGGCGCAATAGTGGTTGCCCATATGGAGAATTTATCCAGAACTGTTTTCTCTTGAAAATCTCCCACAAATCACCCTTCTGGAATTTTCGTGGCAGCGATTATAAACTTCCGCTTGTGTAGAAAATTGTGTTTCTCGCTCCTTATCTAAAGACCAGAAATCTTTCCGAGCTATTCGTATCCAAGGTCCTATGTTCTACGTAATCCAATCACCGCAATGCGTTGGTATCGCCTTAAATTTACTTACTACACTTACTATAATTTCTTATCTACAATATGCGCCATCAGATATAAAATACTGAGTTCTGTGATGCGGAAAACAGCTCTTTTTTCTTGCTACACAAATATTTTCCATTATTGAGAAAAACATTTGTTTAGTTCGTTTGATTACCCAGAAAATGCTCGAATCATACTAATGGAGTAAATAAGTTGTGTTTATAAAGCACAAATATTTAATAATAGGGCGAAACACATGGAACTAAACACGTAAACTGTCGTATAATTGGCAAATATTTTATTAATAAACAGCAACACACAAGTTAAGTAGATCGTGTTAAATTGCCCGTTTGAACCACTTCACAAAAAAATGTTCATTTTTTATGGACAGCTCATGTCTATTTTTATACAACTAGCCCAGCTAACTGAAGATCCAAGCACCAAATACATTTTATAGAATTGTCAAATAACAATGAGAAGGCATTAATGTTTATAACAATGCGTGGTGTACAATTACCTAATACACTTCTATTTAGCAAACCTCTTATATTTATATTTATTCTTTCGACACCTCCAAAATCTATTTCTAATGCTCGTTTTATGCGCACGAGTTAAGTTATGTATTTTCGGGTGTTTGCTAAGTGACAATATTTAGCCACAAACGACGACAAGATTTATGTGGACTGCGGGGATTTAATGAGCTGTTTTGAAAGGAAACAAATGCCAAACAAATTTTTAATGGGTTAACAAATGTGTTTTTAATGTGAAAATTAAAACGCGATTGGAAAATGAAATTCATCAAATCGGTAGAAAACCAAAAACGATCTATCTCAGTTTTGCCAGCAAGAAATAATAAAAAAAAATAGTTATGATTTTGCCATAGATTCGATAATTACAGCCAAGAATCTTATCAACCTTATCATTCTAGTGGTCTAGACCCGCACGATTACTACAGAAGGAAAAACCCATACATGACTACGATCATGGGAAAATTCTAACAAATTAAAAGAACATTAAATACCATAAAGAATTATTGCACTTGAGGTGTTAACAATATGTACAATACGTTGAAAAACACATAAAGTTGGCCCTAAATGACTAGTGAATTTCAATAAAAAAGCCGGAAGACGTAGGAAAGCCAAATGAAGAGCGAAAAAAAGGGGCGAACAATGGGCGCCAGTTAGGCATAATGTATAAAATAAACTTTTGCAATTGTTAAATATTATTGTCGAACTTACATCACACACACAGCGAGGCAATTTTCGATTTTTGTGCTGCTGATGATGATGTCGATGATGATTTAGATAATTTCTATATTTCGATATTGCTGGTGGCCGCACGAATTTGAAATTTGATTTCCTTTGATTTGGCTTTGTGTTTCGTATTTTGTTGATTTTTTTTGCCTGCTCTTTTGGGCGAAACGAAAAGAAATCGCGCTGTTATTTCTGCTGTTTCTGTTTCTGTTTGTTGTTGCTGTCGCTTCGCTTTGCGTTGCTTTGCTTTGCTGACCGTTTTCTATGAATGAAAGAGGCACCGAGTAAAAGCAACAACTGCAACACACAACAGAGAAAAAAAACGAGGCGTGACGCGACAGCGGAGAAAAAAACCGAATCGGGTGAGAGGGAGTGGTGGAGGGGGGAAGGCGGGGCGAAGCGAAATGTAACGAAACGGGTTTTCACGTAGTTTGTAGCACAGTGTTGCGGCCCTGGAGAAAGAGAAACGGTGGAGACACGCAAAAACTTTTACACTGGCCTGCACACACCGTGCGAAAGGAAGAGATGGTGGGAGGAAGGGTGGTAGGGAGGCAGAGGCGAGGCGAGGCAGGGCTCAGCTGATTCTGATTGGGATTTTCGGGCATGCCACATGCAGCGGCAACAACAACAAAACAGCTCTCTCTCTCTTTCTCTCTCCCTCTCACTCGCTCCGACTCGCTCTCCTTGCTGCAAATCGAATTTTATGTTGTTTATTTAGGTGACGCTCGCGCACACATGGGCAAACATTTCAATCTGTGTGCTGCACACTTGTTTTTCCTTCTCTAGCACCGATTCCACGGCGATTTGTGCATTTCGCACAATCCGTTCGGCGATCTTTATCCCAATCGTTATCTTTATTTTTATCCCAGACAGGAAGGCTGGCTTTCTCCGCGCCGCACACACACACACAGCCACACTCGGCACTTGCACACACCTTGATGCGCTCCTTTGGCGAGCCACTCATTTGATTTAAAGGCCTTTTCCGATTGGCACGCGCGTCCGCCACCCGCACACACGCGCAAAAACACGACCGTTTCGCTTAAAGTCTCGAAATCGAATGGCATATTGCCAACTCCCGATATTTGCCGTTGTTGCGGCGTTGCCACTCGATGGTCTTGGTATTTCTGAAGTGTGACCGTGCCAATCGACTAGGAAAGCTCTTAGGTTGCTCTTAAGAACACTGCTGCTAACAGCATGTTAATTATATGTTAATCACATGTTAAATTTTTATGGTTAAGAGAATTTTTCAGCAAGGCATACTTGTTAATTTTAAATTTTGAGAAATTAAGGTTTTTAAAGATTTTGTATTCGTTTGGACAGCTGATTTACATAATAATAAGTAGATCCCATACATAAACATGTAACATCCGAAATGGAAAATATACAAAATTTAAAAATGTATACATTTTCGCCGCGTTCTGGCCACGGTCACACTGCTGCCCCACTAGGGTTGGTGCACAAATAGCCCCCGGTTGTTGCACACACTAAATAAAACAAAATTCAAACTAAATTGATTTTTCACAAACATTTCAGTTGAAATAATGTTTTACTTAGTTACTATTTAAAAATAAATAGGTTGCACCTATTAGTACTCGTACTCAAGCGGATATTCTTTAATTATCGCAATAGTATCCTTATAAAGTATACCTCTTTCTTATAATTTATTATTTCACCAGTTGCTTGCTTTTTGATTTTGAAATGTATCTTAAATCTAAATTAATCCCAACTATTTCGAAATATATTAGTCAAGTTTACATTTTAAACTTTTAATCAGTAACTGAACTTAACTTAAAGACCGTACAGAATTCTTTTACAAAGTCGGATTTTTTTTATACACATTATACATACGTTTTAATAAGAAAAGGTTAAGAAATAAAAATATCTTCGGTTCGCTATGCTGCTTTGTACGTCAAGTGAAATAGACTTCTGTGTCTGCGAAAGGAACGAAATGAAATACACATGGTCAAGCGACGAGACTCGACGTCCGCCGGTGGGACTCTGTTCTCTACTTAAACCTAAAGCTGGCTCATAATCATCACCCGACGTTCTAGTAGTCGCGATCGGGTTCCAGCTTAATGGCTCTCTGCTGTATTTGCGCCAGCAAGGCCTCCTGCCGCTCCAGATAGGCCAGGAAGTTCTGCTTCATGGTGATAAACTGCTTCTCCTTGTGCTCGAGCGCCTGCAGACATGCGTCATTCTGCTCCTCGAGCATCTTGTTCTCCTTGCGCAGCTCCTCCACTACGGCCATTGTGATCTTGCCCGTGTGTGGCAGAATACTACGACGCCCTCGTCGCCGTTTGGTCGCCGAACGTTCGGCGTCCGACAGGCCGTTGGTGTGGCACCCATATGGCGCCTCCTCTGCCTCGGGCAGGATGTGGTTGGCAGGCATGAGAGGGGCCCGCCGAATGGCAATGTCGGCGGCAGCTCCCTGCGGGCAGTGGTTAGCCGCCATTCCCAGTTGCGTTTCTGTGGGATTGTGTTCAGTCTTCACCGGCTGGTGTTGGTCGTCTTGCCGCGGCTCTGTCTTCACCACTGCGTGCACCATGGGCTGTGGATCGAGAAAGGCGCTTCCGTCCGGGTCGCGCTCGAACTTCAGGTGGGCGGCGGACGTGAGATGCAGTGGCGGCAGGGAGGGCAGATCCGCCCGTGCTCTCGCGGCGGCCGTCTCCAAGACATTGCGCGCGTGGAAGAGGTCCGTCGACGGCCTGGCAGGACGGAAGAGGCTGTCGATCAGCGGATAGAGGCGCCAGTCGGTCTGGAAGTCCGCATTGCCCTCCGCGCGGTTGCGCTCGTTTCTGCAAAGGAGGAATAGGGCATATCAGCACTTGGACGTGGCCAGAGCAGCTGCGACTTACAAATACTTGTTGCGGTAGCTGTTGATGCGCCGGCGAGCCTCCTGTTTGTTGAGACGCACGCCGTGCTGCTGCAGGCCGTGCGCGATCTCCCGGAAAATGGGCAGGTTGTCCGTGTAGGAGGGTATGTCGTGCAGGTGCTCGCGCCACAGCCGCACCAGCATCGCCTCCTCCAAGGAGGTGTAGTAGCGCAATCGCAGGTGCTTCTGGCCGCTCATTTTCCACTTCAATTCCGTGAAATCGCTAGCATCCAAACATTTTCGTACGTGACCAAGGACCAGTCGCGGAAAGCGCGGAAATACCAAGAACACTTTTGATGCGACCCGGCAGCAGGTGCAAAAGATACCACCAACGGTTTTTACTTTAACATACTTTTACAGTTCTTGAAATCTTCGGAAGTTAGAAAATATAATATGATTCTTATTTCGATCAAGCGACTTTATTTTTAATAATTATATCAATTATAAAATGTAGCCAATGCTATCTATAATGTTCCCTTGCTATCTAAGTGTTATGTTCTCAAATTGTAATGCGTATGAAAGTAAATTTTGTAAACAACAGAAATATAAGATAGAAATTGTATAAGTTCCCTGCGGAGTGGTCACCCTACGTTATGGGCATTTTCGGCGTTTCCGCGCCGCACGGTCACACTCTTCTGTGTATCAGAGCTGTTGTTGATTTTTTGTGCAGAAAAAACTACTCTTGGCTTCCCGTGTGTTCCACCATTGTCCTGCTGCGTCGCATTGTGTAATTGGAGCAGAGACCGCATACCCAGAGGCGCCGGAACAGGGAACAGCATCTGCGGGAGCAGAAGCAGGAGCAGGAGCAGAGCAGTCGATGGACTACGATAAGCTGGCGTTGAACGCGGGCGGAAGCGGCAGCGGTGCCGAACAGGATTTGGGTATGTGCGGTGGTCAGGAGCTGCTCGAGGGCAGGGGCAAGGAGAAGGCGCGTCGCTACTGGACGCCCAGCGAGGAGGAGCGCCTGTACGAGATCTGGGGACGCGACAACTGGCGGCTGACGCGCACCGGCAAAAACACCATCTTCTTTGGCCGGTGGGCCGAGGAGCTGCGCGACCGGTTCGCAGTGGACGTGAAGCCCGAGGAGATCCAGATGAAGGTCAACCAGACCAGGGCCAAGTTCAGGTAGGTTAACCATTTGACCACGTCGTTATGATTGCATGCTAACAGAGCGGTTTCCACTCAGGCAAGTCAAGAAGCAGCTGCAGGCGGATCCATCCAGCCATGCTACGCGCTGGAAGAAGTACGACATCATCAACCGCATCCTGAAGAACCTGCACAGGCCCAAGAACGCCGATCCGCTGCCGCCAGAGGCCCTGCTCAACAACCGCGACATGACACCGCCCCGGGATGATGTGTCCGCGGAGCAGTTGCAGCAGCAGCAGCAACAGCCACAGCAACAATCCGTTCAGCAGCAGCAGCAGGGCCTGGGACTGGCCAGTGAGCCAAGTACGGCCACCTTTTACAATAGCAGCAGCAATAGTAATCACGGCAGCAGCCACAACAACAACAACAACAGCGGCGGAATGAGTTTTAGCACGGAGCTGTTCACGGACCAGTACGACGAGGTGGTCAAGCAGGAATACGAGGACGAAGAGTACCGCTCCATTCCCTTTCAAGAGCAGTTGCAACAGTATTCACCAGCCGAGCCTCAGCTGCTCGAGTTGCAGACGCCACAACAGCAACAACAGCAGCAGCAGCAACAACAGCAACAGCAGTTCCAAGCGAACTATGAGCCGCAGTTTCAGCAGCAGCAAACTCAATTCAATAACAACAGCGTCAATAGCAATAGCACTGCGGCCACATCGAGCGTCAACCACCAGCCCATCACGGCGGTAGCCTATATCAATAGCAGCAATAACACCATCAGCGTGGCCACAAACGCAAACGGTGGCATGTCCGCGCCGGTGTCGGCTCAAGTTCCAGCCTCAGCTCCGGCTCCAGCCCTAGCGCCAACTCCAACCTCCAATACCGCCGTCGTTGGCGCCTCCCCCGTTCCTGTGCCACGCAAGCGAGGTCGTCCATTCGGCTCTGTAAATCCTCCACACGCAGATTCGCTTGAGGCGCTCTACATGGAGGAAGTACGGCGAAAGAACCAGCTGCTCTACGAACAGACGAAGATATGCCGACAGCGACTGGAGCTGGAGGAACGCAAGGTTGACCTCATGCAGACCTTCTTCCCCAAGTGTCTCGAGCAGCAGGCGCAGATCCTGAGCCACGTCCTGCAGCTGCAGCAGCAGACTCCCAGCCACCAGGTGCAAAATCAGCACCAAACGGCTCAGCGGCCGCAGTGAACAACTCTTCTGACTTTCGAAACCTCAATTTTGGACCGCAGTGTATGAACAATTGTTTTTAGATACTGGGTTGCTGTAACATGCCGCTTTGCAGGCTGATCGGTGCCACTAAACTTAACAAAAATCATGCAGCACTGTTTATAAGATTTAAAATAAACTTAATTAATAAATATATTTAAAACCAGAAAGTCGCTGGATTATTGCTTAAGCCTTTTGGTTTTCAAGCTTATGTAGCTAATGTTGTTTTTTTTCAGAATCGTTCTCTCTCTGCAAATAAGTTATTAATTTTTTAATAGAACAAATTGAGCACCATAATTTTATTTGCTACATTCGACATCGCTGAAAAGTATGCAACATTCTCATGGAAGGAGTTGGCTTAGTAAAATACATCCTTACGTTTATAGAAACGCTCGGATCAAATAAAAACTGAAAAAGGGTGGTTGATATTTAGAAAAATCATTTTTAATCTTCTTTGAAGCTTAGAATTAAATTAGAAATCGAAAGTAAAAACCTACATATGTTATTTTTAATTCAAAAGCCGTGGAGGTAGACGCCCTTTTAATTGAATTTTACATGGAATTTATGGAAGGAATGATTTACATGAGGGATTCGACTATTGGATACTCACTATTCACAGAAAAAAGCCAGTAATTCGGTGCCTTGAAGTTTGTCTACTTCAAATATGTAAGTATGATAGACATATAACTTTAAAAAAAGCTCCGTAAGCTCCGTACAGTATGTAGTAAACATTTAAAGGATGTATCTTATTCCTGTAGTAGTTTTCACCAGAAAGCGGTATCAGCCAGCTCTTAGGGCTTCAAAGTCTTTATGAGAATTAGAGCTAATGAGTGCCGCTTCCACTTGTTAAATGGGGTCTTTCGCTATGGCTTTTCCTCCATTGGCCACTAATTTAATATAATCATTTACGCTCAGCAAAGCCAGTTCACTCGCTTTTGAGATGCCGAGCACTCCGCACTTGTTTCCAACATCAGATTAAGCGTGGCCCTTTCAGCTGCAGCTATACAGCTATGCACGGTGGATTTAGCTTGAGTGCCTGGTTGCTGTTGCTCCAATTAGCATTAGGATCTGTTCCCGCAGCAGACGCGGAGCGCAGAACGCGAGTGAAAAGCGCATGGAAAATAAGGGAGGCATTGTACGGCTTGGGCAGGCGACTATTAGCTTTTAATGGCACCTGGAATACGGGTAAGCCATTCAAAAATACTTATGTTGAAGAAACTAACGAGGAAATATTAAATGTGGAAATATAAAGAAATCCCTATAAACGTGCGACATTAAAGTGTGATCTTTGTCGGCAAGTGTTATTTCTTATGAGCGGTGTATAAATGGCGACATCTGGCAACTCCGCGACGCGCTCAACAGGTGGCTCTCACTCGCTCTGTCGCGAGCTCTGCCGCCGTCGACGTTGACGTCGGCGTAGACATACGCGCTAATTGCTGTGTGATTGTAATTGATTTCTGATTTCTGCTCCGACTCCGACTCCGGCTCAGTTGCATTTTAGCCGCGCCGCCGACTGTTGCGTGTTGCGGATTTCGCGAAGTGACAAGTGTGAAGTGGACTTCAACGATCTACGATTTTACGGACGGCATACAACATGCTAGTTAATCCGCTGCTGATCGCTGCCCTTGGCCTCCTCATGGCCATGTGTCCGCGTCCGTCGACAACGGCGGTTGTTGGACGGATCGAGGGAGCGGAGGGCAACAAGACAGCGTGGGAACTTACGGAAGCTCTGTATGGCACCTCGGGGCTTCGGAGCTTCAATGGCACCTGGATAACAGGTTCGTTGCTTATTGTCATCGATCCCATCGGTTCTGGGTCGTCGAACCTTTTGTTGTCCCATCACACCACCAACGCTAAGAACCTTGTTTTGTGCCTGGGACTGCTATCACCTAGAGCATCACCCGCGGGGAATTATCATCTTGGGGGAAATTAACATCCGGGGAATTCCTACCGCGAGTGCTCCGACCCTTATCAATGAGCTAATTTACGTATAATACGGCTGGGCAATTCATTTCCCCCTATAGTAATGCACAGAAAAAAGAATTAACCCAGAACTATAATACTTAGCTGATGAAGAAACGAAGAAAACTTGCTAGACTTACAATTTGAGCTCAAGTTTTGGCTAGTTTAGTGTGCTTAATCTTATCTTGAATGAATTACGATCATCATTCTGCAGCTCGATAGTACGATTATTTAGTGTTTCTTATCAGCGACGTTTGGTTAACCATAATGGCAGTGTCTAGATAGTAGAAAAATCTTAGATTTGCTTTCCTTTGGCACTTCCAAGTTACTTGGGAACTTTGCGCTTTACAATGGCTTAGTAATAGAAAATTTGGTTGTGGTTCGATGATGTTCCTTATAAAGAAGGGCATTTGGTGCACAGTTATGAAACTGGCGCGATGCCAGATTTCTCCTACTTAACTTTCGAAGCACCAAATTTCTAGTTGCCTTTTTTTCTGGCGGTATTCCAGATTCAATGACACGCTTTACTTCAAACAGCTGCAATTGAAACTTGTACAAAGTTAATTAGTTAGTTAGGGTGTTTGTATTTGAATGTGTTATCTAACTAACCTGTGGGCATCGATGCGATCGCCAAAAAATCTAAAGAACGATAGAAAGTCAGATACCCTTCACTCGGATCTTTGATGTTTAACACATGCACTTTTTCAGATGAGGAGTTCTATTACACTGCCACCGACCGATCTATCCACAAATTCAATGCGGCCACCAAGACAGATGTGATCTTCCAAAACTCTTCATTTCTGGTAATGTACTTTACATACGATGGAAATGGATTGGAAAATGCTAACGATTCACTGTTTTTAGAACAATTATGTGGGTGCCACCTTCTCACTCTCGCCCGATAACACGAAGATCCTCATCCGGCACAACCTCACGGAGAAGTTCCGACACTCGTACATAGCGCAGTACGACGTCTTCGACATCGAGACCAACACGTCCGTCCAAATCCACAAGGGTGAGAAGCTGCAGTACTGCGGATGGTCGCCACTGCGGGATCGCCTGGCCTACGTCTATCTGAACAACGTGTTCATCCACTTCAACGAGAGTTCGGAGGTCAGCATCACGGACGACGGCGTGGACGGGGTGGTCTACAACGGAGTGCCCGACTGGGTCTACGAAGAGGAGGTCCTGAGCAGCGGCAGTGCGATCTGGTGGTCATCGGACGGCAGCAGGCTGGCCGTGGGCTTCTTTAACGACACTGAGGTGGAGACATTCACCTACTTCCTGTACGGCGACGGCGCCACCACCTTCTATCAGTATCCGCACGAGGAGCAGCTTAAGTACCCCAAATCTGGCTCCAAGAACCCGGTGGTGAGCCTACGCGTCTACGACGTGTCCGACACTGATCCCATCGTGCACAGCATCGTGGCGCCCGTGGAGATTGTCGGAAGCGATCACATCCTGCAGAGCGTCGTCTGGTCGAACGCGACGCACCTGCTCATCACCTGGATGAATCGCCGCCAGAATCTCACCTCCATTCAGAGCTGCAGCTACCTGGGTGACTGTGCGGAGGTGAAGCGACTGGAGGAGCCGCGCGGCTGGGTGGACATTGGCACGCCCAAGTGCCTCACCTCTGGCAAGAGCTGCATCTTCGGCTACTTCATAGACAACTGGCACCAGGTGTGGAACCTGGACCTGGAGACAGGTCTCAACAGCTGGCAGTCGCGCGGTAACTTCACGGTTTTGAACGTGTATGGATATGACGAAGCCAGGGACAAACTGTAAGCATACACCTTAGTAATATATAGAAGCGATTCCAATTGAAAGACGTCTTCTGCAGTTACTACCAGGCCACTCTGCCCGGAGATCCCTCGGTGTACCATGTGTTCAGCAATGATGAGTGCCTCAGCTGCGGCCAAATCGATGCGGATGGAGTGGCATGTCGCTCCGCTTCGGCCACGTTCAGCAAGTCCTTCTCCTACTACACGCTCTCCTGCACCGGACCCAATCCCAGCTACACCAGGATCTTCGAGGCCGCCACGAAGTCACTCCAGGTGGACTGGGAGCCGAACACAGCGTACCGCAAGCAAATAGAGCACAAGCTGCGTCCCAGCTATCGTTTCATGAACGTCACCCTGGCCGATGGCAGTGTTGGTTACGCCAAGCTCGCCCTTCCGCCCAACTTCGTGGAGTCGAAGAAGTACCCACTGATCGTGGTTGTCTACCAGGGACCCAACTCGGTGCGAGTGACCAACGGATTCACCCTGGGCTACGAGGCGTTTGTCACGACCTCGCGGGAAACGATTTATGCGTATATTGATGGCCGTGGTACGGGTAACAAGGGCAAGGACCTGCTCTTCTCGGTTAACAACGATCTGGGTGATCACGAGGTCGAGGATCAACTCTTTGTCACTCGCTGGATGCAACAAAATCTGGACTTCGTGGATGCGGAGCGTTGCGGCATTTGGGGATGGAGTTATGGTGGCTACATGACAGCCAAGACCATTGAGAAGGATGACGAGCGGGTCTTTCAGTGCGGAGTTTCAGTGGCTCCAGTTACCTCATGGCTGTACTACGGTTTGTCAACTCTCTTTCTTTTATTTTTATTATTTTTTCACCACCTTCAGTCTCGATGTAGATACGATTTACACCGAGCGCTATATGGGACTTCCCACTGAGAATGACAACTTGGAGAAGTATATGGAGAGTAGCGTGTTCACCAACTTGGAGAACTTCAAGAGCCACGACTTCCTGTTGATTCACGGTTCCGGCGACGACAATGTCCATTACCAGCACTCCCTGCTGTTGGCCAAGTTGCTACAGAGAAAAGATATTCAGTTCGAGGAACAGGTTGGTCCTACAACCTAGAATTTATTCACACCGACACGTCTAAAGCTCTTGCCACATTTTTCAGACCTACACCGATGAGAACCATGGCATCGGCAATGCACTGCCCCATTTGTACCATACCATTGATGCCTTTTGGACCAACTGCCTTAGCCTAGATGTCTACGAAGACTCTGCATAGTGAGCAGCTTTCGCCAGCCTAGTCAAATACAAGTATTTGAAATTTGTCCCTGTGTACTTTTATATCCCCGTTCCCGTAGAAATATTAGATCCAGAGAAATGGATGCGGATAGTAAGCCTTTTATCTGTATTTCTGTTCCTGAAACGATTTTTATGTAATATATAAATGTTTTTCCAAACAACAACAGCGCTAATAATAAACCGAGTATGTATATGTACGTTACTTTGTAATCATTGGATCTAATAGAATAATTAATGAATCGATAAAGGGTATATTTTATTTTGAATGCAGCTAGGAGCAGGGAAATGTATCCATTGTTTACTCATCAGACCCAGACGACCTTGATTCTTCTTTTGTTTGCGTCTGCTGATTAATGCGATTCGGTTTCGGATTCGCCATGTATATAAAAACACTCTTAGGGATATTCATTAATCAGCAATGGGGGCCAGCAAAAAAAAGGACTCCTAGCTGCACTTTAAAGCGAAAACAAGCTCTCAAATAATTTCCTAACATTCAAGCTAAGCCATCCGAGAACGGGGCATTTGGCATGGGATAAATCCCCATCACAGCCGGCGCTAATCGGGGTGTCATTCTGCACTGGTGGTGTTTGCTCCTCGGATTAAGTGCCCAACTAATTGCGTATTGTGGCGATCCGCACGCCCAGTGGAGATGTCATGAAAACGAGGCAAAGTTTTAAAGTCTCTCGATTGGCCGAGCATGAAATTTCATTTCGTTTTCCCAGATTGTTAATTTGGTCATTTTAACATATAGCAAACCCCCAACAACTCTCCATTCTTTAAATAGCTTCAAGTTAATTTTATAACATTTTATAAACCTAATTATGGGTACATTCTAGTGCCGATGAAAGAACCAAAAACCGCACTTTGAAAGAAACACTAATTATGGGCAAAAATGCCAGAAGCCGTTGAGTTTGGTTTATGAAAATCAATTAATTAACTTGTGCAAAGTTGAATTGCTTCTTCCCAGGACAGCAATAGACAGAATTATGGCCAGCAACTCTGCAGAGTATAAAAAGTGCAAATTGTTTGCGACAAATGAAAATTTATGACTTAGATTTTAGAGCAAAGCATAGTGTATGACTATATTTGCAAAGTGACTTTCCGACCAACACTTAAATCCTTTTTGGCTTGCTCAACTTTGACTTCTGAGTATTGACTTATTGACGGAGGCCACCATTAGCCAATAATTAAAACAAATGAGACAGAGAATTGCACTTTGAACCTATTATTTGGGCATAGCTAATTGGCAGGATAATCGCATCATGGAAGCAAATCTGAAGGTCGGACCTATATTTAACGTAGCATACTTTTTTGGGCAACTACAAATGTAACTTTGTTTGCCTGATGTTTGAGTTGGGAAATGAACAAAAAGATATACCCGTACCACTTTGAAGTCCCTTTTCATTACTTTAGCATTAAGTGAATTTAATTTATTTACTTTCATTTATTTTCAGGCTTCGCCCAGAGCTGAGCCCCATGTGACACAACTAAGTTAATGAAATAGAGGCTGTGAAAGACTGAGCCGCAAAAAAGTCGAGCGGAAGGCGAGAATTTTCACACGGCCAGCGGCATACTATAATATATAGTGGAAGTGTACATATGTGTTTTTGCGAGAGTCGGTTTATTTTTGTGGGGCGGCTCGACATTTTGCTGAACCGGGCGGCCTCCCGGGTGCCTTTTGTTTGATGGCGTCAAGGCGGAAACGTGCCCACGAGGACGCAGGGATAAACTAAATATACGCTGTAAATTTATTGTGCGGAAAATATTCCTGCGTTTCGCATTCAGGACGCGGTATGAATGTCTCGGCGTTGCACGACTCACAAAAAAAAAAAACTTGTTGACCTTTATGACTTTACCATACAAAGTGATTTTCTCGCATTTTCATGGCTAAAGTCTGAAAATTAAATTTAATTACGGAAAGTGGTGTGGGTAACCCCAAAGCCTCAGAACCTAAAAATATGTTATTCAAATACTTTGAGTGTGAGACTTTTGGTTTTGCTCAAGCTAAGCTGCTTGTAAATTTGAGTCCTGTGCAGTTTGCACGTATATATCCTTAGCGTTAAATGTGTATGGGATATTTGGGAACCACTTTACTCACTTTACTCTTGCCGTCAGGATGTGCATATTCCTTGATTTTTCAATTTTGTAGTTGACGGTGAGTTTGCGGTGCTCAGTGACTTCCGGCTTCGGAGAAGCCCATAAACTCATGCTTGTGGTCACTGGTGAAAGTTAGGGGATTTTCATTTATAAATATCCTGTTATATGGACTTCCGCAATGTATTTTTCGTAGCCACAAGCAAACAAGTCGGTTGAGCTGAACTTTTCCCTTCAACACATTAAAAAACATACGGCCAATAAAATCAGTTTTCTGTTATGAAACGTATGATGGATGTCCATATAGGGACGCACACGATGCTGAAAGCAATAAATCACTGGGGTTATGGATACTGTAAAGAATGTTATGCCTCCTCAGTATTTTCAATGGAATTCAACTTGACGCGGTTTGTAGATTGGCAGACTTTAAATGTACAATAGGTTCCACTTACTAGCAATTTGGGTACTGCAGGGATGTCGCATGGTAGTCATTCATGTAAGAGTGTACCCACTTCGAACAAGCGAGATTTCTTTAATATCAATCCCAATCTAGTTTGTGAAACCCATTTGTTCCGCATTTAAGTAACCTTAGCAGAACCGATCATCCGTAGCAGACTTCCAAGTATATTAAAAGGTTTTCGTCTGCTGCCATTGCTCCATATAGTTCTATATAGTTTAAGCAATGCACATCTTGAAACTGGCATTAATCTGCTTCTGGTTTGGTTTTGCCGAAAGTTGTCAGACGTTCTGCTCACGAAACTTTCGGCCTGTTTGTGGTTTCGATGGACAGTGTCATACGGAAGCCGTGAATGCCTGCCAAATGAAAAATATAAATTGCCAAAGAGCTGATAATAAAAAACCAGGTAAATTAAATCCACTCCTATAGTACTTTGCATTACTAATTACAATACATAACATATTTGTGCATTTCAGTTTTTAAAATTGTGAGGAGAGGAGCGTGTCAAAGATATTTTACATTCTGTAAAATGTTACCCGAAGATTGAACATAACCCGTTTTTACGTCCGGTAGAATGTCGAATTGGGAGTGATATGAAATCTTATATGAAATTTTACTTTGATACAAAATATATGTTTGAATATATTTCGATCCAAAGCCTGTAAGATTTGAATGGGTATTTGCCTGCTATGAATTAGAAATGTTTATTTAGTTTGCTAACAATATATAAATATCACGTAGGTGTAATATGGAGCTGTCATCCTGCCTTAGTCCGTAATCTCTTTAAAGCTGGCCAATATTGATGTTGGCTGTGTCCAATTTCAGCATTTTTCGCACTTTTATTTGCAATCTAAATCTACAAATTGGTATCGATACCGAAAAGACCTAATCTGCTCCCAAAAAGTTCCATTTCAAAGGTATAGAGGACACATCATGGCCCAGAACGAGTGACCAGTGCCGATGATTTTTTGATTGCTATTTTTGCGTAGAATGTATTTCTAGGCTCTGCAGTGCAATCATTTTTATGGGTCTGCTGGATTGAGGTCCACTGGGAATTGAAGCTTTTTACGAACCACAAATAAATGCGCTCAGTCAGAATATTTAAAAAATGCAACAATTTGCGGCGTATAGAATGGGCCAAATGATGCACATGAAAAACCAAAATTCAGGAAGCTTTTATTTTATGGCCTTTTGTGTACTTTTCGAATACCATGCGCCAGTATTCATATACATATATCTACGAATTCTATCTTTATCTCTGAACAGTAGCAATGGCATGGCAGAATGTTCATGTGATTGTGAAAATGTTATTTTATTAATTATTGGACAACCATTTCGCTCATAGAAAAAGCAACATTGAATGAAATTGAATTGCTAGAAAGGGTATAAGCTTTAAATTTTTGATGTTTTTGACAAAAAAGTTTAAAGTCCACAAAGTAAATAAGTTTCAACTTATGCCGCAACAAAAGTTTTTGTCGCTGAACTTTTAAATTTATTGTTGCCTTGAGTTGAATGTAACTGATTAATTCCCTTAGGAAGCCAGGAAAAAACTTTTGCCTGAGAAGTGATAACTAGTGCAAAATATAAAAATTCTTTGCCAGCACCACGTTTTATATTTGCAAGTGGACAAGAGCCACAAAAATTGACTAGTCTTTTATTGGAATATATTCCAATCAAACTAAAGGCAAAACATTAGCATAATTCTAATCATATAAACCACAAAAGGAAAGCTATGCTAACATGAAATTCATGGCTCAACTGCTGGAAAATTCGGAAAATGCATGGCCCAAATGCTGTTAAAGTGAGCAATAAAACCGAGGCTCATCCGAAGTGGCTGACTGGCTGGCTCTGGCCCAAAACAAACCCCGGAATGGGAAGCGACCTGGACCGGCTTCACTTTTGTGTCAACGGTGCCATGGAAAAGTGGAAAACCGCCTTGCATCGGTTTCCCGCTGGCCTGCATTGCCGGGATTTCATGAGCCATATGGCCTGTGGGCTGCAGCTTATTTGGATCGCCTCATTGCCGGCATTTCGCTTGGCATTTTCCTCACGAAATTCAATAAAGAACTTTTGACACATTTTTTCTTTCAATTGTATACATTTTTGGCCTTAAGCTGGATTGACCTTTAAAGACTTGCAGCTTATTAGTTTCATAAGTTTTGATCCCATCATTTTATCAATAATTACTTTTATCTATTTGTTATAAACACTGAGACTAGATTTAAATGAAGCATAAAGTGTAAATCCAAAGTTTAGAAGTAGCACTTGTATTCGTTGGTTGTTGGCCAATATTTTGTTAAGAACGTGTCTAAACTTCGCAATTCTTACGGTTCCATTTAGAATTCCATTATTCTCGAAAAGTTCTAGTCAAAAATTCAGGCACGTGAACTGTGTGCGCAACGCCCAAAACAGAATTTAAGTAATTAAATAATGCATGCCTGAATTAGATACCTGCTTAAAGAAACAAAAATAGAAATAGAAGTTAGGGGCAAATGTTGACTTTAAGCTTTGTGAAAGGGGAACATTTACGCTCATGCGGGAAAAGAGCGAAAACAGCTCGAGCCTTAATCAGCAAACAAGCGAAATACGCCGACAAGTTGTGGGAATTTCAAATGGCTGAAGAGGGCCGAAAAATGCCAACGCCGGAACAGAAATGCGACATAAATCTACTTTGCATATGGAGATGAATATGCCCGGCGATTTGAGTTATGTGTTACGCGTTACGCATACGCCATGTTTTCCGAGAGATTGCTACAAAGTGGAGAAGTGCTTAGCATCGTGCTCCATCGACCCGTTCGCCCCATTCTTAAAGTGATAAATCCAAATGGAAACTGTTGGTGGCGAACACTCCTTCGGCTTTAAGCCCCGATTGCATCTGAAATTTCCGCGGTTCCACACGGCGCATGCTTAATTTTTGCCACTTCCCCAAGTTCTTTTTTATTATTGGCAAGGGCTCAAACATCAAAGCTCATGACCGGCATAGAAATTTCTATAAAACCAGCCATAACCGCGAAGAATAAAGTATGTTTATTGATTTAACTTAAAGCAGATCCGACCAAACATACTTGTTTCTCTGCATGAATAAAAAGGGATAAAACCGAGGGCAGAGTGGTTAATAAAAACATCTTCAAAGTGTATTTCTGTGTGCCGCACTCCCCGAGGGTCTTCTATTTCTGTGGAAGGAACCAAGGGAGGATGACTTACATATGCAGTAATAAAGAGCACAAGACAAATTATTTTATTTCAGCCGCAGCTTACCATCGCACACATAAATCCTTTTATTTGCCCTTCGCATCCTTTTCGATTCCTCGCTTACATTTTCTTTTCTTCCCTTCTGTTTTTCCTGTTTTTCAACATTTTAAATCGCATAGGCACTGCTAGACGAACACTTCGCTATTCACAGGTGGGTGGAAGGAAAATGCTGTGTATCGCAATTGTTTTAACCTCTCTCGATACCTGTCTCGTCAACTATGCATCGCTAGAGTTTTTCATCTCGACGTGAGGTGTAACAGTAGCCAACAAAATATTTGAACGAAGCGGGTAGAAAGTAGCCCCATGTGCGAACTAAACTTTTCATTTATACCTATAAATTATTTTAGCAACGTTTGTTTATTATCAAAGTTGTTAACATTTTTATTCTGTACTCAAATATAATCATTTAATGAAAAAAACATTTAAAGCCGAATAAGTTAGGCATGTTTTCAGTAAAAAAAAAAGGAAATGTGTGTTGCCTGAACTAGTTGTTTAAAAAAAAACATTAAATAACATTCCCACTTGGAATCCTTGATCGTGGGAACACCAAATAAATGTAAACAAATGCGGTAGCTCAGTGTTATTAAAGCCCGTCGGGCGCAAAAACGTCAGTTTGCAAGCACAAAGTGAAGGAATAATAAAGTGTACATCCATTTTTCGGGCTAACCGAATTAAAGTTGCCCAGATTGTAAAGCGTTTCGCCAATAGTTCTGTTTTTAAATTAAGCTGTCAGGACGGCAATCACTTCCCAATTCTCGACAGCAGCAGTGGTGCAATAATGAAAACAAAATGAATGAAATTATGTGCCAGATGCGCCCGTTGTCCTGCTGTCCTCGTGTCCTGGTGTCCTGATGTCCTTGTATCCTCGTGTCCTGGTTCTTGTTGTTGCCAGTGACGTGCCTATGTCAGCGTAACCATAATTAAAAAAAACCTAAGGGATAAGGAGGAGGTTACACGGAATCCACAACGGATTTGCAGCTTTCACTCCGACATTATGCATGTTTTACCCTTTGCACTCCAAATTTAACACCACTCCCGGGTTCAAGAAGTTGAGTTCCATGGTTATATAAAGTCAAGGAATTAATGCTGAATTAAAACAAGAACTTTATTTAGTTAGTCATTTAGGTATATCATCAATTTGTTATATCTTTAAGAAGGAAAAACTGTAGCACTCGCAGCAGTTTTATATCATGAACAGATCTGGCATAATACAGACTATTATAAATGTCTTTAATCTCTTTACTATTCCATAATTATATTTCCCTGATTTTTTAACCTATCCGTTTGCAGTGTAAAATCCATCAATTCGGTCTGAATCTATTTAACACCCATTGTGCAAACCCTTGTGATGGCAAATCGCTTAAGCCCCCAACTCAATCAAAAAGTTCAATTGCTCGAAATGGGGCTTCACTCATCGGCATTTCGCATGTTCATTTGGGTGCCTTGTTTGGGAAGGCAGAGCTGCCCGGCCAGTTGCCCCTAATAAAGCGACATTCTGCAGTTTGACTCATAAATATGAAGAATAATGCAGAATGTTGTCTACTTTTGGGCGCTTGGGCGTTTGGGCCGACTTTCGTGACGTGTAAGCGGATTGCCAAACTTGCGAGCTAGCCAAGCTGCCAAACTGCAATTTTCCAAGCGAGCAGGCCAGTCCGTCTGCCAGCACTGGGCCAATTGGAAAGCTTCGTGACGCAAACCGCCCATTAAATGCACATCAAGTCAAAGTCAGGGCGGAAATCCTTTTTGCCAGTTTGATTTATCGAAGCCAGGCTGCCTGGCGTTCGGTCTTACGAGGCGCACAATTGGGCCATCATTCTGCTGGTCCCATGCAATTTGTCCAACTTTGAGGCACTGCCACAACAAGGGGGGTTTAATGAGCTGTGCAAGTCGAGGAGCTGCTAAGTAGCAATTATGCATTTACCCCCAGCCAGGAAATGTCTATTTCGGGACTCTCACATTACTGGGAAGGAAAAACATACAGGCGCAACGAGAAGTTGCGACATTCAACATGATTTAGTGCTCCAAAAATGTACAAATATGAAATACACATTTGTTTGCCTGCCAAGTGCTTTTGATATCTCCTTAACACGGGCCATCGATTGGCAATCAAAAGGGTCACGAAAAGTGTATCCGAAAAACACCTCTACTACCTCAAACACTTGAAGGATGAAAAACAAGACTAAGGAAACAGTAAACTGCCCGTTTTTCTATGACCCAAAACAGCTATAAAAATGTTTCCTTGCCTTGAATAAAAGTCCCGGACAGCAGGACGTGCTCAGGAACATTTCTGTTTATGTGGGCAGGTGGCAGCAACATGCAAAATAGCCGCTCCACTCTCGAAAAAGAAGCGCAGACAAATTTTGTTAAGTACTCAACTTGTTTATACCCTGTACGTGAGTGGGCATGCACACTTTTCAGCAAGACTTAGGACCTTGTAAGCTTATACATAGTAATTATACTCTTATTTATGAAACTAACTACGGTCAATTTTGTAGCTATGAGATATTTGTTCTTAATTAAAATATATCAGGATGTATCTATATAAAATCAAAGCCAGTTAAAATAAAGCACTTATTACTTATTAGTTTTTTCTTTAGGATATGCTTAAGCTAAAACAAGTGGTAGTGTAGGGCATTGCACTAGCGACTTTGAGACTTGAGACATCTGACTGATTTCCATTGTTGCTCCGTCGAGATGGCGCAGTTTGTGGTATTTGCGGTTTTGCTATCTGAGGTGTTCTTCAGCCGAGCACGTCTGCTTCTCTTTGAGGCTACCAGGATGCGAGCGAGTTGCTTGGCGAGTTGGAGTCAGGTCGGCGAGGTGCAGGAGCAGTCGGGAGGCAGTGCAGCATTTGGGCACGGTTGGTGTTGGCTTAAATATGGCCCAGGAAGCGTCTGAGAGGCTTAGCTGCAAATGCCAAAAGTTCACCATTTTCTAAGACAAGTTGGATGGTGAACATTTCGGGCTTAGGTTTTGAAGAGGATAATTAGCGACATGCTTCCCATGCTGAAGAACGCGGTTCGCTGCACAAATGGCCCTTAGCCCCTTGGCCCCTTAGCTGCATGGTGGGCACCAATGAGTGCACTTGCTGAAACCTATTGCCATTCCTCCCGATTCAGCTCCCCCTCCTCTGAGGCTCCTCCTCTTTTATCCAGGCAGCGTGACAATGCCGGGAGGGATGTCAACGCGGCCTGCAATAAAGTTCCCCATTTTACTGACACTGCACATTCACCATAAGAGGGCTGCACCCATCTCCCGAAAATATGGCGAAATGCAACCGCGAACCTCTTTTTCTTAGCATGCAGGCAGCAAGTTTATTGAAATTTTATGCATTTCCCGCATTATATGAGCCCGCATTTGTTGTTCTGATGCCACCGAAAAGTTTCATTTTCGATACTGCCTCCAAGTTTGTCGCTCGACAGCTGCCTTGGGCTTGGCCCACATCTCCAACCGCCCATCTCGCTTGGTTTCACATCCTTTATTCAGCATTTTAGGCAACATCTCGGCGGGTTTCCGACATCATCCAACATATATTGGTTGCCACCGCTTAAATGCGATTAAATCGCTGCTGATCGCAAGTACTTCTACCACAAACTTTATTGCTTCAACTTGCAAATGAAAGGTACCATCGAAAATAATAGTTTGCAATGCTCCAATTTATTGTGTACATGATATAATGTGTAAACTAGTTCCATGTTAATTTAGGTTTCCATTTAGGAAGTGTGTCGTCAAGAGCTCACTTGGTTAATTTAATGAGTTGATATCAAGAAATGAATTAAAGGGCCATTATGTTAGTATTATTAAGTTTAAAATGAGTGCTTGTATGGTGTTCTATTTCTTTTTCTTGTCCTTCTTGTCATCCTTTTTGGGTCCACTACCCGGCGGACAGGACGCTAGGTAGCCTCCACTCATCATGCGATCGAACGCATCCAGCGGATCGTATTTGGAGTAAAAGTTCCTGTACTTCCTTCTGCGCGGATTGTTGTGTAAAGTGTACAAAAGCAGCGGAGCTATTAAAGCCAAAGTACAGGCCACTCTTAGATTGCGAAACGTTTGCTTGAAGTGTATGTCATGCATGGGAAACTTGAACTCGGGGGGCTGTATTTTGAAAAAAAAGGTATACATTAAATTTGTTTGGATAATTTACGCAGAGGTTCTTACCTTTTGAGCTGGCATTTTTGGTTTTCTCTGCTTATGTCTGGAAGAGAAATGAATGTAAAATGTACTTCAACTCAATTCTTTCTTAATTACAAATGCTGAGCCTACTCTTTTATATAACAATTTTAGTGGCACATATTTTCATTCTAGCACAATTGTCTGTAACAAACAAACTAATGGTAAAGATATTAAACAGTCTTAAGATTTAGCAGTAGAGTAGCAGTAGTTCAAACATAAAAGAAAAGCAGCTTTGTGGACCCTTGGGAATTAACTATTTTAACAAACACTTTCAGTTCCAGCTGTTTAAGGACCTGCCTTAGTTGTCTGGCTTGCTATTTGTTTTATGTATTTTTTCTTGATGCGCAGCCTCAAACTTTGGGTCAAGTCTAATAGGAATAGATGCTATCCCACAGATTTGTGGTTGTGTTGATTTATTTCCCTTTGTCAGGATAAGGCGGTGATGCAAACCCTTTCCTTTCTCAGGACCTGTTTACCAAACCAATGCAGATAATTATGTACGAGGTCTGTAAGAGGACCTTGAGTAAATAGTTGTTTACGATGTCGCCATTTACAGATGCAGTCAGTGAAGAGGTTCTCACTAATATCTACAAGTATCCTTTGAGCATCGGCAAATTGAGCTCGAGCCAACTGCAAATATTTGTTTACTTAAGCTTGGTTAAGCAATTTCGAAGCGATTAAGTTTATAAGACTATTGTCTACCCTATAGTCGACAACATTTCATTTCTGTTTTCCCTTAAAGTTAGCAGTTTATTTATGTTTTTCCTTTCAAAGTTCATCTGTTGACCAAATGCGCTACATAATTTTATTCTAGTCATTATTTTTGTGTATTTAATGTCGGTGAAAACCTGCGCAGGGAATTTGAAATTTGCATTTGGCAATTAAATTACCTACAAACCGCTTGGCAAAACACACCAGGAGAGTTGACTTTTTTCCGACATTCTGACCATTCAACTTTGACCAGACGGCAAAATTTTTAAGTCTGTGCATTGAACCGTCTTACAAAAAGACAATTTCAATATGTTTGGCGCCTCAAGGCGTTGACGGCATTTATAAGTATAAGCCATTGCCTTTTTCAGCCTTCTATTTCTACAGCGATTCAGATACAATATACTATTGCCAAAAGATATATTCGAGGGCGTCTTCGATCTGTCGAGTGGCCATATATCTCTTGGGTGCTGAATCCGCAATCTGATGTCGATAGACTTTTAAGTGTGCTTTGAGCTAAGTAGGTGCAATCAAATTTAAGTAGAATTTTGAACTTATAATGGCTCTTAGCTGGACGACTTACCACCACCGGTTGTCCAACTGTTGCAAACAAAAATTTATTTTTATCGCCACCACAGGCCGAAGCCATTTTAAAGTTTGCAACTAATAGAATATGTTTGGTTGAATTCTTAAATTTGTTTAGGTTTAATCCAGCTTTAATTCTCAATTCCAAATACGGTGAGCATTGTTACACAAATATGCATTTTTCCTTACTCCTGGCGGTTAGTTAGATATTTCATTCTTTAATTTATTAAGTTTTACTATTATTACTATTCTTGGGACTTTTTGATTAATATAAACACGAGAATCGCATGTATAGCGCAGTGAACTTTGTCCCCTAACCCGGCAGTTGGGATCGGAGGTCCAATGAACCCCTATACCATCAACTTTTGACGTGGTCGTGTCATTATTATCTATTAGTTATGGCCCGAGTGACTGAATGGCCACGCCCCCGCCCTTGGCCCGACAACCACCGCCTTCTGCGGGCTCACCCACTCAACTACTCAACCACTTCAAGCTAATTGTAAGTTATTGACACGAAACGTGCCCCAAGCCATTGCCAATAACGGTGACGAGAGGGGTGGGTGGCCGCACCGCCCACCTGTAACCGAGAAACGGCCACCGTTTGTGGTAATTATAAGTTCCGCTGGCCTTTGAGACGCAGCTCGTCCTTTTGCTGCTCCGGGTGAATCATCAAGCTAATTGAATTATAAATGCTGTGGCAAATGTAAATAGTCTGCATCATTTAATACAAATTCTGTAATGATTATTGTTTGTACCTGCAATATTGTATTCTAAGCCCATTGATGTAGAAATACAATACATAAATGGACGGGGAGATCTAATATCAGTTTCATACAATGTAGATGTTCTATCCGTAAATGTACTCTAACCCTTGAAATGAAAACTATTATGTTCAATGTTAACACAAACTAAGCCTTGGAGACATTATTGAAATCTGATCGTAAACATTGTATTAGCTTACATTTGTCCAGTTCTGAAACAAATTTAGTTATTCATGGGGTTTGCGTGTTTCCTGTTTTGTGTCCAGTCTAACACCAAATTCCAGCTGGTTCAAGCGCCAATTAAAATGCCGTGCAACGATTCCGGCTGACACGAAACCTCAATTTTTGCCTCTACAAAGTGACTAAATGTGAAAAGCTTTTAATGCAGCTATATTACCCCATTTTTGTAGCTCCTGGCATGATAATCTACAAACCCAAATTAAAAATATAGTAGTAGTATAGCAAATGTTTCAAGGCCCCACCAAAATATGAACCATATCAGCATAAACATTGCCATCCCAGAATTATGACTCTTTTCGAACGTACCCTTTGCTCCAGATTCAGTGGCAAAAATGTCTTATGTGCGGCGTGGAACAAAGGAACTATAAAGTTCATGTATGGCATACTCGGCGCTGTGTTCGTGTTATCTATCGCAATGAGAGCGGTGTTCGCTTGAGTTTTATGGGCCTTTGCCGGCATCGCCGTTCGCCAAAGGGTTCATTAGTCCTTCCAGCTACAACATCAAAGCCAATGAACGTATAAAATGCAGGGAAGGTGGACGCAGAAAACTGAAATGGGGGTTTGGGGGGGGGCCGGCAACTGCAGTTGGGGCTTAAATGGCACAAGCGCAAACAGCAAAATGCCAAACAAAAGCCAAGGAGCCAAAAGCCATGCCAGAATGAAAGCAAACGTGACACACGACATTGGAACAAATTGCGTTGGCACTGCGGCGCAAAGTATGCAAAGCGAAAGGACGTTGGCTGGGTCAATATCCATCCATCCATCCATCCATCCATTCAAAGGACCTGCTGCTCTGGCGAAAACTTTGCCGACTAGACCTGGAAAAAGTTTCATCTGGATAACTGGGAACTAGCAACTTGCAACTGCCGACTGGCATCAAATCGATTGTATAATTCTCGATGCCAGTGGATATTTAGGGTTTGCCCGGTTTCCCTCCATTAAGCCAGTCCTCGCCACGTATTCGTCCTTCAAGGACATGTTTGATTCGCTCACGCACGCTACGCGCAAAGTGCTGTCCGACATTCGGACCGGGTTTTTTCTTTTTTTTTACGCCGCTTTGGGCCGTCATTATTCATTAGAGGTTGGCCAACTCCCCAAAGTTGGATTTCACTATCAGGCGAGCACTTGCCTTTTCGCCTGCGGCTTGTTTTAATTAGTGGCCGGATGATAAGTAACCGCCTGCTTGCTGTTAACAACATTTTCCTAACGATTTCACTGAAAAAATTGATTACGTACAAAACGCGCTATGTAATAGGCATTATGTTACGTGTTGCCACAACTCATGTCTATGCAGACTATCTTCCCCTTTAACAAATTACCAAGTAAAGTGGTAAAGTACCTCAGTCCGTTGTGGGCAATGCGATATCCATTTTTAAGAATGAGATAAAATATTGCTTATTGATATACTAAACAACAATACAAAATGTTGGGTATTTTAAATGCAACATGTGTAGCTTTATATTTATTCCTTGCCTTTGCAACAAGGGGCTTTGAGACTTGACAATAATTGATTGTGATTTTATTGCCACCAATGCCTTTTTTCCTTGTGTCTTATTACCCTTTTTTAGTGTATGCTTTGAATATGATATTTATTTTAAAATATGTCTACTATCGATGGACTCGACTGTAGATTTCCATGCTGTTTATAATCACTCGTTTTCTCACACGAGTGAGTGAAAGGTTTGAATATATACTCGTAATTCATTAAATAACAGCCAAACAGCTTAAAGTCGCAGAATGGAATTATACTTAGGTGTACTTTCTATAGTTACGTATACTTAATATTGTGCAGTATACTGCCTATAGCCTAGTGTATTTGAATGGCAACTACTTAGAATGTAAAATTAATTGCCTCCTATGAGCGACTATTTAATCTGCTTAGCTTCTCCAGCGTATTTGGCCAACCGCATTGATGATATGTATATGTTTGCCTACTGCTGAGCCAAAATCAATTAATTTCAATAGAATTGTGACGGGATAAGGAGGGTAAGTGTTTGTTGGACTCTTTGCCGAGTTGGAGACAATTGATTAAAATTGCTATGCCATACATCATGCTGCGACTCAAATTAAATTTACATTCAAAGTCTTTGGCAGCATTAAATCTCTCTTTTGCCCACTCCATTTTGAGCGATTCTTTGGCAAGCTGTAAGCTCAAAGTACACATACTTAATTTATTTGCGAAAAGCTCGCCGACCACAATTCAATTCTTTCAGTTCCCAAGTACTGACCGCACCCATGTGCTGCCACCGACTTATGACTACTTTTCCACTTGAACTTGGCGAAGGTTTTCGCTTTGCCAAGAACGGAAATGTTCAAAGCTGGAAGGGGAGATCCGCGAAGCCATCGGAAAATGTTGAAAAATCAAATTGCATTGGGATTGGTGAGTCCTTCAGTGCCACCATCCAAATAACATATTTTCGAGGTAGCTTTGCGGCTTACACTCGGGCAAAGACTAGCTAATTCCGAGGAAATCAAACTTTAAATATTCCGACTTGGCAGCTCAGCCAAACGTCCTTAGAAGATGGGGTTACATCGCGGGGGAGTTTGCAACCAGATACGCCTTCTAAGATTGATTTTTGTTGGGAAACTCACTAATGCACGCAAAGCTTTTCAAACAGCAGCCACTCTCGCAGTTTTCCGCAGCACACAAGGTGCAAGTTTTCCCGCCTTGTTAAATTTGTATACTACGAGTATTTGGGATTCAGCAGCAGGCACGTGCATAATGCTTATCCGTTTGAAGAATGCGGGGAAGTGGTTACTTGTACAACTTTGACACTTCTGAACAATTGGCATATTAATATCAGCAGGACTTGTCGTTACGTATTCAATAAATAGGTAGGTTTTATTCAATAAAAATTAGCTGTTAATTAGCTGCTAAATTTCTAGGGACCAACGATTTAAATAAAGTTTTTGGATCCTTGCCATCCAATATCTATTCAGTATCTATATACGGAATGTAACGACTTTGGGTTCCTTTATATTCAAATACACTTTTATTAAATTTAAGTCTAGAAATGCCAGCCAATTGTTAACTCTAAATGCGCTTCACAGCACTTGTTGTCAAGATCCTCAAATTCAGTTCGCTCAAATTGCGCCATAATTTGAATTGAACGAATGAATTCTATTTATAAGCGTAGCTCACAGAATATGCTTCCTTAAAATTAGAAATTATAGTAAGTTCGCACCCGTGCTGAATGATAAGTTTACTTTGACTTTCCCATTGCAGGGGGCAATCAAATGAAATTTGAAACCAAATATCACACAAAAATGGTCTTCCCAATTCAGAGCGCCTGCGCGGTGAGAAATGATGCCGAATGCCAGCCAAAAACAGCCGGCAAAATGCGCGCCAATGTCGGAAAAACAGAAAAAACTGCAGTGGCAACCACAACGACAACAACTTTGCCACTAGTTCAAGTTCAATGCAACAACAACAGCCAAAAGCACGTGACGCACAAGTGGAAATGCAAAGGCCTGCACAGACAGCGCAGCTTGGCTAACAGCGCTGTTAACTTGGCCAGCAGGCGCTGTCGACTGCCGCCGCATTCGGACGCCTTTCGTGTTGGCCCGCTTCTGGGAAACGAGCCGTCGTCAGAATGTCGCGGCATCTCAAACGAATCGGACGCGAAATGCCAAAATCGAGCGGGAACTCGGACCCAGAACGCCGAGTGATATTTGAATAATATTTCACTCGTTTTCGAACTGAACAAGCGGAATATCCGCTCGTGGTTGTGTAAGTTCGCCGAATGCGCGGATTCGACAGGAGCGCGATTTCTGAAATATTTATGATACTGTCAGTGCGAGTTAGTAAATTGTGAAAAGCTGCAGCGGGTTTTCGAAAGATTAAGGATCTCAAAAGTGAAATGTTTTCAGTTGTTGAACAGTTTATTTCGTCCGACGGACTACGCGAAAATCGTATTGTAACGGAAAATATACCGGGAATACAATAAAATGTAAAATAAACCTGAAAAACGATTCAAATTAAAACCTTAATGCTCGGCTATATTCGAAATAATTACACTTTTCATGTATTTAAAAGTGTGTAAATATGAAAGTAAACTTATTTGATTTTAACTATGAAAGCTGTTGATAGAAACCCTCATGATCAAAAAATCATTTCAAAATTGTGTTATTTAAGATAAACAAATTTTCAACATTTACTGATTTTACCCTGTCTTAAGTTTAAAAACTTTCACGGAATACGGTTTTGCTCCAATTGTATAGATTTAATGCACTTGCAAATTGAAAAACTAAAATCAGCCTTTGCTTAAATGCCTAACTTACACATACGAATTATTACAAAGGAAGCATGAAGCTTTTTGCAAAAATTATATCTACTGAGAATACTGAATTATTTTTAGAAGTGAACCACATTCGCCGAGCTAATTGGAAATAATAAAATAATTTTAGGCACTAAACGATTGTGAAAACCGAAGGTCATTTTTACAACATGCTGGATTCGCAATGAGTAAATACAAATTTTTGTTAATTTCAGCGCTACACTAAATAAGCGAAGCATTAACGGAAAAACAATATTTTCAAACGCTATAAGAAATTCGGTTGTAAAATATCTGTGAGGAACCCAAAAGAAATGTAACCCGAAAGTATCCGCACATCGGAGTCTTAGTATTATAGACTTTTCCACTAGGCAGTGATTGAATTTGTGATTTTCGGCTAAAAACCTGGCTAATCCATTTGCCAGCTTTCTTAAAAACGAATTCCAGCGAAATCTTGAAGCACTTTACCGGAAAGATAGTAGCTAATACTAAGAAGGATATACTTTCCGATATTCAAACGCAGGTAAGAAAGTTTTAGATTAATATTTAATACTGGATAATTAATACGGATTATCCGACAATTCAACCTCAACGATGGGAAGATTGCCGCATAATCATCTGAAATTCGACTTTCCGCACGTGGAAGACAAAAAATGTGAGTTTTCCCACGCAATCCTGAAGTGAACAAACAAAAGTGATGGCAGCGTGTCGCAGGTGTGCCTTAGACCATTTAATTCGGATTGCGTCTTTGTTTTTCTGGTTTATTTGTGATTTTGATTTGCGTGTGCGTGTCTCGATTAACAAATGGCAGATTTGTGTTTGCACAGGTCCTTGCCTATATCTCCCCATCACCATCAAGCCAAAAGCTACTCGTACAATCAGACAGACTGGGGTTCATTAAGATACCTTTTGAAAAATGTGTTGACACGAGCCTTGTGATTACACATATGCACATGTTGTCCTCCACTCACAGCGTTTTCCCCACAGGATTAAATTAAGTATGTCCGCAATGAAGTACGGTTTTCGTAAATTATTGACTTATATGGTTTTATGGCCAAAAGCTTGAGCTGAAACATAAAAACTTTATTCTAGTCAGAAAAGAAAATTTAAAACCATAAGCTTGCTTTGCAGCCAGAAACAAACTACTTTTAAGGCCCTGTATAACGTTGTTCTTTTTGTTCCGTGATAAATTTTATTACGGTCACAAAAGAGATTTGAGTTTTGCTTTAGAGATATTTTCATGCCGCAAAGACAAATGACAAAGCGAATAAAAATCTGGGATTAAATTTGGAGCTGATTTAGTTTTTGAAAGAATTTCCAACCAATTCACATCAGTAGTTTGCAACACAGCACTTAATTAAAACTCTTTCAGTTTAACGCTTACAGTTTTAGTGTGATAATGCAAAAGCAAAGCACTCAGTGACATTGATTTATTTCACACTTAGAAATCGAAGTTCAAGACTCGAATCACTTGGTTTTTAGATTTGGGCATCATGGAAATCGCCTGCAACCACCACCCACCCACAAGTGGCAAAAACTAAATGAAGCGCAAATGACAAACATTGCCAACTGAACTATGAAGGTGTGAGATTGCCTCTTTTGCGCTGCGGGTCCTTTTTCCTGCCACTTTCTGTTGACGACAGGATGCTCGAAATTCAAATACCCACAGCAACATCGAATTAATTTAGGTCTGCGCCATCCAACCGTTTATTGGAATTTCGGCTTTTGCGAGGCGAACGCAAATTAATTTAATTATTTTGGATAAATTTATGAGAGTATAATCAGTTAATTTGTTTCGGCTCTATAGTAGTCAAAAGCTTTTACCGCTGCGTTGGTTTTACGATTTTTAAAAACCATTCAAAACTAATTAAAAACAGTCGGCTACAGAACAGCGCAATTTAATGGATTCCACTTAAAAGTGCAAGTACTTGTTGCAACTCCAAAAAGGTAAACATATGAAATGTGTGGGGTTTTTTAGTGAAAAATGTACACAGAGTGTATTAAAACTACTCTTTAGTATTTGCACTAAATACGTTTTAAATTAATGAGCCATGGCTGATTAATTAAATGACAAAGAGCATGGAACCAATCTAGGAGAAATGAGAAAGAAGAATGGAATGCGAAAGGTGGACTTTTATAAATATTTTACAAGTCACATTTTTCTTGTGCCCTGTGACAATTTGCTTCGATTTCAATACATATACTTCCTGTTCTTCAAGCTCGATTTTATAGGGCAATTTTGAAAAATAAAGCTTAGGCGGTGAACGTGAAGGTAATCTGACAATTTATGCCTCGCTGCTTACGACTTTCGTACATATGAGTTTTCTTTGCTTCGGTTGGCGGTAACTTTACGTTACGAGCCTGAATTTCACCCCTTCTTCCATCGCGATGCATCGAGCAAACCTTACATATTTTGTAGCATACTTTTTGGCACTTTTGGGGAAATATGAAAACTCATACGTAAAGCGCTGTATTTTGTTTTATTGTTTTAATTTAGGGCGTAAACCAAAAAATTCACATTGTAAAGTTAGTGGAAATCCGATATCAGAACATTTTCCTTCAGCCACGAAAAATTTATTTTCCTCCATGTTTCAACATTGCTTGAAAAAGCCCACCAAACTTAAAAATTATTTGCTTTATTTACGGTTTAAAGACCTACCATTTATCATATCTACTGGTCTGGGGTCAAACTTTCCTCAGTTGGCCCTGTTTACATAATGACCCAAATAAACATGTTTGTTGTTCTTAAGCGGCCCACAGTGGAGTACATTTTTAGAGTCCTATGTACCGAGCTCGACTTTTTGCCTAGCGCATATTAATGGGCGATTTGTCTGTGGCCCAGAGATATATGGGTCTTTCCTAAGTAGCCTGTATAGGGAGGCATACATATGTACCTGATTAAAAGTGGCTAAATCCAGTCAAGTCTTGTATTTTATTGCATTTGCGTGGGTTCAGACTAGACCATGTTAAAATTTAAAGTTGATTGTTGAGCAAACTTAGGCGTTGTTCTTTTAAAGTAAATCGTTTGAACGAACATTTCTTGGTCGAATTCAGCAGGATTTCTCAGAGGAATTAGATATTTTGGGGAGTGGGCACACACTTTGATTTGAAATGTATCCTTAAAAGGTCATGACTGTCATTTTAAGCTTTTACGCAATCTCATTGCTATGATTCATAATCGATAGGCAATAGGAATGCATTTAAGTTTCCGAATAGATATTAATTATAAACGATACTAGTGGCACTTAAGAAAAGTATTTATCTATGTTTTTTTGTCTAAAAATTAAATATTATAAAACTGTTTAAATATATATAAATGATATTTGCTCACCATGCAAGCATATTCAATTGAAATGTATGAGTCACGGGTATCCAATAGTCGAGGCACTCGAACCCATCGCTCGCTCATGTTTCGTGTATTATTTACACAACAATCATCGGGGAATTGGAGCCAGTTTTTAGCCAGGGTCAAGTCGATTGGAGTGACCTTCGTGGTGAAAAGCAGAAAATAACCATTTCGACGACACCTCGTGCTGGGCTTGGACTTTCAACTTGGCCAGGAGACAGGAGACAACAACCACGTCATTTTGGGCCAAGTTGGTCCCGGCTGTGGAGGGAGACGTCATGCAATCCTGTGGCTTCCACAATGTAATTTGCGCAATGCATTCATTAAGCATTTGCTCCTTCTTGACGCTTGGCGCAATTTTAAACTCATTTGCATGGAAAGCTGACTCTTTGCCTGCTGCCGAGGATAATTAGGTACCAAACTCCTAATGCCGTCAGTCGGTGGCGAATTTTGTTGTGTTCTTCATACAGCCACCACACACAAATTTATGCTAACGAACTGAAACAACAGGCAAGCGGCGAAACCGCAATCTCGTTTGCGAAAGGAAAAGCTAAACTTCGGCCCATATACATGGCTGTGGTAACTATAAAAGGGTCAGGTTAGATCACGACAAAAATGGGCATTATTTCCCTGTTACCACCAACAAAAAAGGTGAGCACTTTGGGGCGGGCTAAATAAGCTGGGCTATAAACCACAACAAACGTCAAAATAATTTCCGCCTTCACAACTTGACGACGCCGTGACGTAGTTGTTATAGTTTCAAAATGCTGGAAAACACATAGGTGAAACAGGAAAAGTGGTAGGGAAATTGTTGCCGACGGAAGTTGTCTTAGTGGCCCGAAAAGAGATGCAAAACTTTGTTAGCGAATCAAAACTTTTGAAGCTATAAATTCGCGATGATTAGCTTCTGAAACTAAGTGAGCCTGTGACTTTTACCCTCTTTGGTTGAAGGATGAGATTTATCTAAGAGTTTAATATGACGAAGTAACCAAACCATTTTTACTGAACTGACTTTCAGACTGGCGAGAAAAATGCCTGAAATTTATAACAATTACTGTACAATGTTACTGAAAACAGAAAAACCGATTGATTTATTTCATTACCAGTAGTTATGAGGCTAACGTTTTCAGTTTGCATGTGATGCAGTTTCAGGGCAATAAATCAATTAATACCACTCACAATGAATTGATTATTTCGCTCTTCTTTCACGTGCTTCTATTTCATTTGGCAATCCGACACAATAAATCCGTACTTACCCAGTAAAACCTGAATGCCACAACAGACATCACAGACCGAAACACAGGACTGCGAATCAAGTGATTTTAAATTGAACGAGGTCCAATGGCCATGGGAATTTTGTGGAAAACAAAACCCATTTTGTCAAGAGAGCATTCTATGCCATACAATGGTTGGCAAGTGGGCGGCAAGAGCAAATAAAAATGGGTTAACCTGGACGATGGTTAAAATGTTTTGGATTTTCTGTCGAGGTGCAATTGTTTCGATTACAAACCAGACGTTTTAGCCCATGCATTTCGTATGGAAACTGTCCGATTATCGAAGGGGCTTAGTGAAAAAGGTCGGAATTGTGATGTACGAGCATTTTTTATACTCTTTCCAAGAGCTCACAGTTTTCCGTACTCAGTGTCGCCTCTTTAATAAAAATATACGTTTAAGAGGAGATGAATCTTAGCCCACTTCGTCTTTCCCCAATTTCTAAATGTGGCTAACGGCTGGCTATTAATTTCGATGCTCTTATGCAAGCTCATAAATTGCCGACTTGAGGGGAAGCAGAGCAAACATAAAGTACTACAGCTACATGGACAACATAAACTCGGCGAGTAAATCACATTTTTCGTTTGTGTGTTTGCATTTCGATGGCATAAATTAAATTTAACGTGCGCCAGCAATGTCAGCCCCTAAGTGGGTGATGCTCAGACAAAATCAATTTTCACCATCGAGTTTTACCTGCACTTTCAGCGAAATGCCATGAAGACATGAAGATGGCGCTTAACTGACAAACTTACGAGCCCCATTCCCAAGCGTTTGCCAGTATGCGTCCATGGGCGCTGGAAGGGTGGTAGGGGGGATGGGGGGATGGGGGGACGGGGGGAGCTGGTTAAAGGATCTTTGCCGCAAGGACAAATGATTATGAGCGCCAGATAGCGCGGCGTACACAAAATGCCATTTGAAAAGACGCGCCGCGCCGCCTTGGGGCATATCTTCACCTCCTGGTGAAGCCTGGGCTTAAATGCCAGATGGGGCTTACTTGCTCTGAAACCTTAATAGATTTTCGACACGGGTATGGACTGCTTGATACGCTTTAAAGTCATTTATCAGAGAAGTGTGAAAAGTGAATCCCAACTAGAAGGGCCGTGTTTAGTAGTGTATCTCCTTTAGACGTATAAAGTCATACAATTTCTGTGTTGCAACAAACATACTTTCCGGAAACTCTCGAAGGATTCGCATCTGCCCGCCAACCGAGCACACTTTGCAGTATTTGAAATGTAATAAGGTTCTTGAATTTCAAATGAGTACGCCACAAGTTGCGCAATTTGGCGGAAAGTTTCGTGTTTCGTGTTTCTGGTCGGGGTAATCCGCTATTAATTGAATCAAATGCCGAAACTTGGCTTATCACCTAACCCTGCCAGCCAGGAGTCGTGTGAAAAACTTGTCAAACGCCGTGGACGTGACGCTGCTCCATGGCATTTGCTGAAAGGAATATCGAAAGTTTGGGCAAATGTGAAAAGGTTGACTTTAAGTCATGTGACTGCGGCTGCCAAATGCCAATCACATGATGCCGTGCAGCCAGAAGTTGGCCTTTCTCACTTTATTACATCGTTGTCTGCGCGAGTGTGTGATTTTCCTGAACCAGCGAATTAAATTGATTGGGCTAATTGGTTGCCCGGTTGCCAATGTGATCGGTGTAAGTTGCAGGACTGGCAAATTTATTCCAAACTGCTTTCTGGACCATCGTGTCTTTATGACTTTCGGCGCGTCGAGCTTGGCACATGTTGCGTATTGTGTTTTCTTCGATTAGTGGGCCGTCTGACGGGCCAGACGGCATATAAAATAATGAATGACCGAGAGCAGTTTCAGTATTGGTCTTGTTATTCGCAAGTGCTTGATTAATTTTGCAGCGAAAAGTTTTCCGCCCCACCACCACTCACACCAGCAGCTGTCTGGCCTTCATAATTATAATGTAATATTTATGGGGCTGCCTGCAGCCGACCATCCTGACCGACACTTGAGTATGATGAATGTCCTCAACATATTTTCAAGGCCCGCCCAGGCCATTGTTTCAATTCGTATCTTTAGTTGTGGTCTTGCCTAATTAATGAGCTCTAGGCCTCCCCGAGCACTCACTTTCCACGTACAGGACCTCCTTGGCAACATCACAATACACTTGAGCCCCGAGCCCCGAGCCTCTACATCCTGCGCCTTCGAAATGGCAGCTCGCAAGTGTCGTTGCCTCGGGGAATTCGCCTGCTGCCTTCCCTTTATGTTGGCTGTCACATTAGGACTCGTTTAAAGGCGAGTCAGGCAGAGTTGTGGGAATGTTTGGCCATAAATGGAAAGTGCCTATTATTTTTCAATTCTGCGAAATGGAATTGCATTCACCATTATTTTCGGTTACTCCTTGCTTGAGCTTAAATATTCGATAATGGTATTGTAGCGGTTAGATTCGACATTTCTGTGTGGTGATTGGCTTCCAATCTGGACTTAAATCTGAAGTTTTAGCCTTAAGATCAACAAGCGATTTTACCTTAGGGTGGTTTTAATATTTGCTCATAAAATTAAGTTATACAATGTTTCACTGAAAAACATTTTCAGACTTCCTCTTTAAAAATATCCCTCACTTATGTCTTCTTTATTTATCTTGTTTTCCCAAGGAAATGAAACTGATTTGTAAATTCGGTCAGTAGAGCAACGTTGCACAGGTTTGATTTTAGGTCAAGTTGCAACCATGAGGCCTTCATTTGGGCCTTCTACATAATCGGATCGCATGTTGCTCTCCCTTTTGATTGCGTATATAATAGGCAATAGCAGTTTTGAGGCCAGTTTCGGGTTTGCGGTTTTCAAATGTTAGCATTTCTATTTCGACTGAAAATGAAACGGAATCCAGAAGGGTTTTTCTGGGGCCGCAAACGTTTGAAATTGATTTGTGCCGGAGATTGGAGCAGGAGTGGCTCGTTGTAAAAGCTTATCCGGGTCCCAAATGGCAACCAGCCAGTTTTTGGTTTGGCCAGTGAAAACTTCGAATTTTTTTTAATAAATTTTAAAGGCCCTTCGAATGGTGTTCATTTTCCCGCCGCGAAATCCCAGGGCTTAGTCCTTCGCGCATATCGCTGTCAGTTCCGGCCTCCGACCTCCGCCCACCAATTTTCTCACGTTTGTCTCGCGCCCACAAGCACGTCATATATGTACACCCAGAAATTCCCCAGAGCCAAAAGTTGGCTCCATTCTGAATCGAATTTTCCAGTGGGCAATTTTCGGCTGGGAAAGTTGGTGCTCCAACTGCCGCGAGCAGGCGCCGAAAACTTTGCATAATCTTCGACCAGTCCGTCCGAAAACTCCTCCCCATATCCGCAATACTTGGCGGCGACTGTCATAAATTATTCGGTGTCGATGCAAAGGAGTCTGCAGGCAGGATGGAAGGATAGCAGGATGGAAGGATGCAGGATGGCAGGATTTAAGTCTTGAGTTAAATGCAAATTTAAAGAAAATTGTCGCAAGAAGGCCATTTCCAAATGCCAATTGCCAATTGCCGTTTAAGCCGTTTTTCATTTCGCTATCCGAGCCACATTAATTTCCCATGCCCCATAAATATGCAACTTGAGCATCTCGTGCTGCACTGTTGTTGCACCAATTGGCCACCCGTCGCGATGCCGCCATTCGAGCCAATTTTGTCAGCTAAATTGGCTTCCAATAACGTGGTCCACGCCAAAAGTCCTGTCCTCCGCCAGCCAGACCCCCAATACCATTCTCTGCTGCCCGCTAAACAAACAATAGTCCCAGTTCCCATTACATATTTTTGGCCAACACAATGGCTCGGCGAGTCAAAGGACAAAAGGTGACCAAGGTTGCGGTGCGCACATTCACGGCCATCAGAGCAACCAGAGCGTGGCAGCAAATCGTGAAAACGCATTTCTCCTGCGCCACCTTGCAGCAGGTGTCGCGTTGCACAAGTGTTGGCCCCGGAAACTGTGGGTCTCCATGCCCCAGACCCTGAAACGTATCTAAAATAGGAATGCATGTACGAGTTTGTAGGTTGGTTTTGCTTTAAAGGTACGTGTACTAATCCAAGCGGTGAATAAATAAAAAGGCAGGAAATAAGAAAAAAGTTACAAATAAATGTACTATTTTAGCAACATAGCAAGGGAATACCAAACTCTTTAAATAGTAGGTAACTTGTTTATATTCTTGATTTATATTGCAGCCGTGTTATCCTAGACTTCCGTTCCTCCGTCCGTTAGTCTGTCCGTTCAGTTGCTTGTCCGTATAACCGACGAGACTTTTACATAATTTGGATCAACCAACCCAATTTTCCTTGCCTAGACCGTCACAGGAGAAATAACAATATAATATAACAAATATATAACAAATATAATATATAATCATGGTGCAATGCGGTTGGTGTTTATTTCTAACAAACAAAATAAGGGTAACAAACCAATTAAACTATATCGATGCATGTGGTGCGGAATTCTACAACGTAGCTACGCAGAGCTGGACAGATTTTTAATGGGGCATGATAATAATAACAAGCGAGGAACGTGCAAAACTAATTTCTCAGCTTGGCCTGCCAAAAATTTAATATTTTTTAGGAGCATAATTTAGTGCCGTCCTGAGAGCCTCTTCCATTTTGCCACTCAACTAGTCGCCCCAGTTCCTTTCAGCAGTGCTCACAGTTCTCGCATTTGTGGCGCATGGGAAAGTGCCGACGCTGTGGGAAGGCATTTTTCACTTGGTTCTTGTCGGCACACTCAATTACCACCTAATGTCCTGACTTGAGCGCAATTTACGCAAACATTCGGATGCGGATTGGGTGGGAAAGTGGTTGGCTAGGAAAAAAGATAGGAAAATGGGGACCGAATTCCAATTGCAACAGCCTCAGACAACTGAGTGCAACATGAATTCGCATTCTGCAATTTCGGCTGCTGTTGCTCTGCCCACAAAACGGGGAAATAATATTTTTCCGCAATTTGCTCGCTATGTGAGCAAGTTGTAATGACTTTTCTTTTTGCGTTTTGTTTTCTGTCTTCAGAAGCAATATACAACATTTCTTTGGTGTTTTAAGTTCTGTTTATACTTTTCATTTGCTCTGCTGACATTGATATTTAACCAAACCGTTTCGACCTTAAATTAAACTCAGAATGCAACAAAAATGTAGGATTTTGAATCTTATTTAGGGCTTTTCACTAAGCATTGCATTCGTATTTAGATTACTTGCCAAAAATCAAGTGCTTAATCTTAACAATCAGAGAACACTGTTACTTCTAATGAATGGTAGGGTAAGAATCCCCTGGGCAATTGAACAAAGCCAAAAAGGAAGCTTCCATTGCACTAGCTGCTGGTTTTTAATTAAATCAGTATCAAGGAAATCAATTTAGAAGCAGACTACCCGGCAAACGTCGCTTTTCATTTGTCTCCGGCTTACGGCTCCTTAGCGGCTCCAAGTACCCAGTCGCAGTCGAACTCAAAGCCACTTGCCTCATTAGAGCTCCAAACAATTTCCGTATTTCCGTTCCGGAAGTCGTCAGCAGCGCGGCATACCCTTCGCACTTCAGACTTTCTTATTTAACGAACTATTTGCTACTATTTTCTTAAAAGGCGTTTAAAATGCAGTCGGCGAGGAGTCAATTGTAAATTCTGTCAAGTAAAGTAAGGAATTTACAGTGCAATTCCTGCTTAATGTCTTTAGTTCTAGGACTTCGATGTGTTTGTTTATACTAAGCTGGCATTCAAGTATTCTGGCAAGTTCCTTGACAATGAACAGTATCTCTAGTGTAATAGAATATTTGCCTCTAGTTAACTCACAATATTGCAGTTACTGATGCAGTAACTGATATCAAAAGGGGTTCAAATTGAGAGGAATCATTACGTAATTCTACTCAATAAGTGATACATGCTAAAACTTTTTTCTAGCCTCCAGCTTAGTATCTTTGAAGGCCTTAAAGATTACTTTAAAGTTCGCCTTGAAGCTCCACATAAAAGTTTCATGTTCGCTTTATAACATTTTAACTTTATAACCATTTTCTGCGGAGCAAACGGGCATGTGATACTCGTTAAATGTTGCAGATTCTCTAGACTCTCTTCTCTTCCGTTGATTATCCCAATGGATTTTAGTGGATTTCCTTTAAATTATGCATGCATGATACCCCTTAAAGCGTCTGTAAGGATGGGCACATAAGAATCCAGTGTGTTAATTACTTGACAGTCTTTATGTTGGCGCATGTTTGATGTAGTGAGTTTGCATACGAGTGTCTATTAATTAGAGCACGTACACGAGCCCAGAGAGCAATAATCAAAGATGCAAACGGAGGAGCAGGGAGGAGGTGCTGAATGTTATGATATTGCCAACTGCACTCGCGTAATTAGCAACAAAGCGTTGTGCATATTAAAAATAGCAAAGTGCCAGCCACCAGATAGATACATACATATATACAAATATTGGATGGAATGAGCAGTGATTGCGTGCGTGGCAAATGGAAAAGCATAATTTTCCTTTTTTGACTACTGCCTGTGTCGTGGCATTGGCAGACAAATGTTTTAATTATGTTCGCTATTAAAGGCGGCTTAATTAAAATGTCCACTCAAACAGCTATTGCGATAAGTATCCGTGGACTTGTGTAGGCGGCTATGAGATTTTCAGGTGGCTCACGTTTAATTGCCGTAGGACATAAGAGACGTGACTCAGTCGTTAATGAACTAAACCTGCCCGTTGAAGTATACATCAAAAGGACACCGTGTGCATAGGCTTTGAAAGTGGACTACGAACCATTAATGCTAATAGCTAATGTTTGAAAATGAGTTAGCTTTAGGAACTAGAAATAAGATTTAACTGAAGAAAACTACAAAAATGTTATCACAACTGACTGGTAGATGCTTAAAGGAAAAACAGACAAGAACTAACGAACTTAAGGAAGTACAGACAAGAACTAACTAAATTCCATCGCACTCTTTTGTGTTTTGTCCTTGCAGCTGCGTCTTTTATTGGCGGCCACACGCACAAAATGATTATGACGATGATGCAGACAGCAAGGTCCTGGTCCTGGCAACAGGATTCGGAAGTGGAGAAGCGAAAACAACATAAGCAGCGATGGCGACCTGATGGGGCACACATATCAGCGGCTTACGACCTCAACAGTGATAATGACGACGGCCACCGCAGGGTGGTGCATAATCAAAACAACGGCAGTCCAAACAGCTCGCCAAATCAGAGCACTTCCGCCTTCCGACAGCGGCAACCGCACCACCCACCCACCACCAGCAGACAACAGCAGCTTCGGTCACCCCGGTCGTCCTGCTCCGTAACCCACTTCTCCGGCCGGACAACGCTGCCCATCCTGCTCGCCGTGCTCTCCGCTTCCGCGCTGACAGCCTCCGCCAATGTCACCAGCACCATCAGTCCGCCCATCAACGGCAGCAGCACCGATTACATCCTGCTCTACGGCGACCCCACCACATCCATCGTGCCCGCCCTGACCACCGGACTCTCTCTCTCGGGGGACGGAAGTGGTGCGGTCATCGAGGACGAGGACGCGGAGGATGCGGAGAAGGCCAGCGAGTACATCTTTGATCGCACCGATGTGCGCATAATATTCATCACCCTCTACACACTGGTGTTTTGCTGCTGCTTCTTTGGTGAGTAAACTGGAATTTATTTTGGCCTAATAACTGAAATGATTTAAGTGCGGAATTATTGATTCGGAAACCCGTCAGCTATGTACACAAAATTTAGTCATAACTTTAATCTAATTAAGAGATAATAATTGATAATGATGTTCGACAATATTTTTCTGTGTGCAGGCTGCTGCGTTCACTTACAGCGTTTTTCCTGTGCAACATATATACACAAGATTTATAGTTCTCATACGCATTAATCAGAGCAGAGCTCGAAGTTATGTTTGATTGTGCAGCATGTAGCATGAGGGACGATGGGGCACAAAGGCCTACCGAAACGCACGTGAAGCACACATGAAAGTAAAGAAAAGATGGCCTGGCCGACCGTTTGCGGCGCCCCAGGGACATTTTTCTGGGTCGACCAGGATGTGCAAACTTACTGCTGACTTGCCAATTACTCAATGCCCTGCTGTTCGGCTTATGCTGTGTTTCTGTCCAGTCTGCCTAGTATTCAAGTACTTTGAGAGCTTTTGCATTTACTGTGTAGTCAGTAAAAAATTCAGGAAAATCCTAATGGTTGTGTTGCAAGCATAGAGAGCGTAGTTATCAACTAGTGAGGAATTTTAATGTGATATTTCTGTGACTAATTGCATTGATTTAATTATAGCTGAGTATATAGCGGAATATAGTTGAACATTCCAAATGCTTTAACAACACACTTAACTGCGAGATATCGATCCAGTTTCAAGCCCATATTCCATTGATGTGGAATAAATTCAGCAGACTTTCTTCTACAACACAACGTACAACACTCATACGCCCCATGTGACGCATTATAATGAAAACATTTTATTGATAGCGCCCATTAGGCCATTTGCAATTTGTTTCTGCAACTCTTAATTGCAGACACACATAACAACGGGATGTCCTTTAACCTTGCGTCTTATCTGGGTCCGGGTTTGGGTCCGAGTCCGGATGGTTAGAATCAATTACGTAGCTCGTTCGATTGGGCTTTTGCGGGTGTTGGCCAATCTCGGCCATCGTCAGTTGTAGGCTTTATTACCCGCAGTGACACCAGCATGCACAATAAAGCAGTGGAACATGTGTACTCGCCATTCCGAATGGCGACTAAACGCCGCCCACCGGACACAGACATGGGCGTGGCCGGCCATTGTGCGGACAATTGCAAAGTGTAAGCAACTCGGTTGGTTTCACTGGCGCCCGGAATGTGGGCGTAAACGATGTGGGTGGGCGCAAGGACGCCCAGCTCCACACTCGCCCACAAAATTTACATGGGTCAGTCACGTTTAAAGCTTCTGTTTGTATGCTTCTTTGTTGCCGTCACTTGAACGGGATACCTTATTGTCACATTCAAATGGAAGTGGGAATGCATGGATGGCAGTTACCTTGGGAATGGGCGAACAATATCATAACAGTTGACAGAGGTGAACTCAACTCGTATTCTTTAGTTAAAATGGCAGTTTAAGTTGCACTTCAAGAACTTACCATCAGTGGTCAACCAATCGTCTAATTTCTTCCTTTTCTTTGGAATGGTAATTAGATAAATGTGTATTGAAGATGGCACAGGGTTTTTAATGCGCTGTCTGTGTGTAACTAATTCAATAATACTACAAAATCGAATAATAAAAGTGTGCTTTTCTCTAATTATAAATGTATATACATATATGACAATGTAGCGGAATCCACCGCTGAAACTCTGAAATGTTCTCATGCTGTTTCCTTTCCTTTGTATCGAGTTTCAGAGCACGGCTTGTAGTGTTGCACGTTTTTGGTATTTTTTGGCAGCCCTGTCTTGTTTTCCATTTTCCTTTTTTGTACTCCCATTTCCTGTCACCCTGCCCGGTGTAATTAAAAAAGTTTTTCCCGACATTTGCTTGCCATGTGAGGCTGCAAAAACCATTGCGTTACATTGTGGACCATACGATTGTAAAATATATTTTAAGTGAAATACGAATTGCAGACCCAACCATAACTATAAGACTTTTGTGATAATATTTAACTTTTAATTGTAACTTTGGAAAAGTCAATGTTTTCTTTTCCTGAATTGGGCAATTAAAAGAGCAGCTGGTACATTATGCAAGGCAAAAACTTAATTGCACTGCACGAATTTCCGTTTGTTTTATTATTATTATTCTAAATATCTTATTGTATTATTATACCTTAACAATAAATGGTTATACGCATGTTAATTAAATTCTTAAAGCTAATAAATTTGTATGCACTCGTCTACTATTGATTTTCATATACGATTTAAACCATACAAGTGCAGAATTATTATGTATACGTAATAAATATTAGTACGTGGATTATTGGCTAGTTGTAGTAACTAACATTTTTATTAAAGAGCATATTTAATTAAGCGAAACTTGCAAATACCCCTATATTTGTGAGAAAATGCGGGCTAATTTATTTTGCATTAGCAATTTCAGTTAGATCCGTGCTAAGTTCGTAAATCTCTAAAGTGCATTTGTGACCACAGTCCAATTAAACGCTTGCACGGAAATCTCTTTCTTCTAATTCCGCAATGTTATTTTTGTGAATTTTCCAGGTAACCTCCTTGTTATTTTGGTGGTCACATTATCGCGACGACTTCGCTCAATAACAAACTTTTTCCTGGCCAACTTGGCGTTCGCCGACTTCTGTGTGGGACTCTTTTGCGTGATGCAGAATCTGTCCATCTATCTGATAGAAAGGTGAGTGTGAGTGAAAGTTGGCAAAAACAACATTATTTCAGTATTAAATTAACGTTTCATTATGCACGAGTGGAGCTGCACGATTCTTGGAATATATAAGAAGAATACGTGAACCAACTTTACTATTAAGTTGCAAATTGTTTTAAATGTCAGTTTTTATGCACATTAAAAATGTAACGTAGCTAAAGAAATGCTATATTATTAAATTCAAGAGTGTGAAAAAATGCACTGAATTCATTAAAATAGGTTAAAAATAAAGAACAAAATTAATGTAGTTTTTTAGTTAGTAGAATATTAAATTCCTGTTTTGCTGGCCTGTTTATTTATTTATTTCTCAAAAGTAGTATTTGCCTGAAATGGCGTCACACTTCTGGGTGCATATGTGCATTGAAAACAATACTCCACAAAAGTTTCAACTTTCAGCCGTGAAATATTTACGCCGCCTGTCACATAAAGGAAACTAAAACTCCACAGGCGTCACTTTCACTTCAGTATTATATCCCAACGCCCCGCTTTCACTCCAATCACTTTTATTTGCATTGTGTTTCCTTAACTTTCCCAAAAACACGTCGCGTTCAGAAAAAAGGGCACACATGTGAAGCGCGGAGTGCTGTTTGAAAATTCAACCGAAGAAGCCTTTTTCACATTTTCAGCAGAAGATAGAAATAGCACGGCAGTTAAAAAAGATTGAATATGCAGAAGATTGAATATGCACGGTAATTTAAAAAGTATTTTGACAATGTGTTCCGCTTACAGTTCTTTTATAATTTAAAATAAATAAATATTGCTTTATGAAAAGAAATTAGTGTGATGATTGTATAATTTGTGTTTAATTGAAAATATTGTTATATACATTAAAGTTAAATACATTAAAAAAAAAGTAATTATCTATCTCATTAGAATTCTTACCAATTATGTTTTTAATTATAACCATTCATAATGATTTATTTGCATTCCTGAAATTGGTTTGCATATTTCCCATTTTGATTTGAAATATGCTTTTTGCGCCCAAAAAAACGAAATTATTGAGATGACCAATCTGTGTGTGGCATAATTTGATCTAAATTATGCGCACAACTTGACGCCCACCAGAAATCATATGCAAAGTGAGATGAGATTACGAGAAAGCATAATTTATGTATTTATAAATTATTTGTGGGTCTTATGGCTGAGAGTGACAATTTAATTTTATGATTATAAACTGTACACCATTAAAGTCGTTGTGCCAAACTTTTGGGTTTATTATGTTTAGCAAGGATTAGTCCTTTTTAAAGAGAGAAATTGGATCACCAAGCAGATGCGAAATCTTTTTAAGAAACGCATTATCCAAAATCTTGGCGACAACCTTCAGGATTATTGTGTATATTACAGTATTATTGGCCACATTTAAACGCATGGGCGCCGTGCAGAAGAAATTACGTGGCATTGCTAATAACGAGGCACAAATACGCTTTTCGAATGTAATTTCAGCCGAAATGGTAATAAAAAGGAAAAAGCTTTGCGCCCCATAAAATACTAAAGACACCTTAATGTCGCATTAGTTTATCGGGCGTGTGTCATAACATTTAATGTGGCTGGTGCTAAATTTGGCTCAGACTTTTAGAGCCAAAGCCAAGTGGCTGCTCTTTAAAGACCGAAACTTTTCTCCATAAACAATTATTAATTCTGCAGCGTGTGTCTGTGTCCTTTCAGCTGGGTCTTCGGCGAGTTCCTCTGCCGCATGTACCAGTTTGTCCACTCCCTGAGCTACACGGCCTCCATTTTCATCCTGGTTGTCATCTGCATGGAGCGCTACTTTGCCATTGTGCATCCCATTACCTGCAAACAGATCCTAACTGCCGCTCGTCTGAGGGTAAGTACTATCCATATACTACTATTATCTCATATTCATGGCCAGACATTCCTAAGTATTCATTTTAAAAGAGGGATATATACATTCTCTTTTATTCATTTTCCAATTTGATGGGTCAAAAGCGGACGAGACCCGTTTATGTATTGTTTTTGAGACATTTTTGCAACTTTGATAACTTCATTTGAATACAATTTGCAAGCTAATGAAACTTATTAGGCCCAGCCCGGAGAGTCATGCAAATTAACCGGCAGAACAGACTCGAAAGGCTTAATAAGCCGTGGGCATAACTTTGTGGTTGTGGAAAACTTTTCCGCCCTCGGAAAGGGGGGCACCCAAAGGGTGAACCACATAGCTCGCTTGTTTCACAGAGTCAGACGAAAAAAAAAATGTGTTTCGGTAATGACGATTGTGCTAATTAAACTACAAGAGACATAAAGACAACGAAATGGGCCATCCATTAACATGCAAATTCAGTGTGTTTATTCGCAATTTAACAAATTGTTTGCGTGTTTGCCAGCACCGAGTAGACAAAACAAAACAAAACAAAACAAAACGAAACGTCAATGCGTGTTTTTTGCAGATGGTCATTGTCACAGTTTGGATTACATCGGCAGTTTACTCCACGCCCAAGTTTGTTTTCAGCAAGACCATTAAGAACATCCACACGCAGGACGGCCAGGAGGAGGAGATTTGTGTCCTGGACCGCGAGATGTTCAACTCGAAGCTGCTGGACATGATCAACTTCGTGCTCCTCTACGTTATGCCTCTGCTGGTGATGACGGTAGGTATACAAATGATAGTAAATAATTATGTTTTGCTAATGTCTGGAAATCATTTTGATGAATTTATTGGCAATCTAAAATTGTTTTCTAGTCACGTAACATAGCCTTGCACTGACATTAATTAATAAACCAGTAAAATCTTTGATTAAGAAGGAACAAATATCTTATCTTAAAGTGATTAATTATATCAAAGATAACTATAGGTCATATTTCTTTCTCATGAGACAAAACTGAAATAGTTTTGGGTTGACAACTTGTTCTGCAATGAAATTTGAATAATGAAATTAACGAAGACAACGAATAAGTTAGTTGCAATATATACGCAATGCAGAAATGGCAATTGCTTTGTGATGATTTTCAGTATGAAGTGAAGGAATTTAAGCAAAGTGTGGATTTTCTTTTAACTTGCGAGCAGAAGACAAGAGACAAGAATTGCAAGGCACTTCGCTTAAAATCGCCACTTGCGATGAAATTTGAATAATGAAATTAACGAACCCCATTTGCATTGCAGGTGCTGTACAGCAAAATCGCCATCGCCTTGTGGCGCAGTTCACGCGGCCTCACGCCGCATGTGGTGCAGCATCAGCAGCAGCAGCCGCAGCAGGCATCCTGCCAGGACATCGGCATGGGTATGCACAACAGCATGTACCACCACCACCAGCACCACCATCACCATCACCACCCGCACCACCAGCTGCCATCGGCGGCCTCCTCGGCAGGATCCGTTCCCCTGGCGGGAGTGGGTTTGGGTGGAGTTGGAGGTGGTGGGGGCGGTCCTGGTCCGTCACTCGCTTCCGGCGGCAGCAGCACCACGTCCTTGTCCCGCAAACAGAGCAGTAAATATGAGAAGCGCGGCGTCAGCATCACGGAGAGCCAGGTGAGCTATCGGGAAAACACTGCATCCGCAAGGTAGGCGGAAAAATGGCAGGTTTCGAACGGAGCCTAACCGTGGCAATAAACCGAAAGTGGAGTCGAACCTTTGTTTCCTAATTGGCCGGAACGGCTTTAACTTCGATTGAGTCCCGCACGTGCTGGGTGGTAAATAATGTTCCTTGAAAATCACATCGCCATTCGACCACTAATTTATTAGATACACCATTTGCCGGCCCGGCCAAGTTCGCAGTCGTAAAAACTTTCCCCGGAGCTTTCGCTCGCGCTTCGCTTTTGCTAGGGCCAAGTGGCACGGTCCTCGGAGCAGGTGTCAATTCACATTAAGGCCAACGCAGACCTTGCCACAAACTCTGCCACCGATGTGACACCTGGTGTGGAGAGGTATGGAGTGGTGGAAGTAACTACCGCCACATGGCGAAACTGCAAGTGAGAGGAAGTGAGGGGCGAAAGTTATGGCAAAAGTGTTTTTTCCATTATTGGTGGCCAGACAGCGGGTTCAATTGGTCGGGTGCACCATGGCGTATTTCTTATTTTCAAGCTTGACAGCAGCTTTGCCACAAAACTGGCGCACACACATCATTGTTCTTGATCAGCATCGCCAGCTCACTTTGCCAATAAAAGCCGGCGGATAAAAATCGAGAATTTGTGACACGATGACATATGGAAAAGTTGTGCAGCTGCCACAGCTTGAAAATTGGAAACCAGTAAAGGCAAAGCCTTTGAATTTTTAATTTCCATCGAAGTATCAAATGTCAAGAGCACTGGTTCGATTCTGGCATGTTTTCCATTAAATGCTTAAATGCCGTCAAATGGTAGGGCACTGCCGCAAAAAGTCAGAAAGTCTGGAAAGAAATACTACGAGTACAGCGGAAACACCTCGATAAAACTTTTACATAACTTTTGGTTCGCTATTCGTTAACTTACGACCCCGATATCCACAGATAACAGCCTAACTATCTTTGTGTTGAACTCTTTTCTCTTTCTACCTTTCGTTTGATCAATAAAACTCTTTAATCCCCCTCTACTAACCCCCCCAATTATAACAATCACACACAACCACAACACAAATTAGCTCGATAATTGCAAGGTAGGTCGAAGTCGAATATCAAAATCGATATGATAATGCTCGAACAACTGCTGCGGCCACAGACCTAATGCCATTACACCTGTTAATCCGCACAGGTGTCCCTGGAGGCCGATCGTCCCATTGTCAGTGCCTGCCGCAAGACGAGCTTCTACCACCACGGCCATGGCCACGCCCACCACCAGCGGGCGGGCAACTCCTCGGTGGCCGGCGGCGGCGGCGGGGGCGTGGCTGGAGCCACCCACATGTCCCACTCGTCCAGCAACGTCCTACGCGCCCGGCGCGGCGTCGTCCGCATGCTGATAATATTCGTGCTGACATTCGCCCTCTGCAATCTGCCCTATCATGCCCGCAAAATGTGGCAGTACTGGTGAGTAGCACCTCCGCCCACCTTCACATTCCAATCCGAAGTTGAGTCCCAATCCCAACCCGAATCCCAATCCCCGGCCCATACCGCAAGCCATTCATCAGCCCACACGAACTGAGTGTAAACAATATTTTATGGTATATTGCACCGGGAATCGGCGGCAATTTGCATAGTCGTTGGACGTGGGACGTTGGACGGGAAATTAACATCTGCGAATGACCAGATAAGCCCTAGATGGCTTCCTGCTGCTATGAAGGCTGGTAAACAATTAAGTCATCAATGGGCAGCTGGAGCTGTAGCCAGCTTTGCCTTTGGCCTAAATGATTTGAAAGCGGTCTTCCGTTTTCCAATCCAATTTCGTCCTACGTCAGACGCCCAAAGACGCCAGGTTCGCTTTCTTCGGTCGCTAAACAAAAGTCCGATTTAGCCAGCCCTTTGGCTATCAGTTCCGCTTCCGGTGGAGCACTTTCCAATGGGTGGATCGCTTTGGATTTGGGCACTTTGGTTTTTCCGGCTGGGAGGAGAGGAAGGTTCTCGTGGGCGGAAAACTTGATAAGTGAGTGGGCGGTGGGAGTGTTGTTTGCAATGGAGGGACGAGCTAAATTGAGGAGGAGTTAATTGCTCCCTGGGTGGAGTTTAAAACGTGCACTTAAGCTGCTGACTACTGTAAATTGGAAATAAATTAAATGCCACAGAAATGTCCTTTAAGCGAAAGTCGAAACACAAAAGATAGATTAAAGATGGGAAATGCCATCAAGCGTGTGAAGCAATTGCCATTGGCAATTGTTGGCACGTAGGAGAAATGTTTTTATTGAAATTAGGTTTTACTTACACAACCCCTTTTAAGTAAATTATAAATGGAAAAGCATTTACATGTCGAATATAATGTTTATTACGCTTTGAGAGGCAAGTGGCAGTTATAGCATTAGTTAAAATTTCGAATTACTGAAATATATATCGATCGCTGTTTCTCATTAGTGCAAATTGCAGGTGCAATTTTGTAACAACGTGTAAGAAAATACTTGGCTGCCGTTTCGCAACGTTGCACTTTTGGCAGACGCAACGAAAATGTTTTTGAATTTTGTTCGAGCACTCAATTTGCACAAATGTAAAACGAATGGCGGGCACATAAATATAAATAATATCTGGCCAAATACATCCCACGTTCCCACTTCTGCTGCAATGCCATAATTGAGATTTATGTCTAGCCCGACTGGGCAGCGAGTTCACTTGTTTACTTGTCTGAACTTTCGGCTTTCATTTATTTGAAGAATCGTATGCCCTGGGATATTGATATTGTTAGCTGTTTGCACAACTCGGAATAACCAGTGAAAAACTGCAAAAAATCGAGACAAATATTTTCGTTAAATCAACCCTTGTTTTTGCATATCTGAAATGTTTTGAAGAAAACGAATCCCATTTTCGTGTCACGAGGACAGCGCAAATCAGATGGAAAATCTAGCGATCCAATGGCCACATTATCATACGGCTGTTATTGCCACACAAAGCGGGCACGTCCGGGTAATTGCCACGCGAGCTTACATTTCCCGGCAACTGCAATGCGTAGGGTTAACAAGGTTGGGAGTCATGGGGTGCCACGTTTTCATTATTAGCCCACAAAACCCCCTTGTCTCCCGCCAGTCCGCCGATAAGGATAACGATGTCAACTGCCAGCAGCTGGCAACTGCGACTCATTAGACGGGATATGCAGCACATTGCGTCTACAAATGGCCACCCAGAGTTTGGCTCTTCATTTCGTAGTGACATTTGAATTTGGCTCGGAGCTGGGCCTTTGCCAACGGTTGCCAAGAGCCACTTTAGTTCTCAAGGAGCGGCTAAAGCAAAGCAAAGGCCATTCAAGTGGCCCAATCAGTTGGCCAACTCTTTTCGCGGACTGAGCCACTTGCAAGTGCATGGCGGCAACTACAGGACAATTTGACAGTTGCTCCAAAGTTCGCCTTGTCCAAAGTACAAAAAAAAGGAAAGGAAGATGAGGATGCAGAAGGTGGGAATACCTACCTCTCTTCGTTAAATATTGTTCTGCATGGCAAGTTGCGGGCAAAGTTTATGTTGCATACTTGCAGGCGGCGAGAAACTTTGCTCCTGCCCAAATTCCCCAATCCATTAGGCAACTTTTCGAGCCCTTTTTGCTCCCAGTTGGCCAAAAACAATACTGCCAAGAGCAGCTTAATCACCTGGACATTCAAGTGGACAAAAGTCAGCACCTTCCTAGGCCACTCGTTGGATACTTGAACTGTTACACAGGAAGAAATTATGGAAGTGCCAATGAAACTACTAGTACATCAAAAGTACCTAAAAGCTCATATTTTAGTGCAAAAGTGGTTCAAAAACATTCCAATAAATAGCATAAACTCATAAGTGTACAGCAGTAAATAATTATATGATGTGTGCTCAAATTAGATAGCTTTTTCAGTGTATAAGTCAACGGATGACTTCTAAATTAAAAGAGCTGCATTCCCTGTGCAGATTTGAATTGGGTGTCTCTCTAATTAAATATATAGTCCACAGTGTGACACTTTATTTCTTGCATAATTAATGGTTTCACTAGCGTAGTTTGGCTCATGAATTTATTAGGGGAAACACAAACTTGTCGTATGGAAAACCGTTTGAGGCAGCAGAATGAATTGGAATTGCGCAAACTTTGCACCGGCCAAGTTTTGCGTTGGATGGCTCTAAAATTGTAATCTACTGGGGGACAACCCCACAGAACCCAGAAGTCAGTTCAATGGGGAGTGTTTATCCAACAGATGCTGATTTGCATACACGCAGAGCACACATTGTGCCGAACATAATATATATATATGTATATATATATATATAGAACAGATAGTTATTTTCATGTATATGCATTTGCAGGTCACGTTCGTATCGCGGTGATTCCAATTTTAATGCGCTGCTAACACCGCTCACCTTTCTGGTCACGTACTTCAATTCGGGCGTAAATCCCCTTCTCTACGCCTTCCTCAGTCGCAATTTTCGGAAGGGCATGAAGGAGCTGCTGCTCTGCTCCTGGAAGAAGGGCAAGGGCAAGTCATCCTCCAACTCCTCGATGCACCACAAGCGCAAGGCGCTGCAGGTGAGTACTCTCACCCAGAACATGGAACCTGGTAACTGGTACCTGGCACCAGGCACCTACCATTAGACCCGTAAACAGTCCGCCGTTCCCTCGCCGTAGACCCACTCGCTGCCCACGGACACCACCCACATCGGGAACGAGCAGCTATGATGGCCACGCGGCTGGAGGAGGCCCCTCAAGCTCTTCGGGCGCCGCTCTTAGGACCCCCAGCCCATCGAAGGATGGACCCACTTCCGGTCCGTTAGCTAGTACTTCATTGTGATCTTGGAAGCCAGCCTATCGCTCGGATCGAGTCGGCGGCCAAAGCGGAACTGGTGTCAAGTTGTATTGATAGAGTAAGCCAATTCTTAAGATAAAACCAATTAACTTATATGCAGCTCCTGGAGCATTGCTCTCAAGTTCTTAGTGTAAGCATATGATTTAGTGCGAGTCGGCATAAATAAATAAATGAAGCAGCAAGGTTCATTACTGCTTGCAAAAATATATTTCAGTCTCCATTTCCATAGCCAAATTCAATTGCAATTTCAAATACTAGAATTGGTTGCAGCTATTCCGCAATAACGTCATGCAGTTTGGTCGCCACCGAGTGCGTCCGCAATTTATGTACCATATCTTTATAGACCTGACTTGCGATATCTGATGACAGGGGTTTTATGGTCAGCCAGAGAACACGCTCCGTTGCGGCTGCCAAAAAAACAAAAAATATGTGGCACTCACAGGAGGCGGCTGCATTAAAAGTGGTCGAATTTTTTGCTTAGCACTGCAATTTGTTGTCAGACTCGCAGACTCGTAAGTCAAATGGGAAAAACGCTGCAGTAAATTCTCGAGAGAAAAACTCAATTAACTGGATGGTCTGACGTTGGCGCAAATTAAAAACCAAAAATCTGTGTAAAAATCTCTTGAAACTCGTTGTTTGTTTGCGATTCTTTTCTTTTTTCTTCCGCTTCTCCACAATGCTTTGTAATGCAAAGAGCGTTGCAAAAACTGTGTCAAACTATTTCTGCAAAAGGACCTCAAAGGAGTGAGGACTTCGCCTTTGATTGGCCGCGTTTTTATTCATAAACTTTGTCTTTTGTAAATGGCGTTCGATATGCTGCCGTTAAAAATGGTGCAATGTTGCTTTAGTCAGGTAAGGAATACTTGGGTACGCTGGTAATTTGTTTGGTATTTGAATGGGTAGAATAAACAATAATTATATATAATAAATCATATTGTTTTTAATTCAATTACCATTTTATTTGTAACCAAAAACCTGCTCAAATGGCTCATAATTCCAGCTAGACAGGCGGAAAATCTCTCCTAACCAGCTGATAAACCATGGCAAACTGTTTATCGAGCCCGGGGCGTAATTGATCGGAATCCAAATCCCTGGAGCTGATGTGGAGTAATTTATGCAATGGCTTTTTAATTAAAAAGCCGGCCAGCTTAACTCATTGACACTAAACTTGCTATTTGAATAGGCCAGCATGGCAGCTCCCAGGGGAAGTGGAAAGGCAGTCATAATTTCCCAGAAGCTGTGGAAATTAATTTGCTGTGTTTGAGCCGTTGACACAAGCTCGGAGCGTCGAATGGATTACGAATCGGCGAAGTGAAAAGTTGCGTCCGTCGCCGAAGTCAAGTGCAACAAAGCCCCGGGCGACGTGGAGGACGCCAAGGAGGAGTTGGAGGATTCGAGGAGAACATGTGCTTGGGTGGGATCCATGGACTGGGACTGGAACTGGGACGGGAATGTCCACTAATCCGATTAGTTGTGCAAAAATAACAGTTTGACCGGGGGGACGGCGAAAAGCGTGTACAAATTTACCTAACGGCTTATGGCAATTAGTCGAACGAGTTACACGTTGCAACTTTGATTCGGCTTTGTGCGAGTTTCCGTTGCGTGGGTGATTAGACAAGCGGCCGTGGCCAGAACTAAGCTATTTTTATGCGACTCGCTTTTAGCCCGGCTTTCAATCTTGCACAAACACAAAACTTTGCGCATATCCCAGCCATTTGGGAAAGTTTTGCACTCAGCCACGAGCCCAATCCCACCAAGAAGTTAGGTGGCAAGTGCCAACTGGCAAGTGGCAAGTTTCTCCAACAAGTGGAGAGCATTGGATTTGTCTGAACAACTCGGGATTGGACAACTGCCGACGGCAAGAGCAGGGCTCCCTCTGTGTGTGTGTGATTGTGCTTTCGAAATTAATTTGAATGAAATATATTGAGTGTAATGCGAAAGACAAATACAAGTTGCAGCAACTTTTCATTCTTTGGCCAAGAGTGATTGCATCTCGGCCTGCAGGCCCGACCGAATGCAAAATACTCGTAAACTTGCCCGATGCCATCACCTGATGGATCTGCCTGCTGCTCGCTTCTGATTCCCTGGTGAGGCATTTTTTCCTTCCCAATTCTTTTCCAATTTTTATTTCTCTTTTTTCGAACAGTCTCCATTTTGGTAGGATGGCAGTTGGGGGGCGGTCAACTTACTGAACTGCCCATACGGCAGTCTGGACAGGCTCTCAGCAAAACTGCCGAAAATCAGAGGTTGCCACAGCTACTACTAGTGTACATGTGCATGCATGTGCCAAGCCAACTGAAAATCTGAATACTCGCCGACCCCCAGAATGACAGACAGTTATCTCGAATGCAGCAGCCTCTGAAGTTTTGCTGAAATTTAAGTGCAGCCACTGCATCCGGGCGAGATTTCAGTCTGAAAATTTGAAATTCGACTTATAAAGTGCTTAAGTTATTACGCCGGCCAGCGGAGCAGAGCAGCCTGTTTAGCATTTCCGCTTCCGTTTGCACAGCCGTTTCCGACTGGACTCGGTTTGCATTTTTCATGAGTTTCGCAATTCAATTTAGATACAAGTCTCAGATTTAAAGTTCTGCCAAATGAGCAGCCGAAAACAAAACAAAAACTCTCGACTCGGCTCGGCTATTCAATTTGAGTAGCGAGCAAAACCCCTTTTCTTTGGGTTTCTAAAAGGATTTTTTCTACTTGGGGAGAGCTATTATTTTAGGATGCAGCAAACTGGATTTGATTGGGAAATTTTGTTGATTTTTAATCTGACCCGAAAGCGACCCATTGTTAATAAATTAGTAAAAGGGCCAGGCGATTCGACTCGCTTCGGTTCGATAAATGGCAGTTCCGGACGAAGGCCCTCGAAAAGTCATTCCTTGCTACACGAAACACCAAAAACAAAAAACCCCTCGATCATTATGTAAAGTAAGCTCATTTAAAAGAGAAAAGCTTATGGCTCTGAAAATTACGCATACGCCGCATAAATCATTCGCCGTAAGCCGCCAGCGGAACAGAGAAGGAGGGTGAAAATCCGGACGAGGACCCGAACCCGGACCCGGATCCGTCCATTCCCCGAAGTACAAATTGCGTGGCTGGCTGCATTAATTGCGGCCTATTTATACGGCCGTTTGCCGTGGCGTTCACGTGTTTAACTTGATTTAAGTACAATTAAAAACGCACCGGAGACATAATCCAGGTGAGTGGCCATTCGCACACTGCCATAGCTCCCCATTGAATTGAACGAGAGATGTGATCAGGTTGTACATAATTAGTTCTTATTATTAAAATATCTTTTGGTTTTTACACACGAATGTTAGCCACAAGCTATCCAGATTCATACTCTTATCGAAGCTTTAGTTGCGGAACTAAAGCCTTAAGCTATAGACTCCATTGATTTGGGATTGTTAGCAGATGGTTTCTTTGCATTACACTAAGGACAAAGTATCTTTCGTAGCGTAGGAAAAACTAAAAACAAACAACTAAACTAATCGTAGCTAATCTTAGGTTACTTTACTCGCAGGCATATTTCCTATTTACATTTTCCCACTCTAACGGCTTAAACTACAAATGCATCTTTGGTCCAAACGGTACTCGATATCTTCTCTCATTTTTGGGTCTCATTGTACGGGTTGCACTCCCACTGACCAATTCGCTACAGGTAGACAAAGTGTCCCAGGCCCTTGGCCGGATTGTTGTTGACGGCCTCTGCCGTGAGCTTGGTGCTGGTGTTGCCGTTCATGTCCTGGGTCTCCGTCTCCGCCACGGGCATCAGTCTGCCGTAGACTCCTCCGGACGCAAAGCGGGCGTTCATGTGGATGTCCAGCAGCTTCTTGTCCTTTCCCAGCGACGAGAACGAGTGCGAGGCGGTGCGAATCTCACGTATGTTGTACACGGGACTGTAGACTCGAGCGGGTGACACGGCCACCGCCACCTGGGGCACAACTGGAGCTGGAGCTGCGGGCGTGGTGTGGAGGTAAAAGTCCCGGCGCAGGGCACACTCCGTCGAGTTGTCCGAGGAGCCGGAACTGCTGGCGCACTCGTCCGCGTCCTCCGCATCCTCGCTGCTGCTGCAGCTTCGCAGATCCTCGGACAGCGAGATGTCCGACTCCAAGGACAGCTCCAGCAGACTGGTGGCATCCTCTGCCGCCTCCGCCGCCTGGCCAATCGCCTCGTTCAGATTGGCCAGCAGCTGGCGCCGGCGGGCGTAGTTGGGCGTGCGGCGCACCAGGAAGTGGCAGCCCTCGCCGCGCTTCATGCGCTCCATCTGGGTGCGCAGTGGCAGGTCGTCCGGGTGCAGTTTTCGCTGGCACTCCTGGCCGGGACACACCTCGTACAGCGAGAAGTTCTCCACCGGCTCGGGCGAACTGTAGCAGCCGAGGAGCAGGTGCAGCAGCTCGTCGCAGGTGGTCTCCTCGCTGATGACCAGCGACTTGTACTGGGAGCTGGGCTGCAGCGCGGAGGTGTGGACGCGGATCAGGCCACCTGGCTTCAGCTGCAGGCAGAAGCGGGACTCGCCCTTTGGATGACAGGCCTGCATGATGGCCGGCCGGGTGTCGTCGTCCAGCACCAAGATGGTCTTCACTCCGGCCCGACGCACAGCTACCTCCATGGAGAGGTAGAACAGGCGTGGATCGCGATGCCGCATCTTGAGGCTGCAAGCAAATTGAAAGTTAAATCGAATTAAATATTGATTCAGCAGTGGCGAAATAAAGCAATATGCTTACCGTCTTAGCAGCTGGCCAATCACCTCCTTGCTGGTGGTGTCCCACTGGATGCCCAGGGTCTTGTACTCGATGTCGATCTTCAGGCAGTTTGTGTACACCTTGATTGTGGTCTGTGGGCGGGAAAATGTCGCATGAGTGATGGGTTCAACAAGAGCATTTCCTTGTAGGACTCACCTGTGGCAGCTGCTCGTTGAGGCTGGAGTAACTGGAGGCCCTCGAGGGCGTCCTCTGCAGCTCCGCCGGCGGCTCCGGACTGCCGCACATGGAGCTGGCGCACGAGGAGGCGTGGCTGGAGGAGCGAAGGGACACCGAATCGGATCGATTCCGCAGCGGCGAGATTTGCACGTGCTTCAGCATCTGCAAGTGGAGATGGGCAAGGAGATGCGGGTTAGTCATATGGTCATATGGTTGCGGATACCCCGAACTTTTGTCTTATTCATAATGAGTGCTTCCTGGAAAACTCGGCGAGCACTTGCTACTCTAAATGAAGTTGCCGCATCCGGTTTGCTTTAAGCGGGGAGTACACATGGAAAAATGAAAGCAGACTGCATACAGCATAAGCATAAAAATACAATCTTTCAACACCTATATAATAATAAAATACAAATATTATATAGACGTAATAAAATACTTCCTTCTTAGGCAATCAAAAGCCCTGTTTATAGGGAATAATTAAATATACCCCCTGTAAAATTGAGTGGACATCATGATTTACTCGCCGTGTAGGCAAATATGGGGGCTCTGAAGGGCAACTTTGTTCAATCCCCGATGAATGCAGCCACTTTCAGGCAGCCGCCAACGCTCATTGAGGCATGTAAATGAGGGGGAAGACATTGAGGAGAGTGTCCTCCTCAGCCGAAGCACCACTCGAAGGCAATGGAGAGGGAGGAGGAGTGCTGCAACTGGGGGATGATGAAGTGAAATTAATAAAGGGTTCCCAGTCTCGCAGCCTCACATCGTGGCACTCTCCATGGCGGTGACAATGAGGCATGAATGGACGAAATGGGCCGTGCATCGGGGAAAATTGCCGCCTGTCATTTGATTGAAAGCCCTGTAACCTAGAGCCCCGATCCGCGACCCAACTAAATACTGATGTTTTTCCCTCCCCAAACCAGCGAGGCATTGAGATTCATTCGAGGCGTGCCTCATTGTGAGGCGATTGCAAGCGGAAGTTGGTGGGATAGCCCTGGCTCAACATCCGGTTATGCAATCCCCATCGAGCTCTCTCCATTTTCCTATACTTTCCTATATACATATACATATGCATATACATAACTATATATCGACTGTGTGTCGTCTGGTGTGGGCGAAGCATATTGGAACCGAGCCATATTTAATTGAAATGTGGAAAGTTTGGGGGGCAGCAGTGCAGCAATGATTGCTGGTCTCCCATCCCATCTCATCCACCATTAATTAGAACCGGACCCGCCAGTCGCAGTCGCAGCCGCTGGAGCAAGTGAACCGCAGCGGACCGCTGGAGCAGTGCAAACTGTGAATTTGTGGCTGGCGGGGATTGGGAACGAGGAGCAGTTAGAACGCTCAAGTTCCGGCGTCTGCCGTTCCCGCAATTAGCGGCTAATGTTGCAGAATTTCACGCCAAGTTGCTGTTCGGGTCACGGCAAAATTGAACTCTCCAGCCCGCCTACTTCATCTTAATCGCGATTGCGAGTGCGAGTGCTGGGAAAATCTCATAAAAACTACATAAAGTTGAAAGTCGCATCTAAAAGTCTCAGACGACAATAGAAGTGCATATCAAATGTATAGAGCTCGATTGTTGTTAAAAACTAATTTTCCTTATCATTCAACGCAGACAACTGTCTTAACGACAGAGATCCAAATGTTATCCAAGACCCATGGGATTATAAGGTTGAACAAAAAATCCTGGCATTCAGAACGATGAGCGAATTGAGGGTCAGTGAAAAGCACTTTGCTGTCTCCAATTGCAAATCAACCAATTTCCCCCACCAAAAAAAAATAGCCAGAAAATAATAAAAACAAATCCAATAAAGTTGCAAAGTTGAAGATGAGTAAAAGTGACAGAAGGAAATCAAGAATATTATTTTATGGGAAATTGAATTAGAAATTCGCATAACAATTTCAGGACCCTCTGGACACGGCAAATAAGTTGAAAGCAAAGGAACAAGGATCAAGGTGGAGGGAAATGGGGAATCCTGGCAGAAAGGTTCTGGTTTGAGGTGACAAGAGGCAGGAATAAGACCAGTTAAGTGGATATTAGTTAAAGATTTATAGCCGTCACTGCGGAACAACTAGCAGTGAGTGACCTCTCATTGGGTTTTAACTGAGACACTGTGTCCCCGAACTTTTCCAATTATGCCATCGATAGGAGCGGCTGAAGGTGCCACGCCCACTTGAGTCGGTCCTTAAAGTGCTGGAAAAGTCGCATAAATTCCACAAGGAACGCTGTATCGCAGGAGACACAGAGCGAGACGGAGCAGTCAGTAAGTAACTGGCAGACAGACATTACATTACAGAACTTACAACTGCTGGCAAGAAACAAAAGAGGCAATAAAAAGCAGCTGGCGACGGGAAGGAGTCGGATGCTGAAAGATGCTCCAACTTGCGAGGAATGTTTTAATTTCAACTTCTTGGCGAGGAAATCGTAAACGTTTCCACCCAAGGAGATGACAGCATCGCTCACGGCTGAGAGGTTCCTGCTACTTTTGGCACAGACAAATATTTTCACATTCATACAGATTGATATTAAAGGCAAGTAAAACTAGACCAGCCTTAAATGATATTGCACATCATCATATCATATGGATCGTGATGTTGGGTTTAAAGCAGAAATTGTGGCGACTCACGTATCCATATCTAACTGGAACTTCTAGCAAGGCTTTTCCGCGTCAAGAGTCATAAAGCCTGCTTCCCTGACATTCAACATGGAATCAATGTCCTTGAACTTGTTGCTGAGCAGCACAAAGTTTGTAGTTATATATTTGAAAGTTTATCGGAGCTGGGGCCGTGTCCTTTATCACTTTCACACATTCGAGAGGCAAACGACCAAAAGGATTATTGATTGAATTACAACAGCAGCGCAGGGAACAAGCAAATACTTTCATGGCCAGCAGACTAGAAAAAGGGACCAAAAATAAGTCAGCAAGGGTCTGAAGGAATGGCTGTGAGACTAAGGACATTTTTCGCTGCTGAAGAACAAGGAAAGATACTTTAAGTGCGAAAAAGGCACGGGAATTCTCCGAATAACTCGGCTGACGTGTCTGCTAAGATTTGACTGCCATGTTACGTTTTCTTTATTAATCAAAGACAGGAGCCGAGAGGTCGGAACGGATGAATAGATGAATGAATGGATGAATGGATGGATGCGAGACAAACGACGACAGACTCGGCGTATTCGCCAAATGTGGCCATTGCCTGCATTGTCGGGCTGGCAAGGACCAAGGATTGCCAGGATAGTGAAAAATGGCACTCTTTAAAGGGGCAAAGTAAACAAGATAGATCATTTGTATGTAGCACTGGCAAAAAGGTTACTGAAAGTCAACAAACGCACCACGCATATGCTATCAAAACATTTTCATAGAGATGTCAGCTGTTAATTATGTGCCGTCGTATTAACTCAACGGTTGGCAATTTAATGGAGATTTATAAAGTGCATCGCTTGCAGCTTGTATGCAAATAGTGCCGATGAAAATGAAATCAAACCGGCAAATAAATGTAAATGCGAAAGTGTACCTGGCCACTGGTTTGACTGCGAAACTGACTGAAAAATGACAGAAGTAAATATTTAAACAACCTGATTTTACACATATGTGCGCCTACTTGCATATTTGATGCATCTGCCATATGGCAGGAAATTCACAAATGCAATGGGCCGATGCTTTCGATAATAAATCGCGTTTGATTTCTTTTTGCCAAATGTAATTAATGAAATTGACTTGCAAAAGTCAATTAAGTCAACCGTTTTAATGGCAAATTGTTTATTGCCTGGCAGAGGCCCTTTTCGATGTACCCACTTTGGGGCCACCATGTTCTAGCTCACTTTGCCTCGATGGCCAGCGAAGCATTGCCACAGATTTTCTTTTTTCATTTACTTTGCGGATTCTTAGTTGAGTGATTTTCGGTGTTTCGCTTTACGGTTAATTTATGCGCAGCCAGCTTGGATTTTTCATTACAAACTTCGGTTCTATTTTTGGGATAATAGCTTTATGGGAAACCGCTAAGCAGCTAAATTAAATGGGCGAATTGAAAGTTCTGATTCAGTTGATGTACTTTTTGCAGACACATCCAATTCAAATACTGAACGGGGGAAAAAAACATGAAATATGTTTCGTACCCGACCACGCTGACCAATTAACACAAACAGTGGGGATAAAAAATGGCACAAACTATTTTCACAGTGCCGACATAAAATAAAAGCCACAAAAAGTGGCAGAACAAATTAGTTTGAAAACTCTCGCTGTCTCACTAACATTTATAATGCAATGCTTAAGCGGGGTATTTATTTATCTTCGGTGGCATAAATCCGCTCCTTAACCATTTTTTATTGCCTTCCGCTCGGCTTTGTAAGCCGCTTAGCCGGCCATTTTTTCATGCCATTAAAAATGCAAAAAACAAAATGTACAGAATGTAAAAAAGTGTTGCATAGTATAAGGCGCCGTGCCGGGGCACTCGCTCAGCAGAGCAAAAAGTCAAACAACAATATCAAAATTAAATTTCACTTTTAATCAACTTTTCCCCGCCTCGACCGCATTTGAGGGCAGAAGGGTTAATTTCCGGGCCGATTCCTTTAAGCCGTTAATTGGCGAACGGGCAGATTTGGCTTTGTTTAACTCATGCTGTAGCGCCTTTTGTTTCACTTTTCAGCACAAAAGCGTTAAAAACGCATTACACCAAACGGGGCGTTCCTCATTAAAATGTTAGCTGGGTAACCAAGAACGGGCTCGGACTTCAAGAGAAGCTAAATGGGAAATGCAGGATGCTCGCTGCTGGTTGCTGGATGCAGGATGCAGGATGTGGAATGTGGGATGCAGGTGCTGCACCAAGGATGCCGCTCAAAATAGAGTCAAAAGGGCAAAAAGGGCGCCAGTCGAGCATGAAGCGAAATTAAGAGTAGCTCTAACAATAAAGACCAGTTGTGGCTGCAAGTTATCACGACGCAGCGAATTAAACATCTTTCATCTTTCATAGAGGACCACACTAGCCAAAATATTTGCATCCTGAAATGACTTATTTTAAAAGAGTATATTTTTGGGTTTTTGATTGAACCATTTGAGAGTTCATTGTGCATATCGAATAGGATTTATCTAGCGTTTGATTCTAGCTTATAACAAATGCATTTTTCTAGCTCTCGATTCTAGCTTATAACAAATGCACTTGGGCTTCCTGTGTTTTTACTCACTGGCTCAGACCAATTTATTTCATCACTTCGCGTCTTTCCCAGCATCAACATTCCCGGCCTGGGGCGCCATTTCAGCATATTTAAGCGACGCCCTTTGGAGAACAGAGGAGCCCAACTACCCGCCCAGTTATTATGCAAAACAAGAGCTGGTAGATTAACATGCCAGCAGGCCCCTCCATGAGCGTACGGGGAAATTATGTTTTGGAAATTATGTAAGCATAAAGTGAGAGGTAAGCTGCAGTGCCCGGCGGGGAGAGCATTTGTTCAAGGACCCAGGGATGCGTAGATAATGTCCCCATGTCAAAGCTCACACAGACACAAACACACTCACAGACTGACGAGGACAGGAAGCGGAAACGGCGACATCACAGTGACAGCAGAAATAATTTCCAATTATTTGGAGCATACTTTTGGGCATCCCATTTTCCATTAGACCTTCTGCATGTTGCATCCGGCGAAAGTGTTAAAAATTTGTGGTCAACTAACAGCAGTGGCAGCAGTAGATGCGGCATTTGCTTCGTTTTTGTCACCTCATCATTTGCATACATTGCGGCATTTCGTTTGCAATTCGCACTCCAATCGATAATTATATGGGTCATTCCCTTTGCCAGATGTGCAACTGCATCTTTCATCAAGCCAGATTTCCGACTCGGTTGATTTCATATCAGAGCCAGGAATATTGTCCTCTTTTCAGTTCGGATAATACCTGACCAAACCCAAAAATCGGTTAGATTAAAAGCCTTACTCCAGATCGTGCAACTCCTTTTAAGCCCCAGAATTACAACATTGTTCGCCGTTCTTCGCATGCAGCATTGTTTGCTGAGCAAACTTCGTTAGTCATGCTTTTGTAAATCATTTTCAAGTGAAACCGAAAAGGCAACTTATACAATGCCCGAATTACAATTTTAGCACAGCAGTTTTGCCCTATTTTTAAGGCAAGGATGCGAGAAGCCAGGACACACACATGCGAAGCCCTGGATCCTTCCTTCCTTCCTTCCATCCGTTCATAAATTGCACATTTTAAAAGTGTCGTAAATTTTGCGTAGGTGAGAGAATCAACTATGAAATTGAATCGAATGCAGTGAAGCATTGGCACACACCTCCAGAAGCACGTGGAGTTGCCCCCACACTCATACACATGCACATAGCACACATATGTGGAGGCACATACACAAACACACACACCCACATGGCGCCCAATTCGCCATTGCATACTTTAGAGCAAAAAGTTTTGGAGCCCTCATAAATTCAGCTCGCAGCATATGGGATGTATTTATGGAGGTGGGCGTAGAAGAGATGATTTAGGAGCAGGCTGATAATTGCATATGATTTGCTCTAGAATAAGTTATGCCGCGTATAAATTTGAGTGCAATTAATAGCTTTGCAAGCACATACTTAAACTATTTGCGCCAGAAATAACTTTAAAATCATTAATAAGGCTGTCTAACAGTATGCAGTGAAAACTACGTTTGTCTTTCGCAACAAATGCAGATGACTTCAGGCAAGCTTTTAAGCATCTCTTTAGGGGATTTAAGAATCCGGATGATTTGATTAATTCAAAAAACCCATTTAAGTGTATCCTCTAATGTACTTAGATAGTGTTAACTCTAACAACCAATTACTTAAACACAGCCAGTGGTTCGAGACGGAGTGCATCCTAGACACAGCAAACAGGAAGTGCATGTGGAATTTGAATTGAAAGACCACTTCCCAATCATTAAGAGAGGGGAAGACGGTGGACAGGGGACAGGGGGCAGGGAACAGAACAGGAGCGAAGCGGATAGAAGGCGCGACTTGAAGCGTTTTCCAGCCACTTCCGCTGGATCGAGCATGCAACCTGTTGAGTGGAAACGTGTTGCAAGCGGAGGAATTTGCCTGCTGCATAAATTCTTTTAGATATGATTTATAGCTGCTGCGATGCCGATGGTTTTTGCAGCGCCCATCGCTGGAAACTGGTTCGAAATGCATTTGACATCCGGTAGCCGGTTGCTTGGAAAAACAGCAAATTCCATCGTTATGCTAAATAATGCTGGATATATATAAATTGTGCTCTTGTGGTCCATATTTACTCGTGTGTGGACCGTACTGGGAGGAGGAAATGCTGATTTGATTGTACATTTGGCATAGCAATCAGAGGCGGGATAATTGGACTCCTCGGAGTCGACACTTCTGCTGGAGACATTCCATATAGTGGTGGTTCGCCTTTTGCCTTTCTGCTGAATACGAAAATTCCTCAAATTGACGTATCCTTCTGCACGTACCAACAATTGTCACTGGTGTGGATGTGGTTAAGGATGTGGCTGCATCATTCCAGCCACAACGCCTTACATTTCTTCCGCCACTTTTTCGCCAGTAAGCGAAAAGTTTAGGCAAAGTGATACATATTACTTTTGGGTGAATTGTATATTAGATGAGGTCGAAGATGGATCCTTCAACAACATGCGATATTGCCAAGAGCTTCTGCATTTGTCAACATTAAACGAGTGCCCAGAGGGACAAGAATTAATTTGATATGTTTCCTCCACTGATTGAGTTCCATGTTAGTGGAACTTAACACAGCCAAGTAGGTTAAGTTTTTTAGCCAAACATCGACACACGCTGCCGTGAAAACAAACTATGGTTCTGGTTGCACTGGGGAAATGGAGGCCGACACTCATTTCCTTTCCGTTCTACTCAATGTTTTTGGTAGGTTCGGTGCGTGTGGAAAACAGGAAGTGTAAACATTAATTGTGCCACGTGAAGTACGGAAATTCAATTAGACGCCAATGAGAACCTACACATTTAACTGTTAGTTTTCCCATTTCCATTCCCATTAGGAAATGCGGAACCACCTGCATTTGAGGCTATTAGAAAAGTGAATTAGAATTAGAGAAATGGTTTCCCAACCTCAAGTCCCAATTGCGTTCATGCCGAATGTCTCGTTGGCTGCTACTCGGCCGCATTTGTCGAATTATCTAATTAAAGTTAAAGGCATTCGGTTTTATTAAACGCCCGAAAGATGTCTTTAATAGATAAATACCTTAAATTCTCTTGTCCTTCCTCATCTCACTGTCACTTTAGGCCGGCTCCCTTTTCGGGTTTTTTGTCCCTGGCCATTGGCATGGGGCACTATTTGCCGTCAAATTATTTGCTCAGGAATTCAAGACTATTAAAAGGAGGACAGCGCTTTCAACCGCTGTCGCATTACGCAAAACGTGTATACATAGCTGTGTTTTGAAAATACATTCGGATGGGGCAGAGGTTTGCATATAATTTTTGGCCTGACCCGCGAACAAAACCAACAAAGAACGCGGCACACAAGGGAAAAAGCCTCGACTGAAAGGCAAACAAGCCGCCAAAGGAGCAGGGCAAAACCCAAGTTAGGGCGAAATCTGGGGCAAAAAAAAGAAAAGAATGGTAAAAGGGGACTGGGGAAGAGGGAAGATGGAATCGGACTCGTCTCCGCCATCTCAGCTATTAATTTTTATTTGTCTTGTCATTTCAGGCATTCCGCAAGTGGCCTGTTGCTAAGCCAGCGAAGCACTGCTCAAGTTACCTTATGAATAGTTTTCCCGCCTTAAAGAGGAGCTGCCAGCTGTGCTTACCTGCAACGAAAAGGAAATTGGGGAAATACAATCGATTAGTGAAACCCTGTATAAGTTTGAAAAGTGTGTGCAATAATTATAGGTCAGTGCAAAAACAAATATGAGAGGAACTTTCACAAACTTACAGTACAAGTATTTGCAAAAAAAATATCAAATTACTAACTGGACGTGTTATAAAATATTATTTTTATTTTTCAACTGGGCAATGGATAGACTTCTAATTTAATGTTTAAAATAGAATTTGGCTTAAGGTAAACGGAAACGTTTTCGGTTTCAAATTCCTCTTGATTGTTGAATTCCTCAGAGCGCCTTTGAAGGCCGTGGGGTGGCAAGTACCTGAAGTGAGCTTAGGCTCTTCTTAAAGCTTAAGAAATTTGCTTTAATTTTACCAGCGCAATAAAATGTCTAGCGCACTAAACCTTAAAGGCACGAAGGCAGCTTTTAATAGACTTGCTCGAGCATTTAGTTCCCACACCATTAATCAATCGGACGGCTGTCCGCCATGCAAAGTGCAACCTGCAACTGTTTCCCTGGCCAGTTTCCCAGGGCCACGCGACAGCTGCCACTGGGTTTGCATTATGAAAAACCATATGGGAAAATCAGCAACAACAAAAAGAAAACAGCATGTAGCATAGGGAACGCCGCGGCGTTCTGAGCCACATCGGCAAAACAATCTCGCCACGCACATATGCTTTGGCCACGCCAACTCGCATCCATGAGATTCACTTGATACGGCGAATGGAAGCTGAGCCGGCAGCTGACTTGCAGTCCTTCGCTGCATCCAAATGCACATCCATATCCATAGATAGCGACGATGCGACTGCAACTGCGACGGCGCAGTGTGGGAATTTCGCTATGAGAAAATCAGACAGGTCCCAGCTGCCTTTGTTGAGCTGAGTTCTCCAGAGGTAGCCGGAATAGCAGGTAGCTAGCTGTGTTCTGTGTGCATATCCATCCGCATGTGCATGTGCACAACATGTGGAAAATGCGGCAGGGAAATGTGAAAATGTGTAAGTCTCGACGATGATGTTTTTCCCGCCACTCAAAAATCCGGTTCGTCGGCCACTTTGATTGTGGAGCCATTTGAATGAGTGCCACAGGCAAATGCGTTCTTTATCGGTCCAGATTTCGGTTTTGTTTGGATCCGTATGCTGTTTCCGGTTCGGATGTGGCTCAGCTCCCATGCCGTGGAGCGTCCATTTCTTGGGATCCTTGGCATGGCACAATTCGGAGGTCAGATGCTGCTAACGAGATTCGTTTAGCCCGCATTGTGCGACCTTTGTCTCAGGCCAACGCCCACAATTGGAAAACAAACGAAGCCGAGACGATCCAGAGGTGTGAAAAGAGGTGTGCTTATCTTTCTAGGTAAAGGGTCTTAGTTGTCAGAGCCGCAGGTTGATGCATCGCCCACGATAAGAGTGTGGGTCGATCGCTCTCCCTACTTGCCGACTTCTTGAGCTGGCATAATTATGTAAGGTTTCACGTTCTTATGTGGCAAAAGGTGCTAGTCTAGCCCACGTATGCTCTTTGAATTCATGTATCTCTTAAATACCTCTCTATAGCTATCTGGTTTTGTTCATTATACTAGTAATACTTATAGTTCTTTATCATCATGAGCACAGTGCACACAATCGTCATGTTTAGCAATGTTCCCATCAGAATTTGTCCGTCATTAGTCAGGACTCACAATAGCTGCTTTGAAAAGAATGTTTGTTTGCACGGCATGATTTCAAGGGATTGTGACCAATCAGTTTCCCATTTTCCCTTTCAATTCTTCCTTTCTTAGTTATCAATTAGTCGCTCTTACACTTGATTCACTGGGGGGCACTTCCTGCCGTGGCCACAAAAAGTAGTCCACCAATAGTTTTTATTCCTTTTTTTCCACTGGCGAATCGGGAGAAATTTACGATCCGTTCACAAACTGTTTGGTAAGCGATATATTGTCAACTGGACAATTTGTCGGCATGAGTGGACGGATTCCTTTGTATATGAGTCTGTAGAGCAGACATTCCATTTATTGTGGGCCACGCCAAACAGGAAGCTGATTGTGTCTGGTGCCCAGAAAATGTGTTTTGTGTAACTATTCTATTCATGGGGCCATAAATTACCAAAAGTTGGGCATTGCTCGTGGGCAAAACTAACGAAATAGTAAGTTTTCCAGTATTTTAATGAGCTCCGGTCATAAGCTGCGCTAGTAGACGTTTTTGCCAGCTTTTCTGAGGAACTGCGAGGCAAAACTAAACTGGTTTTCTGTTTCCCGAATTCCCAAAGGGAACGAGCAACATTTTTGCCAGCCAAGTACTAATGAAATTACCCATGAAATTTGTTTGGCCCAGGTCTTCTACTGCTGCTGAACAGAATCCGAGATTGGGCCAAATTAGGTTCAGCTCAGCCAGTTAATGGTTTCTGTACGAAACTATATAAACATTTTTCCCATTTGACATGTTCTGTGGTATCTTTGTTGCCGATTATCAGTGGCTTTTGTTCCCAGCTAAATGCCGATTTAAAGCTGCCCCAGCAACAAGTTTGAATTTCCTTCCTCGACATTGAAACCATAACAAGCTAAACATAACATCATTAAATTAATCCTATAATTCCTGTTTATTTAAACACCAGTCTGGGGTAATGTATGAAACGTGCACTGCAGTTGGGTTCAAAAATAAAGTAAATGGATGTTAAAAGTTTCAAACTGATATGGAGATATGGTATATAAAAAGCTGATAGTAGCAAAATGATCATAGAGATCATCTTGAACGATAGGGCACGCTACCAGCTCCGGAGTCTAGACCTATGACTAAGTAAGCCTCTGACTAAGTTCGGAAGTCAGTGGGAAAAGGGGGGAGGGCATAAGTAAACATCTCCATTCAGCGGCTATTTGTCACGCTTTGACGTAGCCGCTGCAGCACGAGCCGCGTGATCGACGACAGATCTTAGCCACATGGCCATGTTGGAGTAGAGCTTTTACTGGCGGTCTTTGACTTGGCTCATCGCTGCTGCCAAGTTAGTAGCCAAGTTAGTAGCAAAGGTGGAAGTGGCAGTTGCAGCTGTTGGGACAAGTGGCTGAAGGTGATTGGCCTCGGCAATTTGGTCGCTATTACGCCTGGAAAATGACTTGGCAGCATCTGAGCAAGGCAAAAAGTTGCCACTCCGGTATTTAGTGCAAGTATGCTATGCTGGCTTTCAGCCGGCGATGATGTATTAACCGTTAATGCGGCATGCCCCTGACATTTTCCTGGCCATGTCGGAAGCTATAGCCAACTTTATGTAGTGGCACTTATGGTATAAAAAACAGCGCTCCTTCATGCCGCGGAAAACCACAGCAATTGCGTGGCGGGGAAATCTCGATTTGACATTCAATTAAACTCAATTGTTGTTCAATTAATTAATCAATTATGCATTTTTCATAACGCGCATTAATGTGATTTATTTTCGCCGTAGAACAGAATTATTCGGCACTTGAATGTATATTGCAAGGCAATAAAAACGGAAATAAATGGTTTTCACTTCGCAATAAGCAATAATTCGCGGACTCTTCGCTGCAGATGCTCAATGAGTATTCATAAATGGATCGATTATTTAAGACTCTCCATTTGGCCTAGTTGAATTTACCATTAATAGCGTGAAAAGAGCATCCCAGAGTCGGTGGCTGCCGGTTGGGCATATTGTTCAATTTAATTAAAATGTTCGAAATTATGCATGCTCCCACTGATCAACTGCATTAACCCCATATGCTGTTTTAAATAATTCACTGCATTTTTTCGCTGCTCATTGAAAAGAAATAGCGATTCATAAATCTGTAAAAATCCTGTCATATTTTATGGACTTTCTCGCCCTTCAAACGCTCTGCAAACTGAAAACGCTTGCCGCCTCATAAATTTAAAATATACATATACCAAAACGAAACCCCTAAAAAAAAACGAGTGGGTAAACTCTAAAAAATATCATAAAGCTTTCAGCTCTCGACGGAAATTATAAATTCAGAGCAAAAGCGCGTGGTTCCTTTTTTTTTTTTTATTCCGCTTTGGCTGAGTTACACAATTACAAAAAGCCAGCGGTATTTTGTTTGAATTTTCCCTGGAAGCCTGCCAGGTATTGTACTCCAGTTTTTCGCGGTTGTCAATAAATAATTTCAACATGGATTTACCGACAAAATGTTTTCGTGCCGCTTATTTAGATAAAGAGCGCGCTTTTCCAAATTGCATTCTAATTTCCATTCTAGACAAAGGCGCTTTTCGCTTTTCGCCATGGAAATCGTTGTTTGTGATCCAACGCAAGGTCGCTGTATTGTCTTCTGTGGGATTCCAAAACAAAACTGAGTTTTTCCCCCACACAAATTGCACATTTGTTTCGGATAAATCAGCTAAAAATAATACACAAATTACTGTCCCACACTTGAAGCGTTTCCCCGCTAATGCCTGCCTCGTTCCCCGTCACAACAGGCCCAAAACTAATCATTAAATAAATGCGCCCGGCCTTAAAAAACCACCACACTCTTTTGTTGCCCCCAGATGCATCTGCATCTGCAGCTCGCCCACTTTAGAAGATACAAAAGAAACCGAAATGCCGTGAAGAACCATGCCTCGCCCTAATGAAGTTATGAACTGAAAGAACAGAATATCGCTCAACCGGGGGCTGAAATACTTATTTTTGATGCCACTCTTTCTTGCATATTCCATAAATATGATGAAAGCTGCAGGAGGAGGAGGCTTCCACTTAAGCGCCGACAATTAATATTTTCCATATTTCTTCGCTGCTCCCCTCGTTTTGTTTATTGGAGTGTCGATTAAGTTGCTTTCATATTAAGCAGCGCTCTATATTAAGAGCCCTCTGTGATGTATGGTTTATCTTACGGGTTACGGAGAAAGCGACTGGCAGATGAATCTGCAGCAGGCCTTGTTCCTATTTCAGACTACAGCCGGAGCAAGATAAGTGCACATATTATTCACTTATATATATTTGTGGAGCAGTAGCTGAGGTTCAAGGCACCGAACGGTCTCGTTTTTATCTGCAAGTTGATATCTCAAAAGTGCCAGTGCTCGCAAAGTTCTCCCATGGAGCGCACAAATCAAAACGGAGCTGCTTCCAATCAATGCAAACTGTAAGCTGCCAAAAAGTCGGTCAAAAAAAAAAGGAAGCGGGCAAAGACAAAGGACCAGTGGTGTTACCCAATCCGATTCTCACACAAATTTGCAAACGCACAATTAACTCGCCTGGGAGGGACTGGAACTCCAGTGGAGCTTCCTGCATGAAGCCTCCCTTTTGGAGCGCACGATGTGCCAACAAAGACGTCAACTTGTCACCCGTCCAGTGGCCAAGTGGCCCAGTGTCCAAGTGTCCAAGTGTCCAGCTGGAGCGGCACAACGGCCTTTAGCTTGGTTCATTTATCATGGCCATGGCGGAAGGCAGTGGAAGGAGATGTGCAGAGAGTGCAATTGTGTGGAGAATGTACTTGTTTTTTTGTATTTTTATTCGAGCTCTGGTTTTTGGGCCCTGGATTTCTGGGCCAAGTGTTTGTATTTAGCCGCTGTGCCAGTGACTGATGTGCGGATATTAATAACGCTCAAATAGAGCTCCAAAGTGGGCAAGCTTTTAAGTTTTTTTTCGGTTCTTTGTTTTTTATTGGCTCAGCACAGAGTTTTTATAATCGTCACTGGCTTTAATCCAGCGAGTTTCCGGCCTTTAGCACTTTTTGCCCCCTGTCGAATGGGTGCTACACGCATATTGATTACCAGGTAGTGGAAACCAGCTGGGAATCGAGGGGTTGCGAGCGATTTAAAGGCGAGTAAAAGCTGCATTTGCAGGGGCAGTTAATGAATCCCCACAGCAGTGGCGAGTCAATCAACTTTTGGTCCCAACATTCCGCATTCCCACAGTGCATTAAGCCAGAGTCCGAGGCAGCAAATTCCTGTCCCAGGATAGCTGCTGGGAATCGGGAAGCTCAGAACCAACCAGCCACACCAACAAAGTCAACAGCAACAAAATCACTTGCGGTTGCATTTTGCGGTTTCGGCCAACTTGCACAGCCACAAATGCGAGCTGCCAAGTTTGCTTTTCTTTTTAGGCGTGAGAATCTGTCGCCCGCCCCCTCAGGTGGGCGGATTGCGGAGGCACGTGTGCCCATCCGGCGGTGGAAAGTCAGTGTCGAGAACGATTTTCCCAGCCGATAAGATGGCCACTGTGAGATACATTTCGCAGTTGGATTTACGGCCGAATGAAAGTTTAACGAGGCCTCAGTTCAAAGCGAAAGGTTAGCAGCTTGACCCTAATGGATCATCTGATCTGCTGGAAAAAGTGATAAAAGCGAGGCGAAGAAACTCACTTTGACAGAAGAAAGTTCCAGTTGAACTTGTCTGGTCGTAAAACAATGTATTACCTAATCTAATAAAGGGAAACTAAGATGGCAATCTAGGAAAATGAGAAAGGTATATTCCAAGTGAAGATGTTCCTATCACAAGAAGACTGTCTGATCATTCGTACGACTAAATCTGAAAGCTCTTTTTTCGCAGTAACCCATCTACAATGCAAATGTGCTTCTAATGACTAATGCTAGTTTCACTGAAAGCCAAATCCATACGGAATCACTTAACACAAATTCCTCAACCTCTAATCGTTTCGAATTATACACGGTAGTGCTAGAAAACCCAGATGCCATAAGGCGTTATAATTGTTTTACGGCACCGCATTTCACAGGTTGCCGTGCGCAAACAAACAGTTAACAGGCTTTGTGTACCTTGGTTTTTTGTTAATTAATTGTTAACAAAACGAAGTGTCAACAAAAAATATCAACTGAGAGCGGCAGATAGAAAAACCACGAGTAAAAGCGCCAACTTCCAGTTTTTTGCTGACTTTGTGCCATCATTTATATTAAAGAAGTCGTATATTATTTTTTCATTTCGCTGCTGAACTTGTTTATTGAATTTACCATTTTGAAGCCGCTGACTCAGTGCGATTTTCGCTGTAATTTAGCCGAGTTAGCGAGAAACGTTAAACGAGGCTGCAGTGCATAATATACGTAAGAGAAAAAACCCCGATTCGGGCCAGCATTCAATTCAATTGAATTTTGAATATTTCGGAATGCTAAGCTCGATCAAATTGTGTTGCCAACGAGACTGAATAAATTGCAAATCAATTTAAGACGACGTTTAAATACTTTCCGCAAGAAAATTTATGACTTTGGGTGTGAAATAAAATAAAATAGTTTAGGAAAATTCGAGTAGAATAAATGGCTTTATTTAAGAGCCAGAATAATTTAGAATACTACTCGCGTATGTACATATGTGTAAGCAAAAATCCGGGTAGCGAACATTTACATACATATGTCGATTTCTGTACAGTTCTTTTTCGATTGACAAATGCTTTTGTCTTTTTATTGCCAGTGCGGGTGTGTCTTTGGTTCGATGGAGAAACAATAGACTTAAATGTGCATAACTGTATATGGAAGTCAAGCAACTTCCTCAAGCTATAAAGCCACGCATAAATTACCGAAGGAATTATACAAATTGTTTGTGGAACCATTCACTCGAATGGAGCTCTAAAATGAAAATATGATAGAAGCTACGCAAGGTTTCAAAATCCAACTGCAAACACTATAAGAGTGAATTGAAATGTTAGTGCCAAGATCTCCGGTGAAAGATATGCCCTTATGAAGACCACCCTCGACTTCCCTACATCCTCCAGTCCATCGATTAATCAATAGAACTACTTCCTTTTAAAACGCCCCTCGCAAGTACGTGTGTGCAATATGAAGACCAAATGAGGCGAATTTCCTTTTCATGCCTCACGTATCCAGCGCAATACAAGATACTTCGGTTAAGCACAGATTTGGTGGTACTACCTGTTCCGAAAATCCAGGGTAAAGGCGCTAAACTGAAGGAAACCGCACTTGACAGAAGCACACGAGCACAGGTAGGCCCAAAAAGGTAATCCCTCTCTCACGTAGTCTTCTGAAATTCAGGATGGGATCGCAGCACGTTGAGCCCTGTGGGGCGCATTGTACTCGTGCATTTCCTGATTTTTAATTAGCCAAATAGAACCTAACAAAGACAACAAGTTGGGCCAAACGGACAGAGGATACGTGCTTGGTATGTGAATTCTCCTGCCCCTCAGTGTGTCCACAAGAAATCAATGCTCCTGTGTCCGAGAGGACAGGAAATCAATTCGATATCAACACTTTTCTGCGGTTGCGTTGAAAATTGCGAGAAAGTGATGGTAACCACCACCTCAGGCTAGCCAATTTATAATCAAAACCAACCGCCTTTGGACATTGGGATTTTCCCCACTCATAATCATGGTCGTTTAGGAGAGCTTTTCTGGTAAACATGGCTAACTTATTATTGCATCTCACCCCTCAATGATTTTATGTGGAATTGGCATTAATTAGCAACACTGCTTTTCAAGGAGTTTGACAATAAACAGCAAAAACAAACAAAATGATACACATGTGTATCCGATTGAGGCATTGTTAATAGAAAATTCCCAATGATTTTTGCTACCGAACTGAGTGATATCATTCATCAGAGCTTGAAACAAAAGAGACGGATTTTCTCACCGAAATCTACGAGATACGAGATATACGTCAAATCAAATGTTTAGTCGAGACCCAAAGTTTGTGTCATTCATAATCGGCCAGCAAACCAAGTCGACTAATTAAGAGAGTCACTCGACCAAGAAATTTACATGAAATGTTTATGCATTTTCAAAATAGCTGGGAAGGTCTTTTGTCCGCCTGTGTGGCCCCCGATGGAATTTTGAAGTATTTGCATAAAAATGCTGAGCAAATTGTCGAGTTGCATATCCACGGATGTACACTTGTCGGAGGCCGAGAACCGGACAATGATGCTCAGGAATTCCGTATTTGCATTGTAATCCCCTAGATGAACTCGGGAATGGAGGAAGTGACTGGCCAACAACTTGGTTACCGTTGCGGGTTCAACCAACTCCGGCCAGCGAAACCGTCTGGATCTTATCGCAATTCGATAATTGAGTGCAGGAGAGTGGGCTGTGAAAATTCTGGACTTTCGCCAAGGCGAGAAGAAATCAAATCGACCGAACTAGATCTCGACCACCAATCAAACTTTCTAGATGAAGAGCGAAAACTGGACCAGCGATCAACTGGGGCTTACCTTCTAGCGTATGAGTTGTATTATCCAAATGTGATTTGTGTGTAGTCCCAAGACCTTAAGGCCCGACTTTGATGTATGGCCCTATGGGTATAAGAAGTCCGGTGAAGACAAGACAAGGTCGCACTGTTTTTAGGGCCCTTTGGCTTCTCGACTGCTTGGCATTAAGTTGTCAAGCACTGCACACCACACCAGCGTGTGTACTTCCCATTTCTTCGCGTATCCAAAGGTGCGTATGCGTACGTGCGCCCTGCTGGGGAAACAGGTGCACTCAGGAAGCAGCTGCACTGATTTTTTATTTAGCGCTGCACTTTGAATCTATCTCTCTATCTGAACTTGTTCACTTCGTATATTCTTGTATATTCGTTTGGCTTCCGTACCAATTTTATTTTAGACCTGGACGCACATTCACTTTCGTTCGGATGGGCTTGCTACCGTTAGCCAGTTCACCCAGAATTGGGAATCTTCGAGCGGAGCTAATGTCGCTTCAGTACCGCACTCGGCAGTGTTTACAGACGCACTGAAGCCGCACCGCTAGCGTCTGCGAGGTCTAACCCGCAGAGAGCCGCATTCAGATACTCTTTTTATGTGTGTGTGTGTGCGCTCGCTCTCGCCTCTCTGCACTGTGAGAAACTCTAGCTTGATCGGCGGAAAGCAACGCTGATACTTCCACTTTGGCATTGCCTGAACGTTTTGTATACAATTTGATAACTAATATTGTTCGGTTTTAGTTTAGTATTAAGTGTATAGCTTCTATTAAAGATTTAAATGAAGTTCAGTAAATAAGCCTAGCTGATCTGATTCAAAGTTACCATGTGAATAGTATGAATGCTAGGTGAATGGATTTCGGGAAAATGGAGCCAGTGTGGGTGTGTGTTGGCGCTTCGTGGGCGAGTGAGCGAGTGAGCGGGCGAACTAGTTCTGTCTGCGGCTCGCTCATTTCGGAGAGAGGAAAACTGGTTTCCAATCAGACTTGGTCTTCGCCGGCATGTGGGTTTCCTCGTGGAAATCTGAGGATGGGGTTGGGGATGGGGATTCGCGGTCGAGCGACGCCGGATGGGCTTGGGCAGCGCTACATAAATGACCAAAGTTGAAGGGCGAGGCACGGCTAGAGTTTATGGACTTGTAATAAATCAGGGAGTTTTCCAAAGCACAACTCTTTAGCTGGTAATCATATGTACATATGTATTTAGCATATATACGGCATAAGCAGTATATTTAGTTACTAAAGTACAACAAAATTCAATAACTTTGCTATTGAACTTTAGCTGATTTAGCAATTTAACAACTTGAAGCTGAAGCATTTTGCTTAAACCATTTATATTTTATATATATATACAGGATTATATATACAGGATCGATTTAGTAACTTTAAGCCCAGGAAATAAAAGTGCCCTGAACTTTGACACTATGCAAACCTTAAGAGGCGAAAGAAAGTTCAACATTCAGACGAGATATGCAATTCCAAAAAGCCTTACATATGTAGATTGCTTCGGTTTGATGATGTACCGGGAGTTTTTAAACCGCACAGAAACAACAACGAAAAGCAAAAGTTGAAAAATTAATTATGACAAAGTCAAAAAGTCCAAAAATTATTAATGAAAGTGAAATTATCATCAGCGAAGCGCAAAGCAAAAATAAATAACACATTTTGGTTGCTCGATAATTTGCAGATGAAAAGGAAGCAAAAAAGCAACCGATGCGCCAAGTAAAATTCATTAGACTTTTGATAGATGAAGTTGATGAGTGGATGGGATGTCGCTGATGGACTCGCAGAGTTGTGAAAATCTGAGCGAAAAATGCGGAACCAATTTTATTTGTTTGCCTTTTGAGAGTAATTTAATTAGTCGGAGCACGGCAAGCTATGTTTGCATCTGACCCGGGGCGGTCAATTAAGAATTCATGAATCAGACCCTAATTAGAGGTCGCCGTTTAACAAATTGATACTGGTTTTGTATACACATTGGAGCCAACAGACTCCCGAACATAAAGATCTGTTCGAAGGCGTTAATAAAGCGTATTCAAATTGTTTGGCTCTAGGACATACCCCTTTCCGACCACCTGAAGGGTATCTAAGTTTGTCCTCGACCCCAAGGGGCACTAAAAGTTACATCTTGCAGCTAAGTGGCATTCCTCTGACCAACGGTTAAATATTTGTGTAGCACTGTGTGGACATGAAAATGGTATCATAGCACGCTTTTCACACAGCCGTGTGAAAAGTACACACCGGCCCAGTTGGGGGCGGGCACCTTGGATGCAGGCCCTCTGCTCTCCTCCAGATGAAGATGGAAGATGGAGCCGCGGCAAAGGTATGCTCCAGTTACAGAAGTCAGCGTGTTTGTCCAGCGCAAATACAGTGAAGCCTACGAAGCTGTTCGTGACGCCCCACCGAAAGCGCTTAAGGTAGCATTTGAAATGCCCTTACCATCGAACTTATAATTAAGTGGCATGGAAATGAAAACAAAAGCATTGCATATAAAATGCGAAACAATGTTTTCAAATCATTTTCCAAACACAAACAGAATTCTTTCGAGTTCCGCCCTGGCAATTCGGCCTGTACGCGCATTGAGTTGCAATTGCGAACTCAGCTCGGCCGGCTGCAAGTTAATGGCTAATGGTCAGCAGCTGCCGCAGCCAAAACAGACGTGCTCCAATTGTAAACAAAAATGTTGGAGCTCGGATCGCACAAACACACTCGCCTCGAGGTGCACTTGTGCTGGTTTGTATCTGTATATATTTGTATCTGTATCTGTATCTGTGTCTGCATCAGCAACTGTATCTGCATCTGCATCGGCATCAGCATCTGCTCCGGATGGCAGCGAAGTCTGTCAAGTGGGTTGCGATTCCGACTTCCCCTTCGGTACAAAAAGCACCGACTTTTTGCGTGCTGAGCACATTTCCTATAAATAGTAGCTGTAAAGCATAAATAAAAACGAAAAGTGGCAGAAGTGCAAGACGAGAACTACCATTTATGCCATCTATCAAGTTGCAGGCAACCGAGATGAAGTTTGCGCTCAAATGATTTGTTTAGACGGCTTGCCACTAAGTGGAGGCCTGTTAAGGCCGCTTTGGATGTACCGAAATGATTGCACAGCGAATTAGTTTGCATCGGAGCAAAGAAATATTCGTTTAAGGCCTAAACATCACTTACCCTAAACGAGATCGCCCCAATTGATGGGTATAAATCAAGCTCCGCCTGTGAAGCAGCTGATATGGGCTGGCTGGCCGATGGCTTCAGTATCTTGTATCCATGTCATAAACAAGAACTTCCGATTGCGGCGTCTGCTCAAGTGGCAAGTGCCACGAGCGGCTTAGCGGAGGTCCTTATTAAAGCCAAAAACGAATAAAACACAAAACACAAAACTTTCAGCAGCTGAGGGGCGACAGCTTGCAGAGACCCAAACAGGTGGCATCGGCAGTTGGATCAGAGACAAGTCGTGGAGTGTGGAGTGTGGGTCGAGGGACGGAAGGGCGGGAGGACTTCCGCCGATGTCCTGGCCATATCGCAGCCAGGTGGCCTCGCCTTCGCCAGGTCAAGCGAAAAGGCGTCAAGGATATCAAGGATTCATAACTCATTTACCGACCCGACCTCTTGATGAAGCGACTTCGATATCAGGTTCTGCTGTGCAGAGCAGCTAAACGGTGAATTACTTGGCGTGCCTTGAATTAATAATGATACTAATTCGGTTAAAGAAGTTATTTTTAACAACGTTAAATTTTATATGTAAAAGATTGATTTTATATGAATAAAATCTATTGGTTTAAGCGAGAGCAAACTCGTCTTATTTATTTTCGTTTTAGTTGCTTGCTTTTTGCATTCGGATACACATTTTAAATTATATATTATTGCTCGGTGATTTATTATGCGAAACATTTTCTTTTTTGGCCACTAAATATTTGTAGTTTTAGTCTGACTTTCGGTGTGGGCCAAGAACGCTTTTAATAATGCGCTTTAAACTTCCAAAGGCAGCGCATATTCAGCGGTGTATTTTCACGTTTAACTAATGTGGTTTTAACAATCACCTAAAAAAGCACATTAGCTTTCGATTGCTATCTCATTCGAGTCGCTTACACAACGATGGAGTCGAAAATTCGAGTGATATATAAATAATGCCCCATTAATTGTCAATTAATCTAGTTTTTATTCAAGTGAAACCTTAAAGAAATACTTTTAAGTAGACTCAATGTATATATGATGGCAGCTAATGTGTAGTTATTGAAGAACTGCTGTGTTCCCGTTGCCCATCAAAAGATTCATTTACACAAAACTTACGCTCGCTTGCAGTTCCTCAAACATTTCCATTCGAAACACATAATATTTACAAATCAATCGAGGCATAAAACCGTCTATACTACATGAGAAACGCAGTGCCCATGAATTCTACTCAGAAAATATTAAGTTGGGCCACAGAAATTATGGGTATGGGTTTCTTTAATAAACTTGGAAATGCAGCGCACAGCGCTCGGTAAACTCTGCAACTCCACACGGAATATGGAAAGCAGTAAAAGCCATACAATCATTGGAAAAGTTATTTGTTTTGACGGAGAGTGGGAGCGTGGGCAATATGGCCGGAATACATCTGCTCCCTAGCCAAATTTATATGTAAATGCATCAGGTTGTATAAAGCTTAGGTTCTGGGGAGAACTATAACTTTTCAAATCAAATTATTACTCATAAAACGATAGGTCGCATTGTTAAGTGACTTGTTTTTCGGGTTTTTATGGTTCCACAATTGAGGAAATCTCAGCCTGAAAACGTTACTCTTACAAAGGCTTGACTAATTTTAAGATAATTATATTTAAGTCGCTCCAAGAACTTTCGCTTGTTTATGTGTTTAAGTACTGAAAAGAAATAGATTAAGAAGTAATATCTATCACATATAGCAAACCGAAACGACTAGTCGCATGTTGATCTAAGGTATCGAAATGAATGGATTCCATAAATGTATTCTGATTTTCCTTTTTGGTGAGACAAGACAAGAACGGCAACCCGAGAAATAATAATAACTTATCTTATTCTATCTCTAGCAACTATTTGTGTCCATTTAGCCGACAGCAAAGTGAAGGAGGACATCAAATTATTTTTAACGAAATTTAAAAATCTGGCTGGTAACTAACAAATCCTTTTTACTTCTTAATAATTATTAAACTACTACTACTCTGTCTGTTAAAGTACAATCTGCAGGTATTTTCTTGCAGGACAGCAAGTCAGATGTAAACAGCACCTCCAAAGAATTTTGCATGAAAAGTAACGAAAGGGCGAATCGCTTCAAAAGGATTGTTTTCCTGCAGAAACAGCTTATCCTTAAATTGCAATCCCAATTGCTGGAAAAAGTCCTGGATTGCAGCAATCTCAGGCAAAGAGTTCGCAGGCTCAGTGCAAGTTACATGAACTTAAAGTCCGAGTTTGAAGAACTGAGGACGAAAAGCCCCAAGATGCCGATTACTTTATAATACGAAATGTAGTTTTGTTAGATTGAACAATACTAATAATTAATTGATGAAATGGACCATGAATTTATTTTACAGCTTGGCGCACTGTTTTATATCCTTCGGGCACCTTCCTTTAACAATTTCGGTGAAGGCTGTGGAAGTGTATAAATATTCATAATGTTGCAGGCGAAATTGCATTAATATATTCCACTTACGTTTCAGTTTTTTTGCTTCTCGACGGCATCCAATGCGTTCAACTTGGCAACGATTTAGAGCAGTAAACACACATGAGCCATCAGCCACCTTTCCACAATGAACATCACTGTTCCAGCCGCAGGATAGGCACTCGTCGTCTGCGATGGTTTTCCCCAACACCAAAGAGACTATAACTACATGTCCATTATTAAACCAATAAATCAATCCAAAGTGTCGAGAGCATACCAAATATGAGGTGGATCTCCATGCCAGCACTTCAGTTTCCGAACTACTTGGGCACATTACTCAGAAGAACACAATAGACGTCTAACTCGATTACTGAATTATGACTGAAACATATCTTATTCGCAACAGTTAACACCTGAATTTCAAACAAAATTCAACTTGGTAATGTTACACTTCAGTATTGATTACTAGACTGAAATATGTCTTTAAACTACTAACATTATTAGTTAAAAAAGTACAAGAATATGAGAAGCAAGCTGTTTTTAGAACGCATCTTATATTTTACTATGGACTGACTTTATATCTTGGTACGCAAACTTTGTGCCAAGTATCTAAAGGTAGTGTAGTTCACCACACTACAGAAACGCTTTTGAAGTTCTCTTTAAAAATGTGCAGTTGTTAATCGAAGTATACGTTTTTACTCATAAAAATCAATATATTTTTTACGACCCTCGGAGCTGTAATGTGTTGTAAATTGATTTAATGGGCAATGACCACATTGAAGCTCGAGAGTGCGTTATAAACTGACTTCGATAGAAATCGGACCCATTTACGCAAGCTGACTGTACAAACGCCATGCATTTAAGACAACTCCTTACCGAAATGGGTAAGCAATCAATGTACAACAATGTATTATACTAGATTTATTTTATATACATTTTTTTATATTTAATTTTGCAGTTATCATCTTGACCATATTGACCCTTCCTGAATATTCCATTCACGGCTCAGCAGAGAAAAAAATTAGCCAATATCCTTGGATGCCGAAGACGTCAACGCATATTACACCTTATAAGATATCTGGGGATATATGAAAGATTAAATGTGTTATTATGAATGAATAAATTTGAAAGAGTTTTTCTGCCCATTGATATAACTGTATTCTAAAATAGGGTATTAAAATGAGAATTTCGTTTAATAAGATAGACACTTTAATGAAGTTGGATCTTTTTTATTTTTATGGGTCTGTCAAAACTGATTTTACCTAGTGTCCGACTTTCAATTTATTTTCATTTCCAACTTGGAGCTTATAAATGAATCCTTTTTACCCAAATTAGCATGTACCATAAAATGATCTACAACTTAATAATTATGTAATTATTTAAGTCTATCCACTCACTTTAAATTAATCATATAATTATCATAATTCATCAAAAGCCATCGGAATAATCAAACCTTCTTAGTTTCCCGTTAAAGAAGATCCTTATAGCGCTTTTTGTTACCTTCAAATGTTATGAGCTTGCCCATGTAAAATGCAAAACATTTTTTAAATTAAATGCATTGCACCTGAATCAAAATCGATTATTTCCTATCAGAGAAGTGATAAACATATCAATGGACACGGCGAGCAATGAATCTAATTGATTTTGATCGCTGTTCGATAGTCGTGCATGTGACATCTACTGGCGACCTATAAAAGAGGGAACGATGCCATCAGTCACCAGTTCAGTTTGAGGATCATGAAATTCCTGACGGTCTTTGCATTCGCCTGTGGTAAGTAGTCCGCTCGACTTGGCCAACGTTTGATAAGCTAAAGGCAGCCATCGTAATTCTGTTAGTGGCCACACTTGTGGTGCTCCACGGCGCCTACGGCTCTCCACTGCCGGAGCCCGTTCCCGTTCCCGTTCCTGAACCGAGTCCCGTGGCCGAACCCAAGCCCAATGCCGATCCAGCTGCCAATCCTGGAACTGCAGCCAACCCAAGCGCAGGACCAGCTGCAAATCCCAAGCCAAAGGCAGACGAGATTCCCAGTGCCGTGCCACCGGCATCTCTGCGGACCTCCGCAATTGATGACAACTTGGTGGTTCCGCTGCTGGAAGCTGCTCCCCAAAAGCAGGACGAAGTTCAGGCCGAGCCCCAACAGGCTTAGTGGGTGGATGACCCACACCAAGGAGCAGCAGCAGCAGCTTAATCCAACTGGAGCCTGCGCACCCGCACACAAGGGAGACACACACACACATATATACTAATCTCCTGTATTTAATGTATGCATTTATGTATTCCAACTTCTAGCATGGGCATTAAAAAATTGCAAAAAAAAATTATTTACTATTGTTTTTTTTTTTAAATAAATATTGGTAGAGTTAATAGCAATTTATCAAGGGCAACATTTAGTGAGAACTAACTTGTGCAGATTTAATTGAATGGCCCCCATTATGATGTTCATTGTGTTATGAAATAGAAATATAGCAAAAATAAACATCCGCCGAATCAGTACATAAATTAAGCAGCAACTTGACCATCCAGAAGAGTCAGCCAGCTTTGTTGGCCAAACTCAACAAGCTTAGATTTTAGGGAAGTGACGCGGAGTATTCGCTACACAAATCCATTTCCCACAACAACTTCCGCCAGGGAGTCTCCACTGGGCCACGGCAGTCACATGACATCGACACCGGCCGATGAGAGACCAAGAGTGGCCAAGAGACCAGATCCGGTCGACCAGATTTGCGTTCGAAACAAAAAAAAGAAGCCACCGAGACTGGGGGGAGAAAAAAATCACTTACAAAGAGGAAGCGACAGCTCTAACAAGTTTTATCAATGAAGTCAGCAGTGTAAGGCAGTGTAAGGTTGACGACGCCACGAATGCCGGCAATCCGACCACAAAGACAATGTCTGGGTTGCCAACGCCAACCGGCATTGGAGGGCATAAAACCACACTAGAGAGCCCCATTGATCGGGGCATCGTCGGTTAATCCATTTGTGGGGCATCATTACCAGGTTTATTCATCGCATATACTCGTATATGGTATGTAAATAGGTTTATTTGCATGTTTCTTTTGCCTCTTCCGACGATCCTAAATTTCAACTCCAAGTTGCGTTCGTTCTCAATCGTTGAGGCAGTGAACAATTTTGAGATATCAATTTACATGTTAACACATCTCGATTTTTAAATGAGCGGCTGACTGACAAATTGGCTATGAATGAACCGCCAGAGTATTGAAAGCCATTGATAGCGATTTCGGATAGGAAGCTCTATAGAATGGGGTGCCTTTGATGGACTAGAATTGGCGAGCTTAAGATGATTGTCTATAAGTTTAGAATGTTCACTTGATTCCTCAATTCAGTTTTAAGCAGTTTCGAAATGTTAATATGTAGTTTAGCATTAGCATTCAAGTGGGATTAATTTTTTTTAGTTATTCCCAGCCTTTTACACTGCTTCTGATTTCTATCTGAATGCAATAGGCATCCCTCAGCTTGAAGTTACCCACTTGGCCATAACTCAACATACCTTACGATGGATTTTAAAGATTCGCAACGTAGATAACATTACGAAGGAACTTTATTGCGAGGCTTCACTTTAAATAGTCGGTCCTAGTATGGGATACGGGATGCCTTTATGCAAATGGTACCATCTTTGCTTTCGGTTAGCAACAAGCAATAAAGATAAGGCAACAACAGCTAGTAATGGATATGAAAATATAAAGAATATTAAACACATGACAAGTATTTAAGCCAGAAAATATGGCAATACCTATGATTCTAAAGGCCTTCATCATCGACCAACAGAATTAGTAACTCTAATAAAAAGTTGTTTTATGAAAACCGCCACAAGCAAATTGGATGTGGTTAATCATATTCAGGATTCGTTATACTTTATGGTGTTCAAAACACTTTGGTGGTTAAAGTAAACATCTACTCTTGAGAAATTTACAAACGATGAAAAGTATCTTTAAGATCCTTTTGGGGCTACGGAAATACTCTCAAATATTTTTGGTAAACAAAAAAATTCTTTTTCGGCAACCAAATATGTGCTAAAAACAACATCAAAAGCGGCACAATTAAAGCCAATGCAAGCCCCACATAATTATATTAACCAACTCAGAAAAGGGAAAACAATGAAAATATTAAAGAAAGGGAGTGGAATGAACAGCAGATGGTTACACATTAATTTATAATTATTTGGGCTTCCACCAAAGGGTTAATCAGAACAAGTGCCACTTTATTGAAAGCCCAGACGTACATATTAAAAAAAGTATATTGAACGACATGTGTATACCCTTTACAAGTAGTCATTATTGACTGGATATCCAAATAGTATTTAATTTAAATTTATTATTAAACTACTACGAGTAGGTGCTGTGTGTTGAAATTATTGTGGTGTTTTCAAGTAATACAAAAATATTTATAAGTGTTTGCAGCTCAAAAAGTTAGCCGCATTTTGGGAAAGTGTATGGCCGCATCTCATGAGCTCATGTGGTGCGCATCTGAGAAATGGAAACAGAAGCCCAAATTAATTTTGTGGTCTGCTGACTTTTTTGATTATTATTTTGGGTCTGAAACAAATTTGAAATTAATTTTTCCTACTGTGCGGGTGCCCCAATAGCCGATTGGGCCAACTTGCCGATGGATAAATGGAGTAATGGAGAAATGGAGAGGGTATACCCACACTTGGCATCAGAATTGCATAAACAGACGCGGCAATTACAGATATCGACATTTGCATACGCTGCCGTCAGTCGCCCGCCTCATTAGTGCTAATCAAAATGAATGCTCTAATCAAAGTGGTTTGATTGCAAATCATTTTCACTCGCACTTTCAGCTTTTCACTTTCAATCTAATTGATTGAGATGGAAACCCCAGCCCAGAAAAGCTGGCGGGATAACCTCAGCCCCAGCCCCGTTGAAAACGAAACAACGGCGAAACAACGAGGCAAGAAAATAAATTCGGAGAAATTAGCAAAACGTGAATCACAAACCGCACAGAGCCATTCAAAAAAAGCAGCGTGCAGAAGACAGGCGTGGGAGCCAAGTTGGGGAATTGGAAAATTGCAAATCGATTGAGCACTTACTCAATTTCCCCGCTCAAATTGAAATAATCCGGGCTTAGAACTGACGTCTTATCTCAGATTCACGCTCGCCCGAGTTGTGTGTTTTGCGCTTGTTTAAACCATCAAAGTTTTCCCGGCAAAAGTTCACGCACAATCCCATCACTCCGCTCGCATCAGCCAATTAACTGATTAGCCCCCAATTCGGTCATTTCTGTACTTCGGCCAACGAGTGCGACAAAGGCGCTAATTTGGCCAAGGAAAATGGGAGAAAGGTTAATTAATTGGATGGAAAATCTATCTATCTATCAGACACAAAAGAAGCCAATACGTAATAGAGGGTTTTTTAGATTAATACAAGAGAGTATCTTATTCCATCAAAACTGCTTATTGTGCGTATTCTTCATAACCAATGATTTCCGCTGGTTTCATATCACTTTACAATAAGTGCAAAACATCGAAACGAAGACCTGTGTACGCAGCTGAAAAAATAAGCAAATCAAATGTTATTTCATTATATGCGTTTAAATGGGGGAACAATTAAAATTCGTTTATTCACTTTGGCAAAAAAAACATCCATGAGTTACTCCTTCAAAACACAGAAAATCTTGTAAGGGAATAAGCCTTTAAAGTTGCAATGCAGCACAACGGACTTCGCAGTCAAAACAGCAATATGCTAATATTTATCTTGAATCGTCTGTCGAAATCATGGGGCTTGTGGGTGACAGGAAATGGAGCTTATCTGCAGATGACGCAAAATGAACGCCTTTGTGTTGACGGCCCAATATTGTTTATGATTGGAACTATTTATTTGTAATTGGATCATAATAATTGTCAGAGGATTCCGGCGAGGAAGGGTATGTCGAAGTTGCTCGGCTAGGACTGGTATAAATCAAATCTTATCAAAATCTAAGCGGATGGGTACACAGCTAAGTAAACAGTTTGCGTTTTTGTTATGATGGTAAATATTTAAGCTTCCCTCTGATAAGATACATAAATTATAGAAGTCTTTAAGAGTGCCCTCTTTTTTAAACAATCGTTGTAAACTTTAACACTGTTCTAAGGATAAAAACATAAACGACAATGAATGGTTTAGGTAAATTCTTCTGAGGAATCACATTGCAAATTACATAAAACATTAGTCTAAGCTCTATTTCATTGCGGGATTTGAATGCTAATAAATCCAATAAGCAATCTGCTTTGATTCGACAAAGAAAGAGTGCTCTATGTTCGTAGATAGATTGTATTATTCTTAATACCTGTGTTTTTTCATTTTTAGCAAAGTAGCAAAACTAGCTGGCTGGCAGGTGACAAAGTTCCCAGCTTGAGATAAAACGTATTCGAATTGACAATGAGTGGAAATGTATTTTCGTGTAGGTAATTTTTCGGTTCATTCATGGGCCAGGATTCACTTCAATCGGCACAAAGGCGCCGCAGGATGTCTCCTCTGAATGGGAATCGATGTTTCGGTTGTTTTTCGTTTCCGTTTCCTGTCCTGCGTCGCAACGAATGCGATTTAATTTCCATTGTCCCTTGCCAATCAATACAAAAGTCATTTCGAAAGTATCCAGCCAGCACAGTGCAGTGTGAGAGTTGGCTAAGTAGTAGACACTTAGCCGTGAAGTGTTCGTACTGCAGCCGTGGCCAGGTGTTCACTTGACTCGGGACTCTTGATTCAGGTAGAAATTAAAGTGTTAACCACTGAGACGGACCGGACTTAATTCTAATTAATTAAGCTTCGGTAATCCCTTTAACAGTTTGGGCCTGACCACTATTAGGCCATGTTCTGATCAGATCGCTTTCCTCATACCCAAAACTATCGACTTGGCTTTAAAACCCAGATTAACCCAATAATGATTTTGGATCAAAGACCCGGAATGAAAAATAAGTTCATTTTGTAGTCATGAGTTCTTAATGATGTTATAGTATCAGACAAATCTAGAAGTCCCTAACTCATTCCAGCTCTTTATGCTGTTATGCTGTCATCAACATGACAAAGCGGCTTTGCCACTCTGGACGAGTAATTTTGTTGGGAGGCTTTTGTCTTTTGGCCAAGCAATATAAATGGTATGAAAAATGTGTTGGCATGTACATGTATGCAATTCAGATGATTCTTTTTTGTTTTTATGTTCATAATGGATTGTCATGTTCCTTAAATATAAATATCATTCTTGCATTCAAGTATGTGTTTATATTAAATTTATTTCAGCCCATTTTCATGTTTGATTACGTGACACATTTACTGATTGCTACTCGTAAAAATGTGCCTGCCTGCCAACAAAAAACGAGCAGAAGCAAAAAGTTACGCAGGACTTAAAGGTGTTTGCTGTTTGGAGAACTCTTAAAAGGATTAGTATGAAGATGGCCCGCAAACTTTAAAGAATATATGCAACAGCTACATTTTAACATACCCGAAATTTAAAGTTCATTCGACGCCATTAGTACTCTAAAACCGGCAATAAAAGCGAACAAATTCTAGCCTACATATCATAAATTTTGGAAATATCTGGAACTCAAGCAGTGAGGAAAGGGTTCGATCCCCTAACTGAAAGTATTCATAAATTTGTCAAACGAAGTGCTCTCAAGCAGTGAAAGGGCATTTTAATAGCACGTAACACAACACTTTTACCTATGCTATTCGAGTATAGAATTCCAGTTAAGGCCGAAATTCCACTCCACTTTTGTCGTGTAAATTAGGGCAGACGAACAAATCACCACGGGGACCACAGGTAGCTAAAGCAGGTAAATGTCGGCCAAAAGCAAAGGAACTGACCAAGTGGACCGACTATGTTAAAGTGGCGCCACAGCATCGCATATTACTGATTCCATATTTGAGAAAGTTGATCTGGACTAATCTTTATGGCCTACGGGTTGAGTTTTTCTCTAAAATGTACTTTATATTTATGTCCTGTGGTCTGCTGGCCTATCTTATATTGCTTGATGCTTATTCTTCAGATAGAAGTATTTAACAAATAGAAATCGAACCAGAATCATATTTCTAGAATATATATGTATAAGCTTTTCAGAGTCTGTGAAGTTAGTCACTTATAATAGGGTAAATACTTTATTTTGGTTATCATATAATTTGAATGAATTATATTATATATAATATAGATGCATGCGTATTAAAATCATATAAAACAAACACTTCTTAAGAGATTTAAAGGTGGTAAATTACAGGTGAGATGGCCAGTTGGTGGCGTACTTTCTCTACTTCATGCGGACTCATGACATCCGAGTTGAAGTCTGCTTTGTGAGTGTGTACCAATTGCCCGCTCGAATCGTTCACATTGTCCTGGACATTGTAGTCATATAATGTTCTTAGCATGCCGCCCATCATTTTCTGGGAACTCGATCGTGAACTGGACTGAACGCTTATGTAGGGGGCAGCATCGCCGAGTTGCCAGAGGCAAATGCAGACTAAGTGATGAAAACCAAGTTAGGAAAACTCTACGAATCGCCAAGATCCTTACAAACTTACAGAAAATGCAGAGCGGCACGAAGTAGTTCATCGTAGAAACGTATTCTCTAGACTGTGAAGAATTCAAAGACCCCTTGACTTAAGCGGCTTAAATCGCGTTTATTACGGCTAGCAATCAAATTAAGTAAGTGCGCAGTTAGAAGGTTTTGCCATGACTCAATACCATCGGCATGTTCCTATTTCTGTTTTAATACAATTGAAAGCCATATGATTATAAGCTATAAGGAACAATCTTCGGTTTCGGGAGTTCTTTAAAGAGCCGCTTTATAAGTTCTTTCACTAGGGACCAATATTCTTCACGATACTTTTTGATGAGCTTGGCTTCTTTTAACTGATTGGTAGGATCCTTTTTTGGACACGGCCTCACGGACTTTCGAGCATCTTCCAGCTGCAAATTCAATTCCAAAATCCTGCGGTTCGCATCATTTAGCTCGACCTCCAAATTGAGATTTGACTTTCGGGCGTTGAGAATTTCCTGTTTCTTGACCTCTACTTCTCTCATCAATGCTACGGAAATGTTCCGGAACATGAAAGTAGTGTTCCTTTCCAAAAATAACCTCTGTTGCAGGGCCCTGATTGTATTTTGTACTCTTGAATTTCTTCGTTTTGGCAGGACAGCATTTTCGGGTTCTATCGGAGGACTTTCTTTGGTATTATTATTGGGTGGGAAATCGGCTTTTAGTGTTTGGGCATCACTCAGCGCCAAATCATCCTCTTCCTCAGCATCACTCTTGATAGAATTCTTCTTCGAATCTGTCTGGACTGAATCGTCTTTAGCATTATTGGACTCTACCTCATCGTTCTTGGGACTAATTTTTGGCGGAGATCTACTGTTCTCAGAATCGCTTTTTGGTACATCACTGATAGATGAGTTGGCTGGCTTCAAAGCTTGACAGTTTGCCACTGTAAAAAGCACCACTAAACAAAAATACAGAAATACTCGTTTTTAAAAGTGCTCAAAATTTCATAAGTGAACTTACGTAAAGTTGCAGAGCATAACAAAATCTGGTTCATTTCGAAGAAGTGGCTTCACCTGAAGTACCTAAGATATTATTGCATTGCTTATATATACGAATTCTGTGTTACATAAGCGCTTTTGCAACGGGTATTGTTTCGTTCTGCTTGATATTTAATAATCGCATCTTGTATTTCTTAAATTTCTCAAAATAAAACCACATCCACACATAGCGCCACTGCTTATTACTGCTTATTTACTTTTGAAATTTAACTTTGTGGCAGAACAGCATCCATTTAAGTGAGTTCTCTAAACTGCGACGTAAATAGATTTTTTCGGACTTTCAAGTCCCACAGAAGGTACGGATATTTAAATAAAAAAACGTTGTCTGGCTTTTTCTCTTTTTCTTAGCACTCAACTGCATTACTAGTAGACTTCCCTTACTTTTTCACCTCTGAAGCTTTAAGGCTAAAACTATTTATATGGGCAGTAGTTTATAGTTTCCAATATTTCTTCTGTATATTATTTTTTAACTAGCGTAGTAAACTAGTGTGTATAACATAATTAGTTATATAAAATCCAGAAATGTATGTCTGAGATCATTGCAGTCACGCTATATTTGTTATCGAAGCAAACTGACTTCCCAGGTCTAATTAAATGTAAATAAAGCAGGGGAAGATCATACAAACGAACCATTGTCTTTGGCCAAAAGTGAAACAGCAATTCAAAAAAAATTCCAACATCCGCAGCGCGGATAGAATGAGCAGAAATCATACTAAATTTCGCCCACATGTCGAATATGTAAATTGAAAGGTTGCGCCTGCGCACGCGTCAAATTGAAAGCGAAATTGAACGTGGGATTCAATAAACTGAGGCATGGCCATCTCGTGGGCGATCTGTGGTCACTCTGTGGTTCGGCTTGGATCCCCCATTTTGGGTAGGTGGCCACTGTTAATTGTTGAAAACATAGCGATTTATGCGCAAGTTGCTCGCATTTTGCGTGGTGTCTACGGAACACTGCTTAAATTGCCGCCGCTCCACAAATGGTCAAAAGTCTTTAATGCCCCCTAATCGTAGTCAAGATTGGTGTAATATTGACAGTATACTGGAATTTACCTTAGAAGGAAAACGAAACACAATATATTTTACATAACTGCGCATTTAAAATTCAATTAAGTGAACAAAATTCATCAGCTAGGCTAGAGGCGAAATTAAACTATGTATATCTACACAACCAAACAATAGTTCATTTTCCATAAGTAAATATTTCAAAGCACAGAATTAGATTAGTATAGATTGTTACCCTCTATAGGCTCTATAAGAAGTAATGTTACCCTACTATATGAAGTCACTTAAACAATTATGTTTATGCCTATTAATGTCGTTAGCAGATTTTCATCGCAACGTTAAGACAGTCATCTTTATTCCCAGTCACACCATTCGCATACAAAACCGATGTCTTATTTCTCATTTTGATTGCCGTACTATAATGACAGTGGCTCCGTGTGCATGCGACTCCCATTTGAAGCTCGCTTTTCACCAGAGTTTTCGGTTTCAATTTCCCATGGCAGCACAGCCCACTCGCAGCAGGCACTCATATGTGTATGTTTCTACGATTTTCATCGCTTTTCAGACCGAGTTCGGCCGGAGCACACGCTTTCATTTGCGTTCGGAAAATGACCTACTTCCGGATTAGCATGCCCGGGCCACTTTTACTGTCGCTCGATCTGGAAAAGGGCGATGGATGGTGGGCATGGTCATGGGCATGGGCATGGGAGCCATGCCATCGATGGCCAGCGACTAGGGACAGAAGCTAATGAGGTTGTCGCCGTTGTATCCACTTGATAATAAACATCCGCCGCGCTGCGCAGCGCGTAAGTGTGTTGCATGTTTGTTGCATTTAATTGTAATTTATTTTCCATGCCACAGAATGGACATAGCAGAGAACGGAAGCAAATATTTTCCGGTGGAAGCTGGCACAGCGAAAAGGGGAAGTTCCTGTCCTATACCCTTTTTGCCCTTTCCAACTATCAATGATGCACTAATTGACTGTTCCACCAGTCTAATGTGCTAGTAATCAACCATATCCCACCGTACTTAACTCACAGATATTATGAGGTAAATATAGTATAGTATAGTAAGAAAGGTATAAAGAAGTTCGCAGGTGCTGGTAACAACATGTTCATCTCAAGTTAAAGCAGCTAATATGGCAACTTGGCTACCTTCCGATGACATCGATTTGCTATATGAGTGCAGTTCTTCGCATTCGTCGGCTTTTGCTGAAAGGGAGAAATACCAAACAAAGCCAATTGCATTCGAGTGGATCGATCAGTGGTGGACCAGAATCAATGAACTCGGAGGAAGCCGGAGCGAATTGCTGGCTAATTTGGCGCAGCGCACGCGAAAAATGCGAAGGCATCGCAGCGCAAAGAACGCGTTGCACTGTTGCTGCCGACAAAAGGAAGCAGCCACTTCCTATCGAGAGGCGGCAAAAAACACCTGAGCCTGGAGCTGCCAGGTGACCCCAACTGGTGACCCCACCCCGGTGACCCCCACTCGGTGGCAGCGGGCGACTCTTCACACCCAAGCTGGCATAATTGCCCGCATCAGAAGCAGGCAGGTTAATTAGCCTGGATTTGGGGGAATTCTCACCGCCGTGCGGCCAGAAATCAAAGCGGAAATTGTTTATTAAACAAATCCACAGGCAGTTCTGGTGGGCCGGGCAGCATCCATGGCGTGGATAATGAACTTTTAATTGACTTCTGGCATTTTCGGCTGCCTGCGTGCTGAGACCCATTATAGTTCGAAATTGGGAATCATATGACATAATAATAACCGGGTCTTCGCAGCTCCGGAAGCCTAACAAGCCCAACGTGCCCAAATAAACAAAGGAGCTATGTGGAGCACTGGGTATCGATAGAGACTTCAAAGGCGATGTTGTAAGAGCGGTTAAATGATAGCGACAGGTAATGACAGTCACACTTTGAAAGTGGATCATTTGCATTTGTCAATATGGTTGACACACATTTTATAATAGTCTGTATTACAATTGCACAGCAATCACCAGTCAGCATTCCATTATAATCAATATAGTTACCACTCACTTTCATTAAAAAAGATTTAGGAACCAACTAGCTGTGCGTTTCGTCACTAATTAAGACATTTATACATTTACAGGAGCACTCGAATTTAACTTATTTGTATTAGCAAAAATATCTAAAAACTACTTGTCATTTTTGACAATGGGTATCATCTTATAATCCTATGATATGTTTGATCTTTGATCTTCGTCTACTGAGTTAAGATACAACTTAGGCAGAATTTCGAGTGGGAGATATGAGCTCCGTCATCATCATCATCAAGCAACTGGAAGAGGCCATTAGGTGGGCGAGTGGTCATTAATGAGTGGGATCGAGTAGCTTCTCCTTTTCGCCCACAGTCTGGAATTGAAGAAAATTTGCCATATTAAAAACAATGGCGCACTGTCTTGTGCTATCGAAATTGAATTCAACCGCAGAGGCTGGGTGAAAATCATTACAATTTTCACTGCCTATTCAAGCGAAAAACTTTCCTTTTCGAATGCAGCACTAATTCGCCTAATGGCCATCAGCGCAGCACCCACTATCATTACATCATCTCGCATGGATCAAGCCATATAGCCATGAAGCCAACACTTCCGGCCGACACGCACTTGGTAACAATGGAGAGGAGGGAAAGTTATCAGCGCCACATTACCATTGGCCATCTCCTTCTCAATGAGAAGTGAGACTGGGTAATTCCAAACGCCAAAACAATGACACATAAATCGCTGAAAAATCAAGCATAACATCAACATTTTCACATCTATCCCAGACGCTACACCCACTGCCACACTCGTAGCATCCGTGCAATTTGCGAGATAAAGAGCAATCGCAATATTACTGGCTGGCATGTGGAAAGTTGCAAATTAGCCTGGCTATGGAAAACAAGCCAACAAGGCAACAAGTCGCTCGTATTATTCAGTTACTCAGACTCACTCACTGCCACTGGTAATGTGAGAAAAAGCGAAAATGTGCAGCGTTGACACAATTGTGAGTGCACGAGGCGCTGCATCCATATCCATGAGACACTTGAGCAGTTGCCAGCGATTGTCTAGCGCGGCAGTTGCACTGCCACAATGGCCCCCAGTTGATGCCGCCACGAGGTGGGAGGCGTCGCGGCACGCCCAGCAAAAGCAGCCAAACTGGCTCAGACTCCATTCGATACTGCACTGAAATCCAATTCAATTTGGCTACAAATTCCTTCACAGATACGTAGATGGTCAGATGTAATAATGGAGAAGTTGTTTTTCAGAATCAGCAAGAAAAAGATTCCCAAAGTTTCCAACTATCAATTCGTTTATCTATATATATTTATCTCTACTTATATATGTAGGCTTGCACTTTCAGTTAGAACCGCCTACTCCACGGCGCTTTAAAACTATTACACTCGTTTTTGATGTAGGTCATTGTCTTGCCAAGTAGCGTCATCAATTCTGTGGCATTTACGACATGAAGACTTGGGCACATGGCATAAAACTTGATGCATATGGAAAAATCATCTACCATCTTTATGGGCATAGTCAGAGGCATCCGCCGTAAGCTTCCGATTTTTTATTCGACTTACATAACGAGCGGCGTCTGATGGTCCAAATATGTGAATATGTTTATGCATCCGCGATACTGGGACTTGACTTGATGCCAAGCCAATATTTTGGGTAATTAATGGGAAGCGCGACAGGTTGGCGCGTGGCAACATTTTCCGTGGCGCCCACACTCTTGGTTGTAAATAAGTTGATTTGGTTTCTTATGATTTGAGCTGTTTGCGAGTCCTACTGCATTTTCTGCGTCGGTGGGTTCGTCTGGCCTGAAAAAAAGGAGCGTGGGCTGAAAAACAACTTAAGACCTCGACGGCCGAGCAGCGTAACAAATTCATTCACTAAACTCGACTTAAGTCATTTGAGTTTCATTGATAAAACGGCTTGTGAATGGAGCTTGCGGCTTTTAAATGGCAGTTATTATTGCCGAAACCGTAGACGAATTTGGTGGCTATGAATACAGCACTTTATTTCAATTATTACTCGAAGGGTAAAAGGGTATACTAAATTCGTTGCAATTCATCCCCCGCTGAGTAGTACCTGATAGTCCATTCATTCATTCATTCTTGTGTCCTCAGACCATCACGACAGTGTTCGGTGCGCTTCGTCACTAAGCGAACTGCCATCCACAATGATGTCATCATAAATAGTCTTTCGAGTCGCCACGAAATAGACAATAATTCAAATTCAGTCCACGACTTTTGTGGAGCAAAACAAACTTCCCCAAATCAGCATCATCAATCATCGCAGATTCAGCTGCGCACTACGCCTCGAATTCGATACATTAGCCAAGTGAGCAGCAAGTATGGTCACCAAATAAAGATTATTAGCCGCAGTTTTTCTAAAAACAAAAACTGCATCAGACCGGTCCAGTATCGCTCTACCCTTTGAGCGGAAACTCTGTCAATAAGCCATGAAGTGCACTTAACCCACTGAGCACCCCCCATCCCTAGTATCCACTTTCCACTGCTCACTGGCCAGTGGCAAACAATAAAATCAGCTGTCTCTACCGAACTCCCCGAGCTGACCAGACAAATTGAGCGCCCAACCTCCCAACGCTACCCACTGTATTGCCCAATTGAAAACTCAGCAAGTTTTCAAAACAATTTCTGTGTGCCAGCGCAGGAGGAGCTAGGAGAAGAGAAGAGGGTCGAGAGGCTGGAGAATCGGGTAATCGGGCAGCTGATGAAGAGCCATTCGTGGTCATATTGTGCCGGCCGGCAATTGTTTTGGCCCGATCGAAAAGCGCTGATTAAAGCAAGTCGAGCAGCTTTCCAGCGCCACATGCACTTTCATTCTGGGCTTTGTTGTCATCGCGGTGCGTTGCCCTGGGAATATAGGGTGCGATGGGGTACTATTGTTACTCATTCGAAATAGAGGATCCAAAAGGTACAAACTAGTCTGTAATTCGAGTTATCTTAGTGCTCTCATGATATAAAAGAAGTATATATACTTCTGATAGTAGAGCTAGGTAGTTCTGCAGCATTTTGTATTTGCTAACATTTGGGTTTTACCATTTTGCAACTTCAAAAACTACAATATACTACAGATGACACGAAAAGTTTGAAGAGTATCCCAACTTTACCTCGAAACTCCCATGTGCCGCCACCCTGGAAATTTTGTTTGCATTTGGGTTAAGCGCTCCAACAATCGCCAAGTCATGCGTGGCAGCCAAAGAGTTGGCTTTGTTTGGTTTTCATGGCGGCTCGATTGTCGGAAAATCAACGCAGTTGCACTTCTTCTCCTCCAGATGAAGATACGTTCTAGCGTTCTAACGGCCCACCGAGATTAATGACTCCAAGCCGGGCATTGCAATATGCATGTACCTAGTTTGAAGCGCTTTTTTGGAATTTTAATTTGATTTGTGGTTTGGTTTCGTTTTCGGTTTGTGTTTCAGCATCGCTTTGCCTCGTTTCTATGGGCATATGTGGTACCCATTCATTAGGCGTGAATTGTCGAGCTGCGTAACGCCCAGACCAAAGTTAGATATAGGGGTTACTGGTGAAATAGCCGAGAAGTCCGTCAGTCTATATTATATAATTATAGTGTCGAAACTAAGTGACTTTTGGAATGCGCTTGTTGGAGCAAACTTGACCCTCCAATGAAGAAGTAGTTTGGGGAAAGGGATTTTAATAATGGGGTTTTCATTCACACTGGCATTCAAATCATCTTGACCCGAACTCATCACTTGGTATTCATTAGGCGTTGGATATTCAATAAATCAGATGTATTTAGGGAAATGAGACACTTGTCCATACTTATTTCCCTATTAACATACATTTCCAATACAAAACTTATAAGAAATCTGATTGCCGGTTGAGAATTTATTTAATACCAAAGAGAAGCGCTAAAAGTTAAAAACCAGTGTGCTTCTTTAATATAAATTTATACCACAACTATAGTTTGCCTCTAAGTTGGATAATTGTTTTTAGTCAGATCGACTGCTTCACACCTTCAGATACTTGAAATTAGCAACACAAACTTATACCAAGTTCTTGAGAAGTATAATCTTGAGTTTGGACCACTCCCCTTCCATTTCCCAAGAGCCATCTGCAAAATAGAGTCATGAGCAGAGTCACCAAACGAGAACGAGAAGAAGCTTCCAAGTTGCTTTTTGTTTGAGGCAGCGGAAATTATTATTAATTGCTTGGAATGCCTGCTGCCTCCTCCCAGAAAACCAAGCTCCAAGCTATGTACATGCTCCCTGCTCCCTGCTCCATGGTCCATGTTCTTGGCCAGCCTCTAATGGCTTCCGTTGGCGGAGCCAGAGTTTTCCTGCCCTCCGCTTTGATACGCTGCCTTCCAATCATTTCGATGACGTAAAAAGCCGCTCTGTGGCCAAAAAGTGGCCCGAGTTCTTGGCCCCGAAAACCGAAAATCACAAAAAAAAAACGCGATCTGAGCGTTGTTAGTTCTGTGTGGGGTAAATGCGTTGGATAGCCGCGGATTATTTGGACTACGGTTACGTGTACGAGTGCGACTACGAGTATGAGTACCAGTTGGAGTGGAGTGTATAGCGTATAGGGTACAGGGGGTTATTGGCCTTGGCCAGTCTGACAGTTGGCGTGGGTAAACAGTTGCGAGATTAGCGCTGTGCGGCCAAGCGTGCTCAGATGGTCGCCTTCTGCCAACAAATGCAATTGCAGCTCCAGCAATTGTGCAGCCCAGAAAGCAGAAAGGGGCAAATTTGCCAGCGAATCCAACATCGACAACTCGCAGCGCTTTCCGCGGGCGGAAGCACCAAGCGTAAAGTTGAAAGTGGAGTGGAGCATTCGGCTGCACTGAGAGCAATGGGGGTGGCATACTGGAACATGGATTAAGAACCCGCTTAAACAGCACTTTGAAGATTCAGAGTTCAACATTGAGTTGCAGCTTTGTTTGTTATACAAATAATTCGAGTTTTCTCATGTCAACTAACTCTGACGATTGATATTATGATATATATGTACATATAATATAATAATGATTTTACTTTAGAAAAATGTTAGATCAGGACTTTTTTTAGAGTTCACCTAGTCGAGGTGTGGGTGTCTGGAAGCTCCCGACTATTGTGCTATCCACAGGGACGGGCCCTGAACAACAAAAGCCAAACAACGACAGACTGACAGACTGGCAAGGAAGGTGAACGACTCTCCCTAATTGAGTTTGAATGGCGGAACGAAAATGTTGCAAAAAGGTTGAGGAAAAACGTTGCCGTTGCAGTGATTTCGCGCAGCAATTGTCGGATTTTTGAGGAACGCTTTTCCACGGGGACTGACCCATGGAAAAACTGGCGACTTCGCCGCCAACAATTGAACTTTGAAGCGGGTGAAAAGTCTCATGCTGGAACCTCTGGCAGCAGCCCAAGATACTCCGCAAATGAAACCTTTTGTAGATGGCTTTATGTGTTTATTGCTCGGAAAATGTCGGTAGGATCTAGACTTTCCCAGTTCTTGGAACTTTTTCCATAAGGTTCTTTGAAGTGAAAGTCTCATATTCAATTAGAAAAGTTTTCTCTGGCATGCGAAAGATTGGAAAACTCTGCAGATACACCAACAATCATTATGCTTTTCAAATTCAAGTGGTTATAAGGTGCACATTGGGCGGGGGTCAGAGCTTCCATTTTCTAACCAACAAAGTTACCTATTTCATCGGAAATTATCTGAATGAGTTGGCCAAGACTGACCCAATTGCGCCCCCGCCCATCCAACGCTTTCATCACCAGTGACTTATCACTGGCAGTTGGCAATCTGGCTATCTGGCGAAAGTGTCTCAATTTCTGCGCCATGCAACATGGAATCGCAATCCGATCCACCATCGGCCCCATATCAAACTCCATACCCATACCAAAAAAAAAAAAACCCAGCTGGCTTATCGATCGAGCTGCCTGCTCTTTGTGTTGCCCAAAAATGTTTATTTACTTTGACACGTTCAGTTGGCGTCTGCGATTGCTGTCGCTGCTCCGGCGGGTAAATCAAATGGAAATGGCTAGCGTATTTCCGTAAACGAGGCTGCAACTTGCCCCTTTTGGAGTCGTTTCCTTGGCCAACGTCTGGTCGATCAGTACGTAATTTGTTTATGGCAACAGTTGCCTCGATTAGAAGTCAGCGTTGACAGCACCACGGATGATTAAGTCTTGGAAGACATGGCGACATGTGTGGCAGCAGTTTTTGTGTTTGTTTTTTTCTTGCCGCCTCGTGGCAATTGGTGGCAACATGCGGCGACATGGAATAGACTGCCACACATTTCCACCCTAATGATTCTGACCCTGAACGAATTTGAAGTGGTTTCGGTCGCCTGCCCCTCGAAGACGTAAACACATCGATGCGGTAGCCGTCGCGTATTTATTTATGTAATTGCACCAAATGAGTTATATGCTCATAGTTCAGTTCAGTTGATGCCGTCTTGGTGGGAGATAGAACCATAGCCCGACTTCATCCGAATGAGGCAGATGGGGGGTATATATAGCACATAAATAAAATACGTTTTATTTAGATCTTACAATGGAATTTCATTGATTATAAGGAAACTTTACCCCTTCACCCAGTTAGTTTTAATTGCTTTCTAAATATTATTAAGGCAATAAAAGGGGTGTAACTAAAACAAAAAAAAACTGTTGGTGCTCGTTTTGAAATCGTATAATTTATTTATGCAAAAGTAGTCATGAAATATATTTTGAAATAAAAAAGTAGTTCATCACAGGATAGAAAAAAGGTTAGTTAAAAACTCAAAGATTGCCTGAGAGGTAAGTTGCAAATTTCTAGATGGGTCCATCCAATTCGGTGCAAATGAGAAAAAAAAAAACGTAGAGACCTTCGTCACCTAAAGACTCCAGATGACAGTCTCCCCGCCCATGTCCAGGGTGGTCCAGCCGAGGGCAGTAGCCATCAGCTGCTGCAGCTGGCGCAGCGGCACACCAGTCTTCTCCAGATCGGCGGCCAGGTAGCGGTACTCCTTCACTTGGCGCAGATCGCGCAGCAAGCGCCGGAACTCGGAGCCACGGATGAGGCGGACGGCGTTCGAGAGCTCCGAGTCGGAGGAGTAGAGCCGCAGGTACAAATCCCGAAGGGTGGCGCGGGGCAGGGCGTCACGGAGATCCTGGAGGAGTCCGCGGACTCCGGGGCGGCGGTTGGGCAACTTGCTGGTCGGTGGGTCGGAAATGTGAAGGTCGAGGAACACTCGCACGAACTCCGCGTAGTAGGTGGGATCCAGTTTGAGCCGCCGGCAGACATAGTTGTGGAGCTGCTGGTGCTGCTTGCTGGCCCTCAGCAGTTGGACTTGCGTCTTGAAGCCATCGCTGCGGAGCAACTTGATCAGCTCCCGAACCTGGGGATCCTCAACGGCATTGGCCAAGATGTTTTTCAGTTGGGAAGCGGGCAAAAGTGGACGAGCCACGCGAATGAGATTCGTTAGTCCACGCTCGGCACTGGTGGGGCACTCCTTGTTCTCCTTGGGCAGCAGGATATCCTTGGCTGTGGACTGCTCGGGAGTGGCTGTGGTGCCAACTGTCTTCTCGGTCACTTGCCGCGCAAAGCGTATATGCTCCTGTTCCTCCCACACGGGCAGCCAGTTGATCTTGTGGGCATCCTTTTCAATCTCCTCATCGGTCTCCGCGACTATGCCGGGTAGCTCTTGACCTTCATCTGGAAAGCCATGGACAGGGTAAAAGGTGGTGCTATCAGGGAGCTCCTGGAATATATTATAGTAGAGATGCGATTTTAAGTGGGGCGATAACCAAAAATACAAATAAATAAAGCACTGTATGCATGAGCACATTTAATTGTAGCAACATTGATTGCACAAGGATCAGTCTTACCTGGGACTCCTCGTACTCCTCCACCAGATGTCCTGCGACCAAAAGGAGGCAGCAACTGAATATGACCACCAATCGATGCATGATAAAATCAGTGCGAAACTGTGCCTCCTTTCGGCGTTGCTTTCACCTTTTATAGCACGCCAAGCACTTTATCTGATATTTGCCCAATTCATATTTACTCGAAATATTTCACAGGCAAATACATTCGCATTCAGAGCAAAGAATCAACAAGAACAGGAACCCGGTGCCCAAAATAAAAAGTGGAACGACCTTGTCGGGGGCTCATCAAAGAATACTCATCAATCTTTCATATTGTCAAACCATCATGGCCGAATTGCATCGTAAAACACAGTTTGCAGTGGAATAATCGGCGATTTTTATTGCTAGGATTTGTGAAGAGCTTCTTTTTACGAGTATAAGATATCCTTTTCCAGTTGGATTATAAGTTTTTGTGCATAACAGTGTACCCTTTTACTCTACCTAAATGTTATTCCACTTACCTATTAGATATATTATTTAAATATGGTCGAATTTAAAATCAACATCAACACTTAGCCCCACACTTATGCACATGGGCGATAAAGTCTGAATATCCATGGCCATTGTATAAGCGATTCCCATCCATCTTATGGCCCGTTGAGATTTCACTAGGCATCCAGCCAAACAAGTTAGTTGCCCCATAAAATCCCTTATATCCCATAAAAATCTTCACCAAAACACAATCAACTGAAATTTTATGTTAATCCCAAAAGCCCCGGCAACCTGAAGCATCTTCTTGCTAGATTGGGACCCGCTTCGCACAGAATGAATATTCATGTCTTTCGGGAATGGAGGCCGGAATATCCTTAGACGCCGCCCGGGGTTTTGCCAATTTCGATACGCAAATGTTTCGCTCATTGTCAACAACAGCGCAGAGATGAAGTGGCGGACTCTGAGGCGAAAATAAAAGTTATTCGTTCTAACAAAAGGGGGGATGCCCCGCCTAATGAGTCCCCCATGACTGCTGTGCAAATGATTTTTGGGGTTACGCTTTTAAATTTGCCGAAAGCCCCTCGAGCAGCAGATGCGGTCCTTGCCAAACTCGCGGTAATATATGTATGTACATTTCACTGGAAAATCCCCTTTAAAATGTGCTAGGCTTCAGCTCCTCCTGGACACAAAAACGGCTATAATTGTGGTGTATTTTAGAATGTTTGCTGCATTGACTGAATGTTTTCCGATTCCTTAAGTCGTGCGAAAAAGGCGTGGTCCCCTAACACCAATAAAAATGATTTAATTCCTCGTCTCGCGTTTTCTTCAAGTGTGCCATCAATCAACCGAATATCATTTTACTGGGCTACCCCTTCTTGGTATCCGAGATATTGTTCCCATTTTTGTCAGTTGTCGGGCGCCTATATATAGTCGAAACCGAAAAATCCATTAGAATATTGCCGCAGACAAAGGTCTTACCCCTCCACCCTGCCCCATGATTCGCGAGGGGAGTTTGTGGGACGGGAAAGTGCGCAAAGTACCTGTCTGGGTGGTAAGATATAATACCTGAGGAGTGCCAATCCCAAACGCTTTCCCACATAAACAAGCATTAGGGTACTCGGGCTTAGCTTGTGTGCGTGGCTAGCTGGAAAAGTGAGGAATGTGGGAGCGGGTGGATCCGGGCAGTCACGCAAGGGGTCAGTGGGCGTGGCGGGGGCAACGCCCAAGGGAGAACTAGTTTTGGGGAGCGGGGCAGTTGGACATGGGGATAACTCGCCCGATGCCAGACAGCTGGGTAAATATTTAGCACGACACGCCTTTTTTCTTTTGCACCCCTAATTGATTCAAAAGCGAAATTTTATCCGCATTAAAATGTGGAGACACACTGAATTGGTTTCGGGTACTGGGAAATTAGATCAGAAGGACGTGCATGGCATTTAATGGGCCCGCCCATCAATCCCAATAAACTTACAGCAGTCTCTGCCACAGATGAGTCAGCAAATTGCATAATTATCAACGCTTGAAGTTCACCATCATCGGGCGTTCAATCAATATGCAAATAAATTTGTTTTCATATCCGACAGCTATCTGTTGATGCTGACAATTATAGCAAGTGGAAGTACAAACACAAATATTAATAACCCCTAGCCAGAATCAATAAAGAATCTCACACTCATGTGGAAATTGGGCGAGACAAAAATTTGGAAATCAATGGTCAATGGCCAATGGCCTAAGAATACCCATTATTTGCCCAGATGCGAAAGCACTAATATGATATTATTTACAGTATCAAACTTAATAATTGGCACACATACACAGTAAGCATGTAAGTGCTAATTAAGTATCTATTCAGATGCTAAGTTTATGAGATTAAATTAGTTTAGCTATACAACAAAACAGTTTATGACATGTTTAGTATGCTGGATAATATGTAAAGTCTGAGAATTTGAGCATTGTAGGCGATATGCAAAGGATTTTGTATTAAATAATATCTGTTAACTAAGGATGTAGCCTAGCATCTGACTTTTATATAAAAGAACTACCAGCAAATGAATATATGACTTATAACGTTTATATGTGCAATGTGCAAATCATTCTTCAATCTTTATTCTTCATATCTCCGAATACATTCTTTTATTGAGCTCAAAGATACTTTAAGAATCAAATAAGCAGATTCCTTATCAGCACAGTTGAATTTGAAATGTCCAAGTTCGACCGCCGATCACAATTCGAAATGCAGCCCTGACGTCTCTCGCCTACGAACACTGGCTGCGGTGGTGGAAAACGTGAACAGCTGATAGCTCTGGCAGCCCTACGCAACACTAAACAGAATAACGAAAAGAGAGTACAGACGAAAAGCTGGAGAAAATTTGTTTCGCATTTTCATCCGTGAAACAAGATGTAAAGCGAGTGCATTTAGAGCCCAAAATAGTGAAAACTCACACGGGAAACACAATGCTAGCGACGGATAGCAAAAGTAAGTGACGGCCGCACGAAATAAGCCGCAAAATTGGCAGTGAAAATTTTCAAATTCGACCTGTCTGTTTGTGTGCGAAAGGGGCGGGTGGTGGGCGGAGAGTCAGTGCGAGAGTACGCGAGAGAGGAAGAAAAATCAATAAAATTGTCGTGAAGCGCGATTGACTCGAGCAAAACAAAGTGCGACACGAAAGAGAGCGCAAAGCGGACTGCGAAAAAGCAACAACAGAGCGGCCGTTAGCTGCCCCAAATGCGTTGGCCGAAAAGAGAGGTCAGATAGAAGGTACTTCAATGGGAGTTGGAGTAAACAAACAAGTGCGCAATAAGTAAACCCAGAACAGCTGTCGCTGCACAAAATGTAAATATTTCCCGAACACATTGGATAATAACCACTATCTGTTGATCGGCTGATCGCTATGTAGGCGTACGAATCGCATCGAGTCGAGTCGGCGGAAGAGGCAGAAGCAGAAGGCAACGTTCATTCACTCGCAAAAAGTAAATACTCGCGGCGAATACAATGATCGCACTTTTCGCGTGATTCACCTCCAGCGGTCGCTAATTAAGGCGACGGCAGCAGAAATAGAATAGCTGCGAAAACAAGCAATAAGCGAGCTGCACTGTGCGATGTTGTGATTTGAAAGCCACTTAATTGAAAGTGTTGGTGCTGGTGTCAGTGCTGTGCAAATAAATCGCCAGAATACCACACCGATGGACAAAGATACAATATCTACAATAAACAGATTCGATTGCAACATATGTTTAAATTCCAAGCAATGTGACGACGCATGGCAAATACGACACGTTTGAACTGAGACCCGTATAAAAGTTCTTAAAAACTGACTCGAAATCTTTTGTTTTAAGGCACAGCAGCACAGTCTAAATTTATGCTTAAAATAGTTTCAAGATACTAAGAAATACTTTTCTATATAATCTTTATAATCTAGACCCTTTTAAAAATGCATATTATTAAGCAAATGAATCAGATAAGTTGTCACAATTAATTATAACAACAGAAATAGTTAAACGCTTCGCAACAAAATGAATGACGTATCACCATTTCCATGTTTTGTGAAGGTATTTCCCTAATTTAGCCTCAATTTTCCCCTTTTCCAGATTAATCGCACCGCAAGTCAACAAACTCAAAGATGAATGTAATGCGAAAGCTGCGCGGAGCGGCGAGCGCAGGCAGCGTCAGCGGCAGCAGCAGTGGAACCTCCACGGCGAACAACAGTTCACCCGGCGGCAGCAGGAACGGCACGGATGTGGGAGCACCGACCGCCGCAAATGGACGGAGTGCGGAGGAGGCCCTGATGGACGCCCGCGTCCAGGTGAGCCTCAGCACGCTTAAGAAGCTCTTCAACGAATACACTCATCCGCGGGAGCCGCTGAGCGAACAGGAGCGCGATGGCAAGCTCTACGAGATGCTGCCCCTCTTCTGCAAGGTGAATGAATCAGTCGGTGTGAAGGAATTGGCTACTAACTCCGCATTCTTACAGGTCTTCAGCAGCTGCCCGGCAAACGACATGAGCGAAAAGTTCTGGGACGTGGTGGCCTTCTGCCAGCAAGTGTCCCGTCTCATGGTCAGCGAAATTCGCAAGCGTGCCTCCAACCAGAGCACGGAGGCGGCGTCCATTGCCATCGTCAAGTTTCTGGAGGTGGAAACCACCGAGGAAACCAGCAGCGGATGGATGCTTTTGGCCACACTCAATTTGTTGGCCAATGGAGACGTATCCCTTATACAGGTATGTTCCATTTGAAAATAATTTACGCCCCCACTTATAAACCACACCATCACTATTCCCTATGGTCAAAAAACATCGACGTTATGCTGAAATAAGCATTTACCGAAGTCAAAATTTTAATACTACTGATGTTCTAAGTTTGCCCAGTTTCATGTTTAGAAGAAGATTTGATGTCTGATCCCGTAGCTTCCCCATTAGTTATCTTTGGGTTGGGTGCATCTGGAACTGGTTGTTCCTTTTGTCCTGCATCGCTTGGCTTATGGAGTAACTCCGCATTGCTTAGAGTTCTGATCCGAGAATAGCTGGAACCCTGTTCCACCAGCAGAATCTCCGACTTCTCCCTTCTCTCGGTGTCTCCCCACAGGGTAGATCGCCGGGTTAGCCTGCGGTCCATTGCACTGGGTTTCACTGTGGCCTCGCTGCTCTGACTCGACCGATTTGAAGCGAGGCTTACAGTGCTTCTGTCCTCGATCTTGGCCCACAGGCTCGAGGAATCGCTGGAGCCGCGCCAGGCTGAGGCAGATCGTCGTGGTTTATTAGGCTCCTCTTCCATGGATGGACTGTACTCGGTGACCACGGGTGTGCTATCCGATTCACTGGTGGTTATTGTCGGCGTGGATAGAAAACTCTCCTCACTCTCGATCTGATGCAGTGAAAAGAACTTTTTACGCGCATCCCCAAGAAACTGCCACATGCGGGCTACAAAGTGTGGCTGCTCCACATCTGCGTTCGGCCGGAAGTACAGCGTCTGAGAACTGGCCAACTTATAGTAGCAACTGCAGCACTTGCACAGAAAGTCGTCCACTGGCTTGGAAAGAACAAACAGTCCGGTTGAACCAGACTCCGTTCCCTCAAAGTACGTACGGCCTGTCGCCTGACGTTTCCAGTCGCCGGGTTCCATGCGCATCAGCAGATCGAACACGTGGAACATGTGCATCAGGTACATGGTGCCAGTGATAAGTGCAGCGATGCTCTTCTGCTTGCAGTATGCGAAGTGCGGGTGTTCCAGGTACTCGATGGTGGAATTGATGGAAGCCAGGTGAGGATCCTCCATAGCGGTGCGCATTATCAGCACGCCGCAGAAGTAGTGCGACAGCACGGCACTCAGTGTGAGCAGAAGCTGGGAGGAGAGCACCGAACTCCTAGCCAGCATCAGCCGGAACGCACCTAGAGCGGCGAGTGCCGTGAAGGAGGAAAATGTGGCGCAGTATAGGATGACATGCGGAGTGCGCTCTGGCCAGTAGGAAGAGCCCCGTATGTGGAAAAACATACAAGCACTGCCCAGCACCACCTCGATGAGCTTAAAGAACACCCAAACCTGGTTCATTTCTCAGACTTACTATAGAATTCAAGTTGAAAATAGTTAGGTTTTAGTTTGGCAACTGATCAAAAAGGTTGTGCGTGAAAAAATGAATCTCAAAATATAGATATGTATATGTATATCCTCAGGGATTAAAGAACTTGCCTTGGGCTCTGGAGAACGGAAAACCATGTGTAATATATCGCCTCTTATTGATCCATTCTAGGTTATGACTGCTGCAGCGGTTCCCTCTACTTTAGTCAAGTGTTTGTATTTGTTCTTCGACCTGCCCATAGTTGAGGACGATGAGCCTTCAGCTGACGGAGGGGCAGTGAGTGAATTTAATGCCCACGAAAGACGGACGCTTCTGCAGAAGGTGTTTGTGCAGCTGCTGGTCAAGCTGTGCTCGTATCCCTATCCCGCTGAGGAACTGGCCCGCATGGACGACTTGACGCTGCTGTTCTCGGCCATCACATCGCCATGTCCCATCCATAACATTGTGTGGCGCAAGAACGCTGCTGAAATCCTGACCACAATATCAAGGAATGGTCTAACCGATGCAGTCGTTAGCTATATACATTGTAAGCATGTCGGACTGAATCAGTATAACTTCATATATGTATTTTCTAATTGTTTCTCTGTATTTTCTTATTTAGCCAAGGGCTGCATGGCACTTTGCGTGGACAATATGCAACGCCTGACGTTTGGAAATCCTTTGGAGATCGTTGAAATGTTTGTCACGGTGTTCTGTTTTCTCAAGGACTCTAGCCAGGTATCCCAGATTTTGATGGATGATTTTCGCGCTTCTCAAGGTTACGTGTTTCTTAGTGATTTTCTACTCAAGTAAGAACAATAGTTATCTTATAAAGCACTTCCTAAAAAATATTTATTTTCAGGTTTGACAACAATCGTAGCCAATCGTTGGAGATTCAAGCCGCCATTCGAAATCTGGTTCTGATGATCTCTTCGTTGTGCATGTGTGGCTTCTACGAGCTCCGACCGCCAGCCTCGCAGTTCAATACGGCCTTTAAACTGCAGAACTTCCAACTCCCACAAGCAACCTCCCGAGAGACATGCGTGCGAAATGTGTACGCCTTCCAGGTGCTGCAGAACGTGTTCCTTAAGTCAACGACGCCTGCGCTCTGCTGCACGATTCTGGACGCCATTTCGCGGGTATACCATTCGGAAAATGCCAACTACTTCATCCTAGAATCGGAGCAAACGCTTAGTTCGTTCGCAGAGCGAATCCACATGAAAAGCCCGCAAATACAGGAAAAATTCTACGATCTGCTGGAGTTCATTGTCTTCCAACTGAACTTCGTGCCATGCAAGGAGCTGATCAGCCTTTCGCTTTTGCTTAAGCACAACCAGTCGACGTCCTGCAGCATTCTTTGCTTAAAGACACTGTTAAACATTCTCCGTCACAACACTGTATTCAAAGATGTCTACCGCGAAGTGGGCATTCTGGAGATCTTTGTTGGCTGTCTTACACGCTATGCAGCTCATGTGCAGAAAATTACCAAGGGAGACGAGTCGGTGGTGGTGGAGTTGGAAAGTGAAGCGGAAGAAGAACGCTTCGACACGCTTGGAAAGTATGTTCTGGAGGCCCTCACCATGCTACTAGGAGGTGGTGCCAGCAACAATGCGCAACTCTTTCGTGAGTACGGGGGCGCTAAGTGCGTCCATGAGTTGGTGAAGTTCAAGCATTGCCGACCACAGGCTCTCGGAATCGTAAGGGAGCTGATTCTGTCCGCAGGTGGAGACGACGACATGCTGCACATACTCTCACTGATGCACAGCGTCAGCCCACTACAAGTGGAGTTTAAGATTCAGATACTAAACATGTTGCTGGGCTGCCTGAAAGACTCTCACCGCACACGGACCGTCTTCCGCAAAGTGGGCGGATTCGTTTACGTCACCAGTGTGTTTGTATCTCTGGATGGCAGCATGGCCCTTCCTCAACCGGACATTCCACAACAAGATCTCATTCTGCTACTGCAAATAGTCTTCCAGACGCTAGCCACCGCTATGAGATTTGAACCGGCCAACGCCAAGTTCTTTCACCAGGAGATTAGCAGCAGCTCTTTGTGCGACACACTTCGTCTGCTGGGATGCTTTGGGGGATCGTGTGCCTTACAGGATTACACGGGCACCTATGAGCCGCAGCAGTCGCTACTCAAGTATTATCATGAGATTTTCAGCGGAGATATTCTAAGCGTCAGGTAAGTTTTAAGCCAAATGTACTCCTTAGATTATTATAATCAGTAAAATTTGTTCATTTTCGCAGTTTCTCTGAAGACGTTCCATACCCGCTGTCGTACGTGTGCATCGTATTTCGGCTGCTATATAGTATTGCCTTGGATAATTTTGAGGCTCCAAATCTAAGCGGCATTATCACACTCTTCAGCGATCCTCCGGCAACTTTGCGATCGCCGAGTAAAGAGCTGGCGCCACCCGTGCACCCCAGCCAGCTGAATCTCACGCAGCCCACTCCCGAGCCTAGGATAGTGCACCCAGGTGTGGTTCTCTGCATGCTTCAGCTGCTCCCCGCCGTGGAGTACGACTCGGCTCCTCTGCAGGCGGTGCAACTGCAAGTATACCTAAGCGAAATCATCAAGTCCTTGGTGCGAAGCGAACGCAACCAGCAGATAATGTGTGACCACGGTCTGGCAGAGAAACTGCTGAAGCTGACTCGAAGAGCACTGGCGGAGGAGGCGCATCCGTTGCACGTGCCAATGCAGTACATTCTGGAGCGTCTTGCCGCACAAGCACTGCAACCGACCGAATTGCGCCAGTTCCTGCGGCTGGGTGAGCCCCTCTCGTGTGCGGATATAGATCTTCAGCAGCCATACAAGCTGGGCGGTCCCGTTCCGCTGACTCGTATCAAAACTCTAGTATCTATGACAACGCCGCGTGACTTCCGAGCCCACGGTTCGAGCACGCTCCCACCCTTCGTGGAGCTGGACATGTCTGCCGAGGGATTCGGTTGCTTGTACCTGCCTTCACTGGCGCCCCAGGCAACGGCCACCGCTGGTGGAACAATCGATGCAAACAGCATTGGGGGCATCGGGGCTGGCGATCGCATATTTCCACCACAAACTGGACTTACGTACTCCACCTGGTTCTGTGTTGAAAAGTTCTCAGATCCTAAGACGGACCCTCACTGCGTTCGGCTTCTTACTTTGGTTAGGACTATCCACAATCCACGCGAGGAAAATCTGGCATGTTTATCGATTTTGCTTTCCGCGCGAGACAAGGCGATCGTCGTCTCAACCCAGGAGACCTTGGTCACACCCAGAAAAAGTAAGTATTATCATTCTTGGCTTTCGGCTCGAAATGTAATGCCCATCTTTCTAGGTATCGGTGACTGGGAACCCGAAGGATCGGATGATGGTATCGCTCGCATTTGGTGTCCTGATCTTTTGCACGAAGGACAGTGGCATAACCTGGTCGTTGTGCTCAACCGAGCCGTACTGAAAAATTCGAGTTTGTTCCTCTACTTGGACGGGGTTCCAATGCATACTCAAAAGCTGCACTATATTGCCCAGCATCCCGCAGCGGGAAACGCCAGTTTGACGTCACCCACGCAGATTTTTGGGTACATCGGTACGCCACCAATATGGCGGCGTTACTCACGTCTGTGTTGGAAGCAGGGCGTTTGCCACCTTATCGAGGATGTGCTCACCCAGCAGACGGTCCAGACAATATACCAACTGGGACCACACTACATGGGCTCGCTGCAAGCTCCGCAGCTTGGCAAGCAGTCGGAGTCATTGGCGCCTTTGGTGCCAGAGGATCGCGTCCTCCTGGGTCTAAATGCTAAAGCGGTGTCCAAGCTGACACTTGTTAAAATACGTAAAGTTTACAGCCGAGCGGACAACAAAAGCATTGCCAAGCAGCTGAACATGAACTCGCACGAGAATGCTACGCCCATCAAGTAAGTAGAACCAATGATTGATATACGCTAAATTAGTGGGTGAAACATAAGTCTCATATCTGTTCATCTGTTCTTTTAGAATTCTGCACAACTCTGCTGGACACCTTGCAGGTGCTGGACGCTCCCTTGGCGGCGTGGTCGTCGGTTATCTGGGCGTCAGAGTATTCAGTCCGCATCCCGTCTCAGCAATGATCGACACAGTTGGTGGCTGCAACGTGCTCCTGGGCATCATCGCCATGGCTCAAGACGTAGAGTCCTTATACGCGGGTGTCAAGGCTTTAACATGCGTGGTGCGGAGCAATCGCGCTGCCCAAGCGGAGATGGATAGGAAACGATGCTACCAGACATTGGGCATGTTCTTCAAAAAGAAAAAGCATCTGCTAAACTCGCACATTCTGCACCTGACCTTTGGTCTGGTAGGCACGGTGAACAGCGGACAGGATATGTCGGCTATCCCAAACGTGACGGCCTTCCAAGATCTTTTGTGCGATCTTGAGATTTGGCATAATGCACCCAACGGACTCCTGCGCTCCCTGCTAGAGCATCTACTGGAGTTAGTAGTGGAGTCCAGCGACAAGAAGCAGAATGTAAAGATCATGCGCGATCTGCAGCTTCTAGTGAAATTGCTGCACATAATCACTCAAATCCAAGACCACTCGACACGAGAGATCCTCTTCAGTCTGCTGGAAACTCTACTAGGCGGTCAGCCAAGGCACACCGATCTATTGCTTTTCGGTCAGTATGTGGCGGCCAAGCTGCCACAGGCCCATTTTGGAGGCTTGGAACGCGCCGTGCTGCTACCCAGCATGAAAAATCCAGCCGAGGATCAGGATGGTGGCGTGGCCCAGAACATATACCTACGAAATCGCTGCCTGTCGCTGCTCCACGGACTGCTATTCACACCGCGAAACACCGTTAACTATGTTATCTGCGACGACATTTCCAAAACATTGGGCATGGATTGGTTGCTACTCTTCATGCAACCGCACGTCCACTTCACCACTGTAATCATAGCAGTGCGCATCCTGGTCGTAATCTGTGCCAACGAAAGTTTTCTTGTGCGCTTCCGGGATGCCACACACAACGGCGGTTACCTTCGGTTTACTGAGATGGTTTCACAGCGAAAGATGCTGGGTCTTGGTGCCCAGCAACTTAACCAGCGACCGACAAATGGCACTGGTACAGTCATTGTAGCCACGCCACAGAACACCATACAGCATCTGCCCACACAGATCGCAGGAGAGGTTCGTGCTGCTGCCTTAAATATACCAGGTGGGTGCATAACTTTATTTGAAGCAACGTGCAAAATAATATTATTTTTCATCCACATATTAGGTTTCCAGCTTCTTGAATGGCTAATGAATCATCACCTGGACGTTCCGGAGCTGTACTTCCTAATTATCGCCCTGATTATGGGACAGCCAGTAAAGGTGTTGGCTACAGAGCACACAAAGTTCGACCTTGACCGCGTCTGGTCGTTCCTCTGGGGAGCTCCGGTCTCCGCCAACACGCAGCTGCCAAAGCTGAACATTTGTCCCGAAGGCGTATGTGTACTCCTGGCAATGGTGCGTGGAATCGTTCATGGCGGGGAGTGCGCTCCATGGTTGCACAGCCACCCAGAGACGATTATCCAGCTCCTTTTTAGCCTGTACCAAAACCTTACAGACTTTGCGCCTGTGATGATGACGGGCGATGTGGTCACCTCGCTAGTAGCTGTGCTATTTCCGTTGGCATCACGTCCTACTGACTCTGAGCCGAACAGTGGAGCATCGACACCCACAGACGACACGGGAAGCAGCTTTGCATTGCCACCGCCGGAAACGTTTCATGGAGCTCCGCAGCCCAAGCTAACCGCTCATCCAGTGTGTAATTGCATTATCGACTTCCTGCGCGTTATCGTCGTGGACTCTCTCGGCTTGAACATGCAGGGTAAACCTACTCCGGTCATCGATCTCGTGCTGGACGCCGCCCCAGAATCGGCAGAGCTACCACTCCAGGTGCAGTATCAGACGCAGATAATCATCGCCCTAATGGATCACCTGCTGGCCGCCGATGTGCTTGTAGGAGAACAGGCAGCGCTCCCGCTGGTGACTCTCTTGCAGAGCCAAATGCAACACATCGCCCCAAACGTGTTTTACCTAACCGCCCGCATCGTGGATAAGCTGTGGCAGGGGTGCCTTGCCCGCAATCCACACGACATTTTCGATTTTGTCATAAAGCTGATCGTACAGGCCAAGCGGCGGTCATCGTCGTTGTCGTTGGAGCATCTCCATCACTCGCTGAATCGCAGCATTCTCTTCCTGCTCTCCCGCCCCACCGATGACTCGCGCGCTGATCAGATGAGCGTGCTGGAGGCGCTGCACAAGATCATTCAGCACCGCCTGCTCATTTTCGGAGCGGGCAACCACGAGCTGGAATTCATTGGATGCCTCACATACTGCTTGCTCCAGTTGACTGCCGATATGAAAATTATTTTGGAGCCAGCCACCAGCCGAAACACCACATGGCACGTAAATCCGCAGACTGAGACGGCAGAGCCCAAGGACGAGGATCTCAACCAGTTGCAGGGCAGGAATCTGATCGTTGGCGCTGCTTTTCGTGTTTGGGAGGAGCTATACGTATGCAAGAAGCCTGCCATTGAGGAGGTATTTAAAGTCTCGCTGACATCCCCACCGCCGAACTCCAAAGCACCTGATTTGCAGACCACGCGAGAGCAGGTAATGGAGCTGGCCTCCAAACTATGGTTCAATTATGTGGAGGCGGAACGTAAGGCCACCTATCGTGCGCCCTGGGAGCTGCACACCCAGATCCAATCAAAAATCCAGAAGGTTACTGGTGGCCTCTCCCGCTTGACCAGCAGAACTAAAACCAAAAAGGAGGAACTAGTGCGAACCAGATCGACCTTAACTCGCGAGGCCGCCTATGAGTCCACTGGCATCCACGTGCAGCTCATTAAGGATCTTTTGGATTTGCGTGCGAAGCAGTACCAGCAGATGTTGCAGCACACGCAGCGCTACGTCTACCAGGACTGGGTGCAGTCGGAGATGGAGCTAACTCGGGAGCGGGGTCTTTGGGGACCCACTGGCAGCTGCTCACTGGATAAGTGGATTTTAGACACCACCGAAGGACCCCACCGCATGCGCAAGAAAACGATGCGCAATGATGTCTTCTATCTGCACTATCCTTACAGACCGGAGTTGGAGCTTGCGGACAATCGGCAGCTGAAGTACAAGGTGGCCTCCAGTCTGGACAGCAAAACGTACGCGCTGCACGGACCGCAACAGCCTCGTATACTGGCCGAGGCGGCGGAGCACCATGCGATGCAACAGCAGAGTTCTCTAGAAGCAGTGCACTCGCATCGTTTGGAGACCAGCAGTTCGACATCAACGCCACCACCCATGGTTTTGCCTAAGCTCGTGGGACACGGATCAACGCCCTGTCCACAGGAGTCGGTGGACGGCAATGCACCAGAGGATGACGAAGAAGAGGAGGATACTTCGATGACGAGCGATAATGAGACCTTTTTGCGCCTACTAGAGGAGCAGGAGAAGATTAGCTTCATGTTCCGTTGTGCAAGAGTCCAAGGACTAGACACCTTTGAAGGACTTCTGCTGTTCGGCAAGGAGCACTGTTACATTGTGGATGGCTTCACGTTGCTGAAGAACCGTGAGATTCGTGACATTGACACCCTGCCGCCAGGAGCTTATGAGCCCATCATTCCCAACTCGGGTGGAACCTCTTCGACAACCTCGCGGGCAGTAAGCCACAAGCTCAGGCAGTGCTCGAAATTCGCATACGAAGAGATCCGGGAAGTGCACAAGCGTCGCTACTTGCTTCAGCCTATCGCTCTAGAAGTATTCTCCGAGGATGGACGGAACTATCTACTGAGCTTTCCCCGCAAGGTGCGCAACAAGGTTAACCAGCGTTTTCTGGCCCTCGCCACTGCCCTGAACGACAACGCACAGCAGTCCGTGGCGGGACAGAAGCGCACGGCTAGCGTGGAGCAAACAGCTGGCATCTTTAGCGGACTGATAGGCGAGACCTCGGTGACCCAGCGATGGGTGCGCGGAGAGATCTCAAATTTCCAGTACCTCATGCACCTGAACACACTGGCCGGGCGCAGCTACAACGACCTGATGCAGTACCCCGTCTTTCCCTGGATCCTAGCCGACTACGATTCTGAAGAGTTGGATCTGACCAACCCAAAAACCTTCCGAGACTTTTCGCGCCCAATGGGCGCCCAAGCCGAGGAACGCTTGGAGCAGTTCCAGAAGCGCTTCAAAGAGTGGGACGATCCGCATGGCGAGACACCACCATACCACTATGGCACACATTACAGTTCTGCGATGATCGTGTGCTCGTATCTGGTGCGGCTGGAGCCTTTTTCGCAGCCATTCCTCAAGCTGCAGGGTGGACACTTCGACCTTGCGGACCGCATGTTTCACAGCATAAAGGAGGCGTGGCTATCTGCCTCCAAGCTGAACATGGCCGACGTCAAGGAACTCATCCCGGAGTTCTTTTACCTGCCTGAGTTTCTCAGCAACTTTAACAGCTTCGATCTGGGTACCAAGCAGAATGGCGAGACACTCAACCACGTTATCCTGCCACCGTGGGCCAAGCACGACCCCAGAGAGTTCATCCGGCTTCACAGAAGTGCTCTGGAATGCGACTATGTCAGCCAGCATTTACATTTGGTAAGCTCATATGGATACTAATCAGTTCAGTGGAGACCTTTAACGACATGTATTGCAGTGGATTGACCTAATCTTTGGCTGCAAGCAACAGGGACCAGCCGCCGTTGACGCAGTGAATGTGTTCCATCATCTCTTCTACGAGGGCAACGTGGACATCTACAAGTAATCACCACAGTCTTCACTATTTGTTCGCAGAAAATGGAACTATATTTTCTTTGTTACTTTACAGCATTGACGATCCACTTAAGAAGAACGCCACAATTGGTTTCATAAACAATTTCGGTCAGATTCCAAAGCAGCTGTTCAAAAAGGCGCATCCTGCTAAAAAGATGGGCGGCTCTCGTCACTCTGCGTTGATAGATCCTACATCTCTGATTCAGGGTAATAGCACAGTGCTGCAAACAGATCGCCTGTTCTTTCACAACTTGGACAACCTCAAGCCCAGTCTGCAGCCCATCAAGGAGCTGAAAGGTCCAGTCGGTCAGATCTTGCAGCCAGACAAGACGGTATTTGCCGTGGAGCAAAACAAGGTAATGATGCCGCCTTCGTACACGAAATACATTGCCTGGGGCTTTGCCGATCATTCGCTCCGCGTGGGACTCTACGACACGGACCGGGCATCCTTCGTGTCCGAGGCATCGGCACAGAACTCGGGAGAGATCCTGACTTGCGCCTGTCCAAATGCCAAGATGATTGTTACAGCTGGCACCAGTTCCGTGGTGACGATTTGGAAGTTCGATGCGAACCGAAAGAGCCTTGCCGTTAAGCACTCGTTGCATGGACACACTGACGCTGTGACGTGTCTAGCAGCCAGTGCTGCCTACAATGTCATCGTCTCCGGATCGCGGGATGGCACAGCCATCGTCTGGGACATGACACGGTTCACTTTTGTGCGCCAGTTGCGGGGTCATGCTGGTGTAGTGGCTGCTGTTTCTATCAATGAGCTGACCGGGGACATTGCCACCTGCTCAGCCACCTGGCTTCACGTGTGGTCCATCAATGGCGATGCCCTAGCTATGGTCAACACATGTGTGGGCAGTGCGGATCGCATGCAGCAGATCCTCTGTGTGGCCTTCTCCCAGATCCGAGAGTGGGACCAGCAAAATGTCATCATAACTGGCTCCACCGACGGTGTAGTTAGGGTGAGTGTGTGAACAGTTTACAATAAATGGAATAAATCAATGGTCTGTTTACACGCAGATGTGGTCTCTGGAGCATACACAAGTGCCCATCGATCGCAAATTAAAGCGAGGCACGGAGGTATCCTCACAGGACAAACCCGACAGCGTCTCTTTGGAAGACAAGGACAATAAGGACGACAAAATGAGCCTCATGAAGCAAATTAAAAGCCTTTCCCAGTCGGAGGAAGAAATGGGTGAGTTATTTTAATGTGTATACCTTTGATACTAAGACTACCTGATACTATTTCTTCAATTACAGAGATTGTTAAATCCGCCTCGGAAAGTAGCATTTCGGAGGCCTCACAACATAGCCATGGATCTAGTAAGTCGGCTGAGACAGGTCCCAAACCTGAGCTGCAGGGTGAGCGCAGGAAAAGTTCAATTTCTGGAGCAAAGTCCCTGCACGAAATGAAGTCTGCCACTGTAGAAGGCCAGAGCGGCAGCTACGATCCCAAATCCAATGAAGGTAGGAAAGCTTTTTTGTTTGAATGATCTAAACTAAGATCTTACGTTTTTCCAGATGAACATTCTATGCGGCCGAGCAAATCAGATACCAGCCTCACTGACGGGTTCGTTGTAATAGACAATGACAGGCATAGAGGCGATCAGATTCTTAGAAAAGGTACGTTTTAAGTTAATGCTGTGCGTATGTAAATGAGTTCTCATATTTTTATTTATTTCCCTATATTCAGGTTTCAGATGGCAACGTCAATTAATGTTCCGATCAAAGCTAACCATGCATACGGCATACGATCGTAAGGACAATGCTGAGCCAGCCAGCATTACAGCATTAACAGTGTCGAAGGACCATAAAATTTTATATGTCGGTAAGTGTCGCCCAAAAAGTATACAAAATATACAAAAATATGGAATTTAATTAAAATGTTTGAACATTTTCAAGGCGATGCACGCGGGCGCATCTTTTCATGGAGCGTAACGGAACAACCTGGTCGCGGAGTGGCTGATCATTGGCTGAAGGATGAGGGGGCGGATCAGTGCGTCAAATGCCACGTCAAGTGAGTTGTTGAAAATAAAAATTTTATAATATCAACTTCATAAGCACATAAACTTTACCTTCATTAACAAAAATACGTATACCCCATTATCAAATCATTACAGATTTACACTCTATGAGAGAAAGCATCATTGTCGCAACTGTGGCCAAGTTTTCTGCAACAAATGCAGTCGCTTCGAGTCGGAAATTTCGCGTCTTCGCATCCTGAAGCCAGTTAGAGTGTGCCAGGCATGCTACAGTCAACTGCGCACGAACTCGTTGGACAATTAGGAAAATTATGTGGCACGCAGACACAAGTAACCAATCGAAAGCTATCCATAATAATGTTTTTATTAGTTAATGTTATACGTAGTTAGGTTTAAAGCTTTTATTTATTCTTTCGACCCAATCTTGTATCCAAATCAAGTTAAATTGACTTCAACCAAAGGCTGTTATATGATTTTACACTTTATTTTACATAGTTTAAATCGAATTTTTTATGTACACAATCAAAGTTGCAATATAATTTATATATTTATTTATAACTATTTATTAAACACGCGTTAAACCATAATAAATGTTGCTTATACATACATCGCAAGCATTGACAATTAATAGTTATGTAATGCAGATGTAAAAACCCTCTAAATACTAACTATTTACTGAGACTTTCGAAAAGTTGCCAGCGCACAAAACTCAAATGGAAGCTTGAAGATTACCGTAGTGATACACAGAAAGGCGTCAGTCCACACCAGCTAAATCAATAAAAAATCACAAACTAAGCACCGCCAGTTATATCAATTAAATAGTTAACTCAAACACTTCTCTAGCAAATAAAACCAAACACATCACAAAGGATATCCCCGCACCTTTTGCGGGAACGGAACACGTTTTAGCACACAACAATACAACCTCACACTAAACTAATGGCAAGTAGGATTTCTCGACATTACTTATAAAGAGCATAGAAGTAAAAGCAATTCAAAAATGTATTACGTAGGTCACGACATCTAAGAGCAATATTTCTTATTGCACTTAAATTTAACATGAACTACACAAGGAAAATTGGAAAAGTTAATGTATAGAAATGAAATGAGAATGTGCTGTTTTCGGAAGCAAATTTCGCAACCATTCAACTCCTTCCATCGATTACCACACGAAACACCCAAATACTAAATTATTGTAAATATGAAGGTCACATAACAATGAAAAACTCTAAATATAAGATAAAGAAATTAGATAAATCTATCGGTAGCGATTGTAGAAAAAACATTCCGTATTTTGTAGAGAATCTACATGTTGCATTGATAATAATTTACAAATATAACATATGGGTGGCTGTTAATATGTAAATGAATGTTGTGGCAGGAGCAACAAATGCAATTCCATTTCCCCCGTCTGTTAACTCAATTCCCGAACTCTATCCAAAGAATGCGAAGCACCAAAGCCAGAGCAAATGTAACTTTATACCCCACACAAATTATACGGCTCAAAGTTCTCAAATGTGTTAAGCGAGTATCTCAAATCAGAAAGGAAAGTGTTAAGTAATCAATACCCAGCCACAGTTAGTGCAATACGAAGAACACCACAACACCCAGGGGCAACCTGTCCCAGCATAACAAACTACATACATAACTATAAAGAATCGTAAACATAAAAATATATATTTATTGTTAGTGTGTGAGATAGAAAGCATACATATTACGGCATGCGAAGTTTGAAAAATACAATTTAATAAAGTGAGCTATGTTAACACACAATGCAGCGTTTTTATTTACAAAAATCTGTGTATGCAACTTTAATTTTCTTGTTCGTCAGAGATGATGGAAATATGTTATGCGTGAATGAAAATGTCCGAGTTGACCAGCAGATCCGCGTCCTCTCGATTGGGATGTGACATGATGTTCACCTAATCTGGTTCCTGTGTGCAGCTATTCGGGTAAGATGAGCGTGGAAGTCCATTCGCAGGCGTTCAGTTTGCAGGGCTGGGAAGCGCCAACTCTTGGGTGCTAGCGTCCACCATACTGCCAGTCGGGATTGAAGCGCGACTTTGCGGACGAACACCGTCCGCCGGGACAACACTTGCCGCCAGGACAACTCGGCTGGCTGGGGCCTCGCGTGCCGCAGCCACTACCACCCGCCTCCATACGGCGGCATTGGCCACCTGGGCAGTTGCCACATGAGCCGCAGTTGCCGCTTCGCGGACTCTGCGAGTAGTAGCCGCCGTTGTTACCGTAGAAGCCGTCCATGCTCACTGAAATCTTACTGTTAGCACATTATTGGTATTATTATTATTACTTAACATACCTGACACTTTTGTATGGAAAGCAGCCTTTTAATTTTTATAAAAAATAGGTGTTTCTTTTTATTTCTTACTGGACGGACTTCCGATTTGTTTGAAAGGGCCGAATGGAATGAACAACTGGCAATGCAAAAGTCGACAGGCAGAGAAATAAAATCCCCAAGCCTCCTGCGTCTTTCGAACTCCAGTTCGAACTGAGCAGGCGCAGGCGCAGGTTTTCCGGAAAGTGGTGAGTTTTCCTTGCCTCGGGGGCGTGGCCTAGCCTCACACACACACACGAACGCGGCAGAAACCAGGACGAGTCGGGGTTGTTGGAGCGAAAGAGAGCGAGCACAAATGCTGATGGGGTGGGGTGGCATAGAAAAATGCGACTTCTTGATGCCGCAAATTTGCCATGTGTGCGGAGAGGGACGGGCAGCGGAGTGGGGATGGCAGGCAGCGGGTGGTGGGTGGTGGCTGTTGGGTGGTTGAGTTACGACCGACGGCGACGCTCACGTCGTTGCTGCAAATGACTTTGCGTTCTGACTGGTTAATATAACCGCAGGATCGCACTCGGGAAGGGGGGTGGAGGGGGACTGTGCGTTGGGGGGGCTGCCTTATATACGACCGGTGGGCCGGCCCCTGGGAGCAGAGTCAGCCAAATGGGCTGTGTAATGGACACGGGGCTTATCCTGAGACCCACGCCGAATCGACTTACAAGACTCCACCCTCTAAGCCGAGTGTCATGTGCCAGAACGTCTTGCTGCGCGGTTGTGTGGGTGAGCTCGGAGCTCACCCCCCCTGCTCACACTGTCGCAAAAGTCACTTCAATTTGGATGAGAGTCAGTAAATCAACCCCTATCAACATACCAACAACCGACCGAGCTGCGATTGCGATTGCGATTTCGATAGCCATAGCTATAGTTACTCCGGCCACCAGTGCCGGCTGGAGAAACGCCATTGCGATTGTGGAGTCCCAAAAACCCAAAAACACTACCACTCGCACCGAATCATGTGCAGGAATAGATGTCTGAGCGCTCTACATCCTATCCACACAACGAATGCTACCGAGCTATATGGATCCTTACCTTCTGCTGGCGATAGTTTCTGTGCAGCAGTAAATAGTAAAATAATACACTATTTCTATTGCCTACAAGTCACCAAATCGAGTAATACTCTATCCTTAAATTTGTAGCATTATATCCAATTCAAGATGCATGCAAAACAGACAATGAAATTGATTTCGAATAGCTGAAACTAAGCATAATAAAAGTATTAATACCCTTTCTAGTTGAACATATATGTATATCCTCTGTTTAGTGTTTCATTTTGTGATACACTGTTTTAATATATTAGCGATTTCACAAATTTAAGTTAATTCCGCACCAATTTCGTCTAAACATCCTTAATCGAAGTAATTTGCAGCAGCCCTTCGCTGCGATTATCAAATGACTCGTTAGGTTAAATGTACCCAAACGTAGCGCCCTTTCGTCGGAAGAGGAGAGGTCCTGACTTTAGAACTAATAATCCGACAGCCTACAAGCGCCGGATTGCGCCAAGCAAAGAGCAAAAAGTGTAGAAAAAAGCGAGAGAAGCCAGGAGAGCTGAGCATCTCTGCCGACGAAGGATGTTTGGCAAGTACAGGAGCTGGCACAGGAGCAGGACATCCGAGGGCAGGCTGTGGGAGCAGGACGGCGCCAGCACATACCAATACAATGTCGCAGCCGTTCCACGGCTAGCTTTTCGTCATTCTTGACATTTTGTGGTGAATTGTCGAAAGCCACAGGATATGTGCGCCAGTGTGCGTGCCGAGCGCCGCTGCGCTTGTGTGCGTGTGCAGCTGGTTGGGTGGCCAGTGTGTTGGTGTGTGTGCGTGTTGGTGAATGGGAAAAAACAAAAATGGTGGACGGCAGGAAGTCCCCTCATTTGCTGTAATCGCATCAGACCGGGGCACTGAAAAAAGGGCGTTTTCCGGTTGGTTACCCGCCACTCCTCGCTCTCCTCCCTCGGCTCTCTTTCGCACTCTCTTCGAGGACTTCACACCGACATGGGAGAGTGAATGGGTGGGTGGTTCTATGGGTGGCTGGGTGGTTGGGTGGCTGGGCTGGTCGGTCGCTTTTGGTCCACTATCAGGGGATGAAATGTAACATTTGGTAGCTTTTCGTAAATTTTCGACTTTCGTTTGGTCTTCCTTTTTTTTTTTTTTGTTCTGTTTGTTTTTGTTCGTTTTTGGGTTGTCGGCTCTCGACTCTCGACACTCGATTCTCGGCGAGCGCGCCGCTTTTCATTTTCCCAACTCAACTGGGGTTTTCGCTTTTCCGTTTGTGGCTTTGCTGGGGGAGGCGGGGGGTGAGTGGTTGGGTGTGGGATGGCGGGTGGGGGTGGCTACTGCCTTTGGCTTGGCTCGCCCTCCTGTCAAATTGACTGCAAAAAAGGACCTCTCCTTGGCAGCTTCACTTTCGTAATTGGCGGTCTGTTCGCTGCTGGCTCTGCCAGCCTTAGCTTCCCGTTTCATTCGCAGTTGGTCCGTCAGCCCAGGCGATCCGCATTTGCGTACGCAGCAGGTTTCCGATTTCAGAACTCTGATTCCAGCGGCAGCGAATCGCGTCGGCAGCTGAACATCTCAAAATATTCTAAAAATTGCAAGTGACATTGTGAAACTAAGATTGCTAACAAATCGCCATATAGTCGCGCACTATTCTCCATTCAAATTTAAAGTGCGCAGCGCGGAACATAAATCGTAGCAAACTGGATACGTTAGGCTTCAAATACTTCCATCAACGGAAAATGGGCACAGGTACGAAATGCGTCGGAATTTTCAATTTACCCCTAGTGGAGATACCGTCGGCAATTGAAAATATGTTTTCTCACAAATCATTTATGAGTGTCCACATTAGTCAGCTTGATAGCCTCAATCTAAAGTAAATAAGCAATGACTTACATTTTTGTAAAATTTGTAAAAATTAGCATTGGCTCTTAAATGAGATTAAAATGTTGTCATAGTGTTTCCCACAAGGCAGTAACGATACATGTGCTTATTGTAAACCCAAACAGTATTCGTTTATAATTCATAAAAATTAGTAAGCTCAAAGAGGTAAACGACATCCGAGTCTCCATATTCTTTGGAGCAAAAACACTTAGAACGTTTATACGTTTACGTTTATTATTTCGTTTATTATTATTACGTTTATTTCAGAAAAAATGTATCTGGCTTACACAATTAGATGCATAGTTCTGTACTACAAAAAATTTGTTCACTTTCCCACTACCTTTAACATTTGTGGTTGTCTGCAAATTGTTTCATGTTTTAAAATTTCCTACATTGCCCCAACAGCTTCGATTGGAACAGTTGAATTGATAAATAAAAAAGCTCAAAACTTTTTAAGAATAAAATTCAATTTTAAAATATTGTTTTATAAACCGTCTAACCTTTTTACATCCATATAAAGAATTACCCGTAATAAAAGATTGATAATAATTGTTATTAAGTCATAAAAAGTAGAAAAGTATTACATTTCCTAGTTTTCCTAGTTCAAGAAGCCATTGGCGTGCTAATAAAAATGGCACAGCTAGATTGTCACTTACAAAAGCCTTTCACTTCGGTTTTCGATCTTGATCCAATTATGGAATTAGTGAATTCGATTTCCTGTTGGTCTTCCACGTCTCTCTGATTTTGAAATGACCTATTCTGAAGCTCTCACGCCGATAATGCAAGCCCCTCACGTTTTTCCCACACCCAACAGGCTCTTTGCCTATCTAAACATGTCCGAGATTTCCATAAAAAATGCAAAAAGCATATTGAATATGTTTAATATGAAGACATAGCCCGCACACCGGCCAACTACCAAATAAAAAAGGGGTTCCCAAGTAGGAAGTGATGGCATAAGTAAACAGAAATATGTAAAATCAACAATAGCGAAATTTAAAAAAGAAAACAACGGGCTGAAAAAGGTCCATGGCCCAAGGTGTCAGTGGTCCTCCAGATTCCGATTCCGAATCCGAATCGGATGCAACCCCAGAAAAAAGGGCCACTCGAGAGGTGTTAACACGCTGCGGACAATTGCCGATCCGGAGGGTGTGAAAATTGGCAACACGCGCCAACCGAACGGCGACCCAAAACCAAAAACCATAGCCGCAACCCAGCGAACTTCACCAGCGACAATATGTCAAATGTCACAGGACAAAGGACCGCAACAAAGGGCGAGCGTTTTATTTTGACAAGTGCCGAGTGTTGAACTTAATTTGCGAAGCGTGCCAGTCAAAGGGCTGTCATCCCGTCATCCTGCCATCCTGCTCCTGCTTACTATCTCCACACAGAATGTGGGCGTGTGCGGGCCATTTTCACAAGCTAATCCGCGACAAACACTCTCCAAGTAGCGCCGCAAATTAGGCAACATTCCTTGGGCGTGACTCACTGGTTTTTACAGGACGCACGAGCTCCGGCAGGATTAGCCCCTAATAAAAGTTAAATATGCCAATGATTAAATACATTTGCCATTGTTGTCGCACCAGGCAGCTTATGTTTTCCAGTGCCATACATTTGAAACACGTTTTATGTATCTAAAAACTGTTGGCAAGAAATCTATGAGAAGAAGGTCTTAAACTCGTAAAGAATCTCAAGAACTCTAATTTTGTATTATCTTAAATTGAAGGGATACAAACAGAAACTTCGCTTAACATATGATAGTGTTTACTACCACTGTCAAGAAATCCACAGCTATTACATTGTCCTTATTATCCTTTTTTTAGCGGGCGATCGCCTGTTGGACATTCCCTGCAAGGTGTGCGGCGATCGCAGCTCCGGCAAGCACTATGGCATCTACAGCTGCGATGGTGAGTCCTGGAGAAGATCGAGTTGACAACAGTGTAAGCTTAGCTAATCCCTTTTAGGTTGCTCGGGTTTTTTCAAGCGGAGCATCCATCGCAATCGGATTTACACCTGTAAGGCCACCGGCGATCTCAAGGGTCGGTGTCCGGTGGACAAGACCCACCGGAACCAGTGTCGCGCCTGTCGCCTGGCCAAGTGCTTCCAGTCGGCCATGAACAAGGATGGTAAGTACCACCAGGACATGCCATCAATGCGTTCCCCTTTTTCCCGGCCCACAAGTATTGTTTTACTTGCCAAATTCACTTAATTATGCAGCAAATTAGCTCGAGAAGCCTGTTTTCGCCAAGGCTTTTGGGCATAAATTACATTAAAAGTGGGGGAAACCGAAATGCCGGTGGCTCCCGCCTTTCCAGCACTTGTGGCCAGACCCCAGAAAATGCCATTTGAATTTTGGCTGAATTTGTCATTAAGCTGATTATAAATTATGCGAGCCCCAATCCTGTGGTTGTGCCTCGGGAGCAAAAACCTTCGTGGGGGAAAGTGTTGCAACTGATTTGTGTAAGCTACACTGATTTTTAAAAGCAGAAAAAGGGCAATGGATTTGGAAAACATTTGATAATAATAATACAAATTAGAATAATTAGGTTTTTGTGCTAAGCTGTAGTTCAAGAGTGACAAAGTTTTTCATTCTGCGGACTTAGTTTCCAACTCATGCAGCAACCCAGCAACCACAGATGCTAGAATTTGAATATCGAATGGAAGTGCCCCATTCGGGCGGTAATCGACAGTGGGATAGCCATGACCAAACCGAGAACACAGCTCAATGCAACAATGCTAGCTTTAAAGCTCTTAAGCCAACATTAAATGTAGCATAAAAACACATAATAGCGACGAACATTCACCGTATCAACTGGCAGTTGGCAGTTGGCAGTTGGCAGCTGGCAGCTGTGGGTGCGGACTTTGGTCGACTACATCCAGGATGCCAAGAGCCAAACTCATCTCATGGATGCCAGTATTCAGTGCTCTGTATTTGGTATTCAGTATTCAGGAGCTGCCATTGATGGGTTCACTGCACAGAAGAGCCGGGCCAGAAACAAGGGACCAGAGCATCAGAGCAGCAGAGCAGCGTGAGAATCGCAGCAGATTTTCTCACACGCAAAGGCCACTCTTTTGGCTGGGTGATTGGCGATGGGCGGTGGGTGGTTGTGAGGCGTGAGGGTCGATTGACAATGTGCACTTAATAGCGGATTACACGCATTATCCGGTCGCTGAAAATGCGACTAAAATGTATTGACAATCAAGTGATGATGCCCAAAGCTCGAACTTAGACGTCAGTCAACCCAAGGACCTTCACAGCGATGCTGGCTTGTGGCCCGGGATAAGGGGCGCTGAAACGGAAAGGGTCCTTTGCCACCACCCAAGTGAAAACTAGAGCTACCCACAAAAAAAAGCACAACTGGAAAAACCAGGATGCCATTATAGCGATTAGAATGGTAACCGACGTCAATGTTCCCTATAAAGGAGAACGGATTTAATACAGTGGGGATAAATGCTCTATAATTTCAAGAGGTATATAAATATATATCAATGAAGTGATAGGTGATGCAATGAAGATACTATAAATATCTGAAAGAAGTGATAGGTGATGCAATCAAAATTAGAGTTTGCTGATTAGACTTCAGAATCCTAAAAGCCTTTTTGGAATTTTAGGACTCTCAGCTTCTGCTTAGTTGCCAAATGTTCATAATTTCTATAAACCTGTTTTTTCAAGTCCAAGTCCCCAAATAAATTCGTGGAACCTGAAAACATCCAAAACGACAGGGATATGAGCATGCTGAGAGATGTACACACATGTTCCTCACATTCCTTGCGATATTTTCTTAGTTTGCCGCTACAAAGCCTCATGTTGGGCTGCCTTTTTGGGGTTTTTCTTGGCTGGTTCCGTAAATAAACAACAAACAGCCATGGACGCCAAACAATTCACACATCTTCCGCAAGCCCCACACTCCACACTCCATACCCCATAGCACACAGCACACTTTGGCACCCACCCCATGTGCTATACTATGTGTAGCCCCAGAAAAATGCTCCGCCCTAACGCCATTCTAGTTTCCCCAGACAAAATGCTTTTGTTGTTTAGAGCAGAAAGCAAAAAAGCCACAAAATTCGTTCAAGGCACGTTTGTGTAACATTTTTCGAGTTTGGATTGGGTGGGTCATGCAAGTAGTAAACTTGTTGGGGGTCGCTGGCCTTATGACTGTGGTGCGGATTTTGGGTGTTGAAAGACTGTGTTCTGTTGATCGCCGTTCTTAGTTTTCGCATTTATCGCTTAAAGCTAATTGCAAAGTTATTAAAACAGCCAAAATAGATTTGCTAGCAATGTATCTAAGAATACAAACTAATCTTGTCATAGTAAGCCGAATATATCTATATTAAGAGCGCTTAAAAGTAAAATTTTCTTAGTTGCATTCATATATCAAGTATATAATGTCCCATTAAACTGAGAACACAGCTCTGTTTCCCGAACGAAATGGCAATTTGACAGTTTTCAGCTGACCAATCAGCATGCCACCGCATTTATGTTAGCGCTGACAAATAAGTTATTATGGGAAAATATGACAGGCGTCGCACATTTCGCTGTCAAAGCTTTCAGAACTCAGAATAAAGAATTCAGAATTGAGAATTCAGAACCAGAACCAGAACTGCCTCCCCCAATCGGATGACAGAATTACAAATGTTGGCTACTTTGTATGCTAATATCCCGGCGGGGAGGTTACGGATTGGAGGTTTGAGAAAAAAATGGAAGGGACGACAAAGAGCTCTCCTTACAAATTATGTTGCCTCTTGTCACATTTAATGGTATTTGCATTTGTATACCCCAAAGTGTCAGCATCATCAGCACGCATACTACACGTAGCGACCCTCCTGAAGCATCAGACAGTTTTTCACTTTCTTTTTCTTTGCCAATATTTACGCGGCGATTTAAGCGGATTTCTCATTTTGAGTGATTTGTGTCGCTTCTCGAATCCCATTCTTAAAAAGCTCCTTTCAGCTCCGAGCTCCGCAAAGTGGGCGTGTAATAATGATGGGGTCATTATTCCCCCCGGGTGTGTGATGAGCCGAAAAGTGATATGTAATGATGCTTAAAATGGCCGAGAAAAATGCGTAAATATCCCGAATGAAGACATTTTACAGTACAAAGGAGGGGTTTGAATAATGTTTCTACAATACTGGTATTAGATTATAATTTGAATACTTATGCATCCCCTATGTTTTAAGGGTTTACTCATCTTTATATTAATTTTTAAAAACGTAGGAGCCAAGTATTTGTTTTACCTAGCAAGGTTCATTGAATAAAAATAATTCCATACTCATTAAGTAAGGGAAACGGTGCGTTATAAGCTTTTGTGTGACCCCTTAACCTTATGTTTTGTTACACGCAAATGAAACCAAATAATTATAAATACAAAATAAATTATTATTCGGGAAACTTAACTTTAAAAGCACTAAACAGAACAATATAAGAATTTTCTTATTAGATTGTTTAACTCTTATCCAGTACCTAGTTTTTTTCAATTATTAAAGTTAGCTTGGCAAGTTCTTGCCCAGAAAACCAATGAAATTGTTTCGAGCTTCTGCACGTCGGTATGTCCAAGTTTATTAATCAATATTGGAGTAAGATTTATAATTGTCCTTAGATTCCCATTGCGTGGCTTAATGTGCATCGCAATCCTGTCACCTCGGCTTGAGTCGATGTGTACTAACTTTAACTTTTGCGCTTAACGAAGACGACTTTCTCCGCCCACAGTTTCTGGCAAGGATTAGGCAAGGCAAGACGACAGGACAAACAGACAGAGAACTGAGACAATCCCAAGTGGACGAGTGGAAACCTTTTGCAAGATTCAGCCAAGTGTAAACCCATTGAAAAGGACTGCAGAATGGAGTGGTCTTAGTTTCTGTTGGTGTTTCCGAGTCCGGGTCCGGTTGTCACTAGCACCTAGGAGTGTATACTCCGAGTTGTACAAGTATTTTGTTGCATACTTCTGGGCTCTTAAGCCCTTTTGTCAACAGACTGTGGTTCCCCAGCCTGGCTTCCATTTTGGGCCAAGTCTGTGGCACTCTGCCACTCGTTTCGTTCGTGATGGTGTCAATGCAGACTTTTGTTGTTGTTGATGTCTATTCCGGAGACGACTTTTTGGCGCTGGCGCAAAAGGCAGTCACTGCTAATTTCATGACCACATTTTAACGTATTGATTTTTGCTGATGTGCAGCCATATACACACACGCCTCCACACATGTACGCATTCATATATTTATATGTACTTGCATACATACATACATACGTTCGAGCCCTGCTGATATTTATTGTGTAGCTTTTAAGCCGACCGGATCGGTTGAGCCAGCGTTGAATTCCCCCCGCCACATTGCGTATACGCAATTTCATTTACACATGGCTGCAGGGCACAGAAAGCCATGGCTGAGAGACACGCCCACACATGCAAATTCACACGCACACCCACGCATGAACACACAATACACACAAACGCACAGACACACATGTGCTGCGTGTTTTACTTAATTGACATTATAGCCTACTACGATATGTGCATACACTTTCGCCAGAGACTGTGCGACATGTAAATGCGCCTGGCTTGCACATGTCATGGACATGAACCCCTGCATGCAACCCCCACCAGCCCCAACCCCATCTACACCCACACACCAACACACACATGCACATCCCATACACATCCTGCCTGCATTGCAGTGTGCGTGAGTGAGTCAAACGTGTCAGTGTCAACATTAAAAGCGGATTTAAAATCACTTACCCACTGGGCGAGCACCACTCGAATGAGAGTCAGAGGCATAAAAGCCGGTGGCCTCATCATGTTCGTAGCCACTTTCCACGTCGAATGGGCGGTAGACACACACACACGTCCATGTACACGAAGTATCCAAGAGTCAGGCAGCAAATCGATGGAGTGGGAGTATCAACTATCTCTTACCGATCGAATGATTTAAGTATTAGCAGGGAACATTCTATACATTTGCAAGCAACTATTGATCAATAATAGTAACCCATTATAAGGATATTTTTCAATCGTCGTTTAAAATTGTACTTTCCGAATGGCACTCTAGGTGTCTTTTGTCACTACGTCAACTTTCAATACATTGAACAGCAATAATAAACATAATCCGAAACAAGCCGCTCGTAAATCATGAATATTTTAATCCTATGCATATGCGGCAAATAGCTGCAAAGTATGCAAATCTCATGAATATGAAATCTAATTAACACTTGACTTATAAACTCTTACGGAAATCAAGGAGTTTCGCTTTTACCCCGAATATCCCGCATCCCCTTTCCCCTTTTCGCCGCAGAAAAACACCTGGAAAACCTCCCAGGCTTTTCCGAAATGTGGTACAAAAAGTTACGCCCGCTGACGAAAAGAGCGAGTGAAAAAAATTACAATCTACAAATCTAATTAGCAACTCATTACGCGGATCGCATCCCTGGCATACAGGACACCACCTACGCCGCAGGACAGCGAGACAAATGGAAAAAGGAATGGAAAAGCATAGCGAACATATTGACCGATTTGCTGAAGTTAATCAATTAATTAGGGTAGAGCACGGGGAAGCGGACCGGAAGTTCCACGAGAGCAAAAACAATTATGTCAAAATACATGCGTTTGAGGGGGAAAAGGACTCATTTCGATGGACTCGGCGAAGCTGAGTAGCGAGCAGAGCGACAGGAGCAGCAGACAAAGGCCGCAATGTCCGGATGCCAAGGAAAACGCGGCGGAAAAATTAATGATAAGTGGCAGTGGAAAAGCGAGCTGCCACACAGCTGCACAGTTCCCACGGCGAGACACGACCACGGCGACTTCACGACGATGCCGCACGCAAACTACCAAATGATGACCATCATCCTGGAGAGCAGTGGAGCAGGACGAAGGATACCCAGCAGCCCATAAGCTGAAAAGCGCAATGCGTGCCTCAGAAATCGAAGCAAATAAATCGGCAAACGGTAATGAGCAGATGCGGGGCATATTATGTCGTAATCAAAACTCAGCGAAAAGGAATACGCGTATATCAAAATGCGTTTGTTTGGCAGGCAAATTAAAAGTAAATAAGGCAACGTTTGCAAATTGTGTGTCTGTATGTGTGTGTGTGTGTGTGTGTGTGTGGGTGGGCATGGGCGAGAAGCGTAACAGTAAAATAAAATAAAAAGATACATAAACCGTGAAATTAGGAAAACACTTGAAGTGATTCGATGTGCTCCGAGCCGAGGCCAAACTGAGCAGGGGTGTCTGGGTGCAGACCCAGTTTTTCTACAAGGATCAGGGGTTGCAAGGACTAGTAGCTGGGTGCTTAATAGTCCATAATGGCCACATTGTGTCGGCACAAGCTGCTCGAGTGCGCACTCACCCACGGATTGGGAGTGGCGGGCCAACAATGGAGTAAAAAATGGCCAATTGTCAAGTACTTACGGACATCTCAACCATTCAATCATCACAATAGACACTTTTAATTATGTATATATGGTGTTTGGGTAGCAAATTGCTATCCATTCTATTATTACCTGGAGTCAAGCTAACTTGTACCTTTTGATGTTTATTTGCTCATGTATTTTTTAGAGCCTTTGTGGTATTAAATAGTCGGAACACTCAGCTTTCTTATTGTGACATTTACTCACTAACTTGTATGCTAAAAAAGAAACTGTATGGTTTTAAATGCAATTTGTAAATTTGAAAAATGATCAAATTTATTCAAACAAAACTCCGAATTTTTTCACTAGTTGAAAAAGAACTTCCACTTAATTTAAGTAAGCTTTTTCAAAACGCCTGCAGTAATTTTCCTGTTTGGTGTTAGGGAGCAGACACGACTTGTGCATTTTCCATTTTCATAACTTGGCAGTAAGTAAATCGTTACTTTTTGCTCATCAACTTACTTTTCTGCTTTTGCTCTTGCCTTCGCTTGCCTTTCAAGCAAAGTTTGCTTCGAGAAAAAATGGCATCGTTCGTAGAAAACGTGGAATGCTAAAATCAAAAAGGATGTGGAGAAAACAAGTACTTATTTTAAGTTTTTCCTGCCAAGGCAGCTAATTTTGTTGCCTTTTTCACGCGTTTCTGTGTGTTAAGGACAAAACAAAAAAAAATAGGAGAAAAGTGGGGGATTCAGTCAGAGTCACAGCCAAAGGGTTAACTTGAAGTTTGAGTTCCGCAAGGGGTATTTTCAACTTTTCTTTCGCATTCAGCTGAACCGCAATTTTTTCGAGTCCCACTGGAAATGGGGACCTGAAGTTTGCTAAACCCGCAGCATAAAAATTTGATGAGTTTGGCATTTTCTTTAATTGAAATTTGTGATCTTTTAAAAGCTTTGAGACTTCTTCTCGCTCTAGGTGGCAATGTGGCAAGGTGGCAACATTTTTTTTCTAGTTGCAACAATCGTGGAGCGGGAAGAAGCCAAGCTGGGGCCTCAGGTTCTCGAGTGACTGTAGTCATTTTGCGGGGAGACGCACTCACATATGCGATTAGCTGAGGATTAAAATGTCACCCCTTTTGCGCCACGTCATGCAATCTACAAGATTCGCAGCGCGCTACTATAGATACATTTAATTACAAACAAATAAAAGTCATGACAGCCACACACACATGGTGTGCCCCACCCCTGCCCCCGCCTCTGCCCCTCAACAGGCAGTTTTGTGCTCAGGTTTTTGGCTCGAGGCATGTGCAACAGTTCTCACGCCCGAGGACAGTTCATCTATCCAATCCGCTACTTTGTGTCCTTATAGCTCGTATCTTTGCATCTCCAGCTTCCTAATAATCGGTTTATTATTTCTTTGTCCCTCTCCTCCCCTCACCTCTGACCCAAATCGGTTAAGGCCCAACCTTTGCGACCATGCCACAAAGCCCGTCCCGAAAAGTTTCGAAAAGGGATAGCAGCAGAAGATGAGAGGAAAGCCAGCGAGGAGTATCTTTGAAATTAACTTTATTTATTTAACTACTAGAGGCAGATTATCGCAATTACACACTTGAAATGTTTTTATGCAAACCAGATGGGTTCGTCGCATGTAAATGGCAAGCCAATGATTTAAAAATGCGAATTGTCAATGTTGCTATAAAGTTTATATTAAGCGATACTATTTCATTGCGTATCTTTCCTTTTTGAACTTGAAGATCTTAGGAACTAGGGTAATAGAACTTTGTATCTAAGAGTACGCCTTACTTATTATTACACATCCACTTCTTACTCGGAACTTCCAAATGTTTTCAAAACTCAACACCCATTCTCCTCTCCCCCAGCTGTGCAGCACGAGCGCGGTCCACGGAAACCGAAGTTGCATCCGCAACTGCACCACCATCATCATCATGCTGCAGCCGCCGCCGCTGCAGCGCACCATGCAGCAGCCGCCCACCACCACCACCACCATCACCACCACGCCCACGCAGCGGCCGCCCATCATGCGGCAGTGGCTGCAGCGGCTGCCTCCGGCCTGCACCACCACCACCACGCCATGCCCGTCTCGCTGGTGACCAATGTGTCGGCCTCGTTCAACTACACGCAGCACATCTCCACCCATCCGCCGGCTCCGGCAGCGCCACCCAGTGGCTTCCACCTGACGGCCAGTGGCGCCCAACAGGGAGCGGTGCCACCAGCTGGCCACCTGCACCACGGCGCCGCCGCACATCAGCACGCCACGGCCTTCCACCATCCCGGACATGGACACGCGCTGCCGGCTCCACATGGCGGCGTGGTCAGCAATCCTGGCGGCAGCTCAAGCGCGATCTCCGCCAGCGGACCCGGCTCCACGCTGCCCTTCCCCCCGCACCTGCTGCACCACAATCTGATCGCAGAGGCGGCCAGCAAGCTGCCGGGTATCACCGCCACAGCCGTGGCGGCAGTGGTCTCCTCCACCAGCACGCCGTACGCCTCGGCGGCGCAGGCGTCTTCGACGAGCAGCAACAACCACAACTACTCCTCGCCCTCGCCCAGCAACTCCATCCAGTCCATCTCGAGCATTGGGTCGCGCAGCGTTGGTGGCGAGGAGGGTCTCAGCCTGGGCAGCGAGAGTCCGCGCGTCAATGTGGAAACGGAGACACCTTCGCCATCGAACTCGCCGCCCCTGAGTGCTGGTAGCATTTCGCCGGCACCCACGCTGACCACCTCCTCGGGATCGCCGCAGCACCGCCAGACGTCGCGGCACAGCCTCAGTGAGGCCACCACGCCGCCCAGCCACGCCTCCCTCATGATCTGCGCCAGCAATAACAACAACCACAATACTAACAACAATAATAATGGGGAGCACAAGCAGGCGAGCTACACATCCGGATCACCAACACCCACAACGCCGACGCCGCCACCTGCGCGCGCTGCTATAGGTTCCACGTGCAACACGGCCAGCAGCTCCAGTGGGTTCCTGGAACTGCTGCTCAGTCCGGACAAGTGCCAGGAGCTCATCCAGTACCAGGTGCAGCACAACACGCTGCTTTTCCCGCAGCAGCTGCTGGACTCGCGGCTGCTCTCCTGGGAGATGCTGCAGGAGACGACGGCGCGACTGCTCTTCATGGCGGTGCGCTGGGTCAAGTGCCTCATGCCCTTCCAGACGCTCTCCAAGAACGACCAGCACCTGCTGCTCCAGGTAGGCATACTCTCCTTCCTTAAATAACATTGCTGGAAATATAAATCTATTTTAAGTCACCCATTCAATAATCAGAAATCTAACGGAATGAACCCCTTTCTTTTCCAGGAATCCTGGAAGGAGCTCTTCCTGCTGAACCTCGCGCAATGGACGATACCGCTGGACCTAACGCCCATACTGGAATCACCGCTCATCCGCGAGCGAGTGCTGCAGGACGAGGCCACGCAGACGGAGATGAAGACGATCCAGGAGATCCTGTGCCGCTTCCGCCAGATCACACCCGACGGCAGCGAGGTGGGCTGCATGAAGGCCATCGCCCTGTTCGCCCCCGAGACCGCCGGCCTGTGCGACGTGCAGCCGGTGGAGATGCTGCAGGATCAGGCGCAGTGCATACTCTCGGACCACGTGCGTCTGCGCTACCCGCGCCAGGCCACCCGCTTCGGCAGGCTGCTGCTCCTGCTCCCCTCGCTGCGCACCATCCGGGCGGCCACCATCGAGGCGCTGTTCTTCAAGGAGACCATCGGCAATGTGCCCATTGCGCGGCTGCTGCGCGACATGTACACCATGGAGCCGGCCCAGGTGGACAAGTGAACCGGACACGGCTCCCAGCCGAAATGTCATCAAAATCGATACCCTAGCACCTAAGCGCCATCGGTCGTCGCCATATGCGAACGAATTTGTATTCCCATGCGACCCGAATCCTATTCAGATTCATGGCGGCGGGAGGAGGGCCAAATGGGGGGCGGTGGCTGCTGCAGATGCGACGGTTCGCAGGACGCCATGTAATGGCGCCATGGAGGCGTATGTACTAGCCGTGCTCCTCCATTGGCGATGCAGTCCGCGTTGGTGGCGCACCCACAACCACACCTTGATTTATCGCCGGCAATGCGTCGGGCTGTCCTTACACTCGCTTCGATTTCTAACATTTATTTCATCTTTTTCCACGGATTTTTCTTTTTGACTGCCTGGGCGGCACTCTTTATTTATCTTTCATTCGACGTTTTGTCGTCGCTTTTCTAAAAATTCCCCATGTTATTTCAACCTGGCAAGGACCTCGCAGTCCCATTCCCACGCCCTTACTTACAAATCACTCCCCCACGTCCTGCGATTCCGCAATCGTTGGACTTTTTCGCGCTCTGACTTCGAAATACCCTTTAATAGGGCACATAATTCAGATTCAGGTATATAACCCACAAAATCAATTGAAAACCATTTTCTTAACACGAATGAAATGATTGGATTGAATGATTGGATGAAATAAATGAATGTTTTTAAAACCTTTTAAACCTTTTACTATTTTGTCATACTATTTATAGAGTATAGAGTATATTAAATGCAGTAATACTTCATCCCTGAAAGTCCGCCCACTCTTACATTCATGATTTAATATGACTGCCTTTTTTTAAATACCTTCCTCCCGGTTTTCCTCAGTTTCCACGTTTTTTTCCATTTGGAGTATCATTTCGAATAACGCGTTTAGAAATCGTGAAAATGAAAAAACAACTTTGCCGCAGGTCAAGCGACCAATTTATGTTGCATGTTATGCCTCACTGTTACTGTTGGCTCGTTGGTTGCCTCTCCGGCTTGATGTTTCAGTTAGTTGTATCTAATGCATAGACGGATACACTAGTATCTGTGTATCTGGACATGCACTTGCATCCGTTTGTGGCACTAGAATGTATGTACTCTGCTTATGCAAGCCGAATGCTTTGTAATTGAGTTTTTCACATTGATACTCGTAAGAACATGAAGTTAGATATAGCGAAAACGAAACATTGATTAATATAAATGAATGTATAATTATGGTCAATAACCATGTAAGGAAAATTTAAATAAATTGAAATATATTAAAATAAAAATCAAATTTTATCGCATTTTTTTCCTTTTCCTAAATTAAGAAACTATTTATGGGATACAGTATTTGGAATCTTGCTTAAAAGATATCTATAAACTTTCACTACTTGATAAGTAAGTATTTTTCGCTTCCAAAGGGTTTAATCCGAGTCAGATAAATATATTAACACATTTAAATTTTATGCACTTTTTGTCATCTAAATGGGAATTTACAAATAGATAGATTTTATCTTGGAATGCGTTAGAGGGTTAAGAGTGGGCGTGGCCATAGGCGTCAAGGATAAGCTTTCGTCTACTAATCCTTACAAAAAGTTGTTTTTGAGTATATTAATGCATATCAACATACGTAATTCTTTTGCATGTCGTTTACCGAAATAATAATAATACTAATTTTTCGGTAAACAAGGTAATGCTTCAGTCTTTTTACTACATTTAACTGATTTACATTTAACAGTGAAAAAGCATAAAAAGGGATTTGATGGCTTAACTGTTTGAATCGTGGGTTTATTTGTACGCAATTGATTTAGGTGCATAAATTTCACTGCTAGTAAGTACAGTGGTGCCTCGGATGGCAAACCCATAAAAGCGTGCGATGCCAAGTTTGCTGCAACTAAACAAGCACCTAACCAAATACCTTGTAAGCCAGTGCAAATGCTGTTAATGGATGTAATGCCGCACAAAACGAAGAAAATATTAACCAGTTTATGCAATTAAAACAATTAAGTGTTTCCCCACTATTTGCAGAGCAACAGCGGAGGGCCAGCAAAAAAAAAAAAAATGATAAGTAAATAGCATCAAAAAAAGTGCCGAAAACGTTTAGCAGGACAAAGCGAGCGGCAAATAAAAATGTAAATCATAAAAAAGCGTAATGAAAATAAAAATCCTCAATTTGTATGCTGTCGCATATTCCGCAAATGCTTAAGCATTGTCCAAGCATTGGGTGTGGATGCCACCACCTGATTCCACCAAGGACCGAGGACTATGGGACTGTCATAAACTCTGCCAGCAGACAGCAATCCTTTTCAAAGGACATGTGCGCTATGCGTCTATTATTGATGCCCGGTTTGCGAACATCTCCTGTCATCAAAGAGCCCGATTCAATTGTCTGAGACAAATGTCTTTGGCCAAAGGTAAGGAAAGAGCTCTTATTTTGCATATGCAAACGCCGGCAGCTCCAAATCGAAGGGGGACAGCCGCACAAACCGCTCGGACATGTTGCACATTACCCTTTCGAATCTGCCCCACCAGCTCCCCACCACAGCCCCCACCCACCCAAAAAAAAAAACCAACCAACTCTTGAAACTTTCAGCATCCGCTGCCAGTTCTTTTCACACTTTTCCTTTTGCCGCTGGCCATGGGCAATACATCTTGGGCCACAAAACACAAAATCGTCTTAAGTATTTTGTGTGGTTTAAATAAAGTAAAAATAATAATGCAAAAATAAAACCCAATGCCCAGATGTCCTGCTCAAAAGAGTGGGAGTGTGTAAAGGATAAGCGTGCTACATCCGCTTAGCGATGTCCTCTTCTAGTTTCCAAATACCCTAATGTGAGTCCCCAAACCCTCAAAATCGGAAAAACCAACTAATATCGTATAGCAAATTATGGCAGAGCTAAGAAAGAAATTAGCCGCTTAATTGTTACTTTCTACCATGTAATTACATACACACATTTACTGCCATATGCATTCCAAACTCGGCATTAGTTGATATATATTATTTGGGTAAATATTATATCTGAAGAGCATTTGAACGCCAATGTAGCTAAGCTGTAGCTAAAACTTTTCGTTTTCTTTACTCCTTTCTTGGCATTTATTTTTGGGTCTCGTTGTTGCGTAAATGATTTTATTTCGTTGCTGTAAAATTTTTGATGTACTATTATTCTATGCCCAAGTCCCCAGTGTCCGTCATTGTTTTTTATAGACACATTGCTGTGTGCAAAGGGTTAATTCCCCGCACCCACGCCTCCACCGCCGCCAACGAGGAGTGCCTCATCGTCAGCATGACAAGCGAATCAGCATTGGCCAAAAAGGTGGGCTGCATATGGGACATGTGATGTGTGCTGTGTGATATGGGTTATGGGTTATGGTTTATGGGATATGGGATGTGGTACATGGGATATAGTCGAGTGTGTGGGCACAAGATCCACGCAATCTTGATGATGTGAATTGTGGCACTTGTCCATCCAATTTGGGGCGTGGGCCGGCATATCATGCTGCAGGATTGATAGCTGTTTGCTAATTTTGAGTTTCTGCATGCGCCTAGTATGACGGAAATAACAGGTCAGCGGCTGCGATGGGAAACATCCGCGTATATGGCTGTAATCTATGGCAGCTACATGAGGCTAAGCCAAGAGAATCGATGAGTGAAGGAGGAGCACAATGAATGGGAAACTAATTGTGAGTCTAAGCAATTAAAAGGAAGAGAAGCTAAGCTCAGAAATCCGAAGTTTATACATCCTCGATGTCAAAAATATATGCACCCTAATCAATGCTCTGATATGGACAAAAACATCATAGTGGCTTATCTATTAAATGACCAGATGATGATAGTTACAAGAAGCACAAGAAGTTTAGTAGACAAGATAATCAAAAAGGAGTAAAACATAAAACCCCTTTTTAAGTTACGCAAGAAAATCATATTACCACCACGAAAACCAGTTAGGCCCTCCATCTCCCACTGCCACCCACCAGCACAGTGGGGATCGGGCACGGGAATCATTTTCCTGCTTTCCCTGCATCCGTCGGAACAGAGCAGAACAGCGCAGACCAGACCAAACCAAACCAGACGAGACCAGACCAGAGATACCAAGTCAGGCCACGAGCATAACGTGCAGCTTTCCAGCTTTCGCCGCAATCAATTTTACGGGTGCACAGCAGCAACAACCAGGAGCTGCCTGGGATGCGCCAGTGGTATTAGAGCAACCCCGAGCACAGCAGAGCAGAGCACAGCCACGCCAACGCCAACGCCAAGCCACTCAGCAACCACCCGGCCACCTCACGAGCGGAGTTAGACGCGCCAGGAGGAAGAGGAGCGCACGTGGTCCTGCTCACATGAAGGTATTAGCCCGGAACATCGCTGCCTGGCATGCCTGGCATGCCTGGCATGCCTGGCATGGGTCAACGCCACCGCGCAGAGGAATCGCCAACCGCTGCATCTATGTATGCGTAGGCAGGCAGGATATTTGTCCTGCAGCACTGCTAAATACAAAAAATCCATTCGTCAAATTGACCGAAAATACGCTTAATATTCGCCAAAAGAAAGTGCTGTAAATAGCACGCAACACTTTAACTAGCGTTTCAGTTTATAGTGGTTAACTCAAAGTAATAATTAATATTTTTCAGTCATACATCTGCTGCATTCTAATTACTCTTTTTTTTCCAAATTTGCCCGTATTTCACTATTTAAACGATACGATTGTAACACCTCTTGCACAAATATTTACTAGATTGACACTAAGAAGTTAAGAATACAGGGCATTTTAGACCTGTAAAATGTATGCATTATTGAATCTGCTAATGATGCTGTGTATAGTTAAAAGTATTCCTCTTTATTCGCGTAAATTACCAACTTTATTAAGTCAGTGGCTGAACTGGTTGCTGTATGGATCCTGAGCCAAACACCCCTTCGATTTCGCACCGTATATCCTCCCTAGCACAAGATGAAGAAGAAGCTGCTGAGGAGTTCTTTTGAGGTTCTGAACTACGAAAGCTAAATAGATCCACAAGACGTTGAGCCGCGCCCTTTTTCATTTTAAAAACGTTATCCACGACATCTTTAACGCTCTCTAAGGTTACCGATGCGGATTTGATCGTAGATCCAGCATTGCTGACAGCGTTATAATACTTCTTCTTTAACACATCGGACAGCTCTTGAAATTCGGCGACTTGAATAGCTGGTTAAAAGTGGTCCCGTACTAATCATTACCAAACTGCAATAATGTTCGTAAAATTACTGACCACTGAAAATAATTAGGACTTGAAGAATAGTTATCCACTTGAGCCAGGCCATCATTTGGTTATGGCGGATAACACCGATTGGAATCTTCGACGTGTGTTAATTTGATTATATAAAAAATAAGAGTGACAAAAGGATGACACAGTTGATTATAAAACATTAGTACTCAAAGCGGAATATCGCAATTTTCGCTTTTGATTACAAATTGTTAATTTGTTTGCATTCCGAAGGAACTTGACTGCAATTCAGTAACATTAGCAAAGTTTGAGTACTGCGATGATGTGCATTAGATGATTCAATTAAACTTTTTAAAGGCTTATAGAAAATAAGGAAAGTAGTTAAGTAAAAATATAAGTATTTCAAATTTTGACGAATATCATTAACGACAAACAATTTGTACTAAATGCATAAAACCAGTTTGTATTTGGCGCCCGAATTGCGCCCTTTGCAGCACTAAACGATTGACTGCGCAAGCGAGTTTTACAGCACTGGCCACATCCCAGGGCTACATCGCACCCAAAGTTCGGCAATTGAACTAAACTACAGAGTTTAGCTATTCTAGTGAAACTAAAGATTATTTAAGACATTTCCATTGATAAAACAACTCCAGAATGCACTGCGCATTGGAAAAGTGAACTGATTTTCCGCTTGCGAGCTTATCGCACCACTAACACACACATACACACAAACACACTGACTCTCTCCGCTCTCTCTCTCCGCAATCGCAACGATTTGTTGTTGGCCGCAGTGCTTGTTTTGCTTATATTAGCATGTGTGGAGTGCAAACCAAGAATCAGTAGTCGCCGCGGTTTCGACGTGTCAGTTTGCAGTACAATTACGATTGATTAATCGCGCCAAATCGCGGAGCCAAAGTAGTACTTAGCAAGTAGCAAGAAGAAGCACATCAGCGAGTCCATCGACAACAATAACAAAATATGGCGGATAAAGTAAATGTGTGCATTGTGGGCTCCGGCAACTGGTGAGTGCATTTAATTAGCCATCGCCATATGCACTTACATAATGACCATCCAATCCAATCCAATCCGCAATCCACACCCAACACCAACACTCTAATCTAAACCTTGCGCCCTTGCAGGGGTTCGGCCATAGCGAAAATTGTGGGCGCCAATGCCGCCGCACTGCCGGAGTTCGAGGAGCGGGTGACCATGTTCGTCTACGAGGAGCTCATCGATGGCAAGAAGCTGACGGAGATTATCAACGAGACGCACGAGAACGTCAAGTACCTGAAAGGACACAAGCTGCCCCCCAATGTGGTGAGTGTTAGTAGCTGCTTGCTGGTTGCCAATCAATGGGGCTTATGTAACGCCGGAGCGAGTTGTTAACAAACAGCCGTGCGCTTACATAAAGACTGCAAATACCTTGATCTTGGCCGTGCAGCCCCAAATTATCTAATCGTTCGAATCCGCGTCTATTTTTACACCGTACTCGCTCTCTGCGCTGCTCTCTATTGTTACTCTCTTGTTGCACCTTAGCTGCACTTAGCTGCCAGCATCGTGCTCTCCGCTCTCCCGAAAGAGCGCGTCCGCCCCAGTGCCTTTGACGTAGGTCAAGGCCGGTGGGCGTGCAACGGGCCACCCCCTCGCAGGGCCGCCCAGAATGCGTCAACATTCTATTAGCCGATAATTGGACACCCGATAAGCGGGCGATCCACTCGAAACGGGTGCGTTGCTACACACGTACATGTGTACATGCTCCAAAGGCACTCCAACTGTTCTGTTTGGCGATTATTGATAAGCCCAACTGGTTGGGGTCGGGTGATAAAGTCCATCCATAAAGGAGAGTCAGCAGTTCATCCGCGACAAAGTTAGCCCTGTAGTTGGCTCGATTTGCCAGCATGCTTTGGAAAAAAACCCAGCCGCACAGACCCACAATCATGCGTTGGCGGCATGGATTGATAAACGTGAAAAACAGAATCCAAACAAAATGTGGGCGACACTTTCCCATGCCACGGCGTTTGTTTGTCTATATAATTTACACACATATAAACTCGGACATTTTGGCAGACTTTCAGCGACTTTTGGTGTCTGAAGGCGAGGGGGGAATCAAAACAACAGAATAGCCAAAAGAAAATAGATAAATGAGGCTGATATTCTATAAGCAATGATCGCCACCAATGTCAGATATGCAAAAAGTATGCAAACAGCAATGAAAATGTGTCAGCTAATGAGTTTGATGCAACACAGAAACAATGCAAATATTTTGAAATTCTGTTTATTTGCCTGTATAGAATTACTGTTTGTTCATTCGACGTACTGCAGAGCAAATTACGTGCCGAACACCTTAGGGTCTCTATTTCTTGAAATATCGATTGGCAATTTGTGTATCTAGCTAAATTTCCTATTTCATGTTTACTTTTATCATAGTTCATTACGTTACTACAAAATTTATAACAATTATTTAAATGTCATTGCTCCGCAAAGTTCATTAAAATGCAAGTAGCGCAACATCACATAAACAACACCTACATAATTTGCCTTAAGCTTTTTAAATTTCCATTTGCTTGCCATTTTGGTCTGTTTTTTTTAACTCATAATCACTATCGTCGGGCGTAGAAAAAAACAAAAACATTAGCAAAATGAACTCATTTCAAATGCGACAAACAGGTTGGCGAGCCAGCATGGCGATATGGAGAAACACTTTGATGTACAAAGTCACCCATATCAAGCTCAGCCGATCTGGTCAGCCAGCCCGAGATTTGAGTAGTCTAGACAGCTGAGGAACGAGCCTCCAAAAGTTGGAGTGGAACACGTGCTGGGAAAATGATTTCCGCGATCCGTCTGCAGTTCCCTTCAATTAACCTTCAGCACGCTTATCAGAGTTTTATATATTTGTTTTTCTTGTTGTCGTTATCACAGTAATTAGAAAAGTTTACTTTGTGCCCCTATTCCACAGGTTGCCGTGCCCGACCTGGTTGAGGCCGCCAAGAACGCCGACATCCTGATCTTCGTCGTGCCCCACCAGTTCATTCCCAACTTCTGCAAACAGCTCCTGGGCAAGATCAAGCCCAACGCCATCGCTATCTCCCTGATCAAGGGCTTCGACAAGGCCGAGGGCGGCGGCATCGATCTGATCTCGCATATAATCACGCGTCACCTGAAGGCAAGTCAGCGTCGCAAAGGTGACACCGCCAGAATATCTAATCCACTTGTGACTTTCCAACGCAGATCCCATGCGCCGTGCTGATGGGCGCCAACCTGGCCAACGAGGTGGCTGAGGGTAACTTCTGCGAAACGACAATCGGCTGCACGGACAAGAAGTATGGCAAGGTGCTGCGCGATCTCTTCCAAGCGAACCACTTCCGCGTGGTGGTCGTGGACGACGCCGACGCCGTTGAGGTCTGCGGAGCCCTCAAGAACATCGTGGCCTGCGGCGCTGGCTTTGTTGATGGCCTGAAACTGGGTGACAACACCAAAGCAGCTGTCATCCGGCTGGGCCTCATGGAGATGATTCGCTTCGTGGACGTCTTCTATCCCGGCAGCAAGCTGTCCACCTTCTTCGAGAGCTGTGGCGTGGCCGATCTGATCACGACGTGCTACGGTGAGTTACATATAATTTGGTGCTCGGTTAAAATGAGAAGGTTATCAGGAACGGGCAAACAACGAATTTGATAAATCAGCAAACACTATCATTATTTAAAGGCAAAACAACAAAGTCAGTGACTCACATTTAACAGTAATTGCAAATTGCTTTTGTAGTCTACATTAATTGCTCTGTAATAAATTAGTTCTGTTTATGGAAGCTTGTTATTTCAAGTTGTTTCATGCATAAGTACAATTAGGTGGCACTCACAATTTAGAATGCTTGATAACTAACAATACATCTCTTGCAGGTGGCCGAAACCGCCGCGTCTCTGAGGCGTTTGTGACTTCTGGAAAAACCATTGAGGAGCTGGAGAAGGAAATGCTCAACGGTCAGAAGCTGCAGGGCCCACCCACTGCCGAGGAGGTCAACTACATGCTGAAGAACAAGGGGCTGGAGGACAAGTACGACCGAACTTATAAGCCAATCAAATTGAATAGCCTATAACTGATCTCCTTTGCTTGCAGATTCCCCCTGTTCACGGCTATCCACAAAATATGCACAAATCAGCTCAAGCCTAATGATTTAATTGATTGCATACGCAATCACCCTGAGCATATGTAAGTGTTTCGTTTGCATTGGTTATATCTCGTTTGCGCCTGTTTACCCTGCTATCCTGTTATCCTGTTATCCTGCCTTCCTGAAAATCCCCGAAATGAGCTCTGGCTTTGTATTCTCACCATTAACTTTTGATTTATGATTGTTTCACTAATGTTTCTTATTTTAAGTTTCTCCTTCTCTTATGCTAAGTTGATGCACCTTCTGTTTTTGTTTCTTTGATTGTTCCCCTATTATTATTTTATTAATACCTAAACTAAGTTAAACTCTAACATTAATAAAGTGCTAAATAATAAAACTCGATGCGAAATTCAAAATTTTTTTAAATGAAATTATCACTAGGAATGTTTTACATTCCCCAAAGAAATCATTTAATCATAATCAATCCCAATATACATGCATCAGTTTCATTCGTTTTCAGAGTTATATTCAGCCATTTATTTCGTTACATCCCGTAGTCACTGCTAATCCATCGAAATAATATTATTTTCCATTCATTACAAATTAGTTTCCTTCTCTTCTTTTTATATTATTTTTATAGGGATACGTCCATCATGCCGTCGCCAAAACTTTAAACTGTGTTACACCTAAACAAGATCAGTCAAATGTATATTGTAAATACTATATATACCCGCATAGATCAAATCAACCAGTCATCTTCACCAAGGCATATAAAGCTGGCATTATAGATATATGCATAAAGTCAGAAAAGTCGTTCCACGTCAACTGCATTTCTATTTCCCTTATTCTCGCAAGTGTTTTTCAATGTGTACAGTGTTTATGTGTTAGATAATCGAACCAAAACAAAGAGTGTCATAATTGTTGAACCTAATTGGAATTGTTAAAATAAATATAAATTAAATACAAGTTTTTGTACATACCAACCAAAAGTGTTCCCAACTCATTTTACATTCAAAATTGGCAGCTTCAAATCGGCAAAAAGCAGTACGTACACAAAATTTGAAGGTTAATAAATTTTTGCAATTTTCAGTTAATCAAGCACGGTTGTGTTTTATTTTAACAGTTGTGTATGAAATTGTTAACTGAAACTGAACGAGAAGCCTTTGATTTCAAATTCTTTCTTCTTTTATTTCACAGGCAAAATTTGTAAATCCCTTAAAGAAGCAGAGACGTTTTTAACATTTTTATGCACCACAGAGAATAAATGTATTTTTTCAGCACAACGCCAACTCAATGAATCTTTGGATTCCATTTTCTAACCAGTTAACTAAAATGTTTTGTACAGGTTGTTGCCTTAGTTAGCTTATTGATTTTAAACCCAAAACCACGCATATCCAACGAACCACGGAGAAAACTGACAACCAAAGTCTGCTTTAATTTTAAAATTGAGTTGTTTTTAATTCCAAACTAGCCAAGAAACAAACGCAAGTACCTAACAAATATATTGTAATTTTGTGGCCACGAGTATTTCAACGGTTACCGAAGGAGCTAGCGGAGAGTATCTTAGTATAATTTTAATCGGACTGCGTAGATAATAGAGTTAAATGATTACCCAAAGATCGTTGCAAAAATAAAAGCTGAGTAATTAACGGGGTGTTAATTTATTTCGTATTTTTAAGGTGTGAATAGCGCTAAAATCATAAGTTTCTCTGATGACCAAATGCAAAATAACTATACCTCCATACATAGAGGGCGCCAGCTAAACTTTCTACTGGCACACCAATAAGTAATAATCTAACAATTGCTTTCAAGTATATTTTTAGAATTAAAACATTTGTTCTAGCTTTGAAAAGAATAAATATTAACATACTTTAATACACTTTCTTGAGAACCATCGCAATTGACAATTTCAATTTGGCGGGATATACGATGATTTTGGGGTGCATCCCTAACTATGCTCCATCAAAGAAGAAAAATAAACATTCGCTACGAATATGTAAACAAGAATTATATTGTATTTAATTTACTGCTGGAAATATTTGTATTTCAGTGTGAAGAGTCTATTATGGGGAAGCAGAACATCAAATAGCGATAGTCAGAATAGATAACCGATTGTGTAGAAAAATAAGCACATCGGCTCATCGCTAGATCCTAGAGACTGCGTTTCGCTGTTATTGTCAGATTGGCAAGAAGAAGAGGCATAACAAAAGTATTTTTGCATTCTGCAAGTGGAATATTCCTACGCCCTAATTGATTAACCAAACCTAAAGTCGACGAATAATGCTGTCGACCATCTGGATACATGACTAAATCAGGCCAAACCACAATGTAAATATTAAATGGGATCTAACGTAGTCGAACTCGCAGCGCAGTGTCGTCATACATATTTCTCTTTGTTGTTTTTCGATCGACTGCGAATACGTATAGTATACTAGTATTGAAAAATGAGACTTGTGCCTGAGGCATTAGCTAATCTATCCTGGACAGGCTGGTGCATCTACACCTAGATAGTAACACCTATTTCACTGTTCCCAGCACCGACGCGTCATCCAGAGCAACGAATAAATCGCATGGGATAGAAGCACGGGCTTAGCAGAGGGATCGACCATGGATCCGCAGAAGATCACCGAGCTGGCCAACCTGCTCCGGCAGAACGGCGACAAAATATTGAGCTCCGAGTTTACCTTGACGTTATCAGGTGAGGCAGCTGAAGCTAAAAGTAAGCCAAACTAGCACGCAAAACAGAAATTGCATGCGGGTGATAGATGAGTAAGGCTTACTACGCCCCAATCCCAGTTCGATCACTTATCGCTAAACACATTCTCCGGCACAGGTTCCCTGCTGCGGGCGCTGAACGACTCCTTCACCCTGATCGCGGACACTGAGATCGGATCAGGAGCGGGTTACCTGCAGCCGCAGTCTTTTCAGGTGGTAAAGCCCATCAACGCCAAGTCCAGCGTCTTCCCCGATCTGCAGTTGGTCCACGACTTTGTGCAAAAGACGACTCTTTTGAAGCTGACCTACTTTCCCAGCGAACACTATTTCGAGGGCGCCATCGACATTGCCAAGTTCCGAGCACTGCGCCGTCTCGAGGTAAACAAAATCAACATTGGCCAGGTGGTGGGCATTCAACCGCTGCGCGGCCAGCTGCAGCATCTGATCTGCGTAAAAAGCATTACTAGCGTGGACGACGTTATCACTCGCTGCGGCGGGGACAACTCTAATGGCTTTGTGTGGAACGAGCTAAAGACGGCCGATTTCAGCTACAACAGCCTGCGCAGTGTAGACACAGCCCTGGAGTTCGCACAGCACCTGCAACACCTAAACCTTCGGCACAACAAGCTCACCAGCGTAGCCGCCATCAAATGGCTGCCTCACCTAAAGACCCTGGACTTGAGCTACAACTGCCTTACGCACCTTCCACAGTTTCACATGGATGCCTGCAAGCGACTACAGCTATTGAATATCGGCAACAACTACGTCGAGGAGCTACTGGACGTTGCAAAACTGGACGCTTTGTACGACCTGGATCTGTCCGACAACTGCCTGTTAGAGCACTCGCAGTTGCTGCCACTGAGTGCCCTGATGACCCTGACTGTACTAAATCTGCAAGGAAATCCGCTTGCTTGCAATCCCAAACATCGCCAGGCGACAGCGCAGTATTTGCATAAGAACTCCGCGACTGTGAAGTTTGTTTTGGACTTTGAGCCACTGTCAAAGGCGGAGAAAGCGTTGACGGGCAGCCAAAAGTGGCGCTACATAGGCGCGTTTAACCACCGATTGCCCAGGAGTACATCCGTATCCATCAACAGCTCTAGTGCTTCCATTAACACCAGCGACGGCTCCCAGTTTTCCAGTTTCGGTTCGCAGCGTTCGGTGTCTGTAAAAGGAAAGAACTACGCGTTGGAAGACAATCAGTCGATATCAATGGACACCTCGCAATATAGCCAACGGATCGGTTCGTCTAAGATCCGAACAGTGGACATCGAAGAAAGCAGTGAGATCGATGCAGACGCAGCATCCGTTTCCACGCGAAATCCTCGATCCGACTGTGAAGAGGAAGCCGATATTTCGCATCTGGAGACCAAGAAAAAAATCGAGACACTACGTCTCACTTATGGCAATGAGTGGTTGAAGTCCGGCAATGCTGAGCTGATGCTGGGAATCGAAACGCCGCAGTCAACTGAACAGGAGCGCAAAGAGTCTCGCCAGCTTTTTAAGGAGTTCCTGGGTGAACTATCAGGATCCACAGAAGCGAGAATCGATACTGAGCACCACAACATTAGCTCTACACCCACGAACAACGTGTTGTTAGCTACCACCTTTGACAACACCCTAACGCCAATAAAGTCGGAAGCGAACAATTCACCTGAGCAAACTCTTTACGAAACCTGCACTGAGGGCGAATTGACAAACTACGAGAGTATAGGCAACACCACTTCGGAGCTGTCTGAAGAAGAACGACCGCCTGACAGACACGAGGAATTGTTGAGGCTATATGCAAGTACCTCTAATGCTCACGATGAGGATCCGGGTAAGACCTGTTGATGAGTATAGTAAGTCGTTGCTAAAATATACCCGAACATTGCAGTATCCGATGCTGAGTCCGATGAGGAGACCTACATAGTCTACCATGAACAGAAACCTAGCGAGGCACTGTTTCTCACCATATCATCGAATTTTATACGCGAAAAAGACACGTTAAGTGAAAGGTAAGTTGGAACATTAGATAAAGACTATGTTTATTTTACACAATATACTATATAGAACAAAAGCCAAATGGAGTCTAAAAATCCTGGAGTCATGCGAGCGCGTTAGGTCCAACACCTTGCGAATCAATTTCGACACGATGCGAAAGGATAGACAAGAGCGTATCTATTGCGTGGAGAATACGCTTTGTCAGGTGAGTAACGTAAATAATTCTTATAACAGGCAATTAACGATGGTATTATTTTTATGAAGGAACTGGAAAAGAAACTGCGAGACATTCTATCGCAGCGTGATTTAACCGAAATGAACATATCCATCTATCGCTGTGTAAATTGTCTAACTCAATTTACCATTGAGCGAAAAAGCAAGCGATATAAAACCAAGGGTGAGTACAGCAGAAGTAATATAATAATATTTTACTTGAATTGCATTATTTTCAGAATTGCGATGTCCGGATTGTCGCAGTGTCTATGTAGCTGAAGTAACCGAGTTATCCTCATCTCTGACCAAACCTTCTGGAGAAGTGGTGGCAGAGCCCAAACTTTCACCCGCCATGATTGTGGAGGAATCCCCAGTAGAGGCATTTTCTGGGGCAACAAATAAGGAAGAAAGCAACAGCATTGGCAAGTCCTTGGCCAGTTTTCTTTTTTACTTTGATGAAATTCTAGAAAATTTCTAAAGAATATTGCTTTTGTAGTTCAGTTTATGGTTTCAGAAGCATTTCATTAGTTATTCAGCCATTTTTTGAAATTCGCTTTGGTTTTTGCTGTATTTGGTGATTAATTTTAAGTTTGTGTTGGATATATTTACTGTACATTAATTTAATTTTTATTTCTTTTTATTTTATTTGCATGCGAACACAAATCGAAAATGGCAAAACCAATCTAACTTTTGTATATTTACATTGTTCTTTTGGACTTTTTCTCTCACCCAACTACCGTCAACAATAACATTGTTGTGATGTAAAAACTTAATTTATACTTTAGTGGCCAAATGCAGGCTTACAACTGCAAGAAACACACCCAAGCTTAGGAGTTTGACGCAAGCCACAAAAAGTTAATATGCCAATTTGTATACGTTTTATTTCACTAAACAATTTGCGTTTTGCTTTTGTTCTGTAATGTGAAGCAGCATTTGGACGTGAAGCAAAGATAAGCTAACTCACTAATAGTTCTCGAACGAGAAGGTTTTGTACACGTCTTATAAAATTTTCTTGCACGTCTTGATCCCTGGTACCCAAAATTATGTATTAGCTGAAACGAAATTTAGCTCATTATAAGACCTGTAGATACCGGCAAATATATCAAAATTTAAGTAATATATAAAGCTTTATTAATCTTAGAGAGCAATGCTGCTTCCATTAAACACTATTTGAGTTAATTAGAGCAATTAACTAATATTTCAACATTATAGGTTCCGCCAATTCGCTGAATGAGAGCAGCTCTTGTTCGAAAATTACCAACTCGCAGAGCTCTTTCGACTCCAATCAATCCGTAGTGGGCAGCTCGAACACGGATCGGGATCTAGAGTTCCGGGCAAACGAGAGTGATGTGGACATTATCTCCAATCCGAGCCAGTCCAGCATAGAGGTACTAGATCCAAACTATGTGCAGAGCGCCAGTCGCAAGACCTCAGAAGAGCGCCGCATATCCCAGCTACCGCATCTGGAGACAATACGCGATGAAGTAGCGAAATCGAAGAGCTTCATCGAACGCGAGTTTGGGCAGCTTCTGGCGGAGCAGGCTCCGGTTACGTCGCCTTCTGCTCCAGCTCCCTTGGCTCCCTCAAAATCGGCTGTTTCCCATGTACCGCTTACGGAGAGCAGCTCGTCGGGATCCGTAACGGACAGCATATGTACTACCTATGAGCAGCAGGGCAATGATGCGCCACAAAATCTGAAAAATTCCCTGCTTACCGAGTCTTCAAACAGCCAAGTTAGTGGTTCGGACGCGGAATCTAGCAGCCGTTCGAAAAGCGCCGAGGAGGCCAGCCTGCTGCCTTTTGCATCCGTATTTCAGTCAACCAATCTGCTCATGTCCAGCTCAAAAAAGTTAATCGAGTCGGAGGCAACTGTCTTTGGAACCCAGCCGTACAAGTTTAACTACGGCGACTTCAATGATATCGACCACCGTCTTAAGCTCTACTTCTACCAACGAAAGTTTAAAGAAGATGGCGAGCATTTCAAGTGGTTGGCCAAAGGTCGCATCTACAACAAGCAGACGCAGTCCTTGGGAGAAGGTCTGGTGATAATGTCCAACTGCAAGTGTTACCTAATGGAGGCGTTCGCCGAACCCCATGACGATGTTGCCAAATGGCTGCGGCAGGTCATCAGCGTGTCAGTCAATCGATTGGTGGCCATTGATCTGTTGCCCTGGAAACTTGGATTAACCTTCACCCTAAAGGATTGGGGAGGATTTGTGCTGCTTTTGCATGACATGCAGAGGACCGATAGTTTACTGAATTATTTAAAACGTGAGTGTACTTTTCGGATAAAAAAACTTTCATCCTTAAACTAATTGTTTTTCCACAGATAATCTACACGAGCAGTGCAAACTGAATCATCAACCATCTCCCATAATCAGCCATCAGCTGGAAACCATTGCGTCCGAAATAGTCAAGATGTGCTCTCTGATTCCTAGCTGCCAATGGATTTGTGACCAGGAGAAGACCTGCTTTCAACCCTCGCTGCTCCTAATCACGGAGTCGCATTTGTACATCTCAGGAAATGGCAAATTCTCGTGGCTGTCAGATAAAATACATGAGAAGCCTATTCACCCAGAACTTAGCCTTAATCAGCCATTGAGCAATTTGGTGGACGTGGAACGCATCACAGACCAAAAGTATGCGATCAACTTTATTGACGAGACGCAAAACAGATGCGAGATATGGCAGTTGCAGTTTGAAACGCATGCCAACGCCGCGTGCTGCCTGAATGTCATCGGAAAAGGGTGGGAGCAGCTATTTGGAGTGCCATTCAGTCTCTCTGGAACGTAGTGCAGCTAAATTGTCGAGGGACGGACAAGTGGGAAGCATATTTTACTAGAAAATTGAATACAGCCTGTTCCAATTATTGTGCAAAGTTTAGAATTGTTGATCTTAATTGACTATGTTATTTAATGTCAGATTAGTTTTATTAACTTAGGCTAAATCCTTCCATCAATAAGAAATGGTGCTGTACCACGATTTAAATGTAAATATTTATAAATATAGAGGTTATTATTTTTTGCAGTCCTTGCAATATATTCAGATACTACAAAAATAAATTGTATAACTGGTTTAGTTGTTTGTTATATGGGATCAATAATTTAATAAAGTATATTTACTTGTATTTACATTTACATATACACAATAGTTTCGGGAGCAAGAGATCTACAATATTGTCAGGAAATTTGAATGCTAATGAAACAATAATCACACGTGAGTCCAAAATGTCATATGCATCTATACTCGGTCGCTTTAATTTATGTGCTATCTACGGAATAGGGATTTATCATTTATGTATTTAATCAGCGACTAACGAGGCATGGATATCTTTATAGAATATCTATTTATATCATAACTCTATGTACAGTACACTTCTTATCCTGACTCACTCATTGCATTGTCCACTTAACAGTCGTCTTACTTGTCGCCCAACTGATCTGCGATCCAGTCAAGATGCTCCTCCTTGAAGCGAGGATCTGCCATGGTCAGCGCCGTCGACTTGGAGCTGTAGTAATAGAAAACCGACACTGTGTGTGGAGAAAAGAGCATGAGGATAAGCGTGGAGGGAATATTTCCAGAACTCACTGATGCGCTGTGCCACTGATAGGGCAATCAGACCCAATGGCCAATGGTGGCCGTCCTCTTCTGGCGGCTGACGGTATTGGTAGATGATCCAGAAGTGCTGGGAGGCGGACAGCAGAAAGTAGATGGTAATGCTGGCCATGAAGAGCTTGCAGTTCCGCAGGATTATGTGCGAGGCGCCGACCTGGTACACACACGTTGAGTGCAGCGCGAGGGTGAACAGCAGGTACTCCGCGATGATCAGGGCATCCTGGGTGCTGTGGTAACTGGCAGTGGTAAGAAGGGAGAGCACCTAGATGGCCTAAGATACTCACACAAAGAGTATTATGGCTGTCTGCAATCGGTTTCTGGCCAGCGAAGGACCAAAGGCGTTGCAGAAGAGGTCCACTCCCAAAAGGGCGAACTGGAACAGCAGCACCCAGGAGTAGCGTCGCAGAGTTAGCTTCATGGCGGTGTCCAAATGTCAAGCGCTTGTTTGCGGTCCGTTTGTTGCGTGCTTACTATGCGGGGGTTTGTTGTGTCCTTCGTCCTGGTGACGTCAAAGCCACCACTGCGGACATGCGCAGTTGGGGTCTTAATATAAGCTTATCGATAGACGGATTTCCATGGAAAACGATTCAAACTGGGTTTGAAAACAGGTGGGAGCCATTGGCGGGAACTGAGCCAGCTTTGTGAAAAGCCAGGAGTGAAAAACTAAGGGTGATTCGTGGTTACTTTTATTATCATTAGACATATCGGGCATATTCAAAGGGGTACTGCCGCCGACTTCCCGATCCGAAGGTGTTTGTCCTGCCAGCCTGGCGCCGGAATCGCCTGTAGTACTGCTGGTTCATCTCGGAGTAAAAGTTGATGGGCAGTAGGTGGGACCAACTGTGGTCGCCTGCGGCATTGTGTCGGTCCAGAAACTGGAACATCGATGCGGAAGTGACATCGGCAGCCCCTGCGCGCCAGAATGGCCAGGTTGGATTTAAGGTCACCAGAGCCAAGACCAGAAACCAGAACGTCATCGTCTTAGCCATTTGCGCAGAGAGCTGTTTGGCCAAAATCCGGCACCCAATACCCTCCTCCAAAGTCGACTGCAGGTTGCAGGTCGTCAGCAGATTTCGAGCTGCGGTGCTTCCATTTGCATTTTTTTCGCTCAACAGTCGTTCTACTCCGGCAGTGCGATCAGCGTTTTCCGAGTGGGCTATAAAGTGGATTGGCTGGGAGGCTACAATCAACAGTCACCCTTCGTTCGCCACTTCAGCAGCAAGTAGAGACAGCTCGAGAACCATCCGCAATGGCATTCAACTTTGGTCACCTCCTCTTCGCCGGCCTCGTGGCCTTGTCCGTCGTGTCCTCCGAGACCATCCAGCTGCAGCCCACACAGGGCATCCTCATCCCCGCCCCGCTGGCCGAGAACATCCGAGTGTCGCGTGCCGCCTACGGAGGATACTCCGCCCCAGCTGCTCCCGCTGCTCCTGCCTACTCCGCTCCCGCTGCTCCGGCCTACTCCACCCCAGCTGCCCCGGCCTACTCCGCTCCCGCTGCCCCGGCTTACTCCGCACCCGCTGCTCCTGCCTACTCTGCTCCCGCTGCCCCCGCCTACTCTGCTCCAGCCGCACCAGCCTACTCCGCACCCGCCTCCATTCCGTCGCCGCCGTGCCCCAAGAACTACCTGTTCAGCTGCCAGCCCTCCCTGCAGCCCGTGCCCTGCTCCGCCCCAGCTCAGTCCTACGGATCCGCCGGTGCCTACTCCCAGTACGTGCCCCAGTACGCCGTGCCCTTCGTCCGTGAACTTTAAGAATCTAACCGAATCTGACTGGACATCTGAACCTATGAATAAAGTAATGCTTTTATAAAAAAACCTTTTAAGAATTTTTAATTTGGGGATAATCCAAGGGTTTTTCAGATTTTGGCAATCAGTTCTTTTTCTTCAAAGTACTTTCAGCTAACTGAATTATACAAATAATAATTCTTATAATAATTCATCTAATGATCATTGCCGATTCAGTGAATACAAGGCTCTAATGTTTTACTAGTATACCTTTGTTTGAAAAGAACAAATGTGCTTAATTTAGGAATAAATATATCTTTTGTTGTAGCTGTGTAAACAAATCTTCTTGCTATAAAATTAATAAGAGTCATATATGTACCATTATTACATATAGTGGTAATACCATATCTTAGGAGTTGGTTACGCAGAAAAAGAGCATACGAAACTTATCTAGGTAGTTAACCTAATGTAGTAGAATTAATGTGCTATGCTTCTGCTTTCTTATAATAGATTTCACTCTATTGCTAATCTTATTATACCCGTTACTCGTAGAGTAAAAGGGTATACTAGATTCGTTGAAAAGTATGTAACAGGCAGAAGGAAGCGTTTCCGACCATATAAAGTATATATATTCTTGATCAGGATCAGTAGCCGAGTCGATCTGGCCATGTCCGTCTGTCCGTCCGTCTGTCCGTCCGTCTGTCCGTCTGTCCGTCTGTCCGTCCGTATGAACGTCGAGATCTCAGGAACTACAAAAGCTAGAAAGTTGAGATTAAGTATACAGACTCCAGGGACATAGACGCAGCGCAAGTTTGTCGATTCAGGTTGCCACGCCCACTCTAACGCCCACAAACCGCCCAAAACTGCCACGCCCACATTTTTGAAAAATGTTTTAATATTTTTTCATTTTTGCATTGGTCTTGTAAATTTCTATCGATTTGCAAAAAAAACTTTTTGCCACGCCCACTCTAACGCCCACAAACCGCCCAAAGCTGCCACGCCCACACTTTTGAAAAATGTTTTGATATTTTTTCATTTTTGTATTAGTCTTGTAAATTTCTATCTATTTGCCAAAAAACTTTTGGCCACGCCCACTCTAACGCCCACAAACCGCCAAAAACTGTCTTTCGCACTTACACTAGCTGAGTAACGGGTATCAGATAGTCGGGGAACTCGACTATAGCGTTCTCTCTTGTTTTTATTTAATATTCCCAAAAAATTTGTAAATAAGAATGGCAATTAAAAAGATTGAAATATCTTGTTAGAGTCAGTTTATTATGTACAGATGTTCATCAATATGAGCTGTACCCACATGGAACCGGCTTGATAACCGCCTCACAGGAGAACACATAGTTCTTTGGGCAAGCTGGAGAAGGAACTTCACTGAGTACGTCTTGCTGTTGGTATGTCCCTTGGGCTGGTACCTCCTCATCCGCCTGGTCGTAGCTGCGAGCAAAGCCAAATTTACCACGTCCGAAGCCAGGACCTCCAAAACTGGAACCTCCGAAGCCGGGACGTCCAAAGCCAGGTCCTCCAAAGCCAGGACCTCCAAAGCCAGGACCACCGAACCCTGGACCTCCGAGCCCGGGACTTCCGAACCCTGGACCTCCGAACCCTGGACCTCCAAAGCCAGGTCCTCCGAAACCAGGACCTCCGAAGTTGTTCTCCACGACAACCTCCTGTACGATTTGCTGCTGCCTCCTCCTACGATTCAGTTGCGGATCCGAGTGCTCGGTAGCTGATGACCTCGAACACCCTGTACCGCCTCCACATGTTGAGGCTTCCAAGCCAGTCTGCTGACCCAGAGAACTCACTCCGGCCAAAATGGCAAGGAATCCGAGATACTTCCACATGCTGACCTGTTATGGCGTCGGTGCAAGCTGAGAAAGCCAAGATGCGGCGATGTTCAAGTGGCTTTTATAACCTCATGCCACTAGAAGTGCACAACGAAGCGGAAACGGAGATGGCCAAGGTAACACCCAATAACTGGGTCAGTTGGTCGCACATTCCAGAGGGCAAGTGATGGGATCACAACTACTCGGGCGAAGTTGGAAGTTCGAGAAAATGGGGCATGCGCTTGGATGGGGCATGGGATAATCTGCAGGGAGGGCCCGTGCCATTACTTGGCTGGGCTCGGAAACCCTACGTGCACCTGAAACCCGAAGGTCAGCACATTGTAGCCACTGCTGCTTTCCGGCTTGTAGGCTGACCGCCCAGTCAAGCGATTGATGGGATCCGATATCGCATTACCCAATCGCTTGCACTTTTCACTTTTCCGCTTTGTCGATGTTTCGGATGTGTTGCAATCATTTTTTCTTGCAAAAATAATTATATATGTATTTATAAATAATATGTACAAGTACGTTTTAATCACAATTTTGGTTTGTAGCAGCATTTCCTGCGGTTCAGTGACCCAAAACGAGCTGCTTGCACAAAGGTTAAAACAGAAAGTTTGTCTACTTGCAATTGCAGATAACTGATGGATTGGGAAAAACTGGAGGAGCCGATTGCATAGTATTATGCATTTCTCTTTTCTGGATATTTGATGACTTGTGCTTTGACTCGACATTTTGAACTTTTAATACCGTGTTAGATGTTTGTTCTATTTGAAATACGTTAGTACGTTAGTACTTTTACTTAAATAATTAAAATATTACGGACGGAGATCGGCTAGGCTTTTGATCCTGATCAAGAATATATATACTTCTTATGGTCGGAAACGCTGGTACATACTTTTTAACGAATCTAGTATACACTTTTACTCTACGAGTAACGGGTATAAAAATGGTAAAAGTTGTTCCACCTTCTCATTTAGATTCAACTTTGTAAGGTCATTAAAATATATTTATTCGTCATTTATCGGGTAATATAGTAATAAATGCAACAAATCTATTTACGTTCTTTTTGTGTGTAAATGTCTAAAGAAAACGTTATACCTACGTACCTTTAAAATAAATAAATAGTTGGATGGTTTTATCCAAGGAATGTTTTTATATTGTTGTATATTTCTTAATACTTATATTTTATTAATTAAATAAAATGCTGCAAACAAAAAGTCTTCTCTTCTTGCCAAATTCGATAACTGACATCTGATAATGATTATCTTGGCCAAGTTTTGTTCTGTCGTTGTCGGAATGGTACTCCTCCCATATATCTACAGGTTTTGGGCTGCTAGATTACAACTAGTTAGGCCCTTAATAAAAACAATTCATGATCTAGGTTTTTTAGTGATTTAATTGCAGTACATATTTTTGGGTATATTTTTTGTTAAATCCATCAAAGTTTATGTTTCTCGGCAATCGGTTCGTGGTCCTTGGGCGGGGATCGCAGTCGTAAGGAGCAGGTGCTCAGTACTGGTAGCCGTAGGTCTGGGGCACGTAGGCGGCGCTGAAGAGCTGCTGCTGGTGCTGGGGCAGGCCGTAGTTGGGGGCGACGTAGGCGGCCACCGGGGTGGAGTAGGCACCGGCGGATCCGTAGCTGGGGGCGGGAGCGCTGCAGGGCACGGGGGCGAGGTTGGGCTGGCAGCTGAACAGGTAGTTCTTGGGGCAGGGAGGAGCCTGGATGCTGGAGCCTCCATAGCCGCCGGAGCTGGCGCCGTAGGCAGACTTGCGGAGACGGGTCAGGTCACCGAATCCCTGTCCGGTCACTCCCTCCAGCTCTCCGTCCTGGGTGGTCACCGTGGCGGTGGATCCGGTGGCCGAAGCCACGTTCGTGGGCGAAGCCAGAGCGGCGGCGGCGAAGGCGACCAGAGCGATGCACACGAAGGATTTCATCTTGGTTGTTGGTGTTTGAAGATTGAGCTGGAGGCGGATGGGAGCTGGTTGGGCTGCTGGTAGTTACCAAAGGTGACTGATGCCAATTCCAGGCAATTGGGCATCTTATATAGCTGTCCAATCTGCCTAGTTAGCACTACGTTCACAACTTAATGGCCAGAACTAAAAGGTCTACTCTTCGTTTTTGCCTTGATTACTTTTCTGCTCCATCAGCCCAATGCACATATGTATACCGCTGACTTTAGTAGCTCCACATCGTCAGCTTTTTGGGGTCATCACCGGGCAGGGGAACGTTTAGGTTGGCGATTTAGGTTGTGGTTGATATCTAGTGCATTGCACTTTAAAAGTGGTGGGAGTGACAAAAGAGCACGCCCCCTTTCAAAGAAAAAATGTTAAGAAATGGAATTCCAGACTTGTGACCCGTGTACTAACTGATGTGATCCGTGGCACATGATATTATATGTACAAGCTGCTTATTGGAATCCTCTAACTAGAACTAATAAGTGTAATAATAGCCTTTCAAAAAGGATGCAATATATACATACTCTCTTCTATATTAATATTTTGTCTTCATTAGCATATGTCTATGACAACGTATCTGTAACTATAAAATACTTTTTTAAAAATATGACACTTTGAAAAATTTCTAATCTGAACATATTTTCCCCAGAAGGAAAGTATAGTTTTGTTGAATTTTCGGACACCAAACGTTTTTTTAGATTTATTAAATAAATATACATTTTTTATCAGTAAAATAAGCTATACAAAAAATATCTTAAGGGCTGAACTAAATCAAAAAAGTTATGAAATATTTAAAAAATATATGAATGGTAATAGTTTGAATTAAAAACATTTCCTTATCTGGTAAATAAATCAGTAAATTAATCAGTTATACACTAGTAACAATATCTAAAGTAGTAAAAATATGAATAATTCATCAGGAAGAAAACTACTTTTGAGTCTGATAAATTAATTGGCAAAATTTAGTTCGCTTGTATTATTGTGTATGAAAACTTTGCTTGTCTCATTTGGCCGCCAAAGATTTCGATCGTCTTGTCATATATTGTAAGCACCAGTTGGATTTTATCATATAAGCTGTTCGAGAATCACATATAGACTTACAGGTATATCCCGAGAAGAGAAGTGAAATTTAAAGTTCACTGCTTTAAATGCATTGACTTCAAATACAGAAGTTGAACAAGCAAAATCGGATCCAAATAAGTAGTTCATTTTCATAAGCAGAATCGTAAGATGACTGATATTTATTTCTAAATAAAAACCTCTGTTAAAATATTGTTTTGTTTTAGAATCAAAAGTACGGTATGACTACAATCCAAATGACTACACATAATCTGAAAACACAAAGTATTGGATAACACTTCCAAGAACTCGAGTTCCCGCAGTGAACTCATGTTGGTGGGCCCCTAAAATGATTACAGCAGTTCGTAATACGTCATATGTGAGTGCTGTGCAACAATCTTGTGGCAGAGCGTAGCGCTAATTAATTAGTGGTATTTCTCGCTCACTCAACGGCTATTAAAAGTTATGTAAGGCGGCACGCGATGATCGCCGGCGGAGGCGGAATGCGTGCCACATGCAAAGTGAGGAAGTAACCGCATCGGATGGATACAACTAGTGATGACCACATGGGCGTGGACTGACTCACTGGACTTCGGGAAGATGGGCGCATGGAGCGGCCACTTTCACTCATGGTCATGGTCATGGACACGATGGCCTCGCGTTGCTTTGGACTGCGGTTGGGATGGCTCCAATCACTGGGTGATTATCGCACTTCAGGCAGCCTGGTTCCCGCATATGAGAGGAAGTCGTGGTGCATTGTTAGCAATTTGCCATGGCATTTGAATCCGAAATCGAAAGCTGGCTGAGGGGCAAAAGAAGCCGGCGAACGAGCGACCAACTGACTGATTTCAGCCTTTTGCCAGCACAAATTGTTGCCGACGTCATCATGGAATCTTTGTGGCCTGTGGAGGGGGTAGGAATATTCCATAGGGGAAGGCTGGGCGATATCTGCACGCGGATGATCTGGGAATGGGAAGACCCACCAGCTTGTCCAACACATGGTGATAAGTCCGAGGGATGGCGAAGAACTCGCAACTGTATAAACAGGCGGCCCCGAAATCCAAGAGAAGATGTGTATCTTGCAGATATTTTCAAATCAATTGTTTGATGATTGCGTTTCCCAATTGGTGTACATAGTGGCACAAAATGCATATCCCATAGATATTGTGTTTTAAACTAGCGAGTTTGTATATTGTGTTATGGAAAATGTACCATGTTTTATACGCATATAGTAGCGGTGTAAAATACATATTATTATTACAAAATTGTCTAATTTATATATTTATATTTCATACCCTAGAACTTTGCTTAAATAAACCATAAATATTTGTGTTTGTCATTTAAAAATGTTTACAAGCTTTTAACGTTTTAACTTTTAGATTTTTTTAATCAGTTTTATATCTGTTGATCAAACAATCATTTCATTTGCCTTAGGAAACATAAGTCCATGGATAATTTTTGATATACTTTATCAAAATTATGCGAACATAAACTAATATGCCATTGTTTTAACGATAGGGTATACAACTTTCGACGAAACGAAGATAAACCTCTTTAAAATCCGAACTTCCGAGCAAATAAATGACCCAATATTTTAGCACGATTGCATTCTTGCTAAAAAAAATATATGACTCGATTGAGGCTACACTGAAAGATAAGACTCACATCGTTTTTATTATTTTCATTTATCAAAAAGTTAATCCAAAAAGTATGCATCGCGATGGTGATGAAAATGTGATTAAAGTGATTGTAGTTAAAAAGGGGAAGAGAGTAATAAATATATATATTTTTATTTAATTTGAAAAACTATCAAAGACTTAAATTTAACTTTAACACGAAAAATAAAATGGAGAATAAGTTTAACTTGACATACAATATTTTGATATTAATTATTTTAATAGCCTAAAGTATTAACTTATCATTAATGAACAAAGTACAATTTTATTATATTAACATAGACAGTAAATAAAATAAAAAAAACGTTTAACGTAAAAATTTTTTTTTGTAAAAATTGACTACACTGCAAAAATGCTGTACAGGCAAGAATCTGAAACATATCGCTGATGATAGTAAAATAACAAAAAGTGAAATATTCATTTGTATTGCAAACTTAAAATCAATAATTATTTTGCGCTGATGTTCAATTCTCTACATCTTCTTACTTACCTCAGATTTTTTTATAGGTAATACTTGGTAAGCTATATTTACCTAAAACTATTTTATTGTTTTTACTGTATCAGTTTTTAAATAATCTTCAGCCCAAGGTAAGAGAACAAAGCCATAAATCATTAGAAGACTTTTATTTACAGATTGGTCAAACATCAGCGTTTAGATAACTACAAAAGATTCTGGGAGTCCAGGGCCAGGCGGTAGTTGTACTCCTCGAACAGTTCCGGAGCCACTCGATACGGCTGGTCTATGAGTGAGAGGCGGATGGGCGTTTGGCACGAGGGCGTGGCATAGTTCGGAGCAGGTGGTGCCGCCGGTTGGTAGCAACTCTGCGATGGAGCTTCGTAAACGGGAGCCGATGGCAGTGGTGGTGGAGCTGGTGGTGCTATTGGAGTGGCATATTTCTGATCATCATACTCCACCTGGATGGACGACTTCGATGCCAATGGAGCGGTGAGGTAGATGATGGGTTGGTAAAGTATCTGTGCCGGTGGTGCGCCAACGTAACTTGGCTGTGCGGGCTGGCTGTATCCCTGTCCCTTGGCATAGACTTCGGAATTGGCTTCCGGTTGGGTGTAGCTCGGTGCTGCCGGCTCATAGGTGGGAGCTGGTGCAGCGGGTGCATTGTAATCAGCTGCAGGTGCTTCGTAAGCAGGAGCTGCTGGCGCAGGAGCTTCGTAGGCAGGAGCAACTGGTGCTGGAGTTTCGTAGGTAGGTGCTGGAGCTTCGTAGGTAGGAGCTGCAGGCGCGTAGGCAGGAGCAACTGGCGCCGGAGCTTCGTAGGCAGGAGCTGCCGGCGCTACATAGCCCGCATCGCCATCGCCGGGACCATCGTACTCGGGATTGGGTTTCGTGTACGCACCGTTGGGCGGCGTTCCGTAACCATCACCGCCGTAGGAAGGACTCTGTGGCGCCGGTGGCACATAGTTGTTCTGGCCACAACCGCCGCCGCACTGGCCACAGGATGTGGCTGTGGGAAATAGTTCGGGTAGCTTCTTGAAGAGCTTCATCTGCTTGAAGGGATCCAGATCCTGCAGCTGCAGGCCATTGCAGTTGTTGGGCACAGCGGGCGCGGGGAGCAGTGGAGCTGGTGGATACACCAGATTGTTGTTGTTGTTGTTGCAGCAGTTGTTGTTGTTGTTGCGGGGGAAGAGATCATCCCACCACTTGAGCAGCGAGCGGTTCGTGCGCTTCAGAGCCTCATTCGGGGTCACCAAAGGACCCGCATCCGCCATCAGATAGTAGAGTGGCTCCCCCGGTGCCGCAATCCGGTTCGAACGGGTCACATCCTGGGCTGAAGTGGACAGGACCACGCCCAGCGCCAGCAGGGTCAGAGTCCACGATCTGTTTCTGGGGTGCATCTTCATGGGGCGATTGCGTTGGTAGCATTAACCTCGCGGGTCGAACTCTCAATTGCAACTACCAGAAGCAGTGGCTCCCAATCGCAGCCGACTGCTGGAGCTGCAAACTACGGCGGATTAATGCCAGGTCAGCGTATGTGGATACCTGTGATGGGGTATAATAGTTGGCAAAATAAACATTAAAGATCTTATAGTGTTACTAATAAATATTGGGGTTTCAAAGCACCATATAATATATTGACATTATGAATAAATGGGCTTTAATTATAAGTTCTCATGTTACATAAGGAGATGCTTAGCTCTGCAACTTCCTAGTAGCTTATCCCTAAGTCGTAAACAAAAGTAAGGGTATTCGAAACTAGTTATAAAGATGGCCTGGTATGAGGAATAAAAGAAAATTAAGACTGAACTTTTGGCTTAGCCAACCCCATGGCTAACCCAATTTTCATAAGAGCCAACAGGTGTTCCCAATTCATCGAAGATCCAAGAGTCCCAATAACCTCACTGGCAGGCCGATGACTCCACTTAACTTGTATTTTCTTTATTGCTGTCTTGCTTTCCTTATTGTTTATTCAAAGTGTTCCCTTACGTGCTCGAAATTATTAAACGGTAGCGAAACACCAGTCGAGGTTCCTGTTTGCTCCGTGGAGCGTGACTGCCTTGGCTTCAATCCTCATCAGGCTGGCCAATCGAAAGCAAAATGCATTGGGCTGAACGGAAGTTGGTCGGGAAAAACAAAGAGATATATGTTCAGAAACACATACTCTTAACAAATACAAATATATTGGTAGCCGTAAAATATACTTCCTATAGTAATCATGGGCTTACTCATCGGTTGAACACAATAATGAATTCAAGTATATATGTTCAAGAGAGTATAAAGTATTTATAGACTTCGAGACATTTCTATTCGAAAACATTAATTACAGCTCTAGCTAAAAATAGTAGCACGAAAATACATTTATTTGAATTTACATTTCTACACTTCTAATATTAGGTAAAAAACCCCATATTTATATTTATATTTGGACTTTTGATAGATATGTTGTTAAAGAGTCCCCACTACACCTGCCCAGTTATTAAGTACATCTCCTTTGATATTATAAATAAAACTTTATTCAGTTTGGGGAATCCATTCACCGATCTTGGGACTACAACTGCTGGAGGTATCTGTGCTTTTGGGTGCCACGTCCGCCGGAGCGCTGACGGTGTCGCTTCCGTTTCTCCGTGGGCTTGAGGAGATCCGTCGCCTTGCTCACGATGGCCGGCACTCCGGATGCGTCAGCGGAATCATCTGCCTCGGATGCAGGCAGAGGTGTGGTCACCGCCGGATCATCCTCCTTATCGATGTTTTCCCCAGAGTCCACATCCTCTTCACTCTCCAGGTCATCGCCCACAATGGAATCCGGCTGTTCTGAGCTGGGCGACGCCGGAGTGCTGCTGGAGAAGTTCAGCTTTCCCGATCTTTCCGTTTGAGCTTCTGTTGAAGGAGCAACTTCTGTGGTCGATGCTGGTACAGCGTTCTGGTCGAATTTGAATACGCGCTGAAAAAAGTTACCATTTGGTATTGGAGGATTGGGATTGGGAGCTGGTGCACCCAGAATTCTGTTGAACGGATTGAAAGGGTTGAGGGCTCCGAAAGGTCCGAATGGGTTCATTCCCATTCCCAGCTGCATTCCCATGCCGAAGGGGCCTCCCACCTGCTGCTCCATGTCATATCCCCGTCCCCCCATCTGAGCAGTCATGCCGAAATGGCTTCCCAGCTGGGCACCCAACCCAAATCCACCACCAAAGGGAACGGCTGGAGCCAGTGCTGGTGGTGCCCTAGGAAGTCCAAAGTAGGGAGTCGGTGGCCGTTGTGCGTAGCAGGGCATGCTTATAATGACCGGCTGGAAGCTCGGACAGGTGGTGCTGTAGCTCACTCCGTTGTCCAGTGGCGTGGGACATTGGATAGGTGGTGCGGTGGGGGGACATCCATTGCAGTATGTGTTGGCAGAGGTCGTCACATCAGCTTGGGAATAAGTCGGAGGTGGTGGCGGCAGCGTCGGCGGAGCAGGTGCCTCTGGGTATTGGCCGTTGTAGGGGCTATAGCCGGGGGCCATTTGTCCCACCATGGGCTCATCCTGGTTGCCCACTGGTGCTTCTTGTGCGGGGTGTCCTTCGACTGCCAGACTGCTGTAGAATGCCTTCATAACCGGATCGTTCTCGGGATCCTGTGTCTGTGACAGTGGCACCCACATCAACTGATCTTGGGCTCCCGGTTGATTCACTGGCCTGCGGTACTGCTGTTGTAGCTCCTCTCGCCTAAATCCCACATCTGGCACAGCCAGCACATCGTCGTCGAAGGTGAAACGATGTCTACCATTTCCGGCTACTTCGTTCTCTTTGGGACGACTTGGCGTCCTCGCAAATGCTGCAGGATCATACGAAGGGGCCGTGGACGCTGGGCCTGGGCCAGCTGAAACTCCTGGTGGAGCTGCTGGCGGGCTGCCCAGAGTTGGGTGATGAAATTCTGGCATGCCAGCTGACTGCGCTGGAGCTGCAGTTGGAGGGGCTGCCATGGGGCCTCCGTAGAATCCGTACTGGGCGTGGGGCTGATGCTGCTGAGGAAGAGGCTGGCGGTGGAGCTCCTCCTGGTATGACGACGGACCCGCCGGCTGGACTTGGTGGATGCGAGTGGGGTCTTCTGTGACTGCCTGCTGAGGATATGACCCGCCCTCAAAGGCGGGAAACACGGGAAAGTTGTGACCGGAATCATGGTGTACTGCGGGCTGAGGATTTAACGGAGGCATATGCTCCATGGAGGGCTGATTTTCAGCTCCAGGTCCTGTGGACTCCGCGCCACGGCACATGTAGAATGGCTCTCCCTGGCCACCTGCGTTTCTGACCTCCACACAACTTTGCTGGCTACTGTCGCCACCGAAGTTAGCTCCGCGGCACATATAATACGGCTCATCCTGCGGACTACTTGGCCTGATCTCCACGCAGATGGTAGTCATGGTGCGCTTGCTGCGATGCAGAACATCCCTGGAAGCTGGACTGACGTCATGTCCGGATGCAGTTGCTCCTGACATCACCGATAGCCCAATGGCCAGGCATGTCCAAAGGAAGATCAGCCTCAAGGTCTGTGGTTGGATGTCCATGTTCTTCTTCCGCTCACTAACTTCCGTTTGCCAATGGACAGCGCTTTTATATTCTCTAGAACTCTCTGCTGGGGAAGAAGATCCATTAGAGGTGCCTTCCAAGTTCCACAACTTACCCAACTGAGTTCCCCGAAGCAGTCTTTTGTAATTTTCCTCTTTTGACTGAAATAAATATGTTTCCTCTATTAACCGCGTTGTTCTGGCGGATTGCACTGGTAACCGGAGTTTAATTCACTTGAAAATCGTATCACTGAATAAAAACCAATGCAGACACAATTTTCGAACGGACCTGGCCAAAAGGGGTTCGAATCATAACCAAAATACTCTGCCATGTGGAAAGTTTAAGGAAATTCAGAAGAAGAAATAAGAAATATTACATAAATAATGACGATAATTAGGATGGAAGACAGTTCTATACCGATTTATTTATTGAATGCTTTCTTTATATGTTCATCCTAATTTCCTTACTAATCTTGGCGATTTTACATATGATGATAATAGAGCATTTGGATCGGTACTGCAATATTTTCAATCGCTTCGATTTCAGCTGATTCCTGCAAATTTCGACCAGCGTTTTCGTTTGCCATGGTGGACAGTTCAACAAACTCCTCAGGTTTCTTTCGACTTCAAAATGGTCAGCACTTTCGTAAAGTGTGCGGAACATATGACACACAAGTGTTTGCTGATTTGCCCGACATTAGCCAAATGGGTCAGTTGGTCAGCGGGTGTTAGATTGTCGGGAGTGTAGGCCACTTCATTGTAACTGACCTGACCCACTTGGAGGACCACGTGGGAGTGGTCTCCAGTAGTGCACGATGACTAATGAACCATTATGTATAAATGCGGGGTGCGTGTTCCATGGTCTTTAAACTAAGTCACTTCTTCACCATTAGCATGGTACTTGTTTTAAAGGAGCCCGTAGGGTGCATGAGTTTTAAGGACTCACAAGTAGGATGCTGGGACGTGTGATACATAGTATTACTAGTGTCGAGAATAGCATAAGGATGGGTATTATTGAGAACTGGGGTAATTCTATTTCCTAGTCAAATCGAAGACGCCTGTTGATAGCCGTCTATCTTTGGCGAAAGTAACACTTACATATGTCAATTGTAGCTTTTTAAAATCACATTGCAAGCAATTCCACATACTGACCAAATTACGAGTTTACAATGGACAAGGATGAACGCGAGTACTGGCACCTTCGATCCTCATACAACGACGACATGCCGCGCTTTCCTCCAACGAACGTGGCTGACCCACTTACCCCTGGCAATCTGTTTCAGCTGTACATAAACACCTTCATTGGCGCCAATCTGGCGGAGTCGTTTGTCTTTCCCCTGGACGTGGCCAAGACCCGGATGCAGGTGGATGGCGAGCAGGCAAGGAAGACGGGCTCCGCGATGCCCACATTCCGGGCAACACTTAGCAATATGATCAAAGTGGAGGGCTTCAAGTCGCTCTACGCCGGCTTCTCGGCCATGGTGACCCGCAACTTCATCTTCAATTCGTTACGCGTGGTCTTGTACGACGTCTTCCGGCGCCCCTTCCTCTACCAGAACGAGCAGAACGAGGAGGTGATCAAGGTGCACATGGCGCTGGGCTGCAGCTTCACGGCGGGCTGCATTGCCCAGGCACTGGCCAATCCCTTCGACATCGTCAAGGTGCGAATGCAGACGGAGGGCCGCCGCCGCCAGCTGGGCTACGATGTGCGGGTGAACAGCATGGTGCAGGCCTTCGTGGACATCTACAGGCGCGGCGGACTGCCCAGCATGTGGAAGGGCGTGGGGCCCAGCTGCATGCGTGCCTGCCTCATGACAACTGGCGATGTGGGCAGCTACGATATCAGCAAGCGCACCTTCAAGCGCCTGCTGGACTTACAGGACGGCCTGCCATTGCGCTTCCTGTCCTCCATGTGCGCCGGACTAACGGCCTCCGTGCTCAGCTGTCCGGCGGATGTGATCAAGTCGCGGATGATGAACCAGCCGGTGGACGATAGCGGACGGAATCTCTACTACAAGAACTCCATCGACTGCCTGAGGAAACTGGTGAGGGAGGAGGGTGTCCTCACATTGTACAAGGGCCTTATGCCCACTTGGTTCCGCCTGGGACCCTTCTCGGTGCTGTTCTGGCTGTCCGTTGAGCAACTGCGTCAGTGGGAGGGCCAGAGTGGATTTTAGCAGCACACCTTCAGTCTTGGTATCGTATTTTGTATGTCTTTTAACAACTTAGTAAAATTTGCAAAATAAACCAACTCTACTTTACCCCATTTTATTTAGTCAAGTTACTTTTATGTACACATATTTATAGCAAATGAAAAGTACTTCGGTTTGGTAACTCATCATGAAAGTAGTTTAGAACCCAATTCTATCCCGGAATATGAAATGCTTTTGTTGTCTTATTGCTTCGTAGTTTTGTTTTATATTATTTTTATATTCCTATGCACACAACAAACACCAAAGATATTTCTCTTCAATGGGAAAAAGCGTTAACACAGTCTTTAGGCCAGCAGAGTGGGATAATTCGGAGGAGAGGGAGAAACCCAAGTTGGAGTACCTGGTGACCAACAAGAAGACTCCGCCGCTGGAACTCTACCTCACGGCATTCGCCTCCGCCTGCAGTGCCGAGATCGTGGGCTATCCCTTCGACGTGTGCAAGACGCGTATGCAGATCCAGGGCGAGATCGCCGGCAGGGTGGGTCAGAAGGCGGCGAAGTACCGGGGTCTGCTGGCCACTGCCATGGGAATCGTCAGGGAGGAGGGTCTGCTGAAGCTCTACGGTGGCATATCCGCCATGGTGTTCCGCCACTCGCTCTTCAGCGGCATCAAAATGCTGACCTACGACTACATGCGCGATAAGATGATCGTGCCCGACGTGGATGGCAGGCCGCAGCTATCCTTTCTGGGCTCCTGCATCGGTGGCGTTGTGGCCGGTGGAACTGCCAGCGTGCTCACCAATCCCACCGAGCTGATTAAGATCCAGATGCAGATGGAGGGCCAGCGGCGTCTGCGTGGCGAGCCCCCACGCATTCACAATGTGCTCCAGGCCCTGACTTCCATTTACAGAACGGGTGGTGTGGCGGGGCTCTGGAAGGGAACTGTTCCGAACACGTGGCGCTCGGCACTCGTCACCATAGGTGAGCCCTAGAATCAGGTGTTGCCAGTGGCACGGGAATGTTAGAAGGATGAATGGGGTTCTGATGAAGTAGACATGTTCCATATTACCTGACATTTTACAATTTACTAACTGGGTAACGGGTATGCGATAGTCGAGGCAATTGATTTCCCCTTCCTTTTAAATGTTCTTAGAATACTTACGTATGGAATTTGCAAAGATCTAAGCTAGTTTTCTAATTTTCTCCCAAAGGGGACGTCAGCTGCTATGACTTGTGCAAGCGGCTGCTGATTGCCGAGTTCGATCTGGTGGATAACCGAGAAGTCCAGTTCGTAGCCGCCATGACCGCCGGCGTTGCGGATGCCATTCTGAGTTTACCCGCGGACGTGGTCAAGTCGCGGATCATGAATCAGCCAACTGATGAGCAGGGACGCGGTATCCATTACAAGGGCTCCCTGGACTGCCTAAGTCGGTTGGTGAGGGAGGAGGGCTTTCTGGCCATGTACAAGGGTTTCATACCCTATTGGATGCGAGTCGGACCTGCCTCAGTGGTGTTCTGGATGACCTTCGAGCAGATTAGGCGGTTTCGTGGCAGTGAAGGTTACTAGGTACATCCGCAGCTTCTTTAAATTGTGCAGATTAATTATTAAAGGAAGATACAAGATACAATTTCGGTGCCACTTGTGGGCAGCTTGAAACCGAATGCCTTAGTAAATATATAAGAAAGAAGCTTTTGGTAAGTGGTGACCACATTGGATGGATAACTTTTAATGACAGTTGACCGAAGTTTGAGTGATTGAATGGCGACCAGTGTTACAATACCTGCTAGCCAGTGGAGAACCAGTCAAAAGAGCGCTCCGAAATGGTGGAAACCTAAATTAGCATATTTAATTGAATGAACCAAGGTGGAAAACTACTCGCGGCCCGCGGCGAAAGATATTTGAATGCTCCGTTCGGAGATGAAAACAAGGCACACGCGCATCAAATTGCGCGGCGATGCGAGAGCCAAAGGCCATATAATAAATAATAATGTTTGATTAATTTCACGGCTGATAAAAGTGGTCGGACACCCTCACGCGCTCACTCGCTTGCCTTTATCGCTCCACTCCAGCTTTTCTCCGTGATTAATTTGAGTTTTCACCAGAAATAGCGAAAACGAAATTCGAATATTTCGAGAGCGAAAGTGAGCATGTGGAGCCCAAATGTTGTCACTTATTCCTCGCCAGAAATTTCAGTACAATTCACACATTTGCTGGCATGGATGTGGATTATGTGGGTCAATGTCTTTTCGCTGGCGGCAGATGACAGGCGAGCAATAGTATGCAAAAACGACAATTACTGAAAGAAATGGCAGCTGCGAAGTGGACGAGGCGCAGAGAAAAAATTAATAAATAAATATCTGTTTTATTTATGAACATTTTTTTGGCGAAAAATAATTGCGCCGTTGCGTCAGCCATTTGAAATGATTGCGCGTCGACGAAAATAACCTGGCCAAGCAATCGCACATACCAAAAATGGCCAACGCAGCGCGGAATGTCTTCTAAAATAATTAAAAGAAACCATAAATGCACAGAGAATTGTTAATGCGACCATGAAATGACTTTGGGAACCGCGATAGGAGCGCGGTTCAACGATCCATCGATTTCCGATAGCCACCACCAAGAACCCAGGCACCCAAAACCCAGAACCCAAAACCCAGATAGAAAGAACAATGCGCATGGTGCTTACTTTTTGTGAGGAGCACACTCAGTTGTCTCACTCGCTTTTCATTTTAATAGCATTAAAGTATCGTATTTTATATGATTTATATCCATATATTTATGCATTCGGTTTTCATTTCAAGTTCTCCTTAGCTCGTTAGAAATTTTCTTTTTAGTGGGAACTGTTGGCTGGGAATCGAGGGTATGGAGCTGGTCGAGACATGGACATATGGTTGGGTTGGGGTGTTGGGGGTTTTGGTTAGTTGTGTGAGAGCGCGAAAGAAGACCTTAGATTTGAGTCTAGCTAAACGTAGCTAACGTTAGGATAATGCTGATAATGACAATTAATGGGTCGCGATTCCCGGGATCAGAATGAGTAATCCTAGTGCAGTTGATGGAAAATGGATAATGGCAAACTACTTTGAACGGAGAGTGAGAGTGGCACCTACTTATAGACTGGCTGGCAATGGAAAATGGAATCTGAATACGAGCACCTACTATGCGATGGAGCAGATATTTCAGTTTTGGATAGATTGTTTCGTTTGGAGTTCTCCCCATTCGACGACAGTCGTGTGTATAAAAAGTCGACCACTGCGCCTGGTATTCACGATTCTTCCATTCTTACCACATATAAAAATAGAGCACGGTGGATCTCCAAATAGTTTACGTATATAAATATATATATCGAGATATTTATTTATACTGGTTGCTACTCTCCATCTCTGCCCTTCGTCTGGCTCCCTGCTCCCTGCTCCCTCCTCCTTCCTTTCCGGTCAAATCGAAATCTTCTCTCACTCACTCTTTCTTTCTTTCTATATAAAACCTGCGTGTGGATTTATGTACGTACGAGAGTATACATAAACTGTGTCGGTTGTGTAAATATTGCTATACAAAAAATCGTTCCAAAAAATGCCTGCGTTGCTTTGCGTTGTTGTTTTCTCGGTTGTTAATCTTTTTCGATTTTTGGTTGCTTTGGTTGCATCTGCAGTTCTTTTCGCTTACAATTTAGGTTGCCAAATATATGTGTTTTTTTTTTTGTATTATTTTTTTATGTTTTTTTTGTAAATTTCGTTCAAAGCTGAGGACTGAATTCTTAATTATGAGGGGCATTTTATAGTTTTGTGTTTTTCCTTTTATTTTTATCGTATAAACCAAAAAGTTTTAAATATAATAATGCAGAAATTTATAATTTTGTTGTAGTTGGGTAATTATTTGCGTTTTTTGACATAATTTTTTTTTCAAGCATATGCATTTTTACTCGATCCATTTCCTCTGCTACACACAAAAAACCGCAAATTCTTTCTTGGCCGTTGGTTTTCTTTTACCATACATTTAAATATTAATAATTACTTTTTATGTGTTATTAGTTCATTTACGGTTCGCTCTTATCAAATTTGTTGCTGCTGTTGTAGTTGTAGTTGTTGGTGTGTGTGTGTGTTGTTGTGGTTGATGGGGGTGTTTTGTGTTGATTTATTCTCCTAGTACCCGCAAGTAATCAGATAATCTCCAAGTTTCTCTACGACGGAAGCGGCCTGCTGGGGCTGAACGGGATCCTCGTAGATGGAAACGATCACGGCTGCAAGAGATGGAAGAAGAAGGATGCATTAGGGATTGGGTTAATAGTCAGTAAGATCAGAAAAAAGGTTTTGTTGGGGGAAATCTTATATGCACTCATATGTAATATTCCTAGAAAAGGGACATGTTTAGTAATCCATGTATATGACTAAAATGTAACCATTTTATTCGCAATTCCTACACGTCTATACCCATCTACTTTATCCGTTGGTAAACATTTTCATCGCCATTGTCACATTATTACATTTCTCAGCGGTCCGTTCGTTTGACAATGCTCTCGAAAGCGAGGAGAAAGCCGCCATCAGCCGGCGGAAAAATAAGAACTAACCGTTTCTTTACAACAGCAGTAGCAGTAGAAGCATCTCTACGCCAGCTGGAAATTATGAATAAAGCGATGAATAAAGAGCCCCGCCAGTCCGCCGCAATCCCAGGTGAAAACTGGACGGACGACAAGTCGAGAGCAAACGAGAACGGACCCGATTGACAGGTCTCGCGTTGAGTGGCTAATGCATTAATCAAATGAGCAGCCAACTGATGGACACCCAATTGTTTGTGTGTCGAGTGGGGACGCCACAGCTCAGCTCAGTTCAGCTCAGCAGCCGAATCGAATCATATCGCCCGGGGGTCAATAAACCCGATTCGCACCCATGAGGTATGAGCTATGAGCCTTTCTAGCCGACGAAGAGAGAGCGTCACATTCGCACCACCTCCGGTGACCTGTCGGCTACTATCAACAGTTTGCGGGAGAGCCCACAAGTCAATAGTGAATGCGATGCGCCAGTATCAATAGGCGATAACGCCACTCTGTTTACATACCAATTGTGACCATAACAATAAGCAACTTGTTAATAACGCCAGTTACCGATGGCTTTGTATTTTTTATACACATATATAAAAGGTGTTACTACATATTATACTACACATTACATATATAAAGGTGTTACGAATTTTAATGAATAATAGTTCAATTTGTATCTCATTTCATTATATAAAGGATATTCTAATCAATTTGGTGTCTGGTACTGTATCTTTTAATATGTACGTACTGGAAAGCTCCTTGTTAAAACTAAGTCTAATTTTGGAGTCTTTGAAGAACAATGTAAATCTGATTTGAACTAAATATCTGTTAAGTTAGCTATAATAGATTTAACTTAGCTACCAGCAGCAGTTTTGCATTCTAACAAGACAAACAGTTTTTCGAGCATGACAAACAAAACAAGGCCTCATCAAAGTGTTTCGCAGTAAAGTGACTATTTGGTGACACATTTAAGGCGACTAGGCCACGCTCCAGCAAATCTCGACAGGCACCTGCCACCAGCCAGGTCAGTCGGTTGGTAATTCGAGTGGGGCGCAAGGTGCAGTGCAGCAACGAAGCAGCCGATCAGCTGGAAGGCGCCTTTGGGACACGAGGCACAAGACAGCAATGCTGCCTTCATTGGCTGCCTGCTGACCAGGTCCAAAGCGGACCAGGGAAAGAGACGAGGAGCGGCGAACAGAGACAGCAGACAAGACAACAGACAGCAGCATTTGCCATTTGCCATTTGTGGCCAATTTTTCTATTTTTACGCCACTGCCTCGGCGTTTGGCTGCACAGCACACATTCACACGCACCGTGCAACATTTACACTTGAAATGGATTATGGCAATAACCTTGAGCTTGTGGATGCAGCGGTGGGCGGCGGGTGGTGGTGGCGTTGCTGGTGGGCTGGCCGCCTTGTCGGTGTTGACGGGAAAATGTGTGTGTGTGTGTGTGTGTGTGTGTGTGCCAGTGCGCAACAGTTGCCGCAAAAACTGTACAAATATGGAAGCGCGGCTGGCGCGTCAGCAAACAAACTGGTCGTCGTAGACGTACGTAAACAGCAAAAACAAAAAACCAAATTGGCCGAGAGAGCGCGAATGAGGTTTTCAAACATTTGGCCATCTCGAGAGGCTGACAACAATAAGGCATCTCTGCTCGTTGACCCCGAAAAACGAGCAAAAGCGGCAGCAGCGACCGTAAAATTGTGATGATAACTCTCATTTTCCTTAAATTCTTTGCGCTAAATGTGACAGATTTGAAAGCTGAGATAGAATTTAAGCAGGTTTTTCCAAATTCACTCAACAATAAAATAGGCGAGAAATCACTCAATATAACTTTCAAATTCACTTTACGGTCTTCTAACTTATCTGCTTTTGGTGTGTTGGGTTTTGGATTAAATTCTTTTCACCAGCGATAAGTCACAAGTCTGTGAGAACGAATGGCATTAAACATTTTGTAGAATGTCTTTCGCCGTTCGCTTTGGCTCCGGTTATAAAAAGAAACATCTGATAATGGTTATCGGGGTGGGGCAGACAACGCATCGATAACAGCGGACCCACGCAGAAATTTCCACGCTCAAACTAGAATTTTTAGTTTCCATCAAACCGGATGGCAAAACTTTACTACTTTCTGTATGCAAAAGTTGCGTGCTTTTAATGTTTCTTTTCTTTTCAAGCAAATTTTCAACTAACAGAACCATAAAAAACGTAGACGAATTCATTAAACCACAACCTACTAGTATCAAATTTTCAGAATTAATATAATCTTTTAAGATTCAAGGTATCCTATCGATTCCGTTTTCTATTTCGGCATTATAAAATATAGCTCAAAATGGGTGTGCCTTTCCTCAGGAAGGAAGTACTTGTATATTGTTTTGTACTTAAACCGGCAAACAGATTAGTAATGCCGACAATGTGAGTAATCTGATCAAATTTGGGAAAACACATTCAAATCTAAATGAATCACGATACATTTTTGGCATAATTATACATTTTTTGAACGTTATAGATTCGATAAGATTTAGTTAAACAACAAGACGTAAAAAACATACTGAGTAAGTCCAGTAATGCAAAAAGTATGACAAAACAATAAGTTTCAAATCTCAAAAATGAAAATAAGTTCAAAACAAGAAATAATAAATAAACAAATAATAAAAGACAATAAGTGAGCAATTTGATTAAAGCTGTTGGTTGAAAATCTGCATTTGACTTTGGTTCTGTTCCTAACGCAATAGAACAGGAAATGAAAAGATATTAAACTACATTTATTAGTGAAAAGATCTTGTAAGCTAATTAATTGCAAACGTGTTTGCGACTGAACTGCAGCAAAGTAGTCGCTAGTAAAAACTGAGAGGCTTCTGACATGGAAAATATATCACAGAGTGTCGAAGGAACACACGAGTAGCCCTAATAGTGAAGGAAGTTAGAATTTAGATGCCAACCAACTCACCTTGTGTTGTCTTCATGCAGTGCACTCCGCTCCTGCCGAGCTTGGCGCGCACCACGCGGTCTGTGCCGGAGAGGTAAATGTACCGCTGGCCGGCGAGTGTCACGCCGTTGCTGGTGAGACCGTCCTGCTGATCGAAGCCGCTGATCAGTTTGGAGAGCTCCTCTTTTGTCACCTGCAAGATGGAAAGTTTGGAGTTAGTGGCCGGGCTTGGTGGATAGTTGTTTTGTAGAAATAAGGTGTAGACGTGGTCATTTTGGTCGTTTATTACCCATTTGTTTTGGAATTCAAATCATCTCAAAAAGACTTACTGCTAAATCTATAGTAAACTCATCGTATGAATAGGAAACCAAACCCAACTATATTGAACCTCTACTGCTTTAGACTACCTGTTTAAGCGAGAATTTCATCATATTGCGTTAATTCAACTTGCAAAAACGTCATTTTGAAAAACGCTCAACAGTTCAAAGGAGCCTAAGGGAACAATGAAATTAACATTTGAGCGATAGTACGAAATTTTGGTGGTATTGGTTTCAAATTATTGGGTAGCAGCCTGCGTGGTAGGGTTGCATGTTTTCGGGGCAAAAAGACCTGCGAGACATATGTGTAAAGTAAAGTAAGACCTTCTGTTAAAATATCGCTCTAATCAGCTGCAGACGACCCACGCAAACAAAGGCAAACCCACCACTACACCACCACCACCGGCACCACCACCAACAACACCACCACCGCGAGCAAACCACCACCCATTTGAAAACAGTTGGCACCATCGACGACGACTGCCAACTCATTAGCAAATGTGGTCCACTCGATTCCGGGGTGGAAAAGGAGGGGTGTGGCACATGGAGGCTGTGCAGTTGGCTAAGGGATATGATACTACACGGGAACACGGGATGTTCGCCCGTCTTGATTTTCGGATTTTAAAAACAAGTTTTGCACACTTGAGCGACTTGTCCGTTCAGAGAGACAGAGGTGCAGAAAGAGATAGAGACAAAGAGGGAGGGAAAGAGAAGGAGAGAGAGAGAGGAGCACCAATGTCATTAGCCTTGGCCAAATGCATAACAAGTTGGCAGCCCCATCCCCCAGGTAACAGCTGCTTTTGCCGGGGGGGTGAGGTGGGAAATTAATTTGAAAATCTCGCACAACTGATAGTTACTCATTTGCGGCTGCCGAACGGTGACACATCCGAATGCCACTCAAATTCTCGAATTGGGCATCGAGAAGTTTCCATTGAGCGCAACTCGCGAGAGAGTGAGAGAAAGAAATGAGGAGAGCGGAGCAGAAGAGTCGCGAAAAGCCGGTTTTTGCGTAGACAGCTATGCCAAAAACGTTAATAACTAAGCGGAGCTCATTATATAGCGATAGCGAAAATTCCACAAGTGCCAAAAAACGTATTCACAATCTCCTAAATTGGTGGTTTCTCAATGAATGAACATGGCACTCAGATTCTGTCACCTACAGTCTATTTTCTAGATGCAAAGCTATGTATGTACATAAAAGCGTTTATGATAAGCCTTAAAACAGTCTCCCAAGGTCCAGCGCAGCTGATTAATCGGAAAAGGAAAAAGCTGAGTATTCACAATGATTCATGCGAATCAAGATCGAGAAACTGGGTAACTTGGGTAATGCGAAGTAGGGAAAAACAACAAAAGGCATCTGCGAAGGCAGCGAGAGGTAATAAAACGAAAGTGATGCGCGTGCAGAAATGGCAGGTAGATAAAGAGTGTGATGGTGACGTAGGCAGCGGATCGAATTTGCCCAAAATCGGTTTCTAATCTAATAAGCGGCGAGAAAACTTCATTCGACAGACAAAGCACTAGGGAGTGGCTGCCAGTCGAATCGAGTGGAAACTCGCTGGGAGAGAGAGCAGGATAAGAGCACATGGAGTTGGAGTTGGATTCGTTTTCGTATTCGTATTTGGAGTCGACAGGAAGTTGCACACGCACACACAGACACTCTCACAAAAGGGCGAAAACGTGGCGCGCATACGAGAAATGCTCGAGAGCATTCGCATTCGAAGGTAGCAGTTCAGATTCAGAATCGAAATCAGTAGCAGCAGTGGCAGAAGCGGAGTCAACTCCACTCAATTCGATTCACTCTGCGCTGGTGACGCGGCATCGCCTGCTCAAGATATTTTCTGTACTTCTGCTACTGCTACTTCGGTTCGGTTCGATTCTGTTTGGTTCTGTATTTCGCTGCGATAAAGAGCATTTATTTTGGCCGACGGTGCAGAGGAAGCGGTCTGTATTGAGTGCGATAAACGCGAGCGATAGCGAAGGGGTGGGGCTGCTGCCAGGCGCCTGTGGGCTGCATTATCAGGAACCAGTGTTGCACAGCACCGCAGACATTCGAACCGGCTGCGCTGATATCAGATTTCCCGCTCCCCCTCCTTTCATCCACATCCCCACACACTCATCGCCGTTTGCAAGTGCATTGGTGATTACCGCGAAGCGAAGCTGCGCCGCCTGAGTCACCGATAAACAGAAATCCATCCGTATCGGTTTGGTCGCCCAATTGGTCTCCCTGCTGCTTCGCATGATCACGCACACTCCCTCAAAAGCGTTGGCGGGGAAGGGGGGGGGTATATATGTATGTGTGGAGCGAGCCTGCGCAGGAGTGGCGCTGCAGGGGGTAAAACTGACAAGGGCGAGGGCGAGGACTAAGGCGAAAGGGTGGGAGTTGCTCTTTATCAAATGAAAGTTATCATGGCGGCCGCGAGAGGGAGACAGCGCGAGAGTCACACCCTTGAACTTGCGAAAATTCATTGTCAACTAGCCGTTTTCCCGTCCGTATTCCATCAATCCATGGGTTCCCATCCATCCGTTTAACGTACTCACCTCAAAGCCATTGGACTGCGCCCAAATGTTGCCATCGTGGCCGGCGATGCACGCCTTGGTCACGCACTGCGAGGCCAGGAGTTGGTTGTCCACATAATCTTGCCAGCTCATGGTGCTTTGTTTGTCGTGGGTGCGGATTAAGTTGAACTGATATATATATATACGGATCTGGATATGGATCGCTGTTGCTTTACCGCACGGCGAGTCGCACTTTCGTTTCGGGGGTCACACGAAATTGGCAGGGAGACAAAGAAAAACCGCAACACCGACGATTTTTTCTTGGGGTAACTTACTTCCAACTGCAACGAGAGGTGGAGAAAGAGAGAGATATAGAGATGGATTAACATTTATCATATCGTATCGTATTTTATCATGCGGCAGTGGGTGTTGCATCCGCCCTTGACAAATTGCCGGGTATCGGCTTATTTGCGTTATGCACATATATATATATATATATATATAATATATATTTTAACTAGTGATTTTGATTGCAGTGCATTGCACAAAGCGCCGAATTTTCCGCCTCCGAAAAACTCACATATACACACACACACGCACGGGGGATGAGACCAAGAGCAAGACCAAGACCAAGGAGACCAAGACAGACAGAAACAGAAACCGTACGCCGCAGCTCCACACACACGTCCGACTCGCTGGGAATTTTCGAAGCGTTCGAGGCGGATTTCAAAAGTCGAATGAGCGCAAAGCAGAACCATAAACCGATTTTGAATTCGAGAAAACCCACTCGAGAGAGAACAAGAGAGTGCGCGCTGCAGGGGGCTGCTTGCCTTGCTCCTGCTCCAAAGCACTCAATTCCAAGCCGTGAGTCACCCGCTCACTCACCCACAGCTTTCGAGTGGGGCAGAGAGAGCGAGCGAGAGTCGGAGCCGGAGCCAGGGCGAGTGCAACGGTGCGGCTGGAGCGGGTGTGCGAGCGAGACGATCGTACGAGGCGGGCCGTTATTAATCAGCCGGCTGCGGACAATGCAAATGAGCGAGTGAGAGCAGACGATGACTCAACGGCGGCTCTCCGAGTGAGTGTTATGAATCGCCTCTTTCTTGGCCGGCACTGAGTAACTGTCATAAATTAAAAATAGCCTTTAATTTCAACGCCTATATGTGCGAATCCCATCTCACGTATCATAATGTACTACGCTGCACCGCACCCGCAATATCTGTGTTAGCATTGGCTGCTTGACAAATCGAATGGAATAAAGAGTACCGACCGAATGCCGAATACCGACCGGCTGCTGAACTTTTCCCACTTAATTTTTTGCACACTTATACACACAAGCACACACACACGTTCGCAGACGGCGACGCACAGCCAACGCGGTTGGCCAAGTAGCGCGTACATGTGTGGGTTTTCGCCATTTAAGGAGTGCACCCAGCACGAAAGTCGGTTTCTACGCAATTTACCCAAAAGTGTTGGTCAATTGGCTTTTTTTTCTAACCACCCCACGTACAGTAAACCCAGAGAAATCTCTTTCTAAACGGATTTCCAGGAAACCCACGGCACTCACACTGTTCACACGCTGCGGTAAAAAATCAGAGTGACCGTCGATGAACGGTAGTGCGGGAACACAAGTCGTTGTTCAATCGATACAATCGATGTGTGCAGAAATTCGACCACGATATTCCCTGCAATCGAATGTCTTCACTGATTGCCCTCTAAAGACCCCGTTAGACCAGCGCTATAAAAAGTTTAAATTCCCTACATTGTGGAATAGTACTTTGAACTTTAAACGTTTTAAGTGGTGTAATTACTATGACAGCTGAAAATGTTTGATCCTACGGTTCAGAAATAGTTTAATGAATGCTTGCATATTTTAGTTTCCCAACCTTCATATATTTGTCTCTAAGATTTATATAAGGTCGCTACTGAAATTGTATATTCTGAATACTTTTTATGGATAAACATAATACAATCAATATTAATCAAATTTAGTTTTATTCTTAAATATTTTAAAATTAAATTACCTTAGTGTAAGCATTCAAAATTTGTATTATCCCCGCCTCAAACCATGGTGAAAAGCTTTGATAGAAATTTTACCGATAGCAAGTAAGACACCAAAGTGCGGCAACCTAGCTCTTGGCATGCAGCCCTGAACTTCAGATGGCACCTCCAAAATCACATTAAATTCTGCAAAATAATAAAAAAGTTGTTCCAAATATTTGCACAATTTTCCGCTCCATTCGCTGGTACCAGCTTTCTTCCAAAACGGCAACAAAATCGCCGGATATACCCTGACAGCTGGCGATAGTTGGCGATCGAGTTATCGATAGTCGCTGATGTTTTCTTACATCACTAAAACTTTTGCAAGATGGAGCCTCTTTTGCTTGGTTTTAACAAATCAGTAGCAGCACGTGTATAAAAAGTGCCAAATAATTTTCAGAAAATGTTAGTATATTTCGTAGATTAAGCGTTCGAAATGTGAAAAGCCGCAAGGCGAACTCGTGCCGCATCGATTCCGCAACTGCTTTGCACCAACTCCGGGTGTTTTAATGCAGAAAAACGCGTTTTTAAATTTCTGACGGTCAGAATGAGTGGAAAAAAATTACACGCCCGAATGACAGTGCAGGGAGTGGGAGCGAGAGGCGACGAGCGAGCGAGAGAGAACGAGCGAAGTGGTTGCTCCAAGAGAGTTTTGTTGCTGGACTTGTGCTACCAGCCTCGGCCTTTGGCCCCCGTTTCCCCTCGCAGAACCTAGAACTCCGATTTGGGGACTTTTGCTGAAGTCCGGTGACGTTGGTCGCCACTTGACTGAATCTCACGCACACTAGTCCGTCCGTTTGACTTATGACTGGACAATGACGCAGATCGTTGATGCTATCTTTAGTGGACGACGGCATTCGTGGGCTGATTTAACCTTGCTCCATCTCAATTTTGGATTCGATTTTGAAAATTTGCCTGTCTGTCGGTTTTCTTTTCCCTCCCCCCGCCGAACTGTCAAAGCTACTGCTATTTTCAATCGACTACTACCATTCGCAACTGGCGTTAGGCAACACTGGCGCCACTGTTACGTGCTTATATCGCTCAGCCGCTCTCGCCCGCTGACATTGACACGAACGACACTAGGGTTGTCCCGCTCGCACACGCTCAGGGGCGGACTCTCGCCGCTCGTCGCTCAAAAAGGCTGCCTAGCTATCGCTTTTTGTCTCATACGTAAAGTCACCGCTTCGCAGAGCGCATCGCAGCACAAACGTAACGGACTGAAAGCAAAACGCTCGCTAGCTCGAGAAAACAACACAGTCGGCTTTCGGCTCAAATTCTCCGTTATTCGTTCTAGACAAATAGGCAAGCAGTTGATTGAGTGAACCGGGCCCAAGCCGTCGAAATTCAGGATATAAGTTTACCTAGTCAATTCTTTATTGTTGATAATGTGAGTGGTTGCCAAGCGGCGTTCGCGGTTTTCGATTCTCCCTCCACCGCCTTAATTTTTCGCCTTTCTGCCATTCGCCATAACCAACAAATTATGGCTGGAAAATTTTTGTTACCCCCGTACCGCCGACGTTTTTCTTGTTGTTCCGCCCCACTAACGTATTCTCGCTTTCTTGCAGGGATGACCGAAGTGAGATACCTCAGGATGGCCCCGCCGGCATGGAACCCGAGGGCGTCATCGAGTCCACCTGGCACGAGGTGTACGACAACTTCGATGACATGAACTTGCGCGAGGAGCTGCTGCGCGGCATCTACGGTTACGGTTTCGAGAAGCCGTCGGCCATCCAGCAGCGCGCCATCATTCCCTGTGTGAAGGGTCGCGATGTCATTGCCCAGGCCCAGTCGGGTGAGTAAATGGCTCTGGGTCCCCCAATACCCCATCTCCATTATTCATCAACATCATCGCCATCCCCCTCGATCAGTCACAAAGAAAAAAAACGTTCAAGAATGTGTGCGAAATCGGCGAAAAAGCAGCACGATGACTCAGCCGCTGCGCCTTGTATTCTTTGTTGAAATTCCGCTCTGCAGCGGCTCTCTCTTTCTCGCCATTCTCTCTCTCCGTGTCCCGTCCGCTCTCTCCGATTGTCGGCGTCGTTGCGCTTGCGCGCCACTTTTTGCTGACCAGCTGCGTTTCCGTTTCTCGTCCGCCCGGGCAGAAGAAAGTTCCCAGAAAGAAGGTCGCTCACTCGCTCTTGGCGAATTCCAGCTGCTACGCGTTTTTAAGGTCATCTGTGCTAAATGCGATCTACCTACATCGCAAATTCGGCACTAATCCATTTTGCAGGCTCTCCAACAGGCCCTATATACATATTAATGTAGTTCATCAACAACCCCTGTTTTGTGGTCCACTTGCACCTGCCCATCGCAGTATATGCAGGGATTAGTGCCAAGCTAGACCCTGAAATGCCGACAAAGGTGAGGATTTTAACGATCCAGAGCTACCTGGGACTGGGACAGCCAGGAAAAACAGCGTCAACATGCTGTTACATTGTGCGTTTTCATGCAAGTGCCTTTCTCGATAGCTAAAACACCTGGTTGGTGTTCCTACCAGTGAAGTTTACGCCTAACCAACAGACTTGCACAGAATATGGTGATCTTCAAAATTGAATATTGGCTGTACTACAGCTTTCTGCAGTTTCCGCATAAGAATATCTCGTAACTAGAAGAGTAATTATGCATAGTCAGTAGCACCACATTTATTTGCATCATGCACAGTATAATACACGCCAATCCTGCATACTAACCATTTCATCTTCATTTCTTCCATAGGAACTGGCAAGACTGCCACCTTCTCGATTGCTATCCTTCAGCAAATCGACACGTCCATCCGCGAGTGCCAGGCGCTGATCCTGGCCCCCACTCGCGAGTTGGCCACGCAGATCCAGCGCGTGGTGATGGCGCTCGGCGAGTACATGAAGGTGCACTCGCACGCCTGCATTGGCGGCACCAACGTGCGCGAGGACGCCCGCATCCTGGAATCTGGTTGCCATGTGGTGGTCGGCACTCCTGGTCGCGTCTACGACATGATCAACCGCAAGGTGCTGCGCACCCAGTACATCAAGCTGTTCGTGCTGGATGAGGCCGACGAAATGTTGTCCCGCGGTTTCAAGGATCAGATCCAGGACGTCTTCAAGATGCTGCCCCCAGATGTGCAGGTCATCCTGCTGTCCGCTACCATGCCGCCGGATGTGCTCGAAGTGAGCCGTTGCTTCATGCGCGAGCCCGTTAGCATCCTGGTGAAGAAGGAGGAACTGACCCTCGAGGGTATTAAGCAGTTCTACGTCAACGTGAAGCAGGAGAACTGGAAACTGGGCACCCTTTGCGATCTGTACGATACGCTGTCCATCACCCAGTCGGTTATTTTCTGCAACACCCGTCGCAAGGTAAATTCATTCATTCCTTTTATTTAAAAAAACTGAATTAGTTCAATCAACCCAATTGCTAACAAAATGGTCTGTCTTTTTTGCAGGTGGACCAGCTGACCCAGGAGATGTCTCTCCACAACTTCACCGTCTCGGCCATGCACGGCGACATGGAGCAGCGTGATCGCGAGGTCATCATGAAACAATTCCGTTCGGGCTCGTCTCGTGTTCTGATTACCACTGATTTACTGGCGCGTGGTATTGATGTGCAGCAGGTGTCGTTGGTCATCAACTACGATCTGCCCTCGAACCGCGAAAACTACATTCATAGGTAAGTGCTGGTCACCTCGCCACTGAATCCATCTAGCTATGTGCCATACTAAACATGATGCAATCACTCTCACTTCATTTCAGAATCGGTCGCGGTGGTCGTTTCGGTCGCAAGGGTGTTGCGATCAACTTCATTACAGATGATGATCGACGAATCCTTAAGGATATTGAACAGTTCTACCACACAACAATTGAGGAAATGCCTGCTAATATTGCCGATTTGATTTAAATTTTTTCTGCTGAGCCGCAAAACAACTAAGAAAGAATTCTAAACAAAAAGTGAGTGAGCAAAACAGCAAACAAGAACTGCGAAATCGATAACCGAGCGCAACTATAAATTATTCAAAGATCAACAAGTCAAGTTAAATATTTATTCAAACATTAATTCGAAAAGGCAGCCGACCGACGACCACCCAAGAAAAGGACTGAACCAGGACAGAGCATCAACATCTTCCGCATCGGCGCAGCAGCAGCAACATCAGCAGCAGCGGAAGCGGCAGCAACAACACCTAGCTAGAGCTTACAAATTATCGCCGAATAGCCGGAAACCCTCTGTATCCATTTAGTTCTCTGTGTATCATCAATTTTAAAACTGCGTCGTCAACCAGCAACAACAAATATATACAAATATATAAAAAAAAAAAAAACAAAACAACAAAATCCAACATTTGCATCTATCTAAAAAAAGTAATATCTGAAACCAGGTACAAGATACCACGTGCTAAGAGAGCTAGCAACTAAACGCAAAAGCCACAATATCAGAACACCTTTTTGCCGCACCTTTGTTTTAGCTTTTTCTAGAACTATTGATAAAAATATATTAAAAAACAAAACAAAATACATATGTACACATTATGTTTAAATATACCACTCCTAAGAAACAGCTGACAACCGAAGCAACATTTTACGCTTAACACGAACACCCAACGCATCCACCCAGATCTATAAATGTATTACCTTATAGATATAATAACATATATCTTTCGGGGTACGGCCACTACTGTCCTCCAAAAATGAATGATATGGTTGTCGCTATTGGGTGCTTCGCATGATTTCATATATCTGTGGGCGCGTACGGTGGATAATGTTTAAATGTGTCATGCAGCAAACAAGGCAGAATTCCATATCTCAAAATCAGATAAAAATAGGTGCTTTTGAAAAGTTAGTAGGCAGAGTTTTAATGAAACTAAACGTACGCAAATCTACATGAGTTGCATATAAACCAAACCTTTGAAATTTTAAACCAATTTCAATGTAGGCTTTGTAGGCGTCTTCATATTCTGCAATATCAGCACCAAAAGTTCTACAAGCTTTTGAGAACTTGAATACCGCTAAGTGCATATTGAAACGCGGTGGGTACTTTGCATTTCGGGAAGCCTCACATCATCATATCGATTGAATTTCTGAAGTGAATCTATCGATAATATATCGGTTCGGTTTTCCGCCCTATCACGTCAGGTCATATTAATTTTTCAATCCGCCCAGTTGGACGTTTGGACAGTTTCCTTCCTCGCGCCGGTCGATAATGTTGGCCAACTAACACCGACCTGTAGCACGTCACCCGTAACAACCTAGAACCGCAACCAGTCCAAACATCCAAGATGGGGCAGAAAGTTTCGCGCACTGACTTCGAGTGGGTGTACACGGAGGAGCCGCACGCTTCTCGGCGCAAGATCATCCTCGAGAAGTACCCGCAGATCAAGAAGCTCTTTGGCCACGACCCCAACTTCAAGTGGGTGGCCGGCGCTATGGTGCTCACCCAGATTCTGGCGCTGTTTGTGGTGAAAGACCTGTCGTGGTCGTGGCTTATCGTGGCCGCCTACTGCTTCGGAGGCATCGTCAACCACTCGCTAATGCTGGCCGTGCACGAGATCTCGCACAACCTGGCCTTTGGACACAGCAGGCCCATGCACAACCGGATACTGGGCTTCATCTGCAACCTGCCTATCGGGTTGCCAATGAGCATTTCCTTCAAGAAGTACCATCTGGAACATCACCGGTACGTGCCAATCGGTTCGAATTCGTGCCCTACACCCCACCCTCACGCACACATGGCCACTTTTCTGTGGTTACTAGGGCGTAGTCACACAGTAAACAGCGAAAACATCATCCCATTGGGCAACAGGGGGCTGCTTTATATATTCATTACAAAGCCGGCTTGTATTGCCCAACACTGCCTGTTCTCCATTTGATTTCACGTGAATTCTCCCCGCAAACTTGTGAATCAGTTTTCATATTGTTCCCTTTTGCCGGGCATCAAGTGAGTCTGAATTGCGCCGATTAGATAAGGTTGTAGTTATATGTGTATCCGAATAAGCGCTCGATTGGTCACGTAGCTCAGTAATTTGCCACTCGACTTCCCGGCTACAAGTCGAGTTCAGTTGAGTCACAGCGTCGCCTTCTGCAAAAAAGTTCCCGGAGATTTTTCAAAATGATTTTATGAGTGTTGTTTATGTTTACCGTCACCCCATTCACTAAGTTTCTAGTCGCAGATAGCGTTTATCTTATCGCCCAGGTGCACCAATGGGCGGATCATTGATTGTCGTTCAACAACGTCCCAATCCCAATGTTCGCTTCTGAGTCCCAACTAAGTCTAACATAAATCATGTAGTTGATCAACAACAAATCATATGCATTCTGGATGGCTTTATAACTACATACAATACATACATTGTTCTTCAACTCAATAACTATAACGTTTTTTTGTCCTTTTAGTTACCAAGGTGATGAGGCAATTGACACTGACATACCCACACTGCTGGAGGCGCGCCTGTTTGACACGACATTTGGAAAGTTTTTGTGGGTTTGCCTGCAGCCTTTCTTCTACATTTTCCGTCCACTGGTGATTAACCCGAAGCCACCAACACGCCTTGAGATTATTAACACCGTGGTGCAGCTGACTTTCAACGCCCTGATCGTTTACTTCTTGGGCTGGAAACCCCTGGCCTATCTGCTGATCGGTAGTATTCTCGCCATGGGACTGCACCCGGTGGCTGGACACTTTATCTCGGAGCATTACATGTTCGCCAAGGGCTTTGAGACATACTCATATTACGGTCCGCTCAACTGGATCACCTTTAATGTGGGCTACCACAACGAGCATCACGATTTTCCGGCGGTGCCCGGCTCCAGGCTGCCAGAGGTTAAGCGCATTGCCAAGGAATTCTACGACACAATGCCCCAGCACACCAGCTGGACTCGGGTTCTATACGACTTCATTATGGACCCAGCAGTGGGACCTTACGCCCGCGTGAAGCGACGCCAGCGCGGTCTGGCCTCCTAAGCCATCGATGCTATTCAAGGTTTCCTGCCATGAATGTAATCTCAGCGTTAGACCTAAAACGGCTTTTTTATGTATATATACATCGTAGAGACATTTACAGCGGATGCAGAAGAAATAAGGGGAACAACAAAACTCGTAGCACCAGCTAATCTCTGTGATTAGATAAGGGGCACTCGGACACTTGCAGCGGCTGATATGAACAATTACGTGGATATAGTTTCTGGTATTAATGCTAGAGTGTGAGCTTAGTTGGCCTAACTGAGAAACACTTTCGAGCGCTTTAATTAATTGTTACCTCATAAATTGGAAAGCCTGTTAAATCTAGTGTGTAATACTTGTCCTATTATACTATTGTCTTAGTATTTTCGATACATATTTATAATGCTTTCAGATCATTTATGTGCAGACACGATTTGGTGTAATTAATCCTTATCGCCACCCCGGCCGACAGCAAGTCATTAATCAAGCAACCAACTACTATTTTTGATAGACTCTTGAAACTGTTACCTAAGAATAAAGTCTAAATAACTTGCCAGGGGTGGCTGCATGTATAGAATACACTTTAAACTTGTAAGCAAATTAATGAAATAAATAACAAATAAATATTGTAACGACTCTGTGACCAATTAAACTTTTTGAAGCTTGAAAAGTTATTGCTTACGCGGATTGCATGTCGCACGTCATGTGGGCACACTGCTATCTACTGATAATAATATTAATTTCGATAAGCACCTGTGGAATGACATGGTAGGCAATTCGGTTATATGAATTGCTTGCTAGATAACTGCCGGACCTTGAAGAATGCGCCTTAAAAATGGTCACCTAGGAGGTCGAGAATGTTTTCCTGCTCTGACTGTTTTAGATGTTAGATTAAAATATGCAGAAGTCATTGACCGCTTTAGTTTATCTACTCTTCAGCCATCTGTAATGCGACGTACCATAAACGCGACAAATCATAAATTAACGCTTTTAAATTTTTACGAACGCTTTATAAAGGTTTTGTCCTGGAAGTTCAAAGTATCGTTTTAATCTATCAAAAAAACTCTATATTTAAGTATACATATTACTATCACGTATATCAATTCTTGGGAATTCTTCGCTTAACCTGATTAATCAGTATATTTTTCCAGCAGGTGCTAGACCAACTGGCTGAATGAGTAATGTGCATATGTCATAGGCCTTCCATGGACGTAGATGATAGTACCAGCGATCAAAATAAAAACAACGACACACATGTTCTTTTAAATACTATTTATATATAATTTATTTAAATTATAGAATTATATATTTTGTTGGGGGAAGGTGTTGTGAGGGCAATGTTTTTATATTTTTGGATCATTCATTGAAATCAATCGTACATTACTGCTTAATGAAATAAAAGTGTTATCCTTAATATGTTTAGGGCTCTGTTTTGTTTTCGTTAACGTTTATCTTGGGTTGCTTGCAATTAGAACCTGCACATTTGTCAGCTTGAGTTTTTATACACATTTAAAAAATGATTTTACAAAGTGTTTTTCGTTTTTTTGTCTGCTTTTTCAATTGCATAATTCTAAGCACTGTGTTTATTGTTGTACGTTAATATTACCAAGATGTTTTGCAATTTTTTTGTTTTGTTTTCTTTTTTTTTGTAATTTGTATTTACTTCCACGTTGCTGGATTTCTAGTCAACTTACTAATTATAAATTAAAAATTATACACTTTTCATTGTATTTTAAATGTAAACTTAAATGTATACTGAATTTTTGTATGATCGTTTTATTAACAGGATTTTGTTTTCGTTTTTTTTGTTGTTGTTTGTTTCTTTAATATTTTAATTGGGGATAATAAACAAGAACATACAAAGAAAGGAGAGTCTACAAGGCGCCACGCGTAAAAGTGGAAGATTCTTAATGTTTGAGGGTTTTTGCTCGCAACCTTAAGTAAACAAAAATGTACAAAAGTAAAACGAGAGTCGCCTACGCTTCGGTTAAGGGAAAAAGTAAAATAAAACGTATGAAAACTTTGCGTGCGCATTGAACCAAAACTCGAGAGGCGAACACAAAAAGTGAATTAAATTAACAAAAACTAAGAATAGCAGGTAATGGTAAAGTATATTATAAGATTAAAAGAACGTTTAACGAACGTAAAAATGGGCTGAATTGTACAAAAACAAATAGTTGTGTTGCTTTGTTTGCATTTCTTCTCTTTTGCTTAATTAATAATCCCTATTCTTGATTCTTACTTTCCTTTTGTTTTTTGTAGTTCTTTTTTTTGTCGTTTTCAAATGTGTTTTACGTTGTGGATGCGTAAATATAGCGATAATTGGTAAATATGTACTACAAAAACTCTCAAGTGACTTTACTAAACTTAGTAAATACCGGTAGACGGCCTTTATCGGGTGTGTTTAGTAGTACATCATGCGTAAAACACAATCGGCTGTTACTGCAAAATCTAAAACTTATCGACCCGGCAACTCCACTCCTGGACTCTATATATTACTCTACCGCGCCGATTGCACCGCCCGCTGCTTTCCCGGCGTCGTCGTGGACGCTACGCTGATACTGTGACCGGAGCCCTGTGTGCCGATGGCCACTGTCTTGGTGCATCGGATGCAGATATAGTCGTCGTCCGGCTTTATCTGGCTGCGATTGAGGCCCACACAGTACATGTGGAACCATTCGTTGCAGCCGCCGTCACACTGTACCCAGTCCACCTCTCGCCCGGTGGGCTTGTGGCAGTTCTCCGCCCGGCACTCCTCCTCGTCGTCCTCTTGCGCCGCCTGTTGAGACCGTTGCGCGTGCTTCTTTTGACCGCCAGTGGAGTTATTGCCTCCAGTGGCTGCTCCCTGGGCGCTGGTAGTGTTGCTGTTAATGTTGGTACTGCTGATGCTATTGTTCGTGTTGTTGTTGTTATTATTATTGTTGTTGTTGGTGGCGGTTGTTGAGGTGCGCTTGCGCTTTTTGTGCGTCGAGCCGGGTGTGGGCGTAGTCGTCGCAGAATTGCCACCACCTGATCCTGTACTAGAGTTCGTATTTCCGCCGTTGGCCTGCTTGTTCTCGGCATCGGCATCCGCACCCGGAGTTGTCGATGCTGCTGGGGATGCCTTAGCATCGCTCTTGCGGCCCGCTGCCGCTGATCCCTTCTTGCCCGGCGTCTGTTTCGGTGTGTTCTGCTTCTTGCGCGGCACTGCTGAGTTGCCGCTAGCGTCGTTGGAGCGCCTCTTCTTGTTGCGTCCACTATTGCTCGCAGACCCAGTTGCCCCACCACTATTGCTGTTGCTATTGGGACTATTTTGTACCATTAGACTATCGTTTGAGTCTTCGGCGCCCGATGTGGGCAGCGGATTTGGTTGTTGTTGCCGCTGACGCTGCATGTACTGGACAACACGCTCCATGGCCTCCGCCTGCAGCAACGTGGGCGGCATCGTTTCTAGTATGCGCCAAAGCTCCTGCGTTTCGTCTAGGGATACCTCTAACAGGTCGCCCTCCATCATCAGATCAAGCAAATTTTCAATTTCGCTGTCGGACAGCAGCTTGAGGAGATCGGAGTTGACAGTGGAGGTCGCGGGGGCGGTACGAGGCTCATCTTCATCGTTGCTGAAGTTGTCTTCGACAATTCGAAGGCGACATTCGTCGTCGTCATCATCGTCGTCGGCATCGGACTCTGTGGAACCACTTGCCTCTTTCGACAGGCTGCCACGTCGACGTGGCTTTCGTGGACTGCTGATATTGCCCACTCCAGCTCCTCCTTCGGAGCGCCGCTTTTGCTGCTGCTGAGCGAGAATCGCTTCTTGGGCCGCACTGACGTCAGGACTGCTAAGAGCCTTCCTTGCGCGATCCTGCCAATTCATAGCACGCTCCGCCAGGCAACGCAACGCTTCGTCTTCGGGCAGACGGATAGGCAGTTGCTGCAGCTGGACGAGTAGCGGAAGGATGGTTTCTAGGCGCGGTCTCTTCGAGCGCACACAACTTGGGCACAGCCACTTCGGTCGATTGGAACCTGGTCCTGATCCCCCATTAACAATTCCATTCTGATTAGTTGAGGGCGGTGGGACGCAATCCTCGTGAAACCAATCGCGGCACAACTGACAATTGAACATTAAATTTCGGAACTCAGACTTGCACAAGCAGAACATATCACGCATCGGGTTTTTGTTCATGTTTTGCCGCCGAAGGTCGCGCATATCCAGCAGCTCCTGCTCCTCAGCGTGCTTGAAGCTGGCCACAATCTCCGCCGGATTTTTCTCTTTCAGAAAATCATCCTGCATAAGGAAATACAAAGAAATTAGTGATCGGTTTGCTTAAGATTTGCAGTGTCATATTTACCTGGAAGCGCGGCTTGAGATCCGAGTCTATATTTATGGCGTCTGAGCGGGGCATGAGAACCTCTAAGAGCGTATAGAAGGTGCCTTTCTTAAGGAAGGCACACGCCGTATTGTCCTTCCATTGATGTGCACTGTTTAGGTGTCCCTGCATTCGGCTCAGCTCCTCCAGCTGGATGGGTATGTTCATGCCACGCTCGATCATTGCCTCCAGTGTGTGGCAATATGTGACGTGGTTGTTCTGTTGTAGCTGCTCAACGGCCCGTAGCCACTCACGCGCCTTTCGTAGTGCATCCTTCAGCAGTCCGTGCGAAGGCACTTGACCGTTGATGTCGGAGGCCGATTTCAAGAACTGCTCGATTTCGCCCAACTCGTGCTGTTGGGTCAATCGCCGGAAATACTTGGCTGCCTGCGACTCCCAGGCTTCGATATCTGCACCGATCTGTTGCAATTTTCGCATCTCCTTGTCCACATACGGATCCGTGGGATCAAGGTCAGCAGCCGCCATGTGCAGCAGATTCTTCACGTCTTGGTAGGTCAGCTTCGAGCTGGTCTCCCTCAATCCCTGCGAGCGCTTGTACCACTTGCACTGCTTCAGTCGCTTCTGTAGTTGGTCGAGCTGTTGCAGTTCGATGCGCAAGGAGCTACCTTCGTTTATTAACGTTTCTAGCTCACTCTCCTCCAGAGACTCCAGCGATAACTGCAGCTGGCCCTCGGACCGCTCCACAAACTGTTTTCCCAAAACAAGCAGCTCTCGCACCGAAGCGCCCTCGTCAATGATGCAGCAGAGATTATCGATCTCTTGAACGAACAACTCTAGCTCCTCCATGGTTAGCTTGTACTGAGCAGCTTCCTGGTTGTGGTCCGAGCGAGTTCGCACCTGATGAATCGATATAGAAGTATAGGTAAGCTTATTTAAGCGAATATTTGGCTTAGCATATAAACAAATAAGTGGCAAGATACATAAGATAAGATATTACAAAGAGTAGATGATGTGAACTAACCTTATTAATACCCAGTTGCTGTATAACTGTGACACATTTCTCTGCCTCGACGGCCGCTGCATTGAGGCGATCGATGAGCAGCGAGGAGGGGAACTTTTTCGTCTCGGCCTCCTTGCACAATTCCTGTAGTTCCTGCAGAGTCACCGAAGTGGGTGTATGTGCATCGACTATGTCACGGCAACGTGAAAGCCATCGCTCGAAGCTGTGTGCCTTCACCTTCAGTTTCTGCAACATCAGCGGCATCTCGTCCAGGGTATATCGATATATCAGAGTGTGCTTTTCAGGAGCACAGCCGCAGAGTACTGTGTAGTGGCGCAAACAGACAATCAGTTTGTCGTTGCACTCGCAGGCCACCGCCGACAGGAAGCACGTGGTGTTGCACTCTTGGCAATGGCGCTCATCGTCGTTCACTAGCTCGAAGGCGCGACGCTCGGCGCGGGTGACGCCCCACTCCAGAAGTGATTTGCGCAGTTTCTTCTCCGTGTCGACCATTTCGGCCATGTCGATGTAGCAGGCAGTAGCGATGCCAAAGGTAAGCTTCGCTGGCTCCAGCGCCATCTTGCAAACGAGCTCGTCGTGCGAAAAGACACAGAAACGACGCAGCATGGAATAGTGGTTAACACACTCGCGTCCCATCTTCAGCCAATCGGCTGGTGCAAAGTTGACGGCCTCCGCGAAGTTATAGCCTTGATTAAAGCCTGCGTGATAGGCCCTGGGGAAGGTGATCACAAACTCGCCCGCATGCTGATCGGTGCGGAATACCGGTACACGGTTGTTCATCAAAATGTTAGGGTTCATAATGGTCACCAACTGGTGAAGCAGATCGGGCTGCGATGAAAAAAGTTCTGGAGCTGCCTGCTTCATGGTCTCTTCAAACTGCTCAGCACAGGACCCTGGAACCCCGTACCAGGTTTTTGGTTCTCCCCAGTGAAGATAGTTGATGGAGTAGCTCCAGTGGTCCTCGTTGTGCCAGCAGAAGGCTGCGAAGCACATGCCCACATACATCCACGGAGCGTTCATGCCGCTAATATCGGCGTTGATGTGGCCCAGAATAGAATCCTCCAGCAACGGCAAGTTGTTGAGGTTCCAGCTCGACTCTGCATACTCTTGGTCGCCCGGCAACAAATATAATGAGCTTTTAGTGGGAAACCCGGAGCCGTGATCCATTGTATGCAAGTCCGCCCCATACTCGACGGTAACGTCTTCATCGATAGAAGATACGATGCGCCAAAATTCGCGCTCCACCATCTCAGTGGGCACCAAGTGCACCGGCTTGCGGAAGTATTCTTGCTTGAACTGGTCAGCCATTTGCCCAAATTGTTGCAGAGTGTATTCCCTCTCCGCCTGCTCAAAACCAAACGCCTCCTGAGGTTTGCTTACTTCCTCGACGACGCAGCGCGGGCAAAGCCATTCGCCTAGAACGAACGAAAAGAGAATGTTTATTCGCATTAGTATATGAGGTTTATAGGCAAACAAACTGGTAAGAACTTTTAGTAAACTAAGTGTATAGAATATTACCTTTGGGTATACTGGTCAGAGGCGGCAACAGGCAAAAGGTGTGGTAGCTGTCGTCGCAGCCATCGCACAGCAGCATAGACTCCTCGACGTCGCCGCGATTGCAGATGTGGCAAATGTACTTCATTAGTGGATCTACGATTAGGGCTGGAGGCTCTCCTCCCTTCTTCTGGCTGGCTCCGCGAGTGTTTGCGGGAGTGCCAGTGGCCAATGGCGAACCGCCGCTGTTAACAGCATTGAAGCTGCTGAGCAGATCCCTCTTAAATTCTTCCTTGGTCTCCGTCTTGACAAAGACGCCCGCGGATGGCTTTGTCGTGGGTGTGACACCAGTCAGGCCGCAGCTGGCATTGGAGTTTCCAAAACGTTTAGAGCGACGTGTGTTTGTCTCGTTGGGCGGCGCAATTTGCTGCCGTGTGGGAATTTCATGGGCTTTGTAGTCGGTTCCGCCCCCATCCTCCAACTTCACGGGCGTGCTACCAGATCCAGATGACGCTGGGGTCGGTCCCAGAACCTTTCCCGACGTGTATACCTCAAAGGGGTGCAAGATGCGTTCGTAGTGCGCCTTCAGGGTCGCGCCTACACTTTTGCTGGATGGGTACTGCATCCGGTTGGCCACCTTGGCCCACTTGCGATCCTTTGTGGTTTGCTCCATGCCCCCCTCCTCCTGCACGATGCGGTGCAGCGTATACAAGTCAAGGGCCTTGCGCTCCACCATTGGTATCTTTAGCGAAGAGCCCTGCAGCTCCCAGAACTTGGCGATTTGATCAAGGAAGTTAAGTTTGACGCGCGTCTTGGCCTCCAGCTCATTAAGCCGCTGGACACGTGGCACGAAGCGTAGCTTGTCCACATCCACTGCAAACGGCGGCGACCAGGTGGCCGGCGGCAGGATTTTTGCGATTCCACACTTCTCAGCTATGGAGCGGATCTTACTGATGTAGGCCAGCGGATTCTTGAACTCCTCAGTTGTCGGTCGGAAAACGGGGCATTCTGGCGGCGTGTCGAAGTGGAACTCTTCGTTCTTTCCCTGGTCAAACTTGTTGCTGCTGTGAGGCTGCGTGTGCACCGACTTCTTGTGCCCAGTGGGTGCAGGCGTGGGCGTGGGATGAGGACAGCTATTGTGATACTTTTTGCTGGCTGACACACTGCTGCTGGCGTGATTCATGGGAACACTGGGCATCGGCCGTTCCATTACCGCCGGAGACGCTCCTGGCGGAACGCTGGTGTGAGATCCTGTGGTTCCTGCCTGGGTGACTGGGGTCGAGGGCTCGTCGTTGGCGTTTGATTTCTTTACGGACTCGCTTCCGCTATTGGTACCGTTGCCCGTTGAGTTTCGGGTGCGCAGGCGGCGTGCCGGAGTGGCTGTTCCGTTCGCGGATGCGCCGCCAGCGGATGATGTTCCGCTCCCGACTGCTCCGCCTCCGCCGCCAGAGTTGGCGGCCGTCGTGTTGTCCGCCTCAGACTTGGCGGACATGGCTTAAGATGAGTTCAGATTCGATTTATTGCTTTCGGTTCTGTAATGGAGTAAGTAGTCACGGGTGAGTTCAGGAGTTCACAACTTGGTAATATTAAATGCGCTTCGGACAGGTTGTTTTCGTTGTTAGGGTTGAAAGACCTGTCCCGGTTATTAAATTATTGTGGCAGCTCTGGGCCACAAACCTTGGAAGTTTAGCTACTTTGTATTTTCTGTTAAACAACTAATGCTGCTTGTAAGCCAAAGGTTTATTGACATGGTTGTTTTATTTTTATCGACCTAATTTATCAATTAAATTTGTCTTAATTACAACGTTATTTAAATTTGACTTTTAAGCCAATGAAAGTTTATCTAATGTTTATGTGCAATAACTCAGAAAATCTAACATTTTTGGTGTCTGATGGCGATAATAGGTACTACAGTTTAGATATATGCATATTTCAACAGCTAGGGGTTACTTGTTGTTGGTCGAGCTATTATGGTGGCTTTCCAGATACACACACTCCCACCCCGCGTCCCTTGCATTAATTAACGATTCGTTGCCCCGTCGACAGATTTAAATTGGTTATTATCCACAAAAGAACTGGCGTCTAAGTTGCACTTTAATACCGCTCCTATTGATCGGAGAGGGAACCCCTGTTGCCCACTGTATCTACATCAAATCACCTGTGTGTGTGTGTATGTGTTGTGGTGCCTGCACTCAATCCTCGCAGGTAAACAAACATTTACGGAGGTGAAAACACGACTTTGCGACGGTGCAAGTGCCGCTGCCCAAAGGTTACTTCGATTGCGAGGATGTATCCAGTACCGCCGCCGGGATCGCAGGATGGGAACCTGGACAGGGCCTAGGAAAAGTAATGCCTTTCTTGCATGCTTCACTCCAGGGGGATGTGGCTTCTCCCGATAGAGAAAGAGAGAGAGTGCAGCGGCGATTAGCCAGCAGCACTGAATTTGTTGCATACAAAAGTGGAGCACGCCAATACAGGCACAACCCCGGACACGAACAGGGGGGATTTCCTGGCCGTGTGTATGTATAACATAGCGACCAATAAACTTACAAATTCAATAACGAACATGTATACACCGAGTGTGTACAAGGGGATTATACGCATTGTATTCAAAACATTTAGCACACAGGACCTTCACACACACAAACACGTACACTGAGCGAAAGGTGAAAGCTGTTATCTTTCCGAGTTCAGCTGACGAAATTCAAAAGCGGAAACGAAGCCATGTTGAAAACCGCTGTCAACTCCAACTTCCGGCTGGAGTTCCCAACTGATTTTTTGCGTTTGTCAGCTAGACAAAAGGAAGCCGCCGGGACAGAGCTTTGCTTTGGTGGTTGTTGTGCTGCACACACACTCTCGCCCGAATGTGGGGCGCCACGGCCGCCGATACCACCACCAAAAAGGGAGTAAAAGTGGGTGGGCAATGTGTGCCTGCCTGACTAGAGTGCGTGTGTGTATGTGTGTGTATAGTTTCCCGTGTGCTTGATCAGGAAGAGCCCGCTCTCTCCTAGAGAGAGCGAGATGAGCAACGACGAGTACCGTTTTTGTGTATCAAGTGAGCAAAGTACATCGGCGGCAGAGACGCCGGCAGAGGCATGCTGCGTTTGCTGCGCTGCTCGGGATAATGGGATATTGTTTCCTCGCAAATCCGTTCCAAATCATAATCGGTGGATTGCTATTTCGGATTATTGATTGGGGTGCACGGCGTGCCAAGTGTGGACTTCCAAACTGCAACCAGCTGTTCGCTGTTATTGCTATTGTTGTTTGGGGGAACTGATTTTTCGTTCTGCGACCGCCGATCGCTCGGAAAAGCAGCCTAAGCCGAAAGCTTCTTTTATATAATTTCCATTTTCAGCCGCGCACACACACCCGCACGCAGCTTACACGGGCACAAACAAACAGCTTACACGGACACGGGGCACGACAGACACAGGTACGCGAATACAGGCACACACATTCGCACCGAGCATGTACATAAATATGGATGGATTTGGCGAAATTAGCACTGGATATTGGTTACTTTCCAGCAGGAACGCAACTTTTACGCATTTGCCCTGCCATATTGCACATTTCCAGCGGGGGGCGGGGAACGGAAACCGAAAAGCTGAGCTGTTTTTTTGGAAGGTGAATGCAGCACTGTACTTTTCGAAATAGTAACTCCCCGCGAACGGCTTAACTGGCGCTATATATCCACTATATACTTTGTGCCCTCAGTGGCACATATATATGTAGGTTTTCCAGGCGTGGGATCACAATATTTTTCGCTATGATGGCGACCGGGCAGCGACGCAACGCACTTTGCAGCGCTGTCGCTGCTCTGCTGGCGTGTGCAATTGGTGCGCGATTTTCCCGTCCGTGGGTTTCCACCGTGATCCGTTCATCCGCGACGTGGTTCCTAACCTAGCCGCGACTTGGCATTGAATTCTGTCCGGATTTTCACAATTATTACGGATTTTCGGAATCCCGATTGCGCTGCCAGCAGAGGGAACACACATACAAACATTTTCCACGACTAGTGCGGGGGGTTGTTTTCGCTGTTGGCCAACGCAGAGGCTGCAATCCGCACTTTTCCTGATCTATATCCACCGACTTTGCCAGGTGGGCGTCTGCGTTTAGCTAGTTTTTCGCTTTTCGCTGCTAATTAAACGTTTTCAGCCATCAGAAGTGCCCTCAAACTCACACACTGGCACGCACACACTCGCACTTGGCTCAGGCACTGGGCACCCTACACTGGGCAAAAACTCACTGTCGTCATAGGAAGTTGGGTCGCGCACGCTCGCTATGTGATCGAAATGAGTGTTCCATAAAACCACCGAGCACGGCACTGGCGAGCTGGCTTTAATGCGAATTTACTTTTCTGATTTCTTTCTCCGATGTCTGCGTTTTTTCCTGCTACATGTGTCCAGTGTGACCCGTCGTCGAAGTGCCGGAAACGCTGATTTGCCCCACAAAAGTTCGGAAAAATACCAGTCACAGGCGGCGTTGTGCAGCACTGGCTTTCAAATCAAAACCACTTTCTTATCGGAGGTCGACGAATCGGATCTGTTCTTATCTCCGACCCCCCTTTATTGTTTCGTACGTGCATAGAAATCAAAATCGGTTCGGTCAGAGGCATCACTTAGTCTAGCTGTCGCCGCGATTAAAACTATGTCGGTTCAGGGACAGGACTTGGAACAGCTTTGTTTCAATGGGATCCAACATGCATATATGCACGGTTTCTTAAGTACGGTCTAGTGTATAGAACTTCATGAAATGTGCTTCAAAAAAACGAGAAATGGGTTCTTCAATAAGTAAGCCACGCATCCTGCAAGGGATGTACTGATTTTACAATAATATTCTGTTATTAATATATGTAAGTGCTTTTTATTATGGCTTTTTGATCAAAATGTGCTACATACATATAACATTATTAGACTTATCACATTTAAGTTAAGCCTTGCGTTGTTAATGCATTTAATGCTTAGATACCAATTTAATTGTTATTTGTGGACTGAAAAGCTATAATGAGTAAAGAAATTAAAAAATATTAAAATGCGTTTGATAATCTTTTTTTTTCTTGTTTGCACCAATTAAGCGCTATATATATTTATATATGTATATATATATACAGCGCTAAATTGAAATTGTTGTTGCTCAACTAAACGAACCAGCATTGTAAATACGCAAATTTGTTTCTGTAAAATGCATTGTTTATGCAAGAGCGACTACAAAAACAAAATTAACTGGAAGAGCAATGGCAGACATCCAAGTTTTAAAGTTCGTAAGCTTTGGACAAAATGGCGGTTTTTAGTGGAACGGTATTATTTGTATCGTAGTTGGAGCAGTCACACTGCGCGATAAAAAAAGTGCAGTCACGGTCACACTGGCGAGCAGAATTTCATACGTTTTTGTTTCCTTTTGGCCATATTTATTATTGTTAAAATTGGAGCAATGCCAGCTGCTGTGCGCAAGTTCCGCCGCGAGATCAGTGAAATCAGCTGCTGCCTGAAGTACCTTCTGTTTGCCAGCAATGTAATCCTGTGGCTCTCGGCCCTACTCGTCCTCTCCGTTGGCATCTGGGCCTGGAGCGAGAAGGGCATGTTCCGCAACATTACTCGGCTGCACTTTATCGCCCTGGACCCCGCCTTCGTGCTCATCATCCTGGGAGGCGTCACCTTCCTACTGGGTTTCATGGGCAGTGTGGGCGCCTTGCGTGAGAACACCTGTCTCCTGGGGGCGGTGGGTATTCCATTGTTAGTTTATTCTGCTGTATCTAGTTCATCTTCTTATTTCCGCTTGTAGTACGCCATCTTCCTGAGTGTCCTGCTTATTGCAGAGATCGGCTTCTGTGCCGTGGCCTTCGTGCTCAAGGACAAGGGCTGGGTAAGTTCCGTTTGAAGGCCACTATTCAAGCCAGCCACTACAAAAGCTTGCCTTTTCCAGATCAAAGACCAGGCCACGGAGGGACTAAAGGCCTTCATCCGCCACTATCGCGAGGACGCAGACCAGCAGAATCTCATTGACTGGATCCAGGAGGATTGGTTGCAGTGTTGCGGCATTGATGGTCCAAAGGACTGGGACGGCAACAACTACTTTAACTGCTCGTCCATCGCTATTGGCAGCAGGGAGGCGTGTGGAGTGCCCTTCTCCTGCTGCCGCAGGCGTCCCCAGGAGGTGATCAAAAACAAGCAATGCGGATACGATGTTCGAAAGGAGGGATATGTAAGTCTGCTAGTTGTCTTACCCTGTCTTTCCCAAAATGCATATTGAAATTCACCCACGAATCGTACGCATGCAGCCGGTGGATAGGAATATACATGAGCGCGGCTGCTTGCGCGCTGGCGAGGATTGGCTAGAGGCCCATCTCATAAGTGTGGCGATCGGTTGCGTGGCTCTGCTGGTCCTGCAGGTGCAAAACAGTGATTTCTATAGTTGTCGTTGAGTTTTTAGATTCTAGATTCTTTGGATTTTTTAAACATAGCTAATCACCGTTTATCAGTAACATTTTTTATTTGACTATGTGGTTTATGTTCCAATTATAGCTTTAAACGTTGACACTAACGAAATGTAGTTGCAACATTATGTTTTATAATTTCCCACAGACTGTATGTATTTTTTTTTATTTTGTTCTCTTTTCATGGACTTTTTATTTTCCTACCAGGGCATGGAGTTGTCCAAGATAATCTATGAAAAAGGCTGTGTTCAAGCAGGCGAAGAATGGATGGAGAACAACTTGATTATTATTTCCACTACTGTTATAATTGTGATGTTTTTCCAGGTTTCTGTTTGATTATTATTTTTCCCACTATGGTTATGCATAGATCCTATAACTATACACTTTTTATAGATTTTGGGCATTTGCTTTGCCCAGAACCTGCGTGCCGATATCTACACTCAAAAGTCAAAGTGGCACTGACAAATGGCTCTGCCTGCTCCAACGGCCATTTAGAAGGACACCCAAGACAGTGAAGGATTGGGGAACTTCGAGGTAAGCCACGTGGAGCATACACCACCACCAACTTCAAACAAGAATCTGTAACTACTCATCTACGCTCCGGTTAGTTAACTATACTATAAATTCCTTGTAAACCCGTACTAGGGTGGATCGATTTGGATGCACGAAAATCGAGGGTAGCATCTAGTCTTTGAACAATTTTTAATGCTATTGCCATAAAAACTATGACTTGGAAGTTACGAGTGGCCCTCAGCTTTTGATGGCATAAAATGTTCATTGATTAGATGGTCCATGATTTATCTACTTTTTGCATCCATAAACTCGACCCAGTTTAACCCATAACCCCTTTTATACTCAAGAGTACGCTATGTGTCTAACTAAAGCAAACGCATTCCGTCTTCGTGGACATTGACTAATATTAACTAGGTTGCCAAATTTGTTGCTGTTTTTACGTCGGCTTCCCTTTGCCCAAGAACAAATAAGAAAAGAAAAGAGCAAAACATTTTAAATAGATTTTCTAAACATTTTACAAGTAAAGTGAAAGGAGGCATAGGAGAAATGAAAAATTTATCTTGAAATGCAGCTGTGATATATTTTTAAAGAAAAGTATAGAAAAACCGAAATCAAATGCAACAATTTCCAACAAATCGAATGAACATAACACGAATCTCATTCCTAAACTGAACAAATACAACCTAGCACCACGTATATTTGTCTTCAAAATAATAGTTATTTTTATAAGCGAATAACAAAATACAGTTCTGTGAAAATGTCAATATCACAGATCGAAAAATGGAAAAAAGCAATACCACTTGCGTATGAATATTAATGAGCTTGAACTAAATTTATGCACAAATGGTTAGCTTTACAGCATATAAATATATTTTTGCAACAAGCAATTATAATTGAGTAAAAAGTAAGCCAATTGCTGGTTTAATTGCTTAAAAACGCACTTGTAACATGATTCACAAGGAAAACATTGATTCGCTCTTGTACCTTTTTAAATCTATATTGCAAAGAGATGATATTATAATTTATACGATTTCGCAAACATTCTAATCAAAAGTAGTGAAGATTATAAACGCCACTGCCCCGAACAGAGTATTACGTTTTTGTGTTCTCCAAATAGCTGGAAGGTCCAATGAACTGTCACTTAAATAACTATAGAACTTGCCAATCTTAGTCAGATTAAAAAATAACTAATTTAACTAACAGTATCCAACCGTTTTCCTAAACTGTTTCAAACTTTAACAACTCAGTCTGGAAACTTATATTTATACAACAGTTTATACTTTTATTGCTGTTCAATATTCAATCGAAACACAACGCCTACATTGCTGTAATGCTCAAAAAGACGATAGAATTAATGCTTTTACATTAAATACCATTAGTACATTGCATGTTAATAATGATACAAAATGAGCCCAAAAACCTTCTATGTACACGTGCATTTAAACAATTGGTCAGATGTGAGAGCTAAGGAATTTTTTGTATTTCTAAACAATGAAATTTTTATGGCAGCTACGATACAAAGTAATAATTCAAAATGAAGTTGACAAATTGCTTATACACTGCTCAAAAGAGAGAGAGTTTTTGATCAAAGTGGGCATTAAAATTGAAACCTATTTGGTATACATACATATATCCTATCGGTTTTACTTTACAAACATCTGGCCAAATTACCCTGTGCAATGTTTAAAGAAAAAACTATGCTAATTAAATCGAGAACAAAATACGATTAATAATGTGTAAAAACACAATAGTTAACATTCTGCTATAATGGTAACGCAAAAGTCAATTGAAAATAAGCTGGAGATCAAATAGAGTCAGTCATGCAAAGATCAACAGCAATTTATTAAGGCGTATATAAACATAGATTTGTAAGAGTTAGAAAATTTATAATAAAGCTTAACGAAGGTTGTTGACACAAGTATCAATCAAAAACGCTTCAAATAAAGAAATACCGAGTAACAATTAATACTTGCTTCATTATTTAAGTGGAGCATCACCTGACTCTCCGTCCAGCTGGGCAACTGCATCAAACTGCACCGCAGGCAGATCCTCGCCTGTTGCTGTCTTATTCGCACGTTGGTACTCAAGGATGACCAGCGAGTTCTCGCCCACTTGAAGGATTTCGTTGGGCACGTACAAAGTGACCTGTGGACCTGCCACAGGCCAGTAGCGTCCCAGATTGAAGCCGTTGACGTAGGCCACGCCCTTGCCCCAACCGGCCATGTTCAAATAGGTGTCGCCCACCTCCGTCACTGCCAAGCTGCCAGTGTAGAGGATGGGTCCGTTTCGAAGAATGCGTTGCCTTGCCAGCAGCGTGTCCAAGGCCTTCTGGTCGCTGTGTTCGCGGCGCCAGAGCTCGATGGCGGATTGCTCCAGGGGGAAAGCGGTACTGCGCCAGTTCTCCAGTGGGAGGTAGCCACCGTTGTGCAGCTGGAGGCTCACCTCGCCAAAGATGCCCTTCGTGTCGTTGGAGATGTAGAAGTTGACGCGTCCTTGGTTCTCCACCAGCAGTTGCAGTGTGCTGCCCCATCCCTTGCTAAGCGGCAGCGAGTAGATCTGGGCCTCGCGGGAGAGTGTGCCCACCAGTTCCTGGTCTACGAATACGTGTGCGCGGTCGTTAATTTGATCCACTTTCAGTAAGGCTGGGTCTAGATCCATGCTTGGCAGCTCGGTCTCGTAGAGGACGAGACCCGAGTACAAGTCCAGTTCCTCGAAGGTTTTGGGCTTGATCGATTCGACGGGACTTCCCTTGGAGAGCGCCGTTCGTCCTTCCGTAGAGAGCAGTGCCAACTTGGGCGTGAGTTCCACCCTTCCGTAGGCCAGGCGCTTAGCGGGATTCAAGGTGATTTCAGGCAGCGGAAGGAACTCTCCAATCACAGCCTTGACCAGGTCGTACTTCGTGGTGACGCCACCGGCCTCGTCCATCACCGCATCGTAGTCGTAACTGGTAATGTCCGCCGCATATCCGATGCCTCCGTCCAGGTTGTAGTTGGCACCAGCAGTGAAGCCGAAGTTTGTGCCGCCGAAGAACATATAGAGGTTAACACTGGCGTTGTAGCTCAGAATTGTCCTGGAATTGTGTAAATGCTCATAAGTCTTTGTTGTGAATACTGAATAGCTTACAAGATTATCCCTTCGAATTTCTTAACTTCAGGTAGAACCGAAATCATCCCGAAACCGGTTTCGAAGTAATCTTCTACACCGTATTTTCCACTTACCTTAACGCATTGGCCACCTCCTGGCCATCACGCCTTTGGTTCTGCTCCTGCCAATGGGTTAGCCAGCCGGGATAGAACTCCGAGTTAACCAGTGGACCAGTGGGCTGCAGGGCACGCAGCATTGCCCAGATTTTGTCAATCTCATTGACTGCAATGCGGGTTTGGTGTTTACATCCTGTTTTCAGGACAACCATTTGGCGTACTCACTGCGATCGATGCCGAAGTCAGTGGTGGCGAACACGTTCTCGATTTTGCCACAGCTCATCTTCTCGTTGGGTATGTCCACCGTGAAGAGCAGCGCCTTGCCGGACACATACTTCTCCGTCTCGTCTCGCAGCCAGTTGAGGTAGTCGTGATCGCAGGCATAGTCCCCGTACTCGTTCTCCACCTGCACCATTATGATCTTGCCGCCGTTGCCCACGAACAGGTGCTGGAGGCGTGGCATCAACTCCGCATACCACTTGCCCACCTCTGAGATGTAGTTGGGGTCGTTGGTCCGCATCTTGATGGACGGGTATTTGGCAAACAACCAGTGGGGAAGACCACCCTGAATAGAGGTAATACTGGTCAAAACTATGAATAATAATACTAATTTTAAACAAAAACCAGTTAGAGACAAAAACTCAAGTAAAAGAAAGTTCGGCAAAGAGAGGTTGGCAAATTTTGAACAGATTGTATTTTGTACTTACATTATCTCGCTCAGCACAAATGTAGGGACCTGGCCGGAGAATAATGTAGAAGTCTTCTTCCTGAGCAATCTCCAGAAACTTCACCACATCCGCAATGCCCTCCCAGTTGTATTCTCCATCGTGGGGATTGTGTAGCGACCATTCCACATAGCTGGGAAAAGTAATCTCACGTTAGTAAACCGATGTCTCTGGTTTTTGAAAGCTTAGCTCATAAGTTAAAGCAACGAAAAGCATATAACGAAAAAACACCATGTCCGATTTATGGCCCACATGACCAGTTGGATGAGGCAGGCCCACTTTTGACGAGCTTTAACACAAGTGCAAGTTTGCTTACGTATCCAGAGCATTGAGACCAGATGCCCGCATGGTGCGCAACCGACTTCGCCAGGACTCGGGCACAGCGCGGAAGTAGTGGAACGATCCAGAGACGTAGCGGAAGGGCTGGCCATCCAGCATGAACGTGTTGGCCTCATGGTCGATCGCAAACCTTGGCTGGTCCTGTGAAAAATCCACATTTAAGTCAGCCATCAGTTTGGAAATCGACTCGAAAATAGTCTATTGTTTTGCTGGGAATTGATTTGATTTTATTGGGACTGTCACTTAGGCTACACAAATAATATTGCTTTAAGTAAGCTTGTGTCCGAAGACAGCTCTATAAACTCACTAAACCGGCATTCTAGAATATATAACTTAGTTCTAAGCTTTTCGTTAAGTTTTGTTTATGTTTCTGTGTTTTACTTTCTGCTTTTTATAACATTTCTCATTGTAAAAAACGGGTGATGTAATTGTTTGTATAAATCCATGAGATCAATGCGATTTTTGAGAATTGGTTTTTTTGATTGATTTTCTTAATATTTTCGCTATGTTTGCTTTCATGTCACTGTATTGGAAATTCTAGCATATAGTGAAAATGGCCTATAAAATATGTTTTCCTCATCATTTCTTTTTTAACTTTGGCTAGCTGCGGAGATCAATTTTCATTAATTTCCATTGTGAGAGATCATTAATGTGCATTCCAAAAAAGTCTATGTGACGAATGCGAACTGCGACTCACCTCGAGGGCTTCGGTGCCACCGCCCAGTCCCACGCAGAGCCCAACGGTGAGGGCCATCACTGCAATTATCAGACATCCACTTACGGCCATTGTCAGCTTTCGATTGCCGCGACAGCCGTTCATGTTGAAGACCCGACTTTGGAGCTTGAAGTAAACACTACAAATGTATCGCTAGGAAAAGCTTGAAAGCTCCCTCCACTCGCCGCCACTCGGATGGATGAACAAGAGGGCACAACCGATCGCCAGTGCCAACCGGAGCACAATGTCAGGGTAATGGCTGGTGGTCAGTGGGCTGTGGCTTGGATAGCTGGCGGAACTTTGGACGCTCCTTTTCTGGAGGTGCCGATAAGGCCTGTTGGTCGCCGCTGGAGTGCCTGATAGAGCTGCACATTTTGCCGGCTAATCGGTGTTCGTTTTGAATTCCTCGTTGAGATATTTTCCATCCGCACAAGTGGTTTTCCAGTTTATAAGTACTCCAGAGTGCCGTAATGTTAATCGACATGTTTGCTGATTGGATTAATTAGGCCAAGATTGGCTGACATTGGTTTCTTCTTTAAGCTATTTACGGACCCCAGAAGTGTTGTCAAAGTCATGATAATCATTTGATAAAATGAAATATATAAAAACAATCTGAAACTGTAAACAAGAGGTTGGGAAACTGTAAAAAGATTATAAAAACAACTCAGTTGGGTCTAAGTACTTTCTTTATTATTATCATTATCTTTACATATACAAAACTGCAAAAATTATGCATTCATAGTGTTATGCCTATATCATTTTGTGAGAGAGTATGTTTGCTTATGATGTTTTGATTAATGTATATTGTCTCATCTATAGTAGAGTAAGTTATTGCATAGAATAAATAATGGTATTGGTAGTAAATACAAAACTTTGGTAGTAAGTACGTCAGAGTGAGGTTGCTCTTAAAGAGTTTGCCATAAAAATATGATAACTAACTTTTGAATACGCGTATAGTTCTAAATTTAACTTAACTAAGGATTAATCGGTATTTGAACTGTAACATAAAGTGCTTTTGTGTTTCTGCTGAAATGATATATACTCAGGCTGAGGTAGAGACAGCTCGAAATTGAAGGTTGCGGAGGGTCTGGAGACATTGTGGATAGTAAGTAGGAGGTTCTGGCAATGGTTGCTTTAAGTTAGTTTTTTTATATCAGCCAGAAACATGAGTCCATGTTATTTCACAGATTACTACTGCTCGGCCATCATGCAGAACTTGTCGGCCATCAGGGTCAGCACCTTTTCCAGCTTGTTGTGGCGATCCTCGGCCTTTGCCGTTGCTCCGGAACTGCCCCATAGGAACTTCACATGGAACTCGGTTCTGCAAGGATAAAGCTGTATTGAGTGAGACTCCAGGGAAGTGGATTGTGCAATATTACCGAAAGGCATCTGCCAGAAGCTCATCCAGCCGAGGGCTGGCGTCCTCCAGGATGATCTTGGCATTCTTCCGATACAGTTCCAAGTTCTTAAGGAAGCCGCGCGAGGCATCCAGATGCTGGAAGTTAATGGTCATGCCAAAGTCGTCCGCCTTCGATTCCCAAGGAGCAATACAAGTGTGGTACAGAGCCGGACGATCGTCGATGTTCGAGTGGTTTATGATGTCCATGACGGGCCGATCGATGAGTAGCGCATACAGCAGCACGTGAGGAACGGTTGTGTTTGGAGCCTGGGGATTGGAGGCCTCGTTCATGATGCTCAACGTGGGGCGCAGCTTGGCCTCGAAGGTGAAGGCGCTGTCCGTGTACTGTTGCCTCAGGATGTGCCAGGCCTGGTCGAGCTTTTGGATCTGGAAAAGGTGATGAGATAGACACTTAAGTAGACGAACTAGAGAATCGGTTATGATGGATTTTGCGATGGAGCAAATTGCTAACGTGTCACTAAAACAATACATTTCAACTGCGAATATAAAAAGGGCATTGAAGTCATTACTTGTTTGCTAAGCCATAAACTGCTAGAAACGAACAAAAAGTGTCGTGTTTTTGTGTACACTGCAATAAACTAGTACTCACCTGTTGCATGCATAGGCCCAACATGATGGCGCAGAAGCCAAACAGATTTCCCAGCGCCGTCTTGGTTTCCACGGCGATCTGAATCCATTTACTGAGCAGCTGAGCGCGGTCCAGATCCGTTTGACAGGTGAGTATGGTCACGGCCACCATCAACTTGATGCACTGCGTCCGCTCTATTATGTCCTCCCTAAAGACCCTTCCATGGGGCAGTGTTAGCAGCTCCAGACCCGAACAGCTTAGATAGTAGTCCTCCTCGTTTGACGGCTCCTCCAAGAACAGGGCAATGTCGATGCGGGTGATGTGCTCCGCCAGCAGCTTCGGGCCCGTCTCCAGAAGCATCATCTTGAAGGTATTGAGGGCATCGCCGTCCAGGGGCTTATTCTCCACGGATGGCAGTAGCAGAGTAACAAAATTCTCAAAGTCAAACTTGCTTGCCTATAAATATTCATTAAGATTAATCTTGTTAAGCTAGATTTAAGGCAACTTACTGTTTTAACTTCTTCAATGGCCATGGTGAAGAGTTCTTCCTCAGCGGCCAGGACGTCGAACTCTGTGAAGCTCTTCAGCGTCCCATTGGACACCGAGGTGGTCATGAATCGGGGATTCTTGATTATCACACCCCGCTGCACGCTCGCCTCACATGCATCCCCCAGCGCCGAATCCCCTGACCCGTTCCCCGAGTCGGAGCCACTGGCCTGGTAGGCCAGTACCGCCGCCATGGGCTCCTTGCGCGGCTTGGGCGGTGGACTGGGTGGCCGCGAGTCCGACGGCGAGTCCAGGCTGCAGTTCCTCGCCAGGCTCGAGATCCGGGCAACTGCATGCTGGCGCAAAGCCTGTGCCGCCGACGTATTGGGCCTGGGCAGCGAGTGGGTGGTGAACTTGCTCTCCAGGTGCTGCTCACTGGTCGGATTGCATCTGGCGATCGTCTGGAAGCGCGTTACTCCGTTTGCGTTGCCGTTTTCCAGCTCCTGCATGTGCAGCTGCTGCTCCTGAAGCTTGTTGATGTTGCTCACCAACATGGCCTGCGCTGGTGTGAGACTCTGGGAGCGCTGTTGCTTCTTGCAGGGCAGCCGCGGCGGCGGAGGAACCTCTCTACGTGCCCTCGGTGGCGAGCAGTGCGGACTGGCCGGTGAGCCAGCCATCGGGGAGAGCTGCTGCTGCTGCTGCTGCGGCTCGAAGCGGAAGGTACCGGCCACACCTGCTCCCACTGCCCCATTGCTGCCCATCGGCGAGTTAAGAGGACTTAGACCTCGGAGGCCGGCCAGCATCTGCGTGTGGAGCTGGTTGCCCACGATCTTGTGGCCGTAGAAGGAGAGCGGATAGGTGCGGTTGCAGGGATACTGAATGAGCGCTCCCGAGGCCGATGAGATGGGCTTGCCGGATCCCACGTAGAAGGTTATTAGGTCGGGCACCGTATCGAAGGCATCCTCTTCGAACTGGTACTGCACCCGTTCGTAAACCGTCTCCGGTTGAAGCACCAACTGAAGTATATACGCACATTAGGCAATGCTAACTGGTTCTTTAATACGGAATCATGTGTCTATACCCACCTTGTTAAGCACAAAGTGCAGTACGGCCGCCTTGCTCCGGCAGCTGAGCACATAGTTGTCCGGCTGGGAGGCGCAGTCGCGGACCAGGAAGTCGCCCTCGCGCTGCACGATCTCCTCGGCCCGCTGGCGGGGCAGGGCTCCATGGTACCAGGCGTGGGAGCGCAGCTCGCGGGCGTCCAGACTCAGCTCCCATTCGAGCGCCTTCTTCAGGGCGATGGCCTCCTGTTGCTCGCCGGGACTGGGCTGGGCGGTGGCCAGCGGAGTGGTGGCGTTGCTGCTCCCGTAGCCCTCCATCCTGCTGTCTTCGGTGGCCCAATGGGGACTGTTGCACTTGGAACGCGGCCTCAGTTCCTCGTAGCTGCGAGTGGAGAGACGAGTGAGAGAGTTAATTTCCCTTATTTTGGGTAATTTGATGGCCACAAAGGCCTCCCACAGGCGGCTTTGCGGAAATTCGCTCCCACAGGATTTGGTCCTTGGTATATGGACAACTCACTATATGTGTGAAGTTCAAGTGCAAAAAAAGTAGTAATAAACTTGCAGGTCTAATATTTCAACACCATGAAATTCGCTTAAGCAGTCGAAGGAACTGCATTAAACTTACATGGCACCGAGATGATTTAGTTTTTTAGGAATCGAATCTGCCTCTGTTATCACTCACCTGCTACGCCCATTTTGCAGTGGAAAATTTGGGACAGGACACACCCTAACCTGGTTTCTTAGTGGTACGAAAGAGCTCGTAACTCCAGCTGCCCGATAAAAAGGATTTCTATGCAAAACTCTCCATTTGGGATTAACTAGACTTCTCCAGCACAGAACTAGTCTCGAAAAAAGGAGTGCAGTTTAAGGTCCTTCGGTAGTAGGTAGTAGTCTGAACTGCCTGCCGCTCGAATCTGCTCTGAAAAGTTCACGGCAAAGGACTCGAGTGCGGTGCACTTTTGGGGGTTGGACACGCCGATTTCTGTGCACCACGCTACTCCGCGCAGTTTGTTTTGGGTTTTGTTGGAAAACTCTAAGGACGCTCGAACTTGCTTTTTGGGAAATTCGCGGAGCATGCGCAGAGTCCATGTTATGGTTGTTTAATGAGGGTAACAGGAAGTCTTGTGGATGTTGTGGAAGAAGTTGGATATTTCAGCTTTTCCCAAACAAATACAATCAAATGCGTTTGAAGGGAAAACTCTTGCAAGCGGGAATAGATATACCCTTACATCTATTAGCATAATAATCATTGCTTTGAATTTGAATGAATTTTGTATAGGGTTGCATTATAAACTGCACACTTACATGGTGGAGGTCTCATCGAAGGTTAGTTGCTTCAGCACCTTGCCGCTCTTGGTGGTAATCACAGCGGGTCCGCTATCGCCGCTGCCCGCCATATCTTGGGGATTCTCACCCAGATAAACCAATGGACAGGAGTTCTTGCGCCGCGGAACTTCTCGCGGGCGACTGCTCATTGCTAATCAAGAGAGATATCTCTGTGGGGTAACTACGTTTTATCTATCTCTATCTCACTGGCTTACCTTCCAGATTCATGGACTGCCTTCGCTTGGCACGAACACCCAGCAAACTGTTGACCATCCGCTGGCGATGGGCACCGCGTACGCCACATTGTTTCAGCTCCTTGTCCGTGATGTCCACCACGTCGTCCACGATGCTGAACTCCTGTAGGTTACCTGGTAAGCATATTATATACAGTCTCGATTGTGGGGGGAACTGCTGATCAGGCAAACCTTCGTACTGCTGCAGCTCCAGAAGGTCCAGCCAATCGCTGATACTCATCCTGGAGTTGTGCACCATCACGGCCAAATCTTCGCGACGACGCACTGTGTTCGAGTACCGAAAGTTCCACAAAATGCCTACGAAGCGGTTACAAAATGGGCCCTTAAGATGTCAGAGATCGTACTTTTCGGCACTCACTGCTCCTCCGATTCGGCACATTGCGGTTCTCCAGCTGCCGGGCTTGGGTGTTGCCCATGGTGCTCGCTATCTTCGCTAATCCAATGATCCGATCTGTAAGATCTACAAATTGTGGGGAGCAGTAGCAACACCTAAGCTGAAACTCAACCGCGCACTTCGCTTTGGGGAAAACAACTGAACGTGAGCAAACAGACTTCAACTGAGCGGAAATGGTATATGCCACACACCGAAGATTAAATACCCTTTAGGAATAACGCATATATATATTACTCAATTGTTTTCTTAAACAAGAATGTAAGGTAAAAGTAATAGGTATGCATAAAATACATTTCTTGTTTATACCGTATTTTGTAATATATTTTAACAACTCATAATAATAAATATTTTTTAAATTCAGTTAAAAAGGGGTATTCATTTTGGTAGTTTTCTACAATTTAAGTTGAGTGTTAACTGTTAACTTAATTGAAATAATTAACGAACTTGCCCAAAGAGATCGCCAATGACAATAAAGCACATGTGAGTGCGATTTCAATGTCGCGCACCAACAATTTGCCCTCACTGTTTTTCTAATTAGTGCTCTATATCCGTCGTGCCCCCCTTTTCCCCTCCCCCTTCCTCTCCTCTCTCACAATCCTCCATCCGATCCGGCGGATTGGATAACCCATCGCACCCCCGCGCTTGACCAACTGACTCCAGTCCGGGGGTATTTGCTCTGGCCATTCAGTCGTATCGTCTTTTATCGTCGTCTTGATTAGAGAAGGTCTCCCCGTTGTCGCCGAGCTTCGTATTCTGCTGATCGCAGCGGTATTTGCTTAATTAAACTTTCTGTTCTTGCCGCGTTGAGCACGAATGTGGCACTGCGTATTGCCATAACTTCGTACTGGGCAATAGTGAATGGTAGATTAATAATAAATGAAACAGTGAATTCACAAGTTCATTTACTACAGAATTTATTATAAATATTTTACACATAAACGTTTAGATTATCGTACAGTTTGAAATAATTTAAATTCACTTTGTGCAGTTTCTATCTACTTTACATTACATTACAACTAGCACTGAATACATCTACATGGCATTTTACACGTGTAAACGGAGCTATGTACATAACATAAGCAGCTCTCTACTCCACCACATTTATTTCAATGTTGTCATCGTCGTCGGCCTGCTCGCTCAAATCCACGCTGGAGCAGCTATCCGAACTGTAGTCGAGTGGCTCCTGGGGCGTACTCTCTCCGGATGCCGTGGAGGCCTTGAAGACTCCTCCGGATCCGGGCACTGCACTCGGCTGCTTCTCCTGGCCGCTCTTCAGATTCTCCCGCGTGTGCCGCCACTTCATGCGACGGTTCTGGAACCACACCTTCACCTAATCGAGCATTAAGGATAGCAGATATTGGTTGTAGAATATGGGTTTGTAACTAACCTGAGCGTCGGTGAGATTGAGACGTGCCGCCAGCTTGCGGCGATCTGGCTTGGTGATGTACTTCTGCTGCTGGAACTGAATCTCCAGGCCCTTGCGCTGCAGATTCGTGAAGACGGCGCGTGACCAGGAGCGCTTGCGCTTCCCATTGCTTCCGGCTGATGTGTTGCCCTGGCCATTGCCACCAACTCCATGTCCATGTGCGCCGTTCTGGGATGCGGCTGCGGCTGCGGCGGGCGAGGTGGGCGCGATGTCCAGGAGCTGCTGCGGCGTCTTGCCCAGAAACCGCTGCTGCTGCGTCAGCTGGAGGCTCGTGAGGCTGTGGAGGGGCGCCAGTAGCGCCGCGGCTGTCGTCGGGTTGTGTGGCGGGGGCTTCTGCTGCTGATGGAGGTGTTTGGGATGGTGCTGATGATGCGGCTGATGCTGCTGATGCTGCTGATGCTGGTGGTGCTGCTGATGCTGCTGCTTCTGATGTTGATGGAAGCGGAGGAGCGCATTGGTGGCCAGCGTGGGATAAGTGGGTGCCGCTGTTCGGGGGATTGAATTCGGGTATATATTGTGTTAAAGTCAATTGGTAGATTCATACATCCTTTATTAGCCATAACTCTTATTTTATTGCCATACCAAATCCGGTGCGTTTTTTACGCACTCATTTCGATATTTATTTTTATAGGAAAACTACCATTACTTATGGGCAACATCCTCCCTTGGTAGATGCACATTGTATCCGGAGGAAATAATACATTTATCGCAGTCCAAAGAAATTAAAATAATTTTCGCCAGAGAAAATATGAAATTCGACTTTTTGTTGTTTGAGTAAATTATTTTGTTCAATAAAATGCACGTTGAACATTTTTTAAATGGGTTTGTTTATAATAAAATTTTCACTTAATTGGAAAATATATTTGAAGCGTTTTGTGGCTAGGGGGCAACCAAATTTGTTTACTCCGAGCGCGAATCTAAACAACAACAATTACCTCCAGAGAGCGAAAATTATTTGGGTAATCGAACACGACATGGGGCACACGAGGTTGAGGTCGAACTGGAGTGCTTTACTTCCCTTAAATGTTTTTTAAATATCTGAGAATTCATGCACACAGAAAAAATCCACTTGGCATTAATATCCCTATTTTAATCCCATTAATTTACAGTCCTTCGTCACTCAAGATCAATGCTGCATTCAGTGACTCAAAGGACTGCGTTGAGAAGTATGCTACAAAAAAGGTTTTATGAATCCTTATAATTGCGATAATAAAACCAACTAATACAAACGTTCTTATACTGGTATCAAGTAAAACAATTAACACTTAAAACCCACCACAATTTAGCTCACTATCCTTCAGTTTTTAATATTATTATTTGATTGCAAGCTGAAAGCCATTTCTCTTTGTTTGGAGCCAACTTTTATCAACAAATTATCATTAGCATTTTTTATTGCCTTTTTCAACGTTGTGCTAGGTGGAATTCGATTTGTTTGTGTGCTCGCGGCATGCGCCTAATTGTTTTCCAGATCGAGCGTTTTATTTACTTAAGCAACACACTACTCGATCGTGTGTATTTACACTGCAACGGAAATGCGCTGCTGCACTTGTAGATACATTTGTATCTCCATCTGTATGCATGTGCATTGGCATCGGGAACGCCAATGGAATCTCAGCACATCTGCAGGGGCTAATAACGCCTTTATTGGCCGTTTTGGCATTTGGTCTGTGTCAACCATCGGGGGTTTGTTATAATGAGTTTTCACCGATTTTCAACACCTCCTCCGTTGGGCGGGGCATTTGGGGTTCATTCGCAGCGCGAGATCATTAATTGCCTGCTTTGCCGTTCAGATACATTTATAAATACCGTGTGCCCCAATCCCGCGGCCCCGTAAATATCTTAATGAGTTGTGATCATTTTTGGATGCCATCTTAAATCACTCAAGGGCCTGCACTGCAGATGTATCTGCAGCAGGATGTGTTGGCGAATCGTAAATTTCGCTGCCATATTTAAGTTGCATCGATTTATTAGTCCGGCAAATTCCACGTTTACGATTTGGGCGAACATCGCCCAGTGTGGCTCACTTTGGGGTAAACTGCGAATGATCTTTGGGGTTCAGCAGCGCACTCCCAGTGGGCCATGTGCTCCGGAATGGCGGACTGGCGGCTGGACAAGTGGAGTAGTTGTTTATTTGAATGACCTCTTCCGCAAGGCAAACTGAATCCAATACAATAAATGTAATATAGATATGTTCCTACTTTCGAACATCCGATCATCTGAATTTTACTAGAATATCTTATCTGATTTATGTACTTTCAAAATATAATAACTCTCTAAGCTAGCAACAGATTTAAATCAAAAGTATAACCTCCCTTAATAAATCACGTTTCTTCTTTCAATAGTTTATCGCCTGAGATACTTTTAAGCGAATTGGGAATTGTCGTCAATTTTTACTCAATTCTTTGTAGTTCTTTATACATCGGAGGTTAATCCGATGTTGTGGTATCTACATATATCAGTTCCGTTTAGTGCGTGGTAATTATTATTGCTACAGCGGCCCTCCCCTGCTGTTGGGAACTTGAGAAAGAGTCTTCAGAGTTCCAAAAGAAATCGTCTGGGGCCCGTCATTAATCAGGGATCTTCAGGCGCTTTGAAAGTGCATCTAACAGTTGGATTAACATATAAATTGCTAATTAATTAGACGCACGGCGCCGGATTATTGTTCAGACATTTCCATTTCCATATCAGACAATGGTCTGTACGATCAATCGATCGATGGATGGAGCGATGGATGGATGGACCGATGGATGGATCGATCGGCAGCCAGAAGAGCAGCAACAACAATCAACAAACTACTCATCGCCAGGCGGGACAGGCAAACAGCAACAAATAGTCGGCGGAGGAGCCGGCTGAGATCTGGCTGCGATCTGGCTGCTCCATGATTTTATGATGTGCGATGCGATGCAATCAATCCATCACGGCATAATTCCGCAGAGGCCGGCAGGTTGGACACGGCGGGCAGCCACAGGGTAGCCTCCTCCTGGAAAGGCCACCACAGTGGGTGGTTGTGTAAATACTTGGCCTTTGGCTCGGACCCCAAGAACACCGCATAGCTTCACCCGTACACTCATCCATTCCAGGCACTCATTCCACTGCGACTCATCCATCGGTCAGCCGCGTTCCCTGTTCCACTGTCGTTGGCCTAAACGGCAGCCGAGCCTCGCTGGAGTTGGAGTCGATGGAGTTTGGTTGAGCCTCAGTAGTTGGACCCGTGGCGCCCAATCTATCAGAGATCCGCGTCTCTGGCCGGGCCAAAGTTGCCTCCACCTGTCGAAGTCGTGCCCCATTCCATTTCCCAATCTCCTCGCCGGCGGAACAATTCATTAGCGAGGGCAATTAGATGGATAGCTATCTGTATCTGCCCATGAATGACGGGCCAATTGCCCAAGCAAATAAACAAACTGCTCTGCACAAACGTTTTCCACGATCCGTGTGAGCTTGAAGTTTATTTTTAAAGACTGACTCGTAATTTGTTCATAAATTGTTCTTAATTTTCCACTTTGGTCTTTTGCATTTCACTTATTTCGGCTATTTGCGGTGGCCACAGGATTGATGAAGCCTTTCAGAGGCTGTCTGTTCTCCTCTTTACCGAACTCTTGTTGATTGAGCTATGTCGAATTTATTCGCCTTCCTAATTGCTCCTCCCATTTTGGCCGAAGCAAATGTGTTTGAAAACCGCTTAGCACTGATGATAATTTTCATGAATGCTCCATCAATGTGGGAAGTGTAATTTATTTTAGTTTGGCGCTAATTTTGATACATCATTTAACTTTGGCTGGAATTCGGCGTAATTTTAAGGCTATTACTATTAAATTTACGTTGGATGAATCCAGCTACTTTTTTGAATCTGTTGCTACTTGTATCTACTAGGACTAACCTTTAATAAGCTTTTAAAACTTAACTATCATGTTAAGATTGCTAATACCATTTATACATAATTTTAATATGTAGACTCTACATATTTCCCGTTCTTTCATTTTGAAATAAATTAGTTACTCAGACATTTCCTAATCAATTTACCCATTGAGGAATCCCAAACACATATCTCATTTATCCAAAAAAGATTTTTAAGAATCGTTTAAGGCCCTCGCATTGTTGGCACCCACTTGATAAGAATTGTGTACAATACTGACGATATGTATAAAACTCAAGCAGCTTGTTAAACAATGAACAATTTCTATTCGAAAACCGAAAACGAAACATTTACCGATTAGGTTCCTCACTATTCCCATTTCCCATTTTTCCATTTCCACATAAACAAGATCAAAGTGCGCTCCCAGGCTGCAGGGTTATAAGAAGTCTTCGTCCCCAGATATACAAAAACAGCAGGAAGTAAGGCAAATACCCAAAACAATCCCGACTATTTTGTTGTCGATTTCAACAATCGGATTGTTTTCGTCAAGTGCTGAACAGTTGGCCGCAGGAATATTGCACAATATGGCTGCAGATCAACTAATAATTCAAATAAAAACGAGATATTTATTGGGGGCTGCGCCTTAGGTTTTCCCTCTTTCTGAATTTCCAGGAATGTTCATTTCATTTCTCTTTTTTCTGCAATCACTACATGGCCAATAATTCTAGTCCATAATTGAAAAAAGAGCGCAATGGCTGCGGAATTTTGATGGGCAAATGGCGAAGCTTCCTCATCAAGTCTTTTGATCGTTCCCTGAGATCCTGCATATTTCCGAGAAAAGAATGCAGAATGATTGACAAATCGCCATATCTGATTAGCTTTGATCAGTTTTATTGGCGCTGGAAGTGCACATATGTATTCACATGTAGTTGAAATAGTACAGATGATTTATCCTATCTAGAAGGTATTATTTTGATAGGAACTAGAAAAGGTTCCAAGCGAATGAATAAGCAAGTGGATGTTTGAATTGCTATTTGTACGGAGCTGATTCCTCGAATATGAAATGTATCTTAAAAATGCGCTTAAGTATATATAAATATGATTATGCATTAACATACGTCAATGTCATATTTGCTTAACTTTAAATTGAATACGGATAAGTACGAAAGTATAAATACCAATATACTTAATATTTATTTATTAATTATTATTATTTATTATTAACTCAAAAAGTTTCCCTCCCATCATCTTGTCTTAGTTATGATACTCTAAATGCAGATCCCTCAATGTTTCTATAAGTATATGTTCTGTATAACATCTTTCGCAACCAAAGGATATTCGCCTTTACGCTTAGTGCATCCTTACCGTGTTCTGCTGCCCGGATTGGCGTCGGTCTGAGCACTGATTTGTAATCCATGAAGGGGCTGGGGAACAGCTTATCCAGACCCACATAGGGGTACGGGTGCGATGAAGTGGGTGTGAAAGTCGCAGGAAGCGTAGCATGTCCAAACCTACGGGGTTCGGCATTCGCCTGACTGAAGCAGTGTGGGAAGGAGCAGCAAGCGAGGATGCTGCCATCACAGCAGGACTTGGTCGCGGGCGAGGAGGAGCTCCTTCGGTGGGATTCGTCGGGCTCCGAGCCCAGCAGCCGATCCACACTGAAGCTCAGCTTGACTTTGGTGGCGCTTGTGGCCGTGGTTGGCGACGAACTAAGTGGAACTATGGTGGTGGGGGCACAGGATTCTTTGGTGGGCAGGTCCTGATCGCCGTCCACTGGATCAGGACACTTGGCCAATGCTGGGTTCACTTCACACTCGCCGTACATGTGAGTGCTGAGGTTCTCGGGCATACTCTGTTCCATGCTGGCGGCACTCTCGTGTAGTAACATTGCTCGGATATCTGGCTTATATGTTTCTATCTACGAATCTCGACTCGGGTCACCAAAACTGATTTCACGCGTTAACGATCGTTAAGTTAGCTGGGGATACGGATACTATCATGTCCAAAACACCGTCGCTGGGCGCCGATAAAACGATCGCGAAATTTGCTCAGTTCTTGTGCACCACCGATTAAACCACCGCCGTGCCAGACATCCCACTCAGAACTGATCGGAACCGGCCAGGGAGCACGCTCCTCAACCAGCCATCGATTGCCGATCGATCGTTGCCCAGCCAACGCGGAACCCTCTGCTGGCGGTTGGCTGCTGGTGGTGGGGTTAATCTCGCTGAGATTGTGTGTTCCTGGTGCTTACAGTGGGGCAAGAAGTGCTGGATGCGCAGGATATGGACTCGCTGTCATGATGCTAGCAATAAGCGATACACAAACAATACATAATGAGGGTCTGAAATGATGCCTATATATATATAGGATATACTCCTAACAAGAAAGTATTACGAAGTTATACCCCAGCTAGGTCCGTTTAAAAAGGAGATATGAGAAACGAATAGATCTGAAGATAAGGCTATTGAACTCTTTACTAATAATAATGACTCAAAATCCCCCTAGATTCAGTTAGACCACTTACCATAGACCTCATCCCACTGTGGCCACACACAGATGGGATACCTTGCCGTACAGATCGCTTGTTTACACACAAGCATGCCGCTGTGTCATTAGCTCAGTCGGAGATCGTTTCCTCGAGCGCAGCCGAGATTTGTTTACCGATTTCTCCATATGTTCCCGTACTCCCACTCCCACACAGACACAGGCACCCCATCCGAATTCCGGTTTCCCAGCGCAGAGGCCATGGCGAGAGCGGCGAGTGGCTTGTGGTTGGTGGTTCGTGGCCAATGCGAGTGATCCGTTGCGGTGGGCGGAGCCACAGCCACAGCCACGCCGCTGGTGGCGCTGATGCGGCATCTCTCTTTCGCGAACGAGGAATGCGGCTTCCATTGGCCTGGGATTGAGCGATCTGCGTGAACTCCACCTGCTCCACGCTGTCTGCGCTGGTTGAAGTGGGTAACAGTGCCGTGCCGGTGGCCATAAATCAAAAAACCGCATTCCCCAAGCGGAAATCCGCAAAACGAAACACGAACAAGATCTTCGGGGTGGAAAGCTTAAGTGGAAATGTGGAAATTGCGACGCGAAACTGGCGTTATTAATAGGAAAATTGTCGTGACTGCCTTCAGATAGCATACTTTCCGGCACAAGACTCCCATAAACTGCCAAGTGGGCGGATTTGGTGCCAAAAACTCCCTAGCACCACAAGCCCACCAACCCACAAAGTGACCCAGAAAATGCGGGATATGCAAATGCAAGCGAAGGAAATGGGAGTGGAAAATCCAACGCCAGTCGATGACACTTTTATCCTCTTCAAAGTGAAAGCGGAATAATAATATTTCACTTCTATCAGTAAAAAGATACAGATACATTCCAGGATATGTAGTTTTCAAGGATACTGATTGCTTTGAAAACTACTTAAACTACTGGCCCATTTAAAGTGCAACTCTCGCATGAGTTGGCGCCTAGTGAGTGGAGCCAACAACTTTTCCGGGAAAATTATAGGGCATACAACAAATGAAAGCGAAACGCAATCAAACCATGTAAACAGACACGAACAGCACTTATTCTTGAGGAACCGCTGGAAACCGCAACCAAATCGTTGCGGGGCAACTCAATTCACTTTGGCCCGCGAACAGTGCGCTTCCACCACTCGAATGGAGTCGTTCTCAGCGTCCAGGTGCTCCTCCATTCCGTCCCCGCTGCCGCACAGTGCCAGTGGCATGGAGAGTCCGGATATCTGCGAGCCGCCGCAGGAGGAGGAGGAGTTCTGCTTCCGCTATCCCAGCTACATGTTCCCGGACGTGGAGTACGACAAGGAGGACGTACCGCTGCCCTTCAAGGCCTCGCCGGACTCGCTGTTCAATCTCTGCGCCGCCATCGTGGATACCCAAGCCCGCACCGAGGTCTTCAAGTGGAGCATCAACGACGTGACCGACTGGCTGCGCAACTTCGGCTATCCCGAGTACGAGGTGACCAACGAGCCTTACCCACTATTTTGGCGGAATGCAATCTATGACTTTGTTTCAGCAAACCTTTCGGGAGAACTACATTGATGGGCACAAGCTGCTGAATCTGGACGCCGTCGCCCTGGTGGCACTCAACGTGCGTAACTTCGAGCACATCCGCCACCTGGGACGCGGAATACGAGCGCTCTACAGGAAGGAGCTGCAGACGGCGACGGAGACCAAGCAGCAGAGCGAGGTCTACAAGACATTCCGGGCACGCACTGGTCGGAGGTACGAGGGATTGCGGGAGACGGAGCTGCTGGGCCGCATGCACATGATTCGCTCCGTGTTCCGCGACGTCAACGACTGGGATCTGATGGAGCTGCACATGTCCAGGACGCCGGTGAGGCGTTATCGCGAGATCGTCGCTGGCTCTAGGCGCTACAACCTCTACGGCCCATCGACTGCGCGTCGGGAGCCCATCATTACGGACGATGTGGATGCCACACCATGGTACAACTTCGAGGATTGCTACTGATTGAGCCACTTGAATGCTTTTGGAGCAATAAAGTAAATTCTTTGGAAGATGATTGCTTAATTTTAGATTAAGTAGTTCAAAAACTGGCTTGCAGATTTTAAATTAAATCCTGATCACCTTAAATCACTTTCTCTGCGGCATCGTCGATAAGCACAAATTGGTGGCTCCCCCAGTTAAAATCCCGCACCTTCGACTGCCCCACCTCCTGGAGCACCGCTGCTGCCCAATCAGTCGACACGGCGCATTGATCACTTATCGCTCTGAATTGTGGCTGTTGTTTTTTGGGGGGAACTGTAGACTGTAGACTGTAGCATCGGTACGATCCCGTCGAGAGCCGTCCGCATTCGCGTCCGCTCACGTGTTCAAATTTATTGATTGTTCTGCTCACAAGACACGGCGTTCCAGCTTTTCCTCATCCAGCGTCTGAGGACTGAGGACTGAGCTTCGAGTTTGGAGTTTAGAGTTTTGAGATCTGGGCCTGGGCACGGCGTCCAGCTGTGCGGCATGGGAGACGTACGTGTGGTCGGCTTATGTTATATTTCCCGACATCTTGTGTGTCCGTCGATCGGTGGGAGAGCATAGCTGGCCGAGATTGAGACCCGGCCCAGAGCTATGCCTAGCTGCAACCTTAGACGCAAGAGCTGGCACACTGCCCATGCAAATTGCCTTTGGCCTTTATTAACTTAGGCCCATTCAGACTACCTTAATAACTCGTTCCGTTAACACTTTATTATGTTCGAGGCGCATAAATCGTTCCATCACCCGGACATGATCCCGAGGAGGTACCCAAACCCCCAGTCCCCCATTCCCCAAGTCCTCCATTCCCCTAGTTCACGAGTTCCCAAGTTACCAAGTTCCAGAGTGTCTGCGCTCGGGCCGACGTTGGCGATTATGATTTATCGCATTTTAATCAATTTAAAATGTTTAAACGATACGAATCGGAAGAAATTATGAATGTGTTGCTGTCTCCAGGCTCCACAGTAGGCCACCAATAACAACAGCCACATACCCACACCAAACCGATACCCAGATATCCATACCCATACCCATACCCATTCCATATATCCACAGCCACAGCCATAGCCGACGAAGACTCGACTCGAGGACCCGGCGATCATCGTCAGCATGCGTTATCCGACGCGTACCTCGTTTGTAAGTCTCCACCAAATCTCGTGTTACCTACGGTCCCGATCGCCTCGAAGACCTACGCGCTACATATTAGTCACAGATCAGGGGCGGATTTGAAAGTGGGTACTTCAATAACCAGTCAAATGTAGTACCGATACCTTTCTATACAAAAATATAAGGAAAACATTATTATGACTGTGGATTTTTGGGACAGAGGTACGTTTGTATGGCGACTAAGTAAGAATCTGTTTGGTTTTTAATTGATTAAGATTGAAAAGGCTGTAGCATCACATTTGTTATCCTAATATAATTAATATATTCTGCACCTAGTTTGGCTTGTTCAAATCATACACTTCTGTTACAATCAACAAATCCATTTCATTCCGAAAGACCTAATTGCCTTGGTATCAAAACGGCGCCGAGAGACCGGACCTGAGCTCAGCCAGCGTTGCCTTCCGCGGATCGGGGAGGGAGGGATCGCGTGCTGCGCGGACTGGGCGAGTGGGTTCCAGAGTGCGTTTCGGGCGCGACGACGGCGCAGCGACGATTATGATTAAAGATGATAAGCGAAATATTTTTATCATTTCTCAAATTAACATAAACCATATGTGATTATCACACAATAAGCGCAGCGGTTGTTGGCCGAGCTCCGTTCCCCACCACGCTGCCTTTCTTGTTGCTCGCTTTTTATAAGCTTTTATGCCCCTCACTGCGGTCGGGATAAGTTATGGCATTGCTGTGGGACTTTGTCGTGGCGTTGGCCAGGATTTGGTCGCGGCGGTGTCAATGGCAACAGCGAATTTATGAGGATTTATCTGCGGTCGGGCCGTTGGATCCTGGATCTTGCATTTTGGGGTCGTTCTGGTGTCGTAAAGAAGTTTTATTCGATGCTTAACCTATGCGTACGGACTAAAACGGTTTGAAGCGGCGCGACTGCTTGAGCAGCTCGATCTTTCGCTTGTCCTCCTCGAACTTCTTGCGCATCTCGACGATGTTCTGCATCTTGCTCTCGCGTATCTGGAAGGTGTAGAAGTTCTTTAGCTCCTTGGTCTTGTTACCCTTGGCCATCTTCTCCTCCAGCCGTCCAATCACAGACGCCTTCTGCTCGAATCCGGCGTTGCGGCCCTCCTTGCCCACGGTGACCCATCCGTCGGCGTCCGCCTCTGTGGTCTTGGCCGCCTCCGCCGCCGCCCGCTCCCTCTTGTCGTAGCCGGCCATGTACTTGCTGATCTGCAGCTTCGTCTTCCGCGCATCCAGCAGGTAGTTGCCCTCGTACTCCTCGTGCCACAGCTCCATGCCGGTCTTGACGATGCACTCGCCGCTGCTGTTGAAGAGGTCGATGCTCTGCAGTGCCAGGGCCTTGCCGATGCTGCTGTTCTTCTCGAACACTATGTAGGCCACCTTGAAGGCGAAGGGCGGACGAGTGGTGGAGAAGGGTTCGCCGGTGCCCTCGTACCACTTGATGGTCTCCTCCTTTCCCGGCTTGGCGGCGAACTCCACGGTCTCAATGCTTCCCGCCCGGCCGAAGACCGTGCGCAGGCTGTCCTCCGTCACGTAGGGCGGCACGTTGACCAGGAAGAGTGTGCGTCCCTTGGGTTTGTTGGGATCCATCAGCCGGATGAAGTGCTCCCGCATGTAGACGCTGTGGCAATGTTGCGCCTGCGGCGATGTGCGCAGCGGCACCACTGTAAGGAGCGCTCAGTTAGCAGCAGCATTGGCAAGGTGTCTTCGGTTACCTACCTACATAGCCCTCCAGTTCAACCATTTTGTGTTTTTCGCGGTAAATTAATTAAACAACGTTTTGTAAACACGTTGTGGGCCAGTGTGACCGCTTTTGAAATAAACTGACTATACGGACGAAGCGCAATCTCAGTGTGCCGCAAAGGGTGCGAAACTTGACTAGGTGTATTTTGATTGGCAGCACTATTAAATGGCGGAAAGTTTAAACGTCAATATGTGTATCTAAAATTACTTTCGCAATTAGCAAACTTATTTTTAACAGCTCGTACGAAACTTACAAGCCTAACAATGGGAACATACATGTGCACCATATTATTGTGCATAAAAGTTGTGTCATTTAATCAGTGATCAGTGAACAAGAAAATTGTATTAAAAATGAGACGTACGTTTTTATTTTTATACCCGTTACTCGTAGAGTAAAAGGGTAAACTAGATTCGTTGAAAAGTATGTAACAGGCAGAAGGAAGCGTTTCCGACCATATAAAGTATATATATTTTTGATCAGATCAATAGCCGAGTCGATCTGGCCATGTCCGTCTGTCCGTCCGTCTGTCCGTCCGTCTGTCCGTCCGTATGAACGTCGAGATCTCAGGAACTACAAAAGCTAGAAAGTTGAGATTAAGCATACAGACTCCAGGAACATAGAAGCAGCGCAAGTTTGTCGATTCATGTTGCCACGCCCACTCTAACGCCCACAAACCGCCCAAAACTGCCACGCCCACACTTTTGAAAAATGTTTTGAAATTTTTTCATTTTTGTATTAGTCTTGTAATTTTCTATCTATTTACCAAAAAACTTTTTGCACCCCCACTCTAACGCCCTCAAACCGCCAAAAACTGCGTTTAAGACTTTCCTTCTCTCTTCCACTAGCTGAGTAACGGGTATCAGATAGTCGGGGAACTCGACTATAGCGTTCTCTCTTTTTTATATTTGTTTGTTTCTTAACCCAAGCTGTTGGCTTAACTGCCACTGACATTCTTTAATTTTAGACCACTTTTTTATTTATACTAACCGTTCTGACTGCAAATAATTAAGCAACATTAGTTGGGGCAAGGGAACGGGAACGGCGTGCGGCATCAGTTTGCGAGAATCCAAATGTTTTTGTAAACTTTGCACGTAATTTAGCATTCGTCTGATTTTGTTTTGCACTATGTGTCCTCCGTTCTCCGTTTCCCCTAAACGAGTGTGTGGATGTGTGTGTGTGTGTGTGTGGGTGTGGGTGTGGACGTACCCGTCAAATGGTCCGAGAACAAAAACTGGACACCACAAACTGCATCCGTTTTACTGACCACGTAGACCCAATACACTGAAACAAACTATGTATACATACACATAATACCATACTATACATATGTCAAGTAAACTTTGTTGGCTTGCCAAAAGAAGTTTAGTTAAAAGAGCAAAACTAGTTAGTAAGTGATTCATTAATTGAAGTTATCACGTTGTTTTTATCAGTGCACCCACGTAGCATGCAAAGGCCGCAGGCGGCGTTTATTTAACGGCCGCATGTTGAAAACGGAAGCTGGCGAGGCACACTTACTGCCCAGCATCCTGTGCATCCTGTGCTCCGCAACTAGATGCTAATTAATCGAAAACTTAATTTTATCTGTTCGGAAAACAGCCACCTTTCGTCGCATAAAGGATTGTTGTCTTTGTGTCAACAAGTCAGACAATTGAAGTTCAAAAAGTCGGGCTTTTTGTGTTTTGGTGTTTTGTCGAAATGCAAATCGAAATCCAATAATCAAATCAACAAATAATCAAAATTCTGCAACAAACTGGCCCTAATTGCAGTGCCAATTGACATTGTTTGAGCAAACTTAACTCATTGCATTCGTCTGGGGAGCAAGGTGCTGAGTGAATAATGCAATTTAAATGCGGTTGGATTTTGTGGGGCCATATCCTCAAGTGTAATTAGAGTGCTTTGGAATGGGCAGAGTTAACTCAATGAACAGCTTCTCATTTGTAAATCGCATGCTAAGAAGGTCCCTTGATCATTTATCCATGTTTCTAGCCTTTAATTAACATTTTGACCAAATTCAACTTCGAACTTTGCCTAAATTGACCAGCAGTTTGGAAAGGTTCAAAGAAATGATTTAGGGAGCACCGTATATTTATATATAATTATAATAACACAATAAACTTTTTAAAACTTTCTTTAATTTTTCATAATTTTTACAAATAAATTGAAAGGGTTTCCGCACTGGTTTTTACTTGTGTAGAGTCATTAAACTGCAAAATATTTAAATTTATTTTAATTTAGTTGTAGTATCCAGTACATATATTATATATATATATATTTTAGACACCTTTTAAAATTCAATGCGAGTCACGTTCACCCTTTTCGCATTAAGGCTCGATAATTTGTGGCCCTAATGGAAAATGTTGAACCAATGATTATTAAATACAGCTGTAAGGGTTACGAAAGGATTCAGTGTTTTTTCTGAGTACATTTAAGATGCGCAAGGCAGCAAAAAGGGGCAGATATCCTTGCGAATTAAAAGTCAGAGTGTGTAATTAATGCATAAATGTGGGCGCAAGTTCATTAAAAATACACGCTTAGCTGAAGCGTGGCTGTTATGAAATTGTGACTTTATATGATATACTCGTAGTTGTCCTTAGAAAGCATTTCAAGCTTTAAAGACTGTGTTTCAACGACAGCGCCAACTTTAGTGATTTTGGCCAAGTCACCTGTCCAGTTTGAATTGTTGCGCTTTTGGCCAATTGTGCGTGAAAACTTTTCAACCGATTTTCGCCTCACGATTGATTTATGTGCGTCCATTTTGGGGTCTGCGAATGTGCCACCAAATGCAACCACCAATCCATTTGGGTGTGGAAAATGTTGTTTTAGTCGTGGAAATCGCGCAAATCACTGAAATCACTGAAATGCTGTGTACATTTAAGATGTCACGTGCAACTAATTTATGTCGCCAAAGCTTCGCTGAACGCATGCCTCCTCGGTATCAAAAATGTCAGATGTAATGAAAGTCGTAACTGATGATTACCACCGGCAATTGCTGCTCACAAATTGTGCACATCTGTGTATTAAATCTGCTTTGATGGCCAAGACTTTGTATTTCAGGGGAAAATAGGGGTTTTTACATATATATAAATATATATATATATATAGGAAAATGGGCATTGGCATATCAGTCATTAACAATTACTATAGCTTTAGGCCCAAAGCTGAAACCAAAAGGTACCAGGATTTCGAACAACATAAAATCCATCTAAAATCTATATAAGCTAGGTACAAAGAGTGGAATTTTCAGGAAGCAGAACAGCAATTGTGTAACACCATGTGAACTAATGAACCACAGGACGCAACCAAATTCGCTGCCCAATGATGACATATTTGCCATTCGATTTGACCAAAATGCATGCAAAACGTATGGCATTTAAACGTGACCCAAAACGCGCTATTTAACCTGGTAGGTCAACTCCCATTATTTCCTCAATAAAAGGGCCAACATTATGCCCATTAATTACGTCTTGATTGAAGGCGGAGTACTAGAGGTGGACATGGATATATATCTTATGGGTATAGTTGACGTGCCACGCCCATCTGGACGCCCTGCGTCGACAATAGAACGTGGACTTTCACATGGACGCAAGTTCTGGATTGGGGTTGTGGCTCAAGTTGGCACAAAAGGCTCCAAAAGTTTGCTCATTAATTATGGGAGCAACAAAAAATGAATGACGCCCAAAGCAAATTTGTGGAGTTGCTTTCGCCGCTTTTGAGTTCAATTGGTCATTGGCGACTTATGTGGCATTAAGTTGTGTTCACCAATTTATTAACTTCGAAGGCGGCCATCAAGATGCCATTACCGATAAAAATTTACATATTGTGCGGAAAGGACTTTCCTTCCTTCTCCGAAGATTGGGACTTATACAGTTGCGGTCAAGCCTATAGTCACATATATTTTAGATACTATTTCAAAAATATATAAATAATATATCATTTCAATAACCATAAGCATATATTTCCTTTATCCATCAGTTAGCAGTTGTAGTAGTCTTGCTTTGGCTCTGCACAAAATCGATCCTGCAGCCAGGATATCCAATGGTGTCGTCGTCATTAATCATTGATAATTCCTGCAAGGAAGTCGCAACTCCATTGTCAAGAAACCAATTTAAAGTAAATTAGCGCAGCGCGAAATGCTCGTCCTTTTGTGTGGGTTCCCCACCAGAAATGCTCGGATTGGTGGGTGGTGGTTAGGAGGTTGGGTGGATTGGGTGGATTGGGTGGCGGAACAGGTGCGTGTGCTTTGGGCCAAACAAATGTGGCAACTCGACTTGGCCAGAAGTTTGCACACACATGGCTGCGGTTGCCGTTCATTCGCTATCAGATCACGTACTGGAGCCTAGCTTAGCAGTGCGCAGAGGTCCTGCCGCTTATCCTGGCGAAGGAAAAGTCCTGAGGCTTGGCAAAATAGTGCAAACGTTCGCCCTGCGAATTTATTGCACGTGGCGGCAAGTCGGTCGGTTGGGTTGGACTGCAGATTAGACGCCCTGATAGACACAAAACGCCTTTTCCTCGAGTTAAACTCAAGTTTGGACATGGACATGGAATTTATTGCACGTTAACTGACACGGAGTCCAAAAAAGGAAAGAAACTCATTGGCGGCATCCCCCATTTTGATGCGATCTTCATTGTAGTCCTACTGTTTTATTTTTTCCGCAAATTGCGGCTGGCAAATGACTCCAGGCAGTTGGCTAAATGTGGCAAGTTTGGATTGATGACACGTGTTATCCTAGAACTCGAAACAGAAGAATGAAGTTCAAAACTCCCTTTACTTTGAAATACAATTATTAATTTAGGTTTTCTACAAGAACATCTTGTATATCATTACCCAATTAGGTTTATTATTAGTTCTGATAATAAGTAAAATCTTTTAAAATAAGAAGGCTTTAAAATCAAAGGCCATAGCTTAAACTAACTTAAGAGCAATGCAGCACCTTAAGAATTTTATATAAATTGAAAGGACCCCATTATGTTTACCCAATATGTTTACGTGTGTTAAAATCGCCAAGTGCGGGAATTCAAAATTCAAAGACAAACTAAAACAATTGCCTCATTTCAACAGGGAACTGGATGTCGAAGTTGGTCCCAACATGAAATACACGCCTGTGAACATAAAAATAAATAAACTCTTTTTGTAAATCATTAAATGCATTACGGAAGTAATAAAACAATGCATATGTGTTGTATACTCTTTGATTACAGGGTATAAAGTTCTGCTGTTTGGATATCTTGGTATTTGTTTTTATATGTTATTTTAAGATTACTATATATACTAATATAAATATATAAATTATTATTACTTTATGATCAAATGAAACTCAATCAACTTTAGTCAGTTCAATACTTTAATTTCCAGCTCTGTAACTACTTTTTTGCGCACAGCTGTAGCGCCGTTGAACTTCGACCTCGCCCCTGTGCTCACAAATGCTCACAAATCCCCAAGGATTGAACTCACTTTGGCCAAAAGAAATCTTTTAAACAATTTCTGCCCTGTTGTGCATCCCGTCCAGCTCCAGGGCGGTTACTTAAATTTTCTGATGGCTTAACTTCTTGATGTTGCAGGACAAGATTAACGCCGCTGTCCTGGCTGGACTCCCAGTGATGTCACATTGTTCAGCATAATCCATAATCCACTTCCAAAGAGCCAGAGGCAACCACATGGCTGTTGTCCCTGTAATCTCCACTAGTGTCTATCTGCAGGACAAACTGTAATTTTATGCAAAAGTCGCAAAATTCTACGTGCCCCTCCAACTCAAGATGATATCCGCACCATTTTGAAACGGTTTTTCTGAGGACTTAAGCTGATAGAGAAGAACACAAAGTGTAAACTGAAAAGTAAAGTTAACTTTACATGGTTCTACAATGTGTTAAACCATTTCATTTATTTAATTTATTACTAACTAATACGTTTATTAACTATTAACTATTGCATCTGTAAGTAAGAAGTAAACCCAAAAGAAAATTAAGAAAACCAATACTTTTTCCAAATCAACTGGAATGAAGCTAGTTCGATATGAAAATGACCCGAAACTGCTGCTTGAGCTGCATGCCTATAGGTAATTCCTATAGGAATCTCCTCTATGCCAAATCCCATATGAAATCCCACCAAACTGCCTGGAATCCTTCAAGATTCCGTAACTGGTGCAGAGAACTTCCGACAAGGAGTCCCTTGTGGATTCCTCCCAGTGACTTTCAGCCAATTCAAACTGGAAGGGCACACTCCACCGTACTGCACTCCACCCAACTCACATGCGGCATTTATACAAATTAAATTTTGTTTTAAATTCAACTTGTCGCAGTACGGCCATGCGACTGCTGCAGTTGACTTCGGCTTGAGGTTTGAGGGTTGGGCTTGGTGTTCATTGAAAAATCCGCAACTAATTAGGACAGACGGACGTGGAGGACGAGCGGGCAGCACGTAGTCGACGTGGACACCACTGCATCCTTCGCCGTGGGCGAGATAAGCAATTTTGGGGGTCAGGTGAACAGCCAGAAAAAACCGAAATGCATTGCATTCATTTATGCGGAATCCGTGTATCTGGACTGGGAAAAACTAGCCAAACTACAACAGTAATCGTTTTGAAAACATCTTGAAAAGCAATAAATATTTGTGTCCAAGCTTGCCTTTATTTTTATAGAAACTTTACTATCAATTCCATTACATTTATGCCACAGAAACATTCTTTGTTTGCTATATATCGGATTCATATGATTTTCTGCTAAGCATTTTACTTTTCTTACGAGACTGATAAATAAACAATAATAGCCACTGGCTGTTGTAGTATATCTAAGGTCTGCAATATGGCAATATGCCAAAAGTAAACAAACTCTATAAGTGACAGAAACTTTCACCCAGTCGCTTATTAATTCAGCACCAATTAAATGCCAATTTCTACGGCTGTCAACGAACTAAACCAAGCAATTGACACGTGGATTACGCCTATTTGGAAAATAAGCTGACATTGTGACCTGCTTAAACTATTGATTAGTGCCTGAATAATTGATGCATTGGGCGTATTAAAGAGGGGCGCTAAGAAAGCCAACACGGCACTTAAAGTACTCGACTAGACTTTGCGCTCCGTGCAGATTGACCCCTTTGTTTATCCGCCGGATACGCGATGGGCGGATGGCGGTACAACGTGGCCAACTCCCAACACCCAAGAGCCACGGCAGCCATTGGAAAAGTGCACCCAAGCGTAAACTGTTGATGCCCCCGAAAGAGAAGTAGTCACCAATTCGTCCCTTGGAGCCTTAAAATTTGCATTTAATGAGGTCGAGGTGCGAAAAATGCTGATTTAAGCAGGTACTTTGGGTTGCGATGTGGTTAAAGTGTCGTCGATTGGAATCGAATGCAAATTCGATGCTGGGAAATGGATCTGCTCACTATACTAGTGGCAAATTCCCACGGAAGGAGGCATATTGAAAGCCAAGCCAGTTGTTCATCATAAAAATGCCATTTCAATGACTTTGTGCCTCCAGAAACATATTTGTATCTAACACCTAAGTTCTAGGCTTAGTATCTGGTATCTAAGCATCTTAGTATCTAGTAGCTCACTTAGTTTAAACCAATTGTGAGCAGGTTATCCGCACACTTCAAATCAGATAGCTTTTTTGAGCCCTGCATCAACCTCAATATGGCAGTAAAGTCACTGTCACTGTCCAGATTCATTTTTGTGTAAAGTTTTCAAATCTGTGTCAGCGTAAAATGCTGGCGATGTCACCGAATGCCTAGGAAAATGAATATTTCCCAAGCCCAAACACCGCCAAGGATGAGATGAAAATGAAAACGCAGCCACATTTGAGCATTTCTACTAATTAAACTGACACGAAAGCCGCAAAGCAGACGAGTGCACAGAGTTGCGACTAAACCCAGTCGCAATTTTAATTTCGGTCTATAGAAAATGGGAATTCGTGTGCTTGGCAGCCGCTTGATGTCTGCCGCCTGCAGATTGGTTTTCGGATTCCGCCCTCCGCCACTGCCACTGCCAACTTCTGTTCCCTGCATCAGCACTCACCTCAGCGGCTCAGAGATCCAGGTGCTTGCCCAGCCCCGTTTCCTGCAGCAAACCGACGCCTGCGGCCAAGGAATGTCGCCCCATCATCGTGTGGAGTGGTCCAGCAGCGGGCTGCTCCTGGTGCGGCGCCAGCGGGGCACTACGGTTGACCAGGCTGCCTCCCAGCCAGCGGCGGTAGGTGTGCTCCGGATCGGTGTTCCAGAACTTGTGGAAGGACAGCGGCGGCTGCAGCTGCAGCAGTTCGCCGGCGTAGTCCTGCGGCCTGGCCTGATGCAATCCGGCAGCGGGCATCGCCGGCACGCCCAGCGCTTGGAGGCAGTAGCCCAGGATCATGTCGTCGGGTGCGCTGGCACTGGGGCAACTGCAGCGCTCCACGATGAGCCGCACCAGCGGCATGCTGAGCACGATGCCGGCTCCACCCGTGTGGTAATTGAAGCCGTCGGGAGCGTGCAGTCGGTAGCCATATCGCTGGCCCAGGTACACCAGCTCCGAGGCGTTGTGGCGGCACAGGAGGACGCTCAGTCGGGGCACACTGTTGGCGAAATGGGTGTGGATCAGAGGAGGGAGTATCGTGTATATCAATATAATCGTTTTTAATTGAATGCGCCGTCATGCGATTGGGTCGGAAAACATAATTGGAAACGAGACAGCGAGTGCCTTCGACAAGCCGAAGTTTGAATACACTCATGAATTATGTGGCACCTACGAGGTTTTGCAACTCAAGTCGTAAGATATTGAAGTAAGATATCGATGATGAAAAGATAGGTTTGAAGTTCAAAGCAGACAGACTGGGATATGCATATGCAAAGTGCTTTATAGGGTAGCAATCGTAGTACTATGTGCAAAACAGGCTTTACTTTAATAAATTAAAAAATTAAGCATCGGATCAGCAGCGCTCTGCAGTAATAAGGCCATCATTTCGGGGAGTTGGCCATTAAGCCTCTGTGGAAGTGGTCACTCCCAAGTATCCCCACTCATCCCCATCACTCCGTAAGTGGCGTCTCACCTCAGCAGCGTGTCATCGTCGACGAGCATGAGCCAGTGGATGTCCTGTTGCTCGCCGATGTCCTTGAGGGATAATCGTAGGATGGCCATCATCTTGGCACAGTGTCCAGACTGCACATTGGGTATTCCAGTGCCGATTGTCGGAATGCTGGCGTCTGTTGAGAGTTTCGTTTGGGGCAGCAGGAGTGGGGGAAATCGGAAAGTCAAATCAATGAATATTCAATAAGTGAACTCCTCGCCTCCTCCTCCGCCGCTGCAGGGGATTGGGGAATTGGAAGTGCGAGTGGGATTGGTGGCTGGCCAATCACAATGGTTGAAATTCAATGTTTGCCCAGGCATATGTACTATATACTCCCGTGGATGATTTGGGTGTGTGTTAAGTTAGGGGCTTTTGTTAGTGCCCCGCCCGCTGCTCCCGATCCCCCATGCGGTTTAATTGCCCGCTCATTGTCGTCGGCCTGCTCACCTGCCACATCGCTGTAGTATCTCCTGTTCCGGGCGTCGGCTGCCCAGGTGCGCTCGATGATTGGTATGCGTTCCTTGTGGAATTTCGCACAGGTTTTGATGGCGAAGTATATGTGCGATCCTGTTGTGTGCTGCTGCTCGTCCGGGTTGGGGTGGTGGCCAGGATGCAGATATGGAAACGGAAACGGAGGGTTTCAGTTCGGGGTCGATGGACAATTTATGGTTATGGAGGTTTCAAATGCTAATTGCTTTGGCTGCATCTCGAATCTGCTTGACTCTGCTATCAATGAACTTTGATTTAAAGGCTTTAAACTGCCTGCTTTTAGAAAGTCATATTTCTGAACTATTGTTAAAGTCTAAATCTTAATAAAAAAAGGCTAATTAAACATATTTTTCCATTTAGAAAGCAAAGGTTCCATTACTCTCGCATCAATGCAAACCTGAAAACTTCAATACACTTATGAAACATGGGCGAAACTTGTCATTTTTGCAAATACCTATCTTAATCAAAAGCCCCTTAGCATGATATATGATTTTGCTGCAACGAGGCATGCGAGGCATAAATAAACTTACACAGCCATTCCTCCGCTGCCCCAACGAAGTCAGTGGCTCCTCCGGCTGCGCGTGCAGCACACATGCCACTTTCCTGTGCGGCACGGATGCGGCGGTGGGGCAAATGTAGCTGGCACCTTTCAGCATGATTCCTCCGGAAATCGGGGTGCTAATGTGCGGATGCGGCGATACATTGTCGAATATAAAGCGCGCCAGCTCGTGAGAGGCATCAATGGAGAAGTCGCTGTGAAGGCTGATGTTGTGGCCATTGGGAGCCACCAGATCCGCCAACCTGGAAGTGATTCATTCAAGATATGCCTCTATGATTGCTTCGCTTATCAATTATCCTTTTCTTTTGCATCGCCATGCATTAGTGATAACTTTCCCCCATATGCTGCTTAAAGAGGACTCACCTTCGCAACAGAGCACCAGAGAAAACGACTCCGGCACTGAGCATGGGGTACGGGAACCGCTGGGGATCCTGGTAGTTCGAGAAGTGGTGGATAATGGTGGCCTCCGCATCGTAGAGGGCGTGGCCGTAGAAGGAGAGCTGGAGGAAGCACAATGGTACAGGGCACAGTTGTGGCCTCCGGGGGCAAACTCACCTCCCTGGGGTCCTGGCGACGCAGTTGCTCGAGCAGGCCGCGCAGCGAGGTCACACGCGTGTTGTGTTGACACCATATAATCCATTCCGTGCGCGCACCCAGCACACGTGCCTGGGCTCGCAGATGAGGCAGTGCGTCCACCAGGGTCCAGTAGTTGAATAGCTCATGCATCACATGAACCTTCAGGACAAAGTCTCCGGAGAAGATCCCGGCCAGCACCAGTGCTCGCTGCTGCTCCAGCACGCTGTGCGATAAGGCTGAGCACTCATTTCTCGCCTGCAAAGGATACGGTGGGCAGGCGACGACCAGGAGCACCTCCCCTGGCTTTTCGCTACCGCGGCAGAAACTCACGAGGCACAGAAGCACCAGCAGCACACATATCCTACCAGGCATGACTACTGTCTAACTGACTACTGTCTCCAACACATTTCCTGATATTTTCTTAACACCTGTCCTCTTCCTACCGGAAAACGGAACACGTCTGTGCCAATGAACGTGCGCTGTCGTACTGAGGCAGCCGTGATTTAATTTTGGCGCAAAGCCGAATTGTTTTGTGTCCTGTGGTATCAATTCGGCATTTAAAGTGCGTAGTCCAACGCGCAGGCGCCTGTAAGGAGCTGTGCTTATGAATGAATCACAAGGAGCATGCAACAGTTGGTTTTGTAGTTCAACTGAAGATGCGTTTAAACTATATGATGTTTTAATCTATGTAACATTTTAATTAGTTTCGATAATGTGGTTGAAATTCCAGATGGGAAACTGTGACAATGCAGAATCGAACAGCTCTCCATTCAAGAAAACCTTTTATTTGGAATTAGAACGTAGTGCACAATAAGTGCGCTACATATGCGTACAAGTAGGGGGAATAGAAAAGCAATACTATTAGTGCATAGGCGAGGCCAGTCGCGTAGTTGTCTGCATGCTGTTGCTGCGGTTGTTCGACTTAAGCCGCAGCTCGTTCACGAGCTTAAATAGTTGGTCCTGCTTGGAGAGCAGTTCGCGGGTTCGCTGGCAGCCGTGCTGAGGAGCGCAAAGTCCAGGATTCCAGCGACAGTACAGGCCCTTCCACAGGCGAACGGATCTCACGCTGGCGATGGGACGCAGCACCAGCTCGGCCCCGTGTGTGAATGAGGGGAAAAGCGGATTCAAATACTGGTCCAGCGAAGAGTTGATGTGCGTCCACAAGGATGTTGTCTTATGCTTCAGATCTGCAATAAATGTGAGAATTACTTTCAATTACTTTGCATGCGAACAGCAATCAGTCTAACCTTCGGCCACACGCTCGGCCTCAGTGTTGCAGAGGAAGGTGCCAAATCGACACGAGTACAGGTGATCCACGATGGTTATCAGGAAGTGCTCGTTGAATTCGAACGCGTTGTTGAACTGCTGGCTAACCTGCCAGACGCTGTCGATGAACTGCAGGAACACTGGGGATCTGTCCGCATCCGAGTGCTTGTTGTCGCCGTGGCCAATGCGTTGCTGGAACTTGTGGCCAAAGGAGAGCCACTCCTTCTCGATGAGAACCTCGAAGCCGCGCACTGTGCGATAGTGCGGATCGAGCAGCAGCATGGACAGGGCCGTCAGCTGGGCTGTGCGATCCCAGCCGTCCGAGCAGTGAACCACGACGGAGGTGCTCATGGTCTCCACCTTGTCAACGATCCTAACGGCACCGGCCAGGATGCACCTAATGTGCTTTAGCCACAGTGTGTTGTCGATGGCCGTCTGCCACTTGGAGTCGTCGGTGGTGGGGAAGCAAGCCTCCTTCACTTTGCGCAGACTCTCCCGCATCACGTGGATGTTGTGAATGTCGAGAAAGTTGATTTCCACGTTCTTGTACGCGTCCTCCGACTCGTAGCCGCCGCCCTTGGCCTTGTTGGCAATCGCATTGGCGCTTGGCCGTGCATCCATGATGGTCAACTTGTCTGACTGGGCGTTCGCCTCCATGATAAAGCTTAGGTACGCCTCATCGTCGGCATTCCGCTTGCCACTCACACCCACCAGCGGCTGGGAGCACCGCGTAATGGTCGCCTGAGTACGGGGATTCATCCAGGACAACACCGGCAGGCGGCAGCGCGAGCGAAACTGCGCCACGCGCCTCAGGAAGTCATCGGAGGCCGCCTTGGGCACAGCCCACACGGCCGGATAGCTGTCGCAAATGGCGTAGGACTCGTTTAGCTTGGTCGCCCGCCACATGTCGTTGGGAACGCCCAAGCGCCGCAGCTCCGCCAGCGGCTCATATACCGCCCATCCGTCCCAGCCGCCGTTTCCGTTCACCGAGTTGGCCGCGGCGTGTGCGAATGCAAAGAGGCGTCCACTGTACGAGAGCGGGAAGGCATTGGCCTGCAGTTTCTCAAACACCGTCCTGCGCGAATGATTCTGCTGCTTGTGGGCGAAGCGCAGGTTTCGCATGTCCTTGCAGAATATCTCGATTCCGTACGAATTCTCGCCGCGCGACGTGGCACCGCCAATCTTCTCCACGCGCGCGATCACGCCCAGAGGCACGTCGACGACGACGGGCGGCTCCTGATCCCGCAGAGGAAGCGACCGGAAGTAGAGGCGGTAGTTGGTTATGGTCAGGGCGCCGAACACGGGACCGCGGTAGGGACACACGTAGGTCACGTCGTTCTTCTGATCCTGGTCCTCCTCGCCCTCCAAATAGCCGAAGGGCGTGTCCCGCAGAACGCCGTTCTCCCCGCCTCCGTGCTTTGAGCCCAGTGAACTGGACTTGGAGCTGCTGTCCAGGGAGTTGCTGCTGGCAGTCTTGGAGGCCAACTTATCGGCCAGGCTCGCGGAGGGATCCATTGTGGGATGGACACGAGTGGTGTGCGGCTATTGTGTTGCTGGTTGTGCAGCTGTGTTTTCTTTTCCAATTGTTAGCTAAATGCAATTCACAAAAACTCATGCAGCAGTGCTGCCAACTCGCCTAATAACACAATCATCTGGAAAAATTTCCCATTCCTGGGGTAAAAGTACCAAAGGGCAATTTTCAAATGGCGCGAAATTTGATTTTTATTTATTTAAATATATATTCTTACGTTAGATACTTAGCTACGGCTAAAAAATTATAATACAAATTTATATTCTAGTAAATCCAAGTTAAAATAATTCAACGGGAATGCAATAACAACTTAAATGTATTTTATTTTTATTAAATTAAATGCTAGAAGCGGCGTCTTCTTTTAGTTTACAGCGCATTGCTGGGGTGACAGGAAACATCGGTCCATGTCCTGGGACAATAAATTCGCACAGTTGTGCAATTTTACTGCGCTCCTCACGCTGGACCTTCTCATTTTCGCTCCCAGCATCCATCCAAATGTTCTCGTCTTCGATGTCCTCGCGTCGCTCGAAAAGATCCCCGGTGATGCCGACGCGTCCTCCCAGCTGGGTGTTGTCCACAATCACGGAAACACAACTGAGGGTGTGTCCCGGCGAGCGTCTCACTACCACCTCGGCATTCGAGTCCAGCGCCAGTTGCTCGTCCGGATTCCCACTGTCAAGGTGGTCCATGTATAGGTCGTGATGCGAGGCACATGCGCCGACCAAATGCATGCGAGCCTTCTGAAACAGGTAGTTGCAACCGATGTGGTCAGAGTGTCCGTGGGAGCAGACCACCACGTGGATGTCATCGACGCCAAGGCCTTGCTGCACCAGCAACGAACGCAGGTGCTCTCCATCCCAGGCCGTCATGGTGTCCACGATTATGTTGGTGCCATCTCGGCATCGGACCAGTGTGCAGGTGCAGTTAGCCCGCATGGCGGTCTCGTCTCCGTCTTCCTGGCGGGAGTAGCCCTCCTGGAGCACGATCACCTGGTTCCGTTGTGCAGGATCAGAGTATGCCATTGTCCAGTTCCTTAAGCATATTAAATTGTTTATTTAGTGTTATCTATGCAGTTTAATTGTGAGGTAGTCGGATTTTAGTCAGCTGCTTATCAGCTGTTGCAAACAAACTGAAAAGCCAACTTTTGAACAACCTGTTGCAAACTAGAGTTGCCACATTTGTTTTAAATATAACTATTAACCAAAAAGCTAAATATATTACAGATAAGGCAAATTTTCCAACGAAGTCAAAGTATACCGCTTATTAACCGTTCAGTAAATATTATAAAATGTACACTGTACATTTTTATAAAAGATTTTCGTTTAGTATTGGTTTCAGTGTATGGTTAGTTATGACTATATGGCAACTCCAACACCAGCTGGTCGCCAAAATCGCCTCACATGTTTATACGGCGTAATTTTGTTATTATTTAACGATTTCTGAATAAGCGCGAGATAAAGTGGCATGTATCTGAACCACCTGCCGCGGACACAATGCAAGTACCTACAGTACCTGTTGCAGGTGCGTCAGCTTCAGCTCCTGCGACGTCACGTTAACATTGGCGCAAAGCCGCCCATTCAAACAGCTGCTTTGCTGCCGGCATTGGGACACAAACTGAGGAAGCACTCGCAGCTGGTGAACGGAGATATCCAGGAAAAGTTTGGCGTGGCACAGGAGCCGGATGCTGTGCTAGCCCGACTGGAGGAGGCCAAGACGGGTGACCAGCTGTTGGATGTGTTGGAGAGCTGTGTTGGCCTGCAGAGCTTGCATGTAGTGGAGGGAATCTCTTTGCTATGGAGGCTCTATCACGAAGCGGACCAGCCAAGTAGAGATGCCATCACGGAGCGCGTGCTGCTTAAAGTGCTACCAACGTTGAGCCCCCATGTACACCAACTGGTGATCAATGATCTCAGTAGGTGCTACCTGTACCTGCGCAAAATGCACATACCAAACTCGGAGCCAGTCGTAGAGGCCCTGCTGACGAGAGCTCTTCACTTAATCGAGGGACAAGTGGATAATGAAGCCGTTCCCTTGACCGCTTTGTCTCGCCTCTCGGTGGGAATCAACTTGGAACGCGACTTCTTCACTCCGCTTGTGTGTAGGAACTTTGTGCCGCACCTGGAGCATCATATAAATCGGTGCCACAGCGAGGAGCAGGTTCGCCTTCTGTCCACATGCCTCTTTCAGCTGCACTTTCTCATTGACGACGACCTGCTTACACGCTTTAAGTTGCGCTTGACTGAATTGATGCAAAGCGGCGTCGTAAGCTATAAAACTCCCAAGGCTCTTCTTAAGGTGATCCACATGCTGAATATTCCAGTGTGGTCACAGAATCATACCCAATTGATTCGGGACGTCATGTTGGCATTGCGACCTTGCATCCACCAGATAGAGTCTGCAGATCTAAAGAGCATGTGTCGTGCGTTTCTCCACCACCAAGAACCCGCCGCACTGATGGAGCCGCTCCAGAAATCGCTTGAAAAGTTGCTGCAGGATGAAAGCTCAGCTGACGCCCTGTCGTGTGCAGTTCCCTTTGCCACGCCCCTGCAAAGAGACAAGTACTTGCATCATTTTAGGGAACTGCTCTACTCCGAAGAGGCCTGGCTGCTCCCCAATGCGAGCGGACACTTCTTCAGTGTACTGCGTGCATTAAAGGTCTCCGACATTGGGCTCTGCAACACATACTGGTCAGGAGTTATACAAGAGCTGGAGTCCAGTCCGGAGGAGCAGTCACACCTACGGTTCCTGAAACACTGCCAACGCTATATGAACTTTAATAACAACCTGGGAGGCACCTACCGTCACTTGGAACTGGAGCGAAAGTTAAGTCGCATGTGCATGACTGCTATGGAGGAGGACATTGCGGGAAGGCTGCCAGCGAAGTTCGCACGACTTGCATCCTTTGTGCTAGCTTACGGACAAACTCCCCTGGCCTGGAAAAAGTTTCCCAACTTTCTGTTAAGCAAAATGCTCGCCATGGCTCCCCAGCTTGCTATCCAGGATTGCTTTCTACTCAGTCGGGGCATGCAAATAGCCAGCGAACTACGCTTTCGCCAGCATCTTCCGTCACTAATTGGCATGCAGCTCTCCACTATGGACAGCATTCTCATTGCTTGTGCTGAGAGGCACTTGAGTGATGCCGAAAAGGACCCTCTGAATGCTAGCGAATTGAGCATGATTGTCAGAACACTCAGTCACCGCAAGAGTAAGTTAATAACTTCGGTTTAATTCCTATATAAACAATTGTAACCCTTTACAGAGCTGAAGAACACGGTGGTTTATAACCAAGCTTTGGCACAGTACAAAAGTCTGCACTGCAAGGATCTCAATTCTCGGGTGGTTCGGGACATGGCCTACAACTTCAATGCTTCCAATTTCTTTGTTCCCGAGCTCCTGGAGTCCATGTTCGCCTACATTTCCGAACAGCACGAGCACGTTACCGGCGACACAGTGGAGAAAGTGTTGACTTGTTCGTACAATTTGGGCTACATGCCAGCATCCGTTGAGGCTTTAAACCACGCCTCCGAAGTGCTGCTAAGGTGGGCATAAATATTCATAAAATGTTCAAATCTAAAGTGTTGTATTCCCTTTAGAGACTTTGACCAGATGAGTGGATTGTCGATTGTCCAGGCTTGTCTAGCACTGTGCTACTACAAATCAATACCTGAGCAGCTAATCAATCAAGTGTTCTGCGTGAAGTTCATTCAGCGAATCGAGGATGAAATACAGGTCTGCTACTCAAAAGCAACTTATCCAGAAAGGGTCCTTAACCTGGTTATGCAATTGAATCGCACCGTATGCCTGGACTTTCCCGAGGCCAATGTGCCCTGGTTTCAACAGAACTACATCGAGGCGCAGATCAGCAAAAGTATTCCCAAACTCTCATTCTCCTATAAGCGTTCTTAATCACATATTCCTTATAGAATCAGTGATACCTACTGAGTCCACAGCAGAGGTGAAGCAGCTGCTGCAACAGCTTCTTCAGAATGACAACCACTTCCGCTGCAACCACACTACTCCCTATGGCTACCAAATAGACTTTGTGATACATTTCGACCGGGATAGGAAGCCCATCCCAGCTCCTCCCGTGGAAGCCACCATGCTGGATCGCATAACCAAGTTGGCACTCAAGCGAAAGTGGTCTTATTCATGTATTTTATTAATGACTCCAATTTCAGAGTGGCAATACTCCTGCTGAAGCTCGACTCTTTTTGTGAAAACGATCTGACTGCCTTGCGGGGTCCCGAGTCTTTGAAGATGAGACATCTAGAGATGATGGGCTACAAGGTGATGCAAATCAACGAACACGACTGGAACTCCAAGTATATGGCTTCCACAGCAGCTAAGGCCAACTACCTTAAGTGCTTGTTACAAATTTCACATTAGCTTTCATTTGTTTCCGTCGCGACGGCATTACTTTAGCAGAAGTATGTTTATTTGAGTTAAAAAGTTGATTAGGTATTTAGGTTTATTTTATAAAAATAGTAAAGAAATTCGTGTATTGTATATTGTATTTGGATGTATCAGGTCATAAATGCCAAGAGTGTATTTAACTGCTTTCAATTCCTCTAGAATTGCTATTGCTCCGACTGGACACACCAGTTGTAGGCGTTGTTAAACATAATCTGCCAAGGACTTTCCGACTGTGTGGGGGAAACTTCGAACGAAGACGGCACATAGGGCCACTGGTACATGGAGGAGCATCGCTCAGGATGTGGCATTAGGGCCAAGTGACGTCCATCCGTCGAGCAAAGGCCAGCAATTCCCTGAGGACTGCCGTTCGGATTAAGCGGATAGAGTTCCGTGGGCTTGCCTTCATCATCAACATATTGCAGTGTCACCAGCTGTTCCGACTGCAGTTGGTTAATGAGTTTCTCGTCCCGGAATGCAAAGCGACCTTCACCGTGAGCCACCCAACAGCCCAGCACCAGATCCTTCATACTTCCGAGCATGATTGAGCGATTGCTTGGGATCTTCACGGTGGCCCAACGACACTCAAATCTCTGCGATCTGTTATGCAGCAGGGCCACGTCAGGATCTGCACCCACCTGGCTTCCCGAGCTGCCCACAAATCCAATGAGAGTCATCAGCTGGCAACCATTGCAAATGCCCAAGGAGAAGACATCCTGACGACGCTTGAAAGCCTCGAACTGCGGCAGCAAGCGGGGATTGTGGAGGATGTTTGCTGCCCAACCCTTTGCGGATCCCAAAGTATCCGCATAGCTGAAGCCGCCCGGGAAAATCAGTCCACGGTATTGGGACACGCTAGCGGTGCCTGAAAGAACAAATCAATTGGATAAGTCATTTCCCTATTAAACAAAATTTACCATTGAGCCTACCTTGAAGAAGATCCGACATGGTCACATCGTGCACCTCGAAGTTTGCCCTCAGCAGGCAGGCCATCATCTCACGCTCACTGTTGACGCCCTCCTCACGGAGCACGGCCACGCGAACTGGAGCGGAGGATCGCTTGAGAGCTAGCTCGGCCTGCAGATTCTGTGGTCCCTTATACTGGGGTGCTTGGCGGTACTCAAGGCTATTGTACTCTGCCTCGGCGCACTCCGGGTTGGCCTGAAGCTTTTCCAGCTCGTAACTGGTTCGCTCCCACTTCTTGTAGAGCACACGGAGTGGCTGGTCCAGTAGCTCCGACTTGCCGTTCTTGAGCACCACTTTCGAATCGAGTCCGAATCCATCGGTCACACCCAAATAGTAGTTTGGTACTCCTGCCTTTTCGTAGGAGGATCGAACTCGTTCCAGGTCTGTGTCCAGTACTTCCACCACCCATCCACACTCCTCAGCGAAGAGAAGAGCTAGTTCGGGACGATTAAGCTTCTCGACAGCTTTATCGAAGTTCTTGAGCTTGGCCAAGGGCTCCGATAGATCCACTTTCAGGCCACTCAATCCTCCGATGGCCATCTCCAAGAGGCAGACCAGCAAACCTCCGTCGCTGACATCGTGTCCTGCCTGAAGAAGTCCTTCGCCCAACAAGGATTGAGTAACTGCAAATGCTTTGCCCAGCAGATCACTTCTTGTCAAGTTTGGCGCCTCCTTGCCCTGCTGCGCGTATGCCTGAGCCAGAGCCGATCCACCGAGGCGAGCGCTGTTCTCCAGATTTATCCAGAGCAAGGAAGTCTTCGAGCCCGCGCCAGGTCCTTTCAGATCAGGCGTCACCTTTAGCCGCACATCCGGGCAGGGGGCATAGGTGGAGATGACGAGAGTACCAGGGGACTTTATTGTCTCACCGCCCACCTTAGCCGCCATGGACAGAGAGTCCTTTCCTCCATCGATGGCAATGTGAAGCTCCTCAAGAATCTGACAGAGCTCCTTGCAGGCGTCGAACATCCTGGCACCCTCGCCAGGCAGCTTTGCAGCCCACATCCAGTTGCCAGAGCACTTGACGTCCGCCAGTTCGCTGATCTTCACAAACACCAGGTTACTCAGCGCTTCAGCCACACACATCCTGGCCATTGCAGCCGGATCGAGGAGTCCCTTCAGTGGCTGGGTTCCAATGGATGTGGCGATTCCAGAGTGGCTAAAGTGGGAGACGGTGGTTAACGCGTAGTCCGAAAGCGGAGCTTGCAGCGGTCCCACGCACTGTTGCTGTGCGATCAATCCTCCGACGCAGCGATCCACCTTGTTGGTCAGGAAACGCTTGCTACCGACTGCCACTAAGCTGAGAACTCTCTCCAAGGCTTCGTCCAGAAGCAGGTCTTTCGGCAGACTCAACTCCTTGAGCGGCGTCTGCTCGCGTTTCAAGTCGTACGTTCTCTTGGGCATGTCGCCCAAGACGTACTTAAGTTCCAAGTCGAACGGTGAGACTGGGCTGCGATTGGACTCGTTCAAAGCCTGTTCCAGATTCTTGGGGGCAGGCTTCTCCAGCAGCGTTACTCGGCCATCTCCTGTCACCACTCCCACGAAGCTGATGGGACAACGTTCACGGCGGCAGATCTGTTCCAGCAGCTCGCGTTGATCAGCGTCGCAGAGAATGGCGTTGTTTTCCTGGTACTCGGCACCCCACAGTTCGAGGGCAGTGATCGTGGGATCGCCGAGTTGGAACTCCTTGGAGAAGATAACAGCTCCGGCGAAGCCTGGTTCCACCAGCTCCTTGAGCACGTTGCCGTTGCCGCCAGCTCCCTGGTCATGGATGGCCAGGATGGGGTTTTGGTCGCCCAGTTCTAGACAGGCTCGCACCACGCGGTTCAACTTGTTCTCCATTTCGGCGTCTCCTCGCTGCACGGCGTTGAAGTCCAGTTCAGCATCTCCGGAACCTTGTATCTCCACGGAGCTTGCGGCGCCGCCACCCACTCCTATCCTGTACACTGGGCCCCCGATCTTGGCCAGCAACTGACCACGAGCCGGCGGCAGCTTCTCGCGCATGGAAGCGGGCATGGTGCCCAGGCCACCACTGAACATGATCGGTTTCACGTACTCATCACGCTGGCTGGCATCAGCCGCACTGTTGAGTCCGTAGGAGAGGGCAAAGCCGGAAATCACTGGCTCGCCGAACTTGTTGCCGTAGTCGGAGGCGCCATTGCTCGCCTCTATGAGCACCTGAAGTGGTGGCGCAAACGTCGCAGGGTATTTATAGTCCGAAGGCTCGTACGGCTGTTTGTAGCCTGCAAGGATACGAAAGTCGTTACTAACCTATAGCAATAGGGTATGCAATTGAACAAGTGCTCACCTGGAATGTGAAGAGCGCCAACACAGTAGCCAGCGGTGCCAGCGATCGGAACGCCTCCTCTGCCCACGCCCTGGACGTCGCGCAGACGTCCGCCAGTGCCGGTAGTGGCTCCACTGAAGGGTGCCACTGCAGTGGGCATGTTGTGGGTCTCCGCCGTGAAAATCAGGTCGGACTGCACGCCCTGCAGACGCACTGCACCGGGAGCGACGACGGAGGACGGGACTATGGCCTGGTGTCCGAATCCCACCATGGCGCTGCTGTTGTCGCTGAACTTAATGGTGTTGTTGGGGTTCGTGTGGGCCTGCGTGTCCATGATCATGCGAATCAGCGACTTGGGCTGCTCCACCCCGTCGATCACCATGCGTCCGCGGAAAAACCAGTGACGCGAGTGCTCACTGTTGCTCTGGGCGCAGTCGAAGAGCTCCACAGTGGTGGGATTGCGGCCTAGCTCCTTGGCAAACAAGTCGTGGTAGTAGTCCAAATCAAAGTCGTTAAAGGCTAAGCCGAGCTCCTGATTAATCCGCTCCAGCGCCGCCCTTCCCTCCTCCAAAACGGGCACGAACTGCCAGTTGGTCTGACGCTCAGGTAGCTGCTCGTCAAAGCTCGCCTTGGGGGTGTTCTCCTCGGTGTACAAGCACTGGGTCATGCGATCGCCCAGCAGCGGAACGAACTTGGCTGCCTCCGGCACCTTTGATCCCTCGCCAAAAGTAACCAGATAGCGGGTGGAAGTTTCCACGCGACGCACCTCAGAGTAGCCGAGATTCTGGAATATGTTCACGCAGTTGGTGGAGTACGGCGTGGAGAAGTTAAAGCGCGGTCCGATCTCCAGGAGCAACTGCCTCGGTCCTGTCGACTGCAGAGCAGGTTGTCTGGACAGGCTCTGGCCATTGCTCAGCGGCTGCTTCACCAGCCACACCAGCAGCTCGTCCAGGGCCAGAGAGTGCTCTGCCTGGGCGCTGTACTCCAGATGATAGCAGCGCTCCATGCGCACGGACACCACGGCGGCGTCCTCCTCGCGCAAACGGCGCAGGACACCCTGCTCCTCGGCCGCGGAGTGGGCCTGCACATCGTAGAAGCAAAGGATGACCATGTCGTGGGGCTGCAAGAAACGAAATGCTGATTGAGTACAGACAGTGTGCACTCCTCGCTCGTCGAATCGCGAATGATCTTGGGGAGTTGCGAAGCGGTTGACGACCAGTGGGGCCGTGCCCACGCTGGGGGTTATCAACTGGCGGCACCTATACCACAGCCCACATCCCACATCCCACAGCAGCGGATCAGGTTACAGCCGAGCGGAATCAATGGAATCGCCTGCAGCAATCGCTGCACTGGCGTCACAACTTGTTTTTTGTTTTTGTCCGCCTCGGAGTTTGCTGATAAGCCAGCGTAAACATATTTTCCATTGCGAACGGAAACCAGCCCGGCTGAATGGTCGGAATTCAGTTAAAATGTAAATAATAAACGCCAACTACCCCAAATTGAAGCACAATAACACTGAGCGGAGCACACGTGCGTCTCAATTGCAAATTACGATCGTTTTGGGGCTTTAGCTCGGTTTCCCCTCACTCCGCGGCTCAATCCACCACACTGCTCGTTGACCGGTTGGCCAGTGCTGCACAGCGATGGGGCCGCCTACCATTCAAATTAACCCTTAGGCGGGCAGAGCTTTGAAAGCTTACGCTCATTGTACTCATTGCGTAACATGCAAGGGTTAATGCTATAGGGGTTCAATGAACTAAAAACTTTGATTGTAATCCATATGGACTACTTGTTTATTTTTAATTAATGCTTAGGAAAACTTCTAAATATTAATAAAGAAGTTACGTCTGTTGATATGTTAGGTACTTCTACCCACAATAATATACAAATGTACTCAAAAACATATAACTATAGCGATTTGATCAATGAACTTGTTTCCAAGCACCCACTCTCCCCTTTATCAGCCAGACTGTTCAAACACATTCTTCGCCACTGATAACCCTGATAAGCGTTACATATATCAGTCTTCAGCTCATCGAGCTAACTATGCACACAGTTGGTGAGCCACAGACGGTTTCTAGGCACGTGTGCTCTTAGTGATATGCGAATGAAACAGCCGCCAAAATCGCCAATCGCGTATGTATAAAAAAACCCACAAATCGGCTTTCTTGGGTTTTATTTATACACAGAATGCTTGAATGCATCGCTGCAGTTGCAGTTCTGAACGCAATACAAATGCAAAAGGCGCAGTACATGTGTGCGGCGAATTAAAATTAAACAATTGAACTTGACACTGGCTGGTCGTAGGCAAATATGTCGTTTAATTGCTCCTCTCGTTCTTCGAAATCTGCGGCGGTTTACAAAGCTTACATTGACTATGTACTTTAGGTATATTGATCTGCATAAATGGGGGCCAGCACTAGCGTGAGCTCCCTCCAGTTCTGCCATTCGGGGACTTCTTATCGGCCGTCGGCCAGCAGAGATGACTAATATAATAGCCGGGTCGTTCGAAAGGGAGTTATTATTATAAAATATATGCATTGAATGGCTTGAGAATAGAAGAAAGTGTTTGCTGTCCCACGTGTTGCTAGATGTCCATCTTGCCATCGATTAATTAGTTGTACTAAAACGGCGACCGAACGCCATCTAAATAATTCACTACTGAACAGCCCCCGCGCGACCTTGCACTGTCGCCTCGTCGCCACCTACGTAATGTGCATCGCCTTCGCCGCCTTGGCGGCCTGCGAACTGATCTCGTCCATGCTTTTCCGCGCGCTCTCCGTCACCTCGTCGATGGAGCGCCGTGTGTTGTGCAGAAGTTCGTCGGTGCCGCGGGCGATGCCCTTGACCTCCGTGTTTATCAGCCCAATCACCCACTCCAGGCCCTGGCGTCCCTTGCCCGCATTTGTGCTAATGGTCGAGGTGAGCAGGTCCTCCATGTAGTGGGACAGCGGCACACCGAAGACGGTCACTGTGGCCTCCTGCTTGAGCAGCGTCTTGCTAGCGTCCGACGGATGCGGTTCATAGTAGAGCACCTCGTCCACGCTGATGTTGCGGCAGAAGGTGAGGTTGTTTGTCTTCAGCACCATCTGCTTGCGCTCCGGATCCACTGTGGAGCGCTCGCTGGCGAAACAAGTCTTGGCCGTGCCGATCAGCGCGTGCGTCCACTTGGGGAAGTACCACTTGGACTGGACCAGGCGATGCGTGTGCAGCACACCGTCCACCACACGGCGCTCGACCACGTCCGTGCCAATGATGGAGGGCGTCATCGGGTTAGGGTACTTGCGCCACGCCGCCTGCGTGACCGTCTCCCAAGGGTGGTTGAATATGTGCTCCGATGTCCAGATTTTCATTATGCAAGCGCCGTTGTCGTCACCGTCGGGATGTCGGGCTGTGTATCCTAAATGGGCAGCCGAGATGTGGGCTGACCTGAGCCTGCGGGGGCAGACGGAATGGAATGAAACGGGGGTAGCGTTAGCTGAAGTACACGGCACGAATTTTGACGGCAATCTCGAAATTATTGAATATTTCCGAGACAAGTTACGAGAGCTGACCTTTACTCGTGCTGTGCTGCTAGAGATGACACTGGCTCCGATACACAGCGCTATCGCTGGGGAGTGCATGCGCATGGAGTGGACACACTGGTGCGAAAAAAGCAAGTGCAGCAAGCACCCTGTTTCGGTAACTTATTTATTAATTTATTTACTAAACAATCTAATGGTTTCACTCTGCCATTGCACGGCAGCAACCTATTCCGGCCCGAAAGTGCGTGCGTATTTTTCGTAGGGCAGCTTGTCCAATCGCTGCAGGCGGCTCTGCACGAATTCGCGAAACTTATGCATTACAGCGGCATCCGACGCGATTAACTTCCTCTCCTCGTCGATGATCTCTGCCAGCTGTTCGTCGCTGTCCGCCGCCGCCCGACGTGCCACCGAACGCTCCAGACGAGTGCTGATCTGGTTGACTATCTTCTCGCTCTCGTAGTCCATTATTTTGGCCAGCGCCTTGGCCGGCGTGCGTCTCGGATTGCGCGACTCGGGAATGGTTGAGGCATCCAGGTCCGCCCCCTCTCTTACCGCCAGCGTGTGCAGCTCCTGCTGCTGCTGCTGCTCCGGCTCCTGATTTGTTTGTTCAATGAACTCCGCCAGCGAGGGCTCATCCGGATGCAATTCGCTGAGCGTCGAGTTGTTTTGAAAGTTGGTCAGGTGGAAGGTGCCATTGGTATCGTAGAACTTGTAGCCCAGCATCTCCAGCGCTATTTCCGTGAGTAGGTACGACATTTCGCAGGATTCAAACTTTGTTTGTGTTTGCTATCAGATCGACAAGAAGAAATTCCGCATACAGCAATCGATAACCGGCGGAGGTGTGGCAGCACTGGCCATCAGCTGTTCGCGCAGCGTCAATTGTTTCTCGATTTGCATTTTTTTACCTGTTCATCACAATAATAAGAGGCGAGAGAAAGAAATAGGACACCAATATTCACTTTTGCTTCGAATGCATCCCGAGACAGTGCAGCCATGAAGATCAACGAGAAGAACCTGTACGTGTTTGCGAGAACGCCGCCCTTTGACATGGAAGGTATACCGAGCCTTTTCGCTCGTCTATTAATAATCATAATCCCATAATCCCCGAAACGCCTTGCAGGCTTCCTCAACAAACGGGGCGAGGTCAACAAGGCCTTCCAACGCCGCTACTTTGTGCTGAAGGGCAACCTGCTCTTCTACTTCGAGTCGCGCTTGGACAAGGAGCCCCTGGGGCTCATTATTGTCGAGGGCTGCACCATTGAGCTGTCCAACGAGGTGGATAACTACTGTTTCGAGATCGCCTTCAACGGCAACCGCACCTACATCCTCGCCGCCGACAACCAGGAGAGCATGGAGACGTGGATGAAGGCGCTTACCTGCGCCGGCTACGAGTACAAGCGCATCATCCTCGCCGAGCTGAAGCGACAGCTGCAAGAAATGGAGGACTCGAGAAACAGTGAGACTGCACTGGACCTAATCCCATAATCCCTGTTCACTAATCCGCGTCGTTTAACCCACAGAGATGCTCGGCAGCGCCATTGACGGACCGCAAAGTGCCTCGGAGAGTGCGAAGCCCAGACCGCCGCCCAGACGGACGAATCCATTCAACAGACCCGCTCCTCCGCCACCAGACAGCTCGCTGAGGGGTGGGGTAGTCATGTCACCCCTGCCATTTATTAACGGATACTTCGGATCAAGCAACGCGCGGCTGCAGCAGGAGAAATTGATGAGCCAGCAAGGTATACACAAGATTCCTGCTTAATGTATTTACTCTTTAAATGTATGTAGAATGCGGTTGACTGTGGGTATAGATATGCAGAAAGTAGTTGAACGGATGAATCACAATTTTTTGGGTTTTTATGGAGAATGATTACACCGATCATTTTGCCTGTATAAATTGTGGTTCTTGATCCATCTGATTTTAAGAAGTTCATTTCAACGGAGACGCTTGTTACAAAACTAAAATTTTTCAGTTTAACGGCATAGGGAACTGTAAACACAATCATACGGCATTTGTGCCCCCAAAACCCAGCTGTTTTGCACCATCACAACGTGAGTCTACCGTTAGTAAGCGTTAGACATAAGGGCAGAATACTCCCAGTATAATCCGAGCTTCGATTGCCAGCTTATCGTTGCCATTTACTCGGAGCCAATCTTGTTTAGTCAGCGAAATGCCACTGGGCGACATTCTCTGCAAAATCTGTTGCATATTCCCAAAGCCAGGCTACAGGCACTTTCTACTTGCAGATGCTAACGGAAACGGAAGCCCCAGTGGAACGCCCAGGGCTCAGCGCCGTCCCACACCCGCTCCTGGTATCGCCAACAGCGTCTTCTACCCCGACGCCCGGGATCAGGGAGCGGTCAACAACAATCACAGCACCATCAGCGCTGCCGAGCGCCAGCGTCGGCAGGTCAAAGCACTGGAGGAGTTCGCACGCAACCACGAGCGCTTTCGCAGGGAACTGATGCCAGATGTGTCCGCTTACCGCGAGCGCCAGGGACAGCCGCTCATACAGTTGTGATGTAGGAGTGGGCTGCTCCAACAAGAAGCCAATGTATTACCCGTTTTGTGCTAAATCAAATACGTTTCAAATGAACTATGCTTAATTTCCATACATGTGTTTGTTTTTTGAATAAACAAAACTTTAGATATAACTATCATGACACTTCTGTGTTTAACGCACTCAGTAAAGAGGGCAAACTAATAATAATTAGGAATTTATTTTCACTTGGAGTGGTTAAATTATGTATTTTCAAAATTCGATTAGTATTTTTTAAATTTCCTAATAAGGCGGAATTTTTAAGGGTTAAAAACAAACGACTTTATAATTTAAAATACTTTCAAGAAAAAGTTCAATTATTTTAAATATAAACAAATATTTAGATGTTACTAAAAAAATTAATATTTTACAAAACTCGATATACACAAATAATCGATGGCCCCAAGGAAAACGAAATCATCGAATATCGATGCCTTATGGAAACATCGATACTCGCGTCGCGAACAGACATCGATATATGTTCCAGCTCTGTAACCTAGCGTTGTTGTTTGTAATTTTGCTGTGAAAAGTAATAAAGCCGCACACAGAACTGTAAGTTCACCCGCTAAATAAATGAATTTGAAAAAACGGGCTCATCCCGAAATGGTTGAAAGAACACAACATATCAGAAAACTTATCTGTTCCTTTGAAACCGTGAAATGTCTCTGTGTTTGTAAAGTGACGCTACCATTTTAAAGGTGAATTTTGCGCCGGGCATTGTCTTTTCTGTAACTTCGGCTTGAACTTTTTTGGTTCAGAAGCCAAAACAATGCAAAAAATGCGTAGTTTATTGGGTATCAAGAACTCATTTATCAAAGGCTAGAAATATTCACTATATCTGTTGGCGTCGCTTGCTGCGGCTTTCATTTTGTTTCTGTGCAAAAACCACCACACAAACACAGGGTCACACAGACGCGAGCACAGCAAACACACACCACCAAGCGGGCGAGAGCGGCTTGCTTGTGCAGCGTTTATGCGAAGCCGAGCTCGTGATATCTCGAATTTCCCTTTCGAAAGTGTACATAAGCTGATATTTTACAAGATAAATAAATTTAATTCTATATCGAATAGAATAACCTAACGTCTATCCAAGCTTAATATCATGACAAAAAAATGGTTTACTTCGACTTCACGTATTCAGCAGTTCATGAAGATTATAACATAAACACAATACTAGCTACGCTCTGCTGCGTGCGAAGTCTGGTTCCGGTTTTCAGGGCCTTAACTTATCTTCTACATTGCTCCCTTTCAGCCGCCGAGCAGTGAGATCCAGCCCAGTCCAGTCCACAAACAACCCAAGTAGCGAGAAAATGTCGGCCAAGCGCAAGGCAGGTGGCAACGGAGCCGGTCCCAATAAGCGGCGCCCGAAGAAGAAGGAGTCGGACTACGAGGACGAGTTCAGCGACGAGTCCGACGACGACGGCGTGCAACAGCAGGCAGCGGCCGCCAACCAGATGGAGGTTCTTATTCCCCACGACGACCTCGATCCGCCTAGCAAGCTTCCCGAGGACTTGCTGGCCACGCTGGAAAAGACACCAGGCCAGATGCTGGTCGCAGGCATGGTCACCTGGGACCTGACTGGCAAGCGAGACCGCAAGAACGTCGCGAAGGTGCGACCGAATCTGTACAGCTTCCACCGCTTCACGGAAGAGAAGGTATGCGATTCTGCACAGTCGTAGTCCACTTGATTGCTGAGTTTCCTTTTCTTTCACAGTACCGATATGTGGCCAGCGGACCCAGTGCCGCACACACCATTCTCATCAACATGGACCGCAAGGCTCTCGGCTTCGGCCGAAATCCCAGTGGTCAGCTGGGCCTCAGCCAGGACATCAAGTTGGCGGAGAAGCCCACAATTATTCCGGCCCTGGAACAGCTAAATATAGTGCAAGCTGCTGTCGGCCGTCATCACACTCTGTTTCTCACCGACACGGGAACCGTATACGCCTGCGGCGAAAACAAGTCCGGCCAGTGCGGCGTGGGAAATACCCATGCTAACATTTATTCGCCCACGCCAATTAACTACCGAGGTCCGCCGATCATTCGTATCGGGTGCGGAGCTGAGTTCTCTGTCATTCTGGACATTAAAGGTAGCTTGCACACATTCGGGCTGCCGGAGTACGGCCAGTTGGGACACAATACTGACGCCAAGTACTTTGTCAACGCCAACAAACTGTCATTCCACTTCGAAACTTCGCCCAAAAAGGTCGTTTTGTACATAGAGAAGAGCAAGGAGGGTCATGTAACGCCAGTCGATGGCGTCCAGATAGTGGACTTTGCTTGCGGCAATAACCACACGGTAAGTGGATAATCTACATACATTCCCGACGGTTTCAAGTCTAAAGTCAAGTTTTTTCTCTTCAGGTGGCCATCGACTCCAAAAAGCGCGTTTACAGCTGGGGCTTTGGCGGTTTCGGGCGTCTCGGACACGCAGAGCCCAAGGACGAAATGGTACCGCGGCTAATGAAGTTTTTCGATACACAGGGTCGGGGTGGGCGAAGCGTCTTTTGCGGCTCCACTTTCAGTCTGATCGTCAACGAGCTGGGCCTGCTATTCCTGTTCGGACAGAATAAGAAGACAGGCGAGGCCAACATGTACCCCAAGCCAGTGCAGGATCTGTCCGGCTGGAATATCACCGACATTGGCTGTGCCAATACATCGATTATGATTTCGGCCGACGACACACTGATCGCTTGGGGCGCATCGCCCACGTTCGGAGAGCTGGGCATTGGGGAGTTCCAGAAGTCGTCGACGGTGCCCAAGGAGGTCCCCAAGCTGGATAACATTAAAATACCTCAGGTGACCATGGGTTACTCGCACACGGTGTTGCTTGTGGATACCACCCACGAGGCCACCAAGCAAAAGTACGAGAAGATGCCCGAGTACACTATCGATGATTAGGTGGTGTGCGGCTTGGCTTTCCAAATGCTGCTACAAACACGTGTACCGCTGCCAACAACAATACTGCTCCACGTAGGAAATTCTGAGAACTGATCATCGAAACTCTGCTGCTACTTATCGAAAGTGAAACTAAACACAAAAATCCAGCAAATTGTATGCTATAAGTTAAAAGATCATTATTACGCTAAACTCGCTATCTACATACTATACGATAATCTCAGAAAACGGAAAAACGTTGATTATGTTTCCAAACTCTAATTTATTCTCGTAACTGATACTATTCCATCCTGATCCTGTTCCCCTTCTATAATTTATTGCCGCCCACCTTTAGGCTTAAAAACGATGCATAAAACGCATGATTACCCATTTGTAATTTTTAATTTGTAATTTACACATAACAAGTTACAGTATTCTGCATTCATTTCGAACAGAGTGAGCAAAAGCAACCACAGAACTACAAAAACACGTAAATTAACGAACTAAGTGCATAGGTTACATATAAAAAGTATACCATGGAAAAATCCAATACCAGTTGCAACTATTAACTAGTACATCATGCATTTTAATCTTATACAAAGGAATATTTAAATAAAGAGAATGTTAGTATTTAGACTGCACTCGTTTACCATTTAATGATTTCAGATTCTTGCCAAACATGATTAAAGTTTGCACAGCAATCTCTATGGAGGTTTGACTGTAGACTGCGGCCTGGGTTGCGAATCTAATAACAAATTGGAATCAAGGATTAGCCTCACTGGGGTAGCTGTAGGTCAGTGCGTCGAGGGATGTTTGGCGGTATCCCCCGATTTCTGACCTGTACCCACTGAGTTCCCAGGCCCAGTCCCAGTATCAGCCTTGAGTCCTGATGTCCTGCCGCCTGAAAGCGAAAGTAAGCGTGCGGAAAGCTCTGGCGCAAAGCTCTCTCACTGTCTCTCGCTCTCTCTCTCTTGTTGCTCTCTCGCGCGCGAGTACTCTTGACTTCGCAGTGCGACTTTGGCGGCCGGAGCTCCGGCGGATTTTTCCCTGACACAGTCTTCCGCCGTGGTCCTGTCGAGTAATGTGCGCCGCTGAGGAACAGTCCCTGCACGTCGCGCCTTGAGTTTCATTTTACCTTTTTTTCGCCCCCACCCCACCCGACACTCATACATACAAACACCGACCGCACACACACACACACGCACACAGACACACACACACACAAACACGCGCGCACATTTGACAATATCAACAAAATAGTTCGAGGAGTTTTTAAAGCGTTTTTACAAGTGTACGGCGTACGACGAGTCATTCTGCACACGAAATACATATTCGCTAAATGTAATACATGAATTGAAACGGCGGAGCAACAAAGATCTAACTGTAAATTACAGTGCCTTCCACACAAATAAAGCACCGCAGCACAACATCAAGCAGCAGCAGGATCAGCAACAAATGCCACACTACACTTCGCTAAGGATAACACGGTAGGTCATTACGTATACGCAGTGGGGGCATCCTTGTTTATGCACATGTGTTGGTTTGTTTGCGAGCGTATGCATATGCATGTGTGAGTGTGTGTGTGTGTGCAACATTATTTTTCGCTGTTGTTTCATTAGTTATGGTGTCCTTTTTTTCGGCGGTGGGTGTGTGATTGCGTCGCCTGCGAAACTAATTAGAAAGTGTCCTGCCCGAAAACCATTCAGCAAATGGAGCCGAAAATTAAGGAGGGAATTTCGTAAAAAAGGACTATAAATTCCTTGTATAATTATTCCTCATCGCGCAGATACAAAGACTTGTTTGCTGGCCATTGTGGCGGTCACGAATAGGCCAACGAACAAGAAGCCTGGGCAAGGACCCCCGGCAACCACCGACCATCCTCATCCTCATCCCCATCCGTCCGTCCGTCCGCCTAATACGAATATAAAAGCTGCTGAAATCAATAAAGACAGACAAAAAGCTACGGGCTGGCTGACGTTAAAGCCAAAGGAAAGGCAAGACAAGGCAAGGCGCAGGGAAGTGGATGTGCCTGTAGCTGTGGCTGTGTATCCTGCGCCTCGGCCAGGACAGGACCCCCGCTCCGCCCATCCCCGTCTGTGGGTTTGTGTGTGTGTGTGTCGTATCTGCTTGCGCCACATTAAGTCACCTGTGGCGGACACTTTTCATATCGGCAGCAACAACAATGGCAAATCTCGTCATCATCGCTTTCTCTCGCTCACCTCATTGGCTCTCCTGACGGCCATCCTGCTGCCCCCTAATCCAGCTCCCACCCTCTTTCGTCCTGGCTTTTGTCACCTTTTGAGCTTGTTGCTGACGTTTGAGTGACGCAAATTAATACATACACAATTCGTTTAGTTCTGGGATCGCCGCAATCCGCTTGCCAGCAAAACAGCAAATGTAGAGAGAGAAGCCCCAAGTCGAGAGCCTTCGAAATCAGCGCCTACCCAAAAGGCGTCAGCAGTCGAATATGCTAATTTGTGACTTGCAAAATTATTCCGCCCGATTTGCTACACCACCAAATATTTTTTGTGGGGGCGTGACCTAAATATAAACAAAGATCAACACAAAATGCTCTGGGAATCGATATAGAATAAAGTTGGATGAGAACTAGGATCTAAAAAATGAGTTGGGTTAAAACCACGCTCCCTAGACATATGTACTTAGTAAATATGTTTCCACATCTTCTGCGTGTGTAGGTGGGTACTTTTCTCCCGGTGTAACTTTTATAGCAAAACATGTCTGTTGTTGTTAAAGGTGAAGAAGTGTGTTCGTGGGGCTTCAACTGCAGGTGACGTCCTTTAAAAACCCACCGAGCAAGGACTTGTTTGTTCGGCTTTCCCGCGCAATTAAGCGAAAACTTTCCCAGACAAGCTTCCTCGATGGGGCTTAACGTCAGCGGCGCAGCGATGGCAGTGGCAGCCCTCATCTGAACCAATTGCCAGTGGAGGGCGCTGGAGGGGGGGTTTAATTTCACCCATGCATACCATAGAACTAGGACATGCAATTTATGTTATACTTAAATCATAGCGGTTAAAAACGTTAACGCTCTTTTCATAATTACTGCCATACCATGCAAAACATATGGATTACCGCATAGGAATAGCCAACAAAGGACCCCTTCCCACATACTCTATTATAAACACGGTACACACTTTTAATCTGCGACTAATTGCTGCTCAGTAATAAATTGATTTCGGTTGCCCCAAAGCTCCACATTGCATCCCTGATTGGGGAAATCCCCGAAAAGGTTTCGAACCATTCGCCCCTGGCGAGAACAGAAACAGCGTCTCTGATTCTGGCCGGAATAGGAGGGCAGAGGGCGAAGGGCGTAGTGCGGACCTTGTGGTGGCTTGTCGAGTGCACAAAGTGCAAGGTTGCGTGGCCATTCATTTCGCTGCCGATGGGTGGAAGTGGGCGGCGGTGGGTGGCGCCCGGAAGGAAGAGCATCAGTAATCTCTAAGTGCGCCTTGTTCGCATTCGTACTCGTGCCCGCATTGCATAAGTGTCAGTGTCAACGGGGCGGGCATGTGATTGTGCTTGTGGGGGATGTGGGTGATGTGGGTGTTTGTGTGGGAGAAGTGTCCTTGTTGGCAGACAAAAAGACTGATGATGATGGCATTTTGTTACTTTTGCTACCTTCCATTGTTGCCCGCCGCACGGCAGCTCCTTTAGTATGAAATGAGGCGACCAGGCAAGCGCCTCGTCATCGAAGATCGCCCCAAAAGAGTACGGACCAGGACACGGCGACAGACACAGGCACAGGCACAACACCTGGCAGGAGCATCAGAGCCGGCAAGGGATTCTGGCGCGGGATCGAAAGCATGAACAGAGACAATCTGCAGCAGTGGTGGGAGAACTCGTACCGGCGCCATCATCCGGAGCCCACTTATGACCTTGGCCTGGACTCCGCGGAGCTGCACCTCGCCCTCCAGGAGCCCAGCCAGCTTCCCGCGGACTACGACTATGGCAACTTCAGTCTGGACAATCCGTATGACGTGGACTCGGCGCACTCCATTACCCCGCTGACGCTGCTCCTGCTTGCGGTCAGCTATGGCCTGGTGGTATTCGGAGGCGTCGTTGGCAACTCCACGCTGGTTCTGACCCTCTGCTCCGCCTCCTCGGTGCGCCTGCGCAACCCGCTACTGCTGGCCGTCTGCATTGCCGATCTCCTGGTCACCGGCATCTCTGCTCCGGTCACGCTCCTCAATCTAGCGATGAATCGCCGGACGCGCTCGCTGCCCTTGGTGCTGTGCAAGGTCATACACTACGTTCAGGTGAGTTAATTGGGTTTTAAAAGCAATAAGTATTTCTTCTAAGGCAAGTTAAAGTTTGCGAAATAACTAAATATACCCTACGATGTCCAGGTCATGCCCGTTTCGGCCAGCACTATTTCGTTTTTCATGCTCTCGCTGGACCGCTACGCCACAGTCAAGCATCCGCGATTGGCGCAGCTCCGGCAGCGGCGCTACTTGCACGTCTCCCTGGCGCTGTTCTCCTGGTTCGCCTCGGCGGCCATCAGCACTCCCTTCCTGTTTGCCTACAAGATCATCGCCAAGTCGATGGTGGTCAAGGGCGGTGGGGCGGCGAACACCACGCCGAATCCGGTCAGCATCAGTTGCACCTCTGACCTGGGCGCCAACGCCATGTTCATGTCCTTCATCATCTTTCACACCATCGCTGTGTTCGTGCTGCCAGGCATTGGCGTGCTGCTCAACCACTACGGCGTCCGACGCAAGCTCTGCGCCCTGTCGCTGACGGCTCGGGCTGCCCACGGCGAGCTGCCCCTGCCCATTCCCATCCTGCGGCGCCAGACCCACATGGTGATCGTGACGGGCTGCCCCAACGCCCAGCAGGCGGCCTGCGGTGGGGGCACCACGGCGGACGACACCTCGAACGGGAACGGCACGGGCCCCGGCGGCGGTCCCATGGCCGTCAGTCCAGGAGACATCCAGCTGCACACCCTGCAGCCGCGCCAGCCAGGCTCCGCCGGATCGGCCCTCGAACCGGGCTCCTACCGCTCTAGCAATCCCATATCGCCCAGGTGAGTCATAAATATTTTCGAAAGTATTACCAAAGCTTTGGTTGACAGGGCGTATGCTTGATATTGTCACAAGCTAGATGTTTATGTTACTCATACGTCCCGTTGATTTTAATCAGAATATATTCTGTTCTATGAAAACGACCATTATCATATTGTGAAAGTTAATTTAAGTTTGCAAAATAAAGTGAGCTAACTTGAATACCCCTTTAGGGCCATGAGGGAGATTCGCGCCCACTCGCAGCGACAGCGCATCAACCGAGCAGGCAGGGGACCAGCGACACCCGGCATCCCACTGCCCCAGACCTCCACGCTGCGGTCGCGAAGGCACCTGGCCAACATGCTCATCGCCTCGGCAGTGATCTTCATTGCCTGCTGGTCACCGCACGTCTTCTGCATCTTCTACAAGAACTTCGGCAGCAATCAGCAGTGCAGTCAGACCTCCGTTTACTTCAGCCTCCTGCTAGGTGAGTCCAGAATCCCAATCCGATTCCGTATGGGGCCTTACCACTGACCACTCCTCTTGCAGGCTACTTCTACTCGGCCATCAGTCCGGTGATCTACTGGGCGCTCAACCACAATTCGCTTCGACAATCTCCCTGCGCGCCCATCATCCGCCTGCGCTCCATGCAGAACTTCCTGAGGTCGCGCTTCCGGACGCACACCGCCCCGCCGCCTCCCTCGTCCACCAACGAGGCGGCACTGGGGGCCTTCAACCCCAAGCTGATCAAGCTGACACCGAAACAGTATAGAGCTCAGGCCTCTTCGCATTATCTCTACTAGTGTGATACTAAGCTAAACTTGATATACATATATACACATTTATATACACGCATATATAGTATATTTTTTACCTACCCCCTAACCCCTAACCTCTAACCACCCACTCCGAACCCCCTAGTACCGATGACCCCACGACCCTCTACTACCGAACTCCGAAACCGAACTTCAACCCAACCGAACGAAACTATCTAGATGTTTTTCAAAAGCTCTACGCAACAATTGCATAACACGAAAGATACTTGCTACATATATAGAGTACATACTACCTTAAATAGCAGTGTTAGTCGACGCTTATTTACACGATGTTGTGCGCCTGAAGCTATGCAATAAGGACACCGGAGTCCTGCGGCAACTCTTGCCTATAACGAGGAGCACTGGTAACGAAAGCAAGTGAAAAAAAAAAACATGGAAAAAAATACAAAAATAACGAAACCCTTCTAGTGACTTGTTCGAATTGTTGTTTAGTCTTTTAAGCTGAAATATTGTACTATGTTCCTTCTCATAGATAAGCAATAAGTGAACGCTTTAAGCCAAGTTAAACAAACGGAAAACGAATCAAACTAAACTAAAACTCGATCTAAAACTTTTAAACGATTTAAACGTAAACTCGAATGCATACCTAACGAAACATTAATAATTATATACATATGCGACTACATACAAATAATAACTAACAAGTGAATAACTAAAAAAATGAATGTAAATGTGAGCAAAAACAAAATGATAACAATTAGTATTGTATACATATTCTTCGACTTAATTCTTTATACACTTTTTCTAACCATTTTTAATATCGTTCAGTAAACTGAACACGGTGTATAGTGCAATTCAAGCTGCTGGAAATATTCGCGTTTCAGATGCCAGAGCCCCCCAAAGGATCGGACTCTGGATCGGGTTTCATTTCACTCCATTCAGTGGCCACCGCATTTCTAATTTGCCAAACTTTTGTACATGCTCCCCTGCGAGCGACTCTCTCCTTACTCCCCCTGGTTTTTGGTTCTATCTTTGGAGTACCTTGTTTAGAGCCATCTGAAGCAGCAGCTGTTGTTATCGCCTTGGAATTAGTGGCTATAAACCTTAAGCTAACTTTAAATAACCATCGTTTTGTACTTTACAAAATCGTCATCGAAAACAGAGAAACTATGAAAATACTATAAATATGCTATCTAGTACTTCATTCATTGTGTTATTACTTACATACGATTGTCGGGTGGACTTTTAAAATATGTGGAGGCTAGACATCTAAATCGCCCATTAACTTACCGAACTAATGATTACCAGCCCAACTTAACGTGTATTAATCGGTTATTGGTTATTGGTGATTCTGTAATTATAATTACATTATCAGGCATGCCGCCTGGCTTTCATACCTTTGCCGATCATCATGAACCGTTGCATTAATAATTCATAAGTGGATATTTAAATGACTTCACATCAAGGTGTTGCATAATGCTGACACGGCGAATTGTGGGAACTGAATGGTGTTTTAAGCATAGAACTTGACAGAGGCAAATCAGTCGGTCTCCGGTCATATAAGCACACGGTAGCGAAACGTACAAAATATTCCAAAATGCTTTACAAATCTCTGGTGCTTTGCTTGGTGACTATTTGGTTCATTTCGGCGCATTCCGATGCCAAGGAGTATGTGCAACAGCACTAAGTTATCACTATAATGGGCACTTATTTGCAGATATCAGTTTATCCCCGCTCGATGCGAGGAGCAGCCAGGAGTCGGTCAGCAGATTGGCGGTCCTTTAAGCATATGCAGCTTTCCACCAAACTATGAAAAGCCAGATTCGGAGGACATTGAGGCCGTGATTAAACACATAAAGAGCTTGCAATTAAATTGAATTACACGAAAATACGAATAATTGAAACGTTTAGAGAACTACACACTTTATATGCATCAAGTCGCGCTCGGGTTAATGAAATCAATAAAATTAGCTATAACTTTGTATCTTAATTGCTGGCGCGCTTCGCATGCAGTTGCATACGTTTCTCGATCTCGGGCCGGAAGTGACGAATGAGGCCCTGGACTGGCCAGGCGGCACCATCACCAAGCGCGCAAATAGTGTGTCCCTCGATTTGTTTGGAAATCTCCCACAGCATATCAATCTCAGCGGGCTGGGCGTCACCCTTAACGAATCTACATCGAGAATGGAAATTGACAGTTAAATTTTCTATAATTACATGTATATTGCGGACTTACCGAGTCATGATCTTGTTCATCCAACCGATTCCCTCTCGGCATGGCGTGCACTGGCCACAGCTCTCATGCTTATAGAAGGAAATTAGCCTGGCAATTGCCTTTATCACATCCGTGGACTTGTCCATAACGATGATAGCCGCAGTGCCCAGCGATGTCTGCGCGGCGATTAGGCCATCGAAATCCATAATAACATCGTCGCAGACATTTTTGGGTATGATGGGGGTGGAAGAGCCGCCGGGAATGACGCCCAGCAGATTGTCCCATCCACCGGTGACGCCTCCGCAGTGGCGCTCAATCAACTCCTTCAGTGGGATGGACATTTCCTCCTCCACAGTGCAGGGCCTGTTGACATGACCCGAAATATTGAAGAGCTTGGTGCCCGAGTTACGGGTGCGACCGAAACCGGCGAACCATACACCGCCACGGCGGCAAATAGTTGGTGCAACAGCAACAGTCTCCACATTGGTAACTGTGGTTGGGCATCCGAAGACGCCAACGTCGGCGGGGAATGGCGGCTTCAAGCGCGGCTTTCCCTGCTTTCCTTCCAACGATTCGATGAGAGCAGTCTCCTCGCCGCAAATGTAAGCTCCAGCGCCTCGGTGCATGAAGACATCGAAGTCGTAGCCTGTTCCGCAAGCGTTCTTTCCGATCAGACCGGCCTGGTAGGCCTCGGCAATGGCCAGTTGCATGTTGGAAGCCTCGTTGTAGAACTCGCCACGAATGTAGATGTAGGCAGCCTGGGCGCCCATGGCGCGTCCGGCAATCAGACAGCCCTCCACCAGCTTGTGTGGATCGTGGCGCATGATCTCGCGATCCTTGCAGGTGCCAGGCTCTCCTGCAAAAGAATACAAAGTTAAAAATTGGCCTGGAAACGCAAGACATACTTCTCACCCTCATCGGCATTCACCACCAAGTATTTGGGGCGTCCATCGCCGGGCTTGTTCATGAAGGACCACTTCATGCCACTGGGAAAGCCAGCTCCTCCACGACCGCGCAGGCCGGAGGTTTTGATCTCGTTAACGATCCAGTCTGCCCCCTTCAGCACGATCTCCTTGGTTTTGTACCAGTCGCCGCGCTTTAAAGCTCCCTTTAGCCTCCAGTCGTGTCGTCCATAGAGGTTGGTGAAGATGCGGTCTTCGTCCGCCAGCGGACCAAACTTGGTCTTCGTTTGTGGCGGAGGAGTGCCCGGAGGCGGGGCCTGGGTGCTCTGGAACCGCTGCACATGCAGGCTGGCCGGCAAAGCCGCAACTGCAAGACACATTCAGAGTAGATCAATAAATTGCGCAGAACACAGGAAACTTTTGTTTTGCTTTGCGCAAAAATTACATAATTTGATGGCATGGGAAACGGTTGTATTTAAGGCATGAAGAGCTTATGGCAATGGCAAGATCCTTACGGAACAAGCTATTGGCACCGTTAAGCAACTGGATTATGGTTAGATGGCGTTTATTTACCAATCTGCGGCTTTGTTAACAAATTAAATCGCACAATTGCAGCCATTTTCGGGACGACTGACTGACAGCTGAAATGTGACGTTTGTACGCGGCGTTGCCAGATGGTCAAAATAAAAATAGTGCAGATTAATAAGGGGTCTTCTTTCACGGAATCAGCTGTAATCGTTTTAATTAATTTAAAACCTTGTATATCTTAAGCGTGATCTTTTATGATTATTTGATGCAGTTGAGATTCATTTAAAACCCCTATTCCTCTGCCTACAAAATTGAGCAACCCTAGTGTAAACAGGTCTCAAGTACAAAGCCGTCAGGCAGTAAATACGTCCACACTGTATACCCTATTATTTGTTTTGTTAAAAATGGCTCACAAGCAGAACAATGAGACATCCAATGGCACGACAACCGAAATAATTGACGAAACAGATGCCTGTGCTACATCGGAGACGGGCCGGACAACACCCACTCTCCAGCTGCGTCTGGAACATCCGCGGGATGAACGCCGGGTGGTGTTTCACGCTGGGGTCATCGACAACGAGCATTTGAATCGCAAGAAATCCAAATGTAAGCATTGATTATTTCATCGACGGACAAAACTGATTTCCTTCCATTCCAGGCTGCTGCATTTACAAAAAACCTCTGGCTTTCGGCGAAAGCTCCTCCGAGGATGACGAAGATTGCGAGCACTGCTTTGGCCATCCGGAAAAGCGTCAAAGAAACGCAAAACACAATCACGATCACGGGGACAAACCGTGTGTGGAGTCGTCGCATCCGGACGGACCATCAACATCAACACGGGCCGTAGACACCAGTCAACCACCAGCCGAACCTGTTGAATCCCAGGCCGATCCAAAACAACCAACCCAAGGTGTTGACTTTGAGCAGACGGGCAGTTTGTAGCACATACTCCAATTTAAATATGTATAATTATAAACGTTAACAACATGGAACCAATTAGCAAGCACTCGGATCTACAAACACAGACGGTGTTTTTGGGCAGTAAGAACCACTTGGGATTTGTAAACGGATGAGGCCTTTAGTTTTTCGGCTTCAACTCAAAGGATTCGCTGACGTTCATGGCGATATTAAACTCCTTGGCCTTTGCTCGTGAGCGCCAGACCTGAGAAAACATGGAAGTTTAAAACTGCAATAGTGAAGAAAAAGGCTTAGAGCATACCTTGATTGTGTAGTCGTCGCTGGTGGTAACCAGCATCTCCGAGTCGCGAGGATTGAAGGCCACGCTGTTAACCACGTCCGAGTGCTTAAACTTTGCTAGGCTTATGCCGTAGTATCTATCCCACAGGTAGGCATGTTGATCTTCAGCTCCACTGGCCACATACTCCTCGCAAACATCAAGAAAGATAAAGAAGCATTCGGTGCTGGGAGTGTAGGCCTTGTGGGCCCGCAACATGTTGCCTACCCGCTTGAGAGTCATGAGGTCAATTACGTGGATGTCAATCTCTTGGGCAATGGGTGGCGGCTCCAAAGGGTTGGTGATCACGTAGTTCTTCGGCCAGGGACGTGTGTTAACATACAAGTATCGATGGTCCGGGCTCAGTGCCATGCCAATGATGTGTCCGTGCAAATCAATTACCTTGTCCACCTTGTCGAATCTATCCTTGACTGACTCATAATCCCACCAGTCTGGATCGGCGCGCGGGGTCTGCTGCTGTTGTTGCTCCGCGGCCTTCTTCGCAGCTATTCTTTCCTTAAGTGATGGCCCAGGATCAAGCTTTTTGGGAAAGAACACGTTCCGAATGCGCTTGAACCCAATTTGGTGAGGCGTAAAGGTTGTGGAGCCCGTTGAAAAAATGAGATATTTCGGCATACTGTTCTCCATTTCGTCGTATTCCTCTTGTACGTCCATAGAGTCATACTCTTCGTCATCATCTTCGTTCGGCTCATTAGTGGAGGCTACTGCTTTCCTGTATTCCTCTAGGTAGTGTATGGTGGCATCTCCGGGTCTTGTTCTAGATCGGCGCTCGCTGATGTCTGGCAAGTAGTTTTCTTCAAGTGTTGCGCTCCTTGTGCGTCGGAGGCTGGCAGCGTGGGACAAAGGATTGCCACTGGCCTGCGAGCTAGATCCCGGATCACTGCGTAGCGAGAGCACTGAACTGTGATTTTCTTCTTGGTCGGCGGCTGTGGCCAAGGGATCGTTGCTCTAGTCCAGCCATGGACACCTAGCCACCATTATAGCTCGGACCGAGCTGGCGTTCCGGTTGTAAAACTTATATAGCTGACTCATGATCGGCACATGCTCTGAGTCGATCTCTTGGTTGGCCTTATTCAGCCACAGAACCGAGGTGCTCACCAAGTGCGCCAGCCAGTGAAGGTCGCCGGAGATCAAATATTGGTCACTGAACCAGGTGCCAAAGATGTCATACGGGCGATTTACCACCCGGCAGCGGAGGTGTGACTCTGTGGCTCCCAAATAGAATACCGCAATCTCTCCGGAAGTGGACTGGGGCGAGCCGAAATGAACACCGGAGACGAGGAGCAAAGTGTCGCTCTGATTGAACTGCGAGTATTGGGAGTACTTCCAGCTGAACTGCTTCATGTTGTGCGCATACTTCTCCGTACACGGATGCTGGGCGTTCCAGATCTGCAAGAATAAATGATTAGTAAAGCTATTTAAAGGCTTCAGGTTCCACTTACTATCACATATCCATCCTTAGAGCAGGTTGCAAACATTTCCCCGTTGTGGGCAAAGCTCACATGCAGCACTTGGTGCGTGTGGCCGTGGTTGTTCTCTACAGTAGGCTCCAGGCGCTGTGCCTGGACAAAGGGTATGTGCATGGACAGGCGCTGGTACTCCGACCGCCAGCTCTCGGCCCCTGGCTTGAGCGGAATGCTCGGAGAGGCTTTGAAGTGCTCCTGGAACTTGTGGCGCCACAGTATGTCGTCCTTGGCGATGCTGTGCCATCGCACACAACAGCGGCTCGCCCTCAGCAGGTCTGCCACACTCAGGCGCTCAAAGATCATCAAGAGCGCAGGCTCCGGTAGGGCCCACCACCCAAACAAATCCTGTCCAGAAGAGCCATCATTGCTATCCTCCTCCTCCGATGTTTCCTCCTGCATGGCCTTTCCCAGTCGGGCCTTTTTGAAGGTCACTTCCATGGGTATACTCAGTTGGAGGAGCTAGCGCTCCGTTTTACCCAGCAAATTACGGCCAAACTGATGTTTCGCCGTGTGTTTGCCCTTAGGTAATAACTGGTTTAGCTTCTTTTGTTTCCGCGGCTTCGCAATTAAAAATAACTTTCTCCCTTATTGTTATTGTTTGCGGAGGCCAACGGAACAGCTGTTGCAAAAACTCGACCACTCTTACTCGCTTCGATATCGATATCAGCTTATTGTTATCGAAAAACAAGTGGTCATAAAATCAAATTGAAACCTCGGCTGGAGGATTCCCAGTAAGAAGTTGGCATAAATTTATTCTTTGGCAGTTGCAACAGTTAAAAAGGTAAGTCAACGAAACCTTGATACTGAGTAGTATTACAGAGATATCTAAAAACAATGTAAGTATTATGCCCCAACAATATACCCCTTTTTTCTAAGCACTACTGAGTATAAATGTTATGCAGAGGCGACAATGAAATACGTAAGGTTCTTAAAATATTCTATCCACAGAACTAAAAATGCCGGCATGTCTGCGCTCCCTTAGCTCCAGATGGTAAGTCTATTCATGTACATAGATGACCATGACTAACTGGCTTTTGATTCCGTCAGCCTTCGGCAGCTACTGCGCCCACTGGGTCGTCATCTCGGATCGTACAGCAAGGCGGTGGTGATTGCGGCTGCCGTAAGAACACCGAGTGCTCCCTTTCGGGCGGAGGAGCAGCGTCTGGCGGGCCTAGTTGTGGACGAACTGGTCAAACGCACCAGCGTGCCACGCGAGGAGTACAACAAACTGATTGTTTGCTCCTCCCTCAAGACCCCCGCTCCAGAGTGCAGGGATCGGCTTTCCAGCGTGGCCCAGGAGTTGGGCCTGAAGTGTGAGACACTAGCCCTGCAGGACGATGTCTGCTCCATCAGCGGTCTGCAGATGACGTTGGACTGCCTGGAGCGCGGCGAAGACCAGTGCATTATTACGGGGGATACCCGCTGCCAGGTTGTCCAGCCGGAGCACGGCGTTCTGTCCAACGAGCTTATGGCCGTGCAGCAGCCCCGGTCTCGCAAGCGAGCTGGAACTGAACTGGCCACTGAACCTGAGTTGACGCCAACGCTAGGAGCTGCTGCTTTGGCCTGGACAACTTTGCAGACGGCCCAGCGTCTAAACCTGCAACCGCTCGCCCTGCTACGAGAGTTCGCGGTAGAGCAGGATCACGAGCAGACTATGTACCGCCTGGATGGAAGGGAACCCGTGACGCCCAGTGATATCTACACCTGGAACATGGTCACAGGCACGCAGAAGGGAATACCAGAAAGCATACTTGGGGATTTACATGCCAACCGCCTGTGCACGCACGATTTCAAACAAATCACGGCCAGTCACCTGCTAACGCATCTGGTTCATTCTCTACCTGCAGGGGGACTGGGTTGCGCCTTTATGGGCACAACGGATGGCCGCTCCATGGCCATGGTCCTTGAGAAGCTGTGAGTTTTGACCTCGGATGTGCCTGCCTTTACTAACGAAATTCATCTTGCAGGGTGCCTAGCATAGATCAGGTGGAGGGCCTCCCGTTGCTGACTTTGTATACCAAGGACCCCTGCCCGTTGTGCGACGAGCTAGTCCAGCAGTTAGAACACGGCTTTGCCGGCAGATACCGTCTGGAGAAGGTTTACATCGACCGGAAGGAAAACGTTAGGTTCCTCCGCCTTTTTAGGCACGACATTCCTGTTCTGTTCTTCAACGGCCAGTTCCTATGCATGCACCGGCTGAACGAGGAAGCTCTAATAGAGCGACTGGAGGCACTAAACTAGTCCAAAGATCGTTAAGAAGATTGTAAACAAACAAAATTGAAGTCAGTAACAAGAAAATTCATTACTTAAACTCTACTCAATTGCTTTTGCTGAATATGAGCATGCATATTGCGCAGACTTTTTATTAAGTACAGTGGTTTTTTCATAGTAAAATCATCTGCTGGTATATTGGGAGATTAAAAAATTTCTCCCATAGGCTTGATTGTAATTTTGTGGACCTAAAGATAGAGAATTATGTTGGCTAAGTTTTTAATACATGACAACCGACTATTGCTTACCTGAACATGCGGTGGAGTTCGCAGCGCATACATCACTGCGTCTGCAATGTTCGCAGGCTCGAGTCTGGCCATGTCCTTTACGTAAAAATGGATCTCCTCCGGAAAGATGTTCGTATTTACCGCCCCAGGACAGATGCCGGTAACCCGGATTTTGTTCGAGTGCAGCTGGAACTCCTGTCGGTACGTCTCTGTTATGGCCGTGATGGCGAACTTGGTGGCCGGATATATATTGAACGATGGTAAAACGTCGATAAAGTTAAGCACTTGGTGTCCGGCTATGCTGTTTATGATCAGAACATGGCCTTCGCCGCCCCGCCGTTTCATGTTATTGAACGCCTCGCGGGTACACCAGATCACGCCCATCACATTGGTGTCAATCACCTCTTTAAGCTTCTGCGTGTTGCCCGGAGTTACCAGTTCCGTCTCGCGAGTGATGCCAGCATTGTTTAGCAACACGTCGGCGCCCTCCAGCTCCCGTTCGATCCAGTCAAAGGAGCTCTGCACCTGATCTTCCTTGGAGACATCGCATCGCCGCGGTATGAAGTTGCCCTGCAGATGCGTGGGCAGACTGTCCCTGAGCTCCTTCATCTTTGCCTCCCGACGAGCCAGGCCCACCACCTGCAGTCCAGCCGTGATCATGGCCCGAGCACAGGCGGCGCCTATGCCTCCGCTGGCTCCTGTTACCACAGCCAGTTTGTTCTGCCACCGCTCCATGCCGTCTTCTGAATGAAGAGCTGATGCAAGTCAGAAGCCCGCATCGGGAACTCAGCAGCAGTTTCATGGCTTCTTGCTTCGCAATTGAGGTTAATCGCCAACGGTCAAATGTTATTGGCTGGTAAATGTTGGTGGATTAAATTATTTCCTAATGTATGTAAATCTATATGTATGGTAGGAAAACTTTAAAAATTTGAGTCAGGATTATTCGACATAAGCTTGGGTTATACAAATAAAATGAATTAAATATAATTTAATTTGTAACTTAAAAATAGCTAAAAATTATATCTTTTATTAACAAATCCTTCTTTATACCATTTAAAATCAAGTTTTGAAACGATAACAAAAATGAATAGTTTAACCTAGTTGTCCAGTTGTATATGAAAAAATTACATTTTATTCCGATACATCCTTCTTTAAAATTAAATGTCAATATGTATAACTACTTAAATTTTTTAAATACGCAATTGGCGTTTAAATTTGTGTTTGCCGCTAAAATTGCTATCGATAATGTTGGGCTTGTTATCGATACTTTTAACCAGCAGGAGGAAGACCGAACTCCCCTCACTAATAAAGAAGAAAAAACTATAAGCTTCCCGCAGGTGTTGAGATTTTCATTAAATTTGCTGCAAAACCAACAGATTTGCATTCATTCTTCTGTGAAGAAACAGTTAACAGACAAAATGGCACAAATGGACCAAGAGTTGAAGAAGGTAAGCGGAAAGCAATAATGGAAAAGGCGTTTGCCGCCTACGAGCGCGTGCTATCCAAAAGAACTTACTCATACACGACTGATTTTTCCTACAGGCCTTCACCGAGATGCAGATTAATAAGCTGGAGACCACTAAAAAGATCAACATGATCGACATGAAGTGCGACATGGTAAAGACGGGCAAACACAAGTACCAGCTGACGGAAAAGGGCACCAGCAGTTTGTCTGACGACACAAGGTAACTGAAGCTACGATTAATAATCTCCAGATGTCTAATTGAACTGTTTACCTATAGAGTTTACCAATCCGTCGGTCGCATGTTCCTGCTGACCGATGTGCAGAATATGCGCGAGGACCTGAAGGCTAAGCAGGAAAAGTGCGACAAGGCGATAGAACTGCTGGAGAAGAAGAAGGAGTTCCTGCAGAAGTCACTTAAGGACCAGGAAGACGGTCTGCGCGAGCTGGTGCAACAGCGCAAGGAAGCCGATCAGACTGCGAAATAGACTACAACTCCAAACCGGCATTTATCCCTCAACGCAACTGCTTATTTATTTTCAATATACTCGTCTAAATTGAAGTTGGCGTAGCTGACAAACTCGTTGCCCAGATTGCGTTCGTGTTCCGGGCGGAAGCTGCACTTGAGCACAGGCAGGCGAGCGGTCAGCCAGGGCTCCACCACCTCACCGGAGCACAGGATCACTTTGCTTTCTTTCTGGTTTCGCTGCAGCCTGGTGATTATTTCACATGTTTTGGCGATGCACTCCTGGGACAGGAAGGGCGGGTCGGCCACGATGAGGTCATACTGGTGGTGGTGCTCTTTGAGGTAGTCCGGGTTGCTTCCCACGCAGTTCAAGTCGTAGTGCACAAAATCCGTGCCATAGGCCTCGAAACGCTGGTCAAACTCAAAGATGTGGACTAGAAGATAGAGTGATGTCCTCGTCAATATTCGTTTCACTTGTCCGCTTACCTGTGTCATGTAAGTCCCTGATGTCCTTGTAAAGCGATGGGCAGGAGAGCAGTGCTATACTAAAGTCATCCGAATCCTTCGTGCGTTCCGCCAGGAGCTTACGAACAACATCTCGCAAAGTGTGTTTCGTTTCCGTGCTGTACCAGAACTGACTTAATTGCTGCAAGCAGAGAGAAGTCACCACGAGTTTCTAAGGTATTGGCAGGTGTTCTTGCCCAATCCTCTTCGAAGTGGGCATCCTTGCCGGTCTTGTTGGTAATTTGACTATCCTCCTCGGCTTCGCGCTTTGATCGCTCCAATAGGAATTCGTTGAGAATGGCCAAAGTGTCGGCGGGGAGCGAGATGTCGTCGTCCATGATGAATTATTCACCAATGCGAATAAATCTTAAAGCATTCAAATCAAAATAAAGCAAAATGTGCGTTTGAAGATTAGAGCTGCGACATTTGCGATACAAATGAGAACATATTAGGGGGACTCCTTTCAATTGTCTTTGGCGCTAATTTTAAATTGTCGCCTATGTATGCATGGACCATTACGTTTCGGATGGCCAATAGCCATGTTGAAATGTTATTTTTAGAAATAAAATAAATTTTTTAAGCGTATGCATATAGACCATTCCATTTTTCAAAAATATATGTCAACGCTAATTAACATCGTTTTATCGTACAATTTTAAGATTATTCTTAACAGACCAGAAAAGAATCCAGTATAGTAACTTATTTAAAAAAAAATATTTTCAAATTTGACTGTATATTTAGTCGTTGTAACAGAGCGATAAGGATCGGTAACAGCCCTGTGCGTAGACTAGTTCATTTCTATCGAGCTGGCTCAGTTCCTCCCGTCCATCTCTAGTTCGCACGGGAGCCCCGACCAAAGTAATACGTATTCATTTACGAGAAAAACTTGTGTTAAATTTAAAGTCACATCATATCACAGGATAGAACATACCTGCTGCTTAGTTAGAGGTAAGTTTATAGCCTACGCAAATTAAGGAAAATCAGTACCTCGCCAGTACTGCAGCTCAAAACCAATTTTCATCGACATCCAGGCGATTAAAGACCAACTTTCTTCGCTTAACGTCGTTCCAAAATCGGATAAAAGTGTAGCTAACCCAGTGATTACACTAGTGAAATATGCAGGTCGGCATTTGGACTTGCTCCGCGACTTCCGGGCAGGGGAGGAAGCATCTAATTTCGGAGCGCAACCGAACCGAATTTCCACAGCCCGGCGCGAAAAGCCCTGCACTTTGATTTCGTTCCCGTTCATTGCGGAGTTCAGTCGGGTCAATCAGCCTCAATTTGCGAGCGGTACCTTCCAAATCTCTGACGTGTACCTGTATTCGTTTGATCTGCCCATAATGTGACATCATAGAACATATATTTTTATAAAATTGGGCTTTCGATTCGGTGTGCATGAATAATGTGCAGGGGGCAAGTGGTGCCTAAAGTTCACTAGCTGACCCACTTCCGTTGAAGGACCCTCCGTCCACAGATCCCAATCGATACGACTGCCCCACTGCCCGTGTCATTACTCACCAGGTGTATCGAAAGTACACGTAGGATGGACCCACTCCGTCGGGTTTACTTCATCGCCCCCTTCCACCTGTTGCCACCTGTTTGTGTTTCAATATTTTGACGTGTATTTCGTAACAACATGCACATTGTGCCGTGTCTTGCAGTTTTCACTTCGAGCTTCGTATCGAAATCTTAGTGCTTAACGCGCTAGACATCGTAAACCTCATACTTAAGAAATATAATTGCCGAACCGTAAGAGTACATGATAGTTTAGTGATGGCTCTACTGTTTTCTTTTCGGTTGCCTCATGCAAAGCACTGTCCATAATGGTGGGCAAGTCATCTTGGCTAAAGCGAACATTAAAACGCCTTCTGGGCAAGCCCGTTCTCGTTTTAAGTGCGTTGGCCAACGACTTTCCATTTGACTGGTTTAACAGTTGGCCCTAACTTTCAATTAAAACCTGAAGCGCGGTGCATTGAGACACTGAAAAGCGGAGTTCAGTCTAATCCTGGAGTCATAGAGGGCAGATTTCGTGGGTTGTTCATTAGGTTTGAACACTAACACATCAGATAACGCCGCGGTTACTTAGCCGGGGTTCTCTTATCACTGACTGTGCCCAAGATAGCAGCCAAATTCCCGCCGATAAGGCCGAAAGTAACCTTATAACAATTTTCTCTTCATTTCTGCCTTTTCATAACTGACTTGCAGACTGAAAACTGAACAGTAAGCGAGCACAGAAGCTAATTCATCATGAGCACACCCACCGACCAACCTCCGCGCTCCGAGGGCGCCGAGACCAACAGCTCCGAGGGATCATCACAGCAGCAGGAGCAACCGCAGCAATCTCAATCACAGAACGTACCGGCCAAGCTCCTGCAGCATTTCCAGACAAACCGCATAGACTGCGCGCTATGGGCACTACGTCTGTTGGTTATCTTCTTTACCGTCAGTTACGTGCTGCCCATCTTTACGTGAGTACAGGCGTTTTCCACATTGACCTACTCTAATTGTCATTTACTTTACCACAGCTCACAACAGAGCGCATTCAGTAAGGTCTTGCTGGCCAATGCCGCCATCTCTGCCTTGCGCTTGCACCAGAGAGTGCCCGCCTTCTCATTCAGTCGGGAGTTCCTTGCTCGACTGTTTGCCGAGGACTCGTGTCACTACATGATGTACTCCCTGATCTTCTTCAACATCCGGCCATCGCTGCTGGTTCTGATTCCCGTGCTGCTGTACTCAGTTCTGCACGCCTCCAGCTACTCGCTTAAGCTGCTGGATGTAAGGAAAACAATATTTACAAATGTGGCACTTGTCTAATAAGAAATGTACTTACAGCTGATTGGCCAGAACTCGTGGTGGGGTGCACGTTTCATCATATCCATTGTGGAGTTCCAGGCGGCAAATATCCTGAAGGCCACTGCATTCTGCGAGATCTTCATCATGCCCTACGCCATTGTGCTGACCTTCATGTGAGTTTTGACAAATATCTTTCGAGAAAAATGCACTTGAACACAGTATAATTTTTATTTCAGGAACCACGCTGGACTGATGACCCCCATTATTTACTACCACTATCTAATGATGCGCTACAGCTCGCGTCGCAATCCCTATCCGCGCACTGCTTTTGCCGAGCTCCGCATAACCTTTGAGGCGCTGGCCGCCCGCTCCCCGCCCGCCGTTGGCAAGATCATCCGTGGAGGCATTGGGTTCGTCAACCGCTTGGCGCCGCAGCCACAGCCGGCTCCAGCGCAAGAGTAGACATGACCAGCAGTCAGCGGAAACAACAATCAAAAGACATGAATAAGCTTATTTAAACACCAGTTCACATTGCATAGACGTTCACACTGGAGATTGGGGTTCATCCGTTTTATTTGTTAGCCGAAATTCGTAGCACCTTTTCAAAGTGAAACTCGTTGTTTTACACCAGATTGTTTCGGCATTTAAGTTTAAATTTAACTATGTATTATTGTAGTTTTCGAGTGCATAAAGTTTTTTCCATCACACACAATGTGGACACGCACGAAATCCGCCTTGGAGAATTAAGGGCGCGTATTATTATATTTAAATCCCGAACAAATTATTTCAATTTGTTTTGCTTTAACTTATATGTTCAAAATACTGATCAAACTCAAAACCTGGACGGATAATGCTGCTAATAATTATTTACATTTATTTTGTATGTGTGTAAAGATTTGAAGAACAAAAAAAAGTACAGTAAAATTAAATAAAGAAAAAGTTTGAGAAGGTAATTCAACTTATATATTTGTTTTCTTTTATGTATATTGCATTGTCGTTTTGCTATACAGACAAGTAAGTAAATATTTATCTGGATTGCGGGTATCCTTGAGATGCTTCCAGCATGCGTATTCATTACACGCTAGGTTAATATAGCCTACATCCTACAAGTAACTTGGGTATACATTCTTTAGCATACCTGGCGCAGACAAATTCGATCAATCATATGAACTTTATTTTAACTTCAAACCAAATGTAAATTAAGTGAAATGATAGAGTGTTCATTTTTAATAGAACAAGGTCTATTTTCAGGAAACTTATAAAAACCACAAATTTAATATTCGTTACCTAAAAACTACAAGTACAAATCGAAATCTATGCGGTTGCTAGTATAGAAATTTGTGTTTTCCCCGCACTTTCGTACATAGACTCCGTTTTTGAAGTAGTTCTCTTGGGACCATTTCAACATTTTCTCCGTAGAAAAGGGGCCCTGGATTTCAGTCTCATCCTGTGACCATTTAAACTCCCAGGTCACCTCCGAGGTAGTCGTCGCTGGTTTGGAGCTATCATTTGATGCCTTGGACCGCTCCAATTCTTTCGTTTCGAAATCATCTGCATACATATCAATATCATCGGCTACTTTGGGTTTGCTCGTTCCTGGCAAATCTGCGATCTTGGCCTTGATGCTTTCGTAGGTATCCTGATATATATCCATATTCCCCGTTTTCGAAAGAATCTCGTTAGCCAGCTCGGTGAGCTGAGAGATTTCCTGTGTCTTTGGGTCAACAATGCCGGCCTTTTTCTGCTTAATCCTCTGAAGGGTTGTTAGGACGGGACGCTGACTTCCCAGACGCTGCAGGGCCATCTTAACGGTTTCTCCCTGTTTCATAAACTCCAGCATTTTCATCAGGTTCATGGACAAGTTAAAGGCCTTGCCCGCGGGTTCGTTCCTATCCTCATCTGAGGAGTTCGAGTTTTGGTCATCTTTGGCCGGATCAAACGGGTTCTTCTGTGTGCCTATCTGTTATACAAATATTGCTTATGAAGCAAATGTTTGTGCCCAAGCCACAATGATAGAATCTTTACCTTTACCCAGTCGATGTTGTCCAACCAATTGTCCTTTGCTTCCGTCTCCTTGTTCCAATGGTAGTGTCCATCTTTGTCGAAGTGTCCCTCCTCCAGTTCTTCCTTCATATTAAAGGGTGTTACCTTTACATCGTCTTCCACTTTTGCCACGCCCTCCTCACCGCCTTCAATGTCGCTATCATTGAGATATTCCCTACAAAGAAAAAGTACCGAAATCAAAACAATCAATTGTTTGCAGGTTTAGAAGCATTACCTTTCGTAGTCGTCAGAATCCTCTTCATCAGAATCAAGCGTGTGTTTTTTGAAGGACTCCTCTTGCACTTTTTGGGATCCCGGGTGCTTTCTCTTGCTTGCCATTTTATCTCAAAACAAACCTTAAGGCAAAGTAAATACTTTCACGCGTTTATTGATTCTAATTATCTTAGTAAAGGTAAATATAAATATATCGATAGGTAGACGGTATAAATGACCATATCGATAGGTAAATGAAACATATTCTGTTCCAAATCCAATGTTCCTGTAGTTGCTAAATTGTTTTCGAAATTAATTTTAAATAGGTATATATATTATGTTTTATAATCCATTTTATATAGAGTTTGATTAGAAAACGAAAACATTAAAATAAATTTATTGACTTGCATACTAAATTAAGAGATATAAAATTCAAATATTAGTATTTAATTCATAATCTCTTTTTTTATAATTATAACATTGCCTTGCATTTTCTATATGCAAAACATAACCCAAAAAAATTAAAACAGTTTTTTAAATATCGAAAAAAGCTGTAAGGCCATGGACTGTGAACTGCGATTGCGCTGAGTTTTCACGTAAATTCTTTTCCTCCAATGTCATCCTGCTTGTGAGAGGTCCCTAGAATCAAAAGTTAAAAGTTTCTTTTTAACCAATCCGCTGTGTTACAATAAATAGATCAAAGGTTTAGACAACCGATTCCTAAAATTATGGTAACCAGCAACCGCCATAATCAAACAAAGATCCGCCAAACCAAAAGCTAACCACTGAAAAAGTCCCCCTACCGCCCCAATAGTAAATCCGTAAAGAGTACTCCGTAAAGGAAACCTAGTTCATCATATAGTTACCCGCTCAAGAATATCAAAATCGAGACCATGCCCATAGGAAGCATTATCAAAAAAGCTTCCAGTTTTATACTGGGTGACGAGAGATTGGACAGAAAAATCGATATTTCTTACGAAGACAACGAAATCCTCTTCTGCAAGAATAACGTCTGCATCCATCCGCCCACAATCGCCCGCGATGAGTCGGATATACTGCACAATCCGGGCTATCTGACCTGTACGACAAAGACCTTTGTGGATCAGTATAATAGCGCCAAGAGGCCCACGCTCTTGCTCACCTGGATACCGAATTCGTCCCTATGCAAGTACACCAATCTGAACACCGACGATTGCCGCGGTCAGTGCAATCCGAGGAGCAGGTCGCCGGACTCCCGAAACGGCTACTGTCAGGTGACCATACCGCAGACGATTAAGGAACAGGACATCCGGGAGGAAGACGAGAGCGCGGCGGATATGCAGGAACTAAAGAATGAACTGCAACCACTGCTGGGTGGCCAAACCGCATCCATAGACGACCTGACCGCTCTGCTGAAGAATAACCCCATCACATCGGTGAACATAACGATCTCCAATCCGCAGATCGAGAACAGCAATATATCGCAGTCCTTCAACTGCATCACTATCCGGCCGGATGGAAATAATTGTTCTGATTGCACGAATGGTTCTGGAGTGGCGGATGGCGCGGCTGCCGATAACCCAAAGTGGACGACCCCGGAACTGCTGGCCTTCAAGCACAACCTGGAGTTTCCGGATAGCGGCAATTCGACGCCAGCCGATCGCCAAAAATCCGCGATGAAGTGCCGCCATTTTTCCGTTGACCTGAGCCAAATGCGTTCGCTGCGCCTTTTCTTTAACGACGACAACTGTACTTCCGGTCAGTTGGTTATTGCGTCGCGGGAGTCGCAGTACAAGATCCTTCATTTCCACTACGGTGGCTTGGATCACCTGGCCCAGGTGCTGCACCAGTGGCATTGCTTTCTGCACAACATCACATCGGAAACGGGCCAGGATAAGTTTGATTTGCCGTACAGGCACTTCATGGTCTGTCGGCCAGAGGTCAAGAAATCCGAAATGCATCCGGACGAGGGCGATGTCAAGAAGATAACCACGAACTTTTTCTACGGCACGCTGCTCAATGAAAAGGGGCAGATCGAGGACGACTTGCTGCTCCGTAAGTGTGTTTTCTTTGGAGGATTGGAGAAGAGTCTGCGAAAGACGGTGTGGCCATTCCTCCTAAAGTGCTACTCCTTCTCGTCGACATTCGAGGATCGTGCAGTGCTCATGGACATCAAGCGGCAGGAGTACGAGGAAATTACGCGAAAACGCCTGTACTCCATGTCGCCGGAACAGCAAATTCACTTCTGGAAGACCGTGCAGATTGTGGTGGAGAAGGATGTCGTTCGAACGGATCGCACCAATCCCTTTTTCTGCGGCGACGATAATCCCAACACCGAGGTCATGAAAAACATTCTGCTAAACTTTGCCGTATACAACACCGGAATGTCCTATTCCCAGGTGGGTCCCCGATCTATTTAATGGTCCGACTAGCTTTTCCAAATGTCCTATCTATATTATAATTATCAACGGAGAACGATTTTAATTATATATTTTTATTATCTACAGGGTATGAGTGATCTCCTTGCGCCTGTCCTGTGCGAAGTTCAAAACGAGTCCGAGACCTTCTGGTGCTTTGTGGGCCTGATGCAGCGGGCCTTCTTCGTGTGCACGCCCACCGACCGGGACGTGGACCACAATCTGAGCTACTTGCGCGAACTGATCCGGATAATGCTGCCGCACTTCTACAAGCACCTGGAGCAGCACAACGACTCCATGGAGCTGCTCTTCTGCCACCGATGGCTGCTGTTGTGCTTTAAGCGCGAGTTCACCGAAGCGGTGGTCATACGGATGTGGGAGGCGTGCTGGTCGAACTACTTGACAGACTACTTTCATCTGTTCCTCTGCTTGGCCATCATTGCTGTCTATGCGGACGATGTGGTGGCCCAGAATCTGCGCCCGGACGAGATGCTGCTGCACTTCAGTTCGCTAGCCATGTACATGGACGGCCAGCTGATATTGCGGAAGGCGCGCGGCCTGCTCCACCAGTACCGGCAGCTGCCGAAGATCCCGTGCACCCTGAGTGGCCTGTGCAAGCGATGTGGTCCAGGGATGTGGGACTCCGAGCATCGCCCGGCGCTGGAGTGCGTTGGCCACAGTGATGACGAAAAGTGCTCGCTTTCTATTGACTAGTTATCTAATATATACACTGTTTAAAATCAGCAATAACTATTGTTGGCGACTGATATAATTCGTCATTTACTATTAGCACATGTATTATGCTTTGGATTTATTGGTTTGCTGTCCTGCTTAGCTCACCAAATGAAGTTAGCCTTTTACTACGTTTAAACGCCCGCTTTATTTGCAATTGATAATGTTGAATGTTACAGATTGGTCTTATATGCAAATATTTTATCCATTTATATTATTTTACTAATTACTTAAAGCTTATTTATAAACAGAGTACGTGGTTTGTAAAACATAATTTCGCAAATAACTGGCAAATAAACGTAGTATGCAATTATTGTTTCTGGTTATTAGCTTATTTATAATCGGCTATTCCCAAGATACACAAAAAATGTAAAAACTAAAACAAGCAAGCAAAGTATTACGAACATTGGAATAAAGTTCAAAAACTGTATGGGTTTAACTCAGCTAATTAATTTAACAATTATTTAATTATGTTTTGATTGGTCCAACAGTTCTATTTGAATATTAGTTATGCTAACTTTATTTAATAAAATCGTACTTTGTGATTAAATTAGGAATATTCCTTCACTTAACGTTAGAGTTAGTATTGAGCATCGGATCTACGAAAAGATTCACATCTGTGGTAACTGATCAATTGGAGTAGTAAACTTAAAGTCCTCGGGGAAGAGCTTAGCTGCGTGCGGATACATAAGTTTGTAGGACTGTCTGATGGTGACGTCCGCCACACCGGCTATATCGCCAATATCCTTCTGACTTCTTTTATGCTCAGATGCTTGTGAGGCCATATAGATTGCGGCTGCGGCCACCGAAATTGGCGAACGTCCCGGAACAATATCCATCTCGACGGCTTTCTTTGCAATGTGCGTGGCAGCGCGTTGAACCATATTCGGGAGGTCTGATAAGAAGTATAGGTATTACTTCTGGTACCTTCAAGTACGGAAAGTGTAGAGACACTTACCCAAGTTAGCGCAGAAGCGGCACATGAAGTCCGCAGTGGTTATAAGATCTACACTAGTCTCAAGGGCCTTCAGTGTTAGCTTAAAGCAACGGCCAATCTCTTTTTTGCTGATCTTGCTGACAGCACATATTTCCTTAAAAGTGCGAGGAACTCCTTCTTGACGACAAGCAATATACAGACAAGCGGATGCCTTAGCATCATTGGAACGACCCTTGAGGTTCTTTCCATCATGCACCTAGAAGAAAACTGCATGAGGATTCCGCCAAATCAACCAGAACTCGACTTTCACCTGTTTAAACAAGTTGTTGGCCCGATCGACAATGGTTTTGGGCAAGTTAATGCGATCAGCCATTGAGGATATCTCCTTAAAGGCGGATATCAGGGAGCGATCGGAACTGCTCATGGTGCGTCTGTTTTGGTACTTGGGGGCTCCAAAGGCGTCAAAGGATGCGGATCCAGTGCCCGGACCAATTATGGTGGACAAGTCGCCGCCACTGAGCAGCGGATTCTCCGGCCCACCGACACGACTGGGATCCACGCCGCTCTTCTCGTTACTAAAAGTACGCCACTCGGAGCCCACATCAATTACGCGGTCGCCAACCACCAAACCACACTCGGAGCAAATCATGTCGCCAGCCCTGTAGTCCTCGATCAGCGGAGATTCGGGGTGTGCGTAGCAGCACACCTTGTTGTTGTCCAATCTGCAAGCAGTAAGCCATTATCGAATTCCACACATTGATAGGAAACCCGACTTTTACCTCGATGTCGATGCCATTTGTACTCTGTAAGCTGTATATTTTTTTAATACTCACATCAACTGGTGATGTGACCTGGCTCGATAGCTCGATAACTGTTTAGGTATTCCATTGTTACGCTTTAACGATATCGGAATATCGGGAAGTCAGCTATCGTTGCAAAAGCCGTAAACTTTCATAATTTTTTTACGTTTCCTTGCAATTAATAATTAATATACAATCACCAATAGCATTTTATTTTGATACCTATTTATTCATTTATTAAATTAAATCGTTTACCCATAGTGGTTACAAGTTACCTTTGTATTTCTCTTCCACCGTTCCATAAGCAAGGACCATCACAATTTCAAACCCCGCATAAACATGCAAGCATGTTCAAACAATTTGAAAGGTGGCAGCTCTGTTCCTTTATTGTTATGGCAACAACAGGATGCCGTGCTAAACAAATTCATTGACATGAGAAAATAATCTAGTTCCGTATTGATGTTCGTAGTTTGTACGAGTTTCGGCTGTGCAAAAAATTATCGGCCAACTTTAACTGGCCCTATATAAATTTCGAAGAGACAATACTATCCGTGGGCCCAACCGGTCACTGCACAGCAGTCGCGAAATGTTCAAAAACACTTTCCAATCAGGATTCCTATCGATTCTGTACAGTATTGGCTCGAAGCCCTTGCAGCTGTGGGATAAGAAGGTGCGCAATGGACACATCAAGCGGATCACGGACAACGACATACAGAGCCTCGTGCTGGAGATAGTCGGCACCAATGTCAGCACTACGTTCATAACATGTCCGGCGGATCCGAAGAAGACGCTGGGCATCAAACTGCCCTTCTTGGTGATGATCATCAAGAACATGAAGAAGTACTTTACCTTCGAAGTTCAGGTAAGCTTAGTGATCCTCTTTCAGAAGCCGGTCATTCCAAGATTTCCTCCCCTAATCAGGTTCTCGATGACAAGAACGTACGGCGAAGGTTCAGGGCCAGTAACTACCAGTCGACAACTCGTGTCAAGCCTTTCATTTGCACCATGCCCATGCGATTGGACGAGGGATGGAACCAGATCCAGTTCAACCTGTCCGACTTCACGCGTCGCGCATATGGCACAAATTATGTGGAGACACTCCGTGTACAGATTCATGCTAATTGCCGCATTAGACGTGTATACTTCTCCGATCGTCTCTACTCGGAGGATGAACTGCCGCCGGAGTTTAAGCTCTTCCTTCCCATTCAGAAGCCGGTGCAGAAGTCCAATGCAATTTGTAGCTAAATTCTGTTTGCCTCATCAATCAATTAGAGCACCTATCCAGACGGAGACGACGATTAAAACGGCACAAAATGCACAAGACTGCCATCCAGCACTCATTTAACACTTTATGGGAATCACGAATAAAAATTGCATCATGTACATAAAATCCTATCGATCTCTTGTAAGTATCTCCGTTCCCGTCTCGGTTATCAGAATAGTGTGCTCAAACTGGGCGCTGCGTGCGCCATCCAAGCTAATCGCCGTCCAGCCATCTTCCAGTACAGCTATATCTGCTCCGCCCAGGGACAGGATGGGTTCAATGGTGAAGGTCATGCCGGGCTGCATTTTCCCAGGAAACTCATTGTCTATGATGGGCAATGTGATTTGATTACTATTATTTTAAGAAGTCGTCAAAAGTACTTACAATAGTGGAGTATCTCTGGAGGGCCGTGGAAATAGCTTCCGATTCCGTGTCCTATGAAAGCAGCTATCGATGCGAGGTCATGTTCGTCGCAATATCTGTCTATGAACTTTCCAATCTCATTGAATTCCACGCCGGGAGCGCACAGCGAAATGCACTGATCCAAACAGTATTTAGTAGCCTCCACGAGGAAGCTTCCCCGCTCGTCCACGTCGCCCACCAGAAATGTTTCCGAACAGTCGCCATGGTAGCCGTTAAAAAAGACTGTTACATCAATATTTATAATATCGCCGTTGGCCAACTGGCGGTCATCTGGAATTCCGTGACAGGCGATATTGTTGATCGACGTGCAAATAGACTTCGGAAAACCGGCGTATCTGAGGGGTGACGGGTAGGCTTTGGACTCGAGAATTCTCTCATGTGCAAAGGCATCGATTTGGTCGGTGGTTCTGCCAACTGTTGCCAGTTTACCGCATTCGCGTAGTATTTTAGCCGCTAGTCTTCCGCTCAGACGCATTGCATCAATCTGATCCTTTGTTTTGATTTCGGGGGTTCCCAGCGTGTTGCCCGGTGGCAGGTTCTTGAAGAAGTAAGCCGGTTTCTCGATCTCCTCGGGAACACAACGTTCCGGGGAAACCAGGCCGGTGGACACGATCTGTTCATATTTGCCAGTATCTCTGCAAGTGCACCTATTAGAAAACAGTCATGGAACAGATAAGGTGCATCCCATACCCCTTAGCTTTGCCGAAATGGAATAAGTTTCTGGTAGTGGTTTTCTGGCGTATTAACCGATTTAAAAAACCAATTCTTCCCATTTTGTTTTGATTATGACATTTTTGCAGTGTGACCGTGTCGAAAACTGTTTAAGAGATAACAGTTCAGTATTAGTGGCATTCCTCACATTTTTGATAAACACACTGTGCTTAATGTTTTTGGTAACTGAAAATGTACTTTAATTGAATTACTTTATAAAGTAACTGACCTAATTTTGTACTTCGTAATCTAGTAAATAAAAGAACATTGAGTATGTTTATTTTACTTTGTTTATAATATAATATCTGCAAAAGTGTTTAAAATATTGTTTATGCCACATTAGGTTCGTATTGATTTCGTACATGATCTCCTTTTAAATAAAATGTTTGATTTGTTGGTATGATTGCGAAGCGTGCACGGCGAAAAAAGGGTATTGCAGAAATGTAATACATCTTTCGAAATTCAATAAAAGTTGTGCAAAGCAGCACATGGAGTTTCTACGATCCTGCGGCCTGTTTATCAAAATATGTATATAATATGTATGTATGTTGACATCGCTCATCATTAACTTTACTATTAGCCACACAATAAGACTTAAACTTACTCGGATTTTTAGGATACAGTCGGCTTAACAGCTATTTAATGCATAACTTTAAATTCTTAATTAAACAAAGAAGTCTAAGACCTCTTTTGTGATACTATTGCGAATCAGATAAGCCTCCGCACAAATGAGAAAACATGGTTTAAATTTTGTTAATTAACGTTATCTCTTACTGGAGTAATGTTTTAATATTTTGGATTCTAAAATTTGTGGTAGCCGAGTGTGTGCAGTTCGGAAAACGGAGATTAATACATTTGTCACATTTCCAATGTACGATGTCGGTATTGCAAGATAGTTTACTTTCGATTTTCGGTTTATTTCTCATAAAATAATTACAACTTAGGCGCTCCCCTCGATTCTGTATCTTTTGTATAATATGAACGAAATACGCGTTGTCAAACGGCCCGTGGATCGCTCGCTTGTTTACTCTGACCTCGATTGATGATGTGTACCGACAAAAAACAAATGCCCCACATCTATGCAAGTGCATCCGCTTATGCCGGCAGCTGGAGCTTCTTGCCCTTAAGAACTTTGGTAATGTATAAGTAGAAGAAGTCGCAGTACAAAACAGTCTGGACAACTCCGGCGAAGATCGCGATGAGGTCGTAGTGCGACTCGACCATGTACCGGTAGACCCAGTTGAGCAAGTAGAGTGCGCGGTATGATCCCAGGGCGAAGAGGTAGTGGCTAGTGATGGACTCGGCCTCGCCGGTTCTGCTCACGAGGAACAGTTGCGGCAGAATGGCCACCGATTCCAGATAGATCGAGAAGGTCCATAGCACCTCCATCACGGTAAACTCATGGTTGATCACCAACGCGAGCAGGGCGCACGGCACCAGCAGGAATTCGATGCGGAACGAGTCGTGGTTGTGGTCGTAGGTGGCCTTAAACTTGACGTACATCAGGTACACGGTGGCACCGGACGTGGCCAGGAACAGCACCTTCATCACCGAGTTGTACAAGCTCACGTAAGTTGTGAACAGATCCAGGTACCGCGTCAGGTAGACTACGGCGAACAGGATCTGCGACTTGCCCGATATTCCGGCGCACGAACGGGTCTTCCATATTTTCAGCAGCAGTATTATGATGGCAAACACATGCGATAGATCTCCAGCAAAGCGAAAGATATTCATCCTGACCTAATCCGCCGACTTGGCTACTTGTCTGTCCGGTTGGCTGCTTGTTTGTTTTGTACCCTTTCGCTGCGTCTCGGAACGCACGCCTATATGAAAATGGAAATGTATACTATAGCAAGAATGTCGGTATCCAGGGTTTCAACAGCTGCATACGTTACCAAAATTACTTTTCGCCTAATTTGCCAACGAGTAGAAAACTGAGGGCTTTGCCGCTTCCTCAAAAAACTTCTTAGAGAAGAGAGTTTAAAATGACGTGGCCGACTTATCGGCTTTGTCCAGGGATGGCACTAGTTCTGTGCTGGAGAAGTATTCGATAACTAAGAACATTTGAAATAAATATATATAATGGATATAAAAACGTCTTTTCTTTTGTTATCTGACGTACTGTCATGTTTTAATGAGCGTATATTGACTACTTACGGGGCAGGGTCATTAAGGAAACAAATTTTGGTATAAAGTACATTTAAAAGAAAACAGCTGTTCCATGATACCACTCTTCTGCAACAAAACAACCAAAAAAATGCAATAGCTTAGCCGTTAAAAACGTAATTCCCAAGTATATAATATTAAATTTCTGATAAATAAGGCCATTATAACAAAACACTTCTTTAAATTAGTTTTTAAGTATAATTGGTATCATAAATTAAAAAAACTAAAAATAGCACTACTAAAAAAAGTAGTATTCCCATAATTACTTGACTACTTCTAAAAAAAATGCTGATATGTCGCTGCTACATAAAATAAAAGCAATAAATGGCAATAATCAAAGAATCAAAATCAAACAAATTTATATTCGATAGGCTCGATTGAAAAATACTAGAAAACGCTGACTACAGCACACGCCACTATATTTATTCTTTATGCCTATCGAAAAAAGCCGTGGGTTCCGGCATCTGTATTTTATTTACCAGCGGTATAATTAATATAGAAATAAAATGGTAAGTAAAAATAATGTTCTACACATCTAAGTGCAATGGTTAAGTTTTGTTTAGTTTTAGTAATCTATAGTTACTTTCGCGGTTACGATTTCATATTTACATTGGCTTACACATGCATACAAACATGCATGCGAATATAACAAATTGTTTTTGCAGATTAACAAATTTTTATATTTTTTGAATTAAATGCAGAAGCTCGACACTACGCTGATATTGAATAGTCTAAACTCCATGGTTTTATGACAAAATTGGTTGTAAATCCCCGCTTAAAAAAAAGAGGCAAAATGGCTTGCAAAAGATGGCGCGACTTTTATTCATGCAATTGTATTTCACAATTAAATCCTTTGTATTTCTTTGTTTTAGACAATCGGCAAGAACAACAAAATGATTCAGCACCTGAATTATCGGGTGCGAATCGTGCTTCAGGACTCGCGTACCTTCATCGGTACCTTCAAAGCCTTCGACAAACACATGAACTTGATCCTAGGAGATTGCGAGGAGTTCCGTAAGATTCGCTCGAAGAATTCAAAGGTGCCGGAGCGCGAGGAGAAGCGCGTTCTGGGCTTTGTATTGCTGCGCGGCGAGAACATAGTTTCCCTGACGGTGGAGGGACCACCGCCGCCGGAAGAGGGCCTGCCCCGAGTTCCCATTCCGGGAGCAGCACCTGGCCCGGGAATTGGTCGCGTGGCCGGACGCGGAGTGCCCATCAATATGTCCGCCGTGCCAGCAGGTCTCCAGGGTCCCGTAAGAGGTGTGGGCGGACCCGCCCAACAACACATGGCTCCAATGGGACGAGGAGTGCCCCGAGCTCCGATGATGGGTGCCCCGCCACCAGGCATGATTCCCGGCGGCATGCCCTCGATGCCAGGAAATATGGGACGCGGTGCTCCCCCTCCGATGCGCGGTCCGCCGCCCAGCATGATCCGTGGAGCACCACCACCGGGCAGGGGTGGCTATTAAATATAAAGTACAAACTAATAAAAACTCATTTAGAAAACACTCCTTTATCGATGGATTCGTGTATTTATGTGTTCAATGTAAGCATACGTACATACAATAATTATTGCTTTACATCAAATATATGAGAACCTAGCAGGGATTGGATTTCGTCTTTGCCAGCCACATCGTTCGTTAATTGGGCGATCCAGTTAAGACCGAAACGCCTCGTGAATGATTATACCTTTGGTACGTGCGTGTGCGTACAGGATGTTTTATGCCCAGATGTTGGAGAGATCCCAGATCTTGATGAGCCTGTCTTGGCCCACTGTCAACAGACGCTTCCTGTCCTCGTCAAGGTCCATGTAGACGATCGAGTGCTTGGCATCATTGAATGAGGCCAGCGAGGGGCGCTCGACGGTCTGAAGTTGTTTGTAGCACGGATCACAGGTACGAACATCAAACTCGAAGCCCATTATGGGTATGTTAATGCGATTGGTTGAACAGTTGTCGCACACTGCCTTGCCGCAGTGGCGACAATGATGCTGCCGAATTCCTGGCGGACGAAAATTATTTGTAAAACAAGGAGTAGATCGACAATCATCAATATATCCCACCTAGCTGCTTTTGATCCATCATTGAGCGGAAGTTCCAAAAGAAGGGCCTTGAGCAAAGCTGGCAGTTGTTGGACTCCACCCAGCCAGGAACTTCTTTCCGCATTGCATTCATCTCCCAAAACACCACCACAGAATCTTCGCCACAGCTTATCAGTTGTTGGGTGTGATTTGCGTACGACAGGGCGGAAACTTTGTTGCTACAAAATCAGAGGTGCCGATAAGTATTCGATTTATAAGTATTATTGGAGAATGAAGATACCTATGTCCCTGTAGCTCGTAAATAGTGCCACGTTTGCCACCCACGTCCCAAACTATCACGGACTGATCGCACGCTCCACTGAATAACAGCTGGGGGCCTTCCACCCATCTGAGACACCGGATTTCCGCTAAAATGTACCAATTTAGATATATTGGGCTTGTTATATATCATTTGTTGCTTATTTACCTGTATGCCCTTTGAAAGTGGTGATTAATTGCACTCCTTGAACATCACACCTTAGCATTGTTATTTGTCCAGCATGATCGCCCACGAAGGCATACTTGGCTAAAGCGTCAAACCTAAATGTGGGATATAAATGAGAAAAAATATATATATTTCTGACAATGCATTCTTTTAATGTGCAAAAATTTGTTTAGATAAAATGAGTCAGTTGACACGTCATTCTCAAATTAGAAATGAATTCCATAACCGTGCAGAATGTCACTTTAATTCCATGCTTAAGAGGGCAGCTTAATCCAATTAAATGACCCGCTTATCCCGTATCCAATGTCGCACCCCCTCCAATTATCATACTTACTGTAGAGCCGTGCATGGTGTCTCAAAGTTGTATCCGCCCACCCGTTTGCCGCTCTCCGTGCAATGATAGGCGAACTGCTTATCTTTGCCGGCAGAGAGTACCCACTTGTGGGTTTTCGAAAAGACCACGGCCACAACGCGGGCTTGATGGGACAAGTAATCCCGCAGGAAGGACAGGCGATTGCAGTCTTCGGATAGCGCGTACTGGGTGACCGTTCCGTTCTCCTGGCCGACGTACAGGTGCCGGGATTCCGGTACGTACTCGATGGCCGTGCAGCCGGAAGGCATATACTGGCAAATACTCGGCCAATATTGGCCAGAATCGCGTTTCAGCCAAACACGAACGGTTCTATTAAGAAAAACATTAAATGTAAGGTATATATTTCTGTATCTAAGGGTATTATTAATGGGCTGCAAATACGCACTTGTCATCGGAGACGCTAATTACGCCGTTTTCGCCAGGAATTAGGATTGCTGCGTTCACATCGTCGCTGCTGCCCTCCAGCTTACTCAGCAATTCCGGCTTTTTGGAGGTGTTAAAGCGATCATTGTTGGTCCGCTGAGCTGGTTTTATCTCGGCAGCCATATTATTTAAGGTGGATCCAGCCCGATGGTACGCCTACGCCCTATATAACGCACTCGAAGATAATGTGGCTATAAACAAACCGTTTTTTAGACTGCGGGATGTGAAACGAGATACGTGATTCACAATCAATTAATGAAACAGTGTTATTTTGTTTAACATTAAATATACTATACTAAACTTTATTGCTGGAAAGCTCGTCTAGATAGCGACGCCACGTTTAGACTTTCTGCGAAACAGTGGAATCATTGGAATACCAAATGTTAAGTAAATATTTGTTTTTATTATTGTATATTATTTTGCTATTTCTTTTTGTTTGATGTATGCTGGTGCATTAAAGATGGTGTTTCAGTGTCTAATGCATATCCACACACCACATAATATATCTATATACCTTGACGGGATTATAGTCATGTGTTATTCATAAAAGGATATCAAATCAAATCATCGATTTACGAAAGAATATGTTGCAGGTTATTATTGTAAATTCTAACAACTTTTTTAATGTGTTTAGTTTTTTAAAAGTTTATATAAATATAAGTAAAGTTAACGTAAAAAACGGAGTTGGTTAAATAGGATAGTCCCATTGTAACAGTAACTTAGTGAGAACAGCATTTCCGGAGTGATGTGCATCGTGGAATTAAGGTCTAAACAGGCGCTGTTGTATTTTGAAAAGCAATAAAATACTTGCGCGCCAATACAGTCGAAAAGTAGTAAAAAACATGTTATTAATTTTAGAATAAATTCATAATAGGACGTGAATTTGTCCAGCGAAACTAGTCTAAGCGGCCAGTTCTCAAATGGAGGATAACAAGGTGGTGCAATGCCTGATATGCAAATATTCGGACAGTGACGACCTGGTCTTTGGTGAATGGATGAGCGTACGAAATTTGCAGGTACACTATTTTTGCCTGGTAAGTGAGACTGTTCTTCTGAAATGGAACTTTCTGTCAACAATGTAACATTCCTAATCCAACAGCTACTCTCAACTCATTTGCCGCAGCGCGGCAGCGATTCCAGTGGAGTCCTAGGCTTTCTGCTTCGCGACATCCGAGAGGAGGCAGCTGCCGCTGAAAAGAGGAAATGTTGCTACTGCAATAAGATAGGGGCCAGTTTGCGATGCGATCAGTGCCGGACATTGTTTCATTTAAAGTGCGGCCTGGATAATCGCGCAGTCTTCCAGTTTTGTGGCCAATACAAAAGCTACTGCTACAGATGCAGGCCAATGGATGACTACAAGCAACAGATACAGACCAATCCGCCGAGGAACTACACTTGTCCCATCTGCTTCAGTTCTATCTATAAAGTCGAGCTGCATTCCGTTGTGTACGGTGACTGCTGCCGCCTTGGATTCGCCCATAAAAAATGCATGCGTCAATATGCCCTGACCTCTGGATATTACTTGCGCTGCATTTGGTGTCGATCGGAAAGTTTCCGGGATTCAATACGCCTGCAGTCGGTTTTCGTACCCGATCGCGATGCCACTTGGGAAAAGCAACGAAACGCCTATAGGGAGCTGCACGAACGCATTCTGAAGTGCGACCAGCCCGACTGCCTTTGCCCCAATGGTAGAACTTATAACAGATTATCGTGGGTGATTATACCCTGTACTTCTTGTGCCGCCACTTCTGCTCATCTGAAATGCTTGGTGGGCACCCTGAGACTGCCCAAAAAACACGAGCGCACAGATTTCAAGTGCGCCCTGTGTCTGGATGTGGAGAAGAGGATCGCTGAAGGGCCGGTTCGCGACACAGAAGAAACCCATCCTGACAGCGACGGTCAAGTGAATAGCTCTTTTTACGTGAAAAAACATGGCCCCGATGCTGCAACTCGCTCCCTAACCCAGACTCCTGTGTTCTCCGAGGACGGCGAAAGCGAACGAAGTAGTAATATCACAGTTATATTCAGCCAACCGAAACCTGACGCAACAAGCGAGAGGTTATCTTTATCGCCGCCACCGGAGGACATGATAGTGGAAATTCTTGATTCTCCACAGTCGTCGCCACAGCCATCAATAGAGGAGCCGCACTCGCAGCAGCCGACATCATCAAACGACAACCCAGACCCAGAGCAGTCAAGAGCAATAAATGGAATCCCCGACTCGCCGCAACCAACCGCATCCAACGAGAACCCAGACTCACCGCAGCCAACAGCAATAAATGAGATCCCTCACTCACCGCAACCAGTATCCAGAACACCTGAAAGTACGCAGGTAGCATCACCCATTTCCGACTCCCTACATCTGCAGGAAGAAGCTGTAACTGAAGCTTTTAAGTCACCGCCAGTGCCAAAAGAGGATCCGAATACTTTACTTGTGCTAAAATCGGGCTTTCGCTGCCCCCCCGAACCATTTTTCTACTTGGTTATCTACGAGTTTGAGCACGGTACATGCATGGGTGAGTGTACTGGTACGTGTGTACTGCGATTTAAAGATGATGACCCGCGCATTCAGGACACATCGCAGGCGGCTTTGGAACGCCTCAAGATAACACCCGACGATGTGTGGTGCCGTAGCGAGGAGCGCGGCGTCTTTGAGGATATCAAGAAGTTCCACGAATGGTACAGATCACAGGGGTACTCTTAAATATTCCTTACTCAATTTAGAGCAATTGAAAACTTTGTGGTAGAAGAAATTCGTCAAGGAATTCTAGTCGATTTATGCATTTGCCCTTTCGCATGAATATAATCACAAATTACATTTTTTACCTCTGAAACGCTTATAAAAAGATTTAATGATTGTTAACCTAGAGAAGCATGCAGTAAATAAATTGTGTACATTTTTTATGTTATTGTTTTTATAATTAAATTCTACCCTACTTTTGGAATATACATTGTTTTACTTCTCCATTGAAACCATATCCCGACAAATAAAGAACGCCGCCACTAACGCTGCCGTTTGAGCAACTTCTGTACATCCTTTGGCCAATCTTTCTTCGATCTGTGCTAGCTTTACAATAAGCTTATTCATGACTGACATGGGCAGCTCAACTGTTGAGAATACAAATTTAACTGGTCATCATAAGGATATAGTAAGAACTTACGTCTCATAACAAACAAATGCAATTCTGTTATAATGTCCTCCAAAGCGAGACCTCTAGCGTACTTGGCACTTTCGACAGCTATGCAAATGAATAGAAAGGAACATTAGCTTTGGTGTTTAGCTATCCGAAATGCATCATACTTTTAAAGGAGTCCTCCAAGCTATTGCCAGATAGCAAGGCCTTTAATATCTGTTCGATATCCTGCCTCAACGGATAGCCCACGCACATGTACACGTTGTCCTCGTTGACCGTATCAAATGCCATCACGGTACTCTGCAGGACATTCAAGACTTTTCTCATATCACCTTTGGCAAGAGTTAGTAGTGCCCGCTTTCCGTCGTCAGTTATTTGAACGCTGAAAGCATTGTGGGTAAGCGAAAAACAATAGAATGCTGTTAAAAGCCCTTACGCTTCGGCCTCAATGATTTTTTCAAGTCGGGGCATCATCTGATTTTGGGATAATGGAGCGAACCGGAAACGAGTGCAACGCGACTGCAGGGCCGGAATGATTTTGCTCAAATAATTGCAAATCACACAGAACCGCACGTTGTCTGTATATTTCTCAATGATGCGGCGCAGGGCATTCTGGGCATCGTTGGTCATGGCATCCGCCTCGTCCAAAATTATCAATTTGAAGGTGTCGCAGAAAATGGTGCGTGTGGACGCGAAGTTAAGGATTTGGCCGCGCACAATCCCAATTCCTCGGTCATCCGAGGCATTCAACTCCAGAACCATGGACTTGAACTGCTGAGGAGAATACAGTTGGCGAGCGCATGCCAGGATTGTGCTTGTTTTTCCCGTGCCAGGTGGTCCGTAAAACAGCAAATGGGGCAGTTGCTTGCGGCTTATAAAGCGTGTTACTAGAAGTACATTCAAATGTTGTCAGTGATGGCTTTACTTGGCCTAACGCTCAAATAGCTTACTCGTTGATATTATTTCCTCGTGAGATATCAAATCATCAAGTCCGCTTGGTCTGTACTTCTCCACCCTGAACAAATGAACATAGTATTACTTGTGGATCTCTAAGGTCGCATTACTAGTTACCAAGGCATGCGCACTGCGGGTCCATTAGTCTCCGACATTACTATAAGTTGAGATATTAAATGAAATGAAGTACAACTAAATTTGGATGAAGCCAATGGCAAATGCAGAATTTGCCGGTTAAAAGCGATAGTTCGATGAATGTCAAGATAGCGGAATATAAACGGTAATAAAACTATACTGTTAATGTATATCGATATATCGATTTATTTGCTTATCGATTTTAAATGTATACGAACAAGATCATGTTAAAATTTGAATCCTGTTTTCTAATTTATAATAATGAATTCTTTTTATTATTTATAGTTATTCAAAAAACATACAAAAAAAGCTCGCTTTTTAAATGCATTTTAATATAACGAGTTCAATTACTCAGTTTATTGTTTAGCTGTCTTTATTGACAATTGTTCAACAGCTCGTTTTCTAATAAGCCACACGATGTAATCCAATAAAATATATTTATTATTAGAATATGTCTTTAAATAAATTAATTTACCATATATGTATCCAAAACTCAAGACAACATTTATATTCCTAGCAAATAGCTGTTTCAGCTCTTACAGGAAATCATAAAAGTAAGTTTAATGCTGTATATTTTAAGGCATGGTATTGTCCTAAGTATCTTATAATAGTTTATTAATATATTATAATAATATTCTCTAAAATTTGTTTATTTTGAACCACTAAGAAGACACCAATTGCAAATGACCTTGGTATTCAAAAAAAACAAACGGAAGCACTAGTATGTTAGTTTTGAATAAATATAGTTACAATAATAACTTAGTAACTTATTGACACTGTCTTTTGATTATTTGTTCGCAAGCGGTTACCAATCAATATTATTCAATTCCGACCGCGGCTTGTGTCACATGACCTCATCTTCGATTGCACAATCACGTCATTTTATTAAAAGTCTGGCGGATGAAATCATAATTTTAGTTAAGTAAAAACCGGTATTTTAAAATAAATAACGCTTACCTGTTCTGGAAGTTCCGTGTCCCCAAAAAGGAGATCTTGCCGCTTTGCGGTACGTCTACGCACTTTGGGGCTCTTATCGAACCTGAAGGAAGAATATATAGTTTAAAGTTATTTCAAAACATTCAAAGTCATTCTTACGGATCTGAATTTCCAAGCGGCGAAGGACTTCTACTCGTCGTCCTACGCATTTCCACTTGGGAAAACTCTGAATTCTTATCGTCCTGCGGGATGTCGTATGTGGCATTACTGACCAAAGACTTTTGAGAACCTGGATTTGCACTACTTGTGAGGTTACTGCCCTTGAGATTTAAGGAGTCGAATATGTCGGCTATATGGACATTACTGTTTTGCGAAAGAAAATGCTGCAGGATTTGCTGCTGAATACCGCTCTCTTGCTTAACTTCCTTCAGCAGCGATTCCTTCTCCTGCAAATGAGATTCCGCAATAGCCAAATTGCACGACATTACAATGGAGGTGTCGGAGAACTTTTGTAAAATGAACTTCGCTTCCGCCACGGTTGACACTTCGTCCAACAGACTTTGTATCTTATTCACATGGCTTTGTACAGTGTCCTTTGTGTCCTCAAATTCCATTATAGCCTGCTGCACATGCTCTATATTCTCCTGAATGTAACTTATGTTTGTTCTCAGATTGTCAACTTCGTTGAAATCATCAGTTTGCCTATCAGCAGTTTGTCCGTTTTCCATCACGTTCAGCTCCCGCGAGAGATTATCTCGCTCCAATATCAAGCGTTCCAGCTCTTTCTCCAGTTGCGTGATCAACTGCCTGTTTCTGGCCGCATGTAATATGTTGCGGTATAGATTATCCCACCGATGTCGTGCGGTTCGTGAGGCAAAACCATCAAGGGTGGCAATTTTCGATGTTAAGTGAGCTGGTGCCCTCTGGCCGGACTTTCCCCTTTGGCTCTTGCGAAGGGCGATCACTTCCTCGGTTTTTCGCTTCAGAATTTGCTCCTTAGCACTCACTTTGGCCTCTAGAGATAGAACAGCATTCTTCTGACGGCGCTGCTCCTTCAGCAACTGGGCAATTTCCTTTGATTTGCGACTTTCCTCCTGCTTATGCCGGCTAGATTGTTGTGTCATCTTCTTCATTAATTTAACCTGGGTAATTGGGAGAGATAAAGTTTTTAACTTGTATAGATTTTAAATCAGCGTCAGCTTACTTTTGTGAACTTCAACTCATTCAGCTCATTGCGCAGCGTGCCAATCTTAACTTCATGGGACTTAAGTTGTTGCTGGCTTCGAATATGTTCCCTCTGCGCGTTTTGCAATTTCCTGATCTCAATTTGCATATGGCTTATCTTGTTTTCATAATCTGACTTTACTTTTTTGAAACTATCCTTCGATGCCGTGGACACAGATGTGGCTGAAACATCATTGTAATCGTTAATGATTTTAATAGGTATACTCCTTTGATTTAATTGCTTACTCATATTTGCCAGGACATCGTCTCGTTCTTTTTGCGTGTTCTCGATTTTACAATATAACACAGATAGTTTCTCCTCGTACTGCATTCGCATTAGTTCGCATCTCTCGTTGGTCAACTCCAATTGTTCGATCAGTTTGGTTCTCATTTCAATGTCATTATCAATGGCCTCCAGATCCTTTACTACTTCCTCAGCTGTGAGTATATTTACTTGTAATTTATATGCGAAAAGTACATTATTATTGTTACCTTCTGAATCGCTACTGGCCACTTCCGCTTCCTCAGAGCTGACATTCTGATTTTGAATTCCTGGCAACGAACGCGACATCAGAAGTTCCCTTTCTCTCTCCAAATCCCTTTTAGCCTTGGTTATAATATCGCCTTCATTTGGCGTACAGAGAAGAAAAAGTATATATAAATGAGTTTGGTTTTAACTATTATGAGACCTACCATCATAAACGGGTTTTGCGTTTCTCGGTGAAGTAGTGGCTTTAATTTCCATTTGCTTACGGTGCTCTTCGGACTCAATGAGTTTGGTCTGGAGTTGTTCGATTTCCAGCATGTATTGGCCCACCACTTTTGATATTTCAATATCGGAATTGTCGTTACTAGTCCACTTATTTAAATCCAAATTTGTTTTCAGATCTGCATTCCTTTGGGTCAGAGTGGAAACCGTGCTTTGCAACGATTTCAGCCTTTGCTGAAGCCTTTTAATTTCCGAAAGAAGCAACTTATTCTCATTGAACGTGTCCGAAATAGTGGTATTACCCTCGCAGTCAACTACAAGTTTACCCTGTAAAAATAAAAATGCATTTTCAAGTTATGAATTTAATATAATTTTATAAATATATTACCTGTTTATACTCCAATAACTCCAACTGCAAAGCTGCGATTTCCCTACGCAGTTGAGAAATGGTTCTGGAACTCTGGTCTTGGTTAATCCTAACTTTGTTTTTAATATTTCTTGCTCGGTTGGCGTACTTTAGCGTATTGAGTGTCTCCATGAAGTCTCGATCACTTGGCGACACACAAGCGATCATCAAGGTCTGGCTATTACCGCCAAGCGAGTCCTGAAGAAGTCGCGTCAGCTTGGAGTCCCGATAGGGTACGTGCAGAGCCCTTTTAGACTTGTCACCGAGAGCCGAAATACAATTACCCAGAGCAAGTAATCCGCAGTTTATGGATATGCCCTCACGAGCCCGTTCGCCAGTGGCCTGAGTTCTTTTTAGCCTTTCCGAGCCCGCCAAATCAACGAAATGAAACTTGGAGGTCATGGTTTCCAGGTCGTTATCTGGAGCGTTGTCACTGGGGGTAAGTAGTCTCTGTCTGCGCACAAAAATCGTGAACAGAGCGTGCGAGCGGGAAGACTGATCGTTCATTTTTGTTGATGCGGTGGTTCGAGCTAAAGCTCCTTGCTGTAGGTACCTAAATTATAAATATTTAGCTTAGCAGGCACGTTCTATGATTTTCTACAAAATCTAAATACTTTAAGGCATCTTGCGGTTGATAAATGGGCTTTATCGACGCCCCAGATATTGTGATTTGTCCACTGGCATCTTCGTGGATCTTAAAGTTGCTGTTTTTATTGAATGGGTCCAGCAGATCAAAGATGTCCTCGTTGTACAATTCGATGTATTGAACAGCCAGACTGAACTGCGGACTCCCACCAGCCGCTGAAAGTTCTGAAGAGCAGGACCCCTCCAGTTGTTCGATACCACTGAATATATGACGAACCGCCCGCGGAATAATGCCAAGCTGGACGGACTCTGATGACTCCGACTCGTGGTCGAAACCAGTGCCCATTGTATACGTCTTTCCCGATCCTGTTTGGCCGTAGGCCAGTACAGTGGCATTGTAGCCGTGCAGCGTACTGTCCACTAATCTTTCCACGCAGTCCGAGTATATATCACACTGAAATGGTTCATATTGGCGAATAAAACTTAAGGGTAGGTGCAAGTTAGCATGGCAACTTTACCTGATTCGAATTGGTATCAAAAACATAGTCGAAAGTGAAGGCTTTGTCCGATCCAAGAAAAATCTGAGGCTCTCCCAAAGTTACTGTCGTGCAGATACGACACATATCTATAAGCTCCCTCGAGTTCTGAGGTCGAATTCTAAATAACCATAAGGTATTATATGTTTTTATACGTATAAAGTATAGTTTTTTGAAATTGTAGTACAATAATCTTACCTGACAGCAACACGTACTGTGCTATCCTTATTGGAGTCCACTTCGGAAATCATGTTGCAATCTACAAACAATAAATGTGAATTAAATTAAAATAGAAATATATTTTACACCCGGATATTATCTAGAAGGCCGTGCTTAAGTCATACACCTTATGAAATACACAAAAAATATTTAGTTACAAGGTCACTTCTAACAAATTTGTTAACTCAGCACAAATAAATATATGTCATATGAAACCCGCAGAAACCCGCCCATTGTTTTGTACAAATACTTGTATAATCAAACTGCATTTAAGTTCATAAAGCTGAATAAATTCTGTATTACCTTTTAGATCAACATAATAACTAGTTAGCTGAGTTAATACATTCGAAATGTTTGTTTATGCATACAAACATACATATGTATATATGCGCCTACAAGTTGCTGACCAAGAAAAACATACATATGGAAATAAAATCTACGAAAAATTCAATTTCCCAACGCAATTGATGTACGAAAAGTTAAAATAAAAATACCTACCAAACAAATAAAGCGCTTCCTTGTTGCTAACAAATTAAACGAAATAATAACAGCGCGTAGTTCTAATTTCAATTCATTTGCACGGGCAGTTCGGCTCGATTGTGTTTATATTCCAAATCGACTCGACTCGCCTCCCGATACCAAAACATATGGTTTAACAGAGGTAATTTGTTCACGGGCCGATTATTTCCGAGCCACAGTTGGCTGTTCATACCTGACATTTTGTGGTATTTTATTGGAGGTACTCTTGCATAAATATTTAAATCTGAAGTTGCGGTATTTTCCATTCAAGTCAATATAGTTCTCAGAAAAACCTAATATTATGATACACGAAAAAATGATTGGAAACTAAGTAATTTTATGAAAAGTTATTATATATCTGATAAGAATAAAGAAACTACGGTAATGCCAAACAAGTGTATATATTTTATATTATATTCAAAATTTTGAGAAAATTTCTTTAATTTAAGATAAAGTCTAAATAATATATCAAAATTACAATAAAAACATATTTTGAAATTATATATGAGGAGGCGACGATATATAGTTCGCAGTACTGCAGTAGCAAAATTAAGGGAGTGCCCATAACACTTATCGAAAGTATCGGAAATTAGAGTTCCATTTTTGCATTGATAATTTTGCAAATGCATACCATTTTTCGAGGCCCGCTGCTATACCGCCGATTTTGCCAAATAATTGTACCCAAAGCACTGCCCAGAAATTACATTCATCAAGGATTGCCTTTCAATTGTAAGTACTTTTATATATATATACTACTATATATATATATATATATACATATATTGATGAATTGCAAATGCCGGAAAGCGAAAGATTATTATATATATTCATACGTGTAATAAATCCCACAAAGTAACTAGAGCCATGCCAAGTACCTTGTCCGCAAAGCTCGCCTATCCAATTGCTCGGAAAGATGAAACCGTGGCGGAGGACTTTCATGGCACCCAGATCAAGGATGTGTACCGTTGGCTAGAAGACCCGGACTCAACCGAAACCGAGGCATTCGTGAACGCCCAGAACAGCATAAGCCGGCCCTTCCTCGAGAATGGAGACGAATGGAAGAAGCTGAACACGAAGCTCACCAAGCTGTGGAACTATCCCAAATATGGATGCCCCATGCGATATGGCGACTATTACTATTACTTCATGAACACTGGCCTGCAAAACCAGAGCGTCATGTACCAGCAGAAATCGCTGGGTGACGAGAGTGAAAGCAAGGTGTTCCTGGATCCAAACACTCTGTCCGAGGATGGTACCATCGCCCTGACCCAGAAGTCCTTCTCCGAGGATGGCAAGTACATGGCCTATGGGCTAAGTGAAAGTGGATCCGATTGGATCAAGATTCTTATTCGAGATGCGGAGACTGGAAAGGATCTGAGCGAGGTTCTCGAAAAGGTAAAGTTTTCGGAGATTTCGTGGACAAAAGACAATAAGGGATTTTTCTATGGTGTGAGTACTAAAGACTTCATTCGTGGTGGTTCAAATTCTAGTATGTTATTCCTTAGAGATATCCTGACCAAGATGGAAAAACCGATGGATCTGAGACTAAACAAAATGAGAATCAGAAGTTGTACTATCATCGAGTTGGAGAGAGTCAGGACAAAGACACACTTGTGGTCGAGTTTCCGGAAGAGCCTTCGTGGCGCATGTAATGACCTTAAATTGTATTATGGTAGAACAAAGATTATGACAAATTTTTCACCTCCAGCCAATCCACCGTCTCAGATTGTGGAAAATACTTGATTCTGGCCATTGTTAAAGATTGTCGTGACAACATCGTGTTCTATGCTGATCTTACGCCAGGTGCGGAAATAAACTCCAAGCTGAATGTTAAGAAAATAGTGGAAAAGTTCGAGGCGGACTACGATGTAAGTAATTGCTCCCAGTCTCAAAATAGAAATATATGCATATCTTATTATTTCAGTACATTACGAACGAAGGCTCGAAGATTTTCTTCCGTACAAATAAAAATGCACCAAATTACCAAGTTATTGCCATAGATTTCAATAATCCAGCGGAGGACAAATGGGAAACGCTCATAGCCGTAGGTTTAGTTGGCTTTTAAACGTAGATAAGACTAATCACGGCTGGTTTACGTTTTATAGGAGCACAAGTCGGATGTTTTGGACTGGGTTAAGTGCGTTGATGCTGATAAACTGCTCGTTTGTTACATAAGGGATGTGAAGGTAAATTATAACCAATTAGTCATACATATACATGCCTAATTTATCGTATTCCTTGTTCAGAGCGTATTGCAAGTGAATTCTCTGAAGGATGGAACCCTGTTGCGTGAATTCGACTTGGATATCGGCACCATTGTGGGAACCTCTGGAGAGAAGAAATATTCCGAAATATTCTACAACTTTTCGTCCTTTTTGAACCCCGGCTCTATTTATCGTTATGATTTTAAGACACCTGACCAGTCGCCTTCAGTATTCCGCGAAATTAAACTGAATTTAGAAGGATTCCGTCGCGAGGACTACGCCGTTGAGCAGATATTCTACAAGAGCAAGGATGGCACCAAGGTTCCGATGTTCATAATTAGAAAAAAACGTGATAGTGTTGTGCCGCGACCATGTTTGCTTTACGGATACGGTGGCTTCAACATCAGCATGCTGCCTTCCTTCGGACTATCAGGGTATGTTAAGAAGTACTTTTAAAAGCTAGTGTGTATGTGAACATATCCATTAATCTTTGCAGGCTTATGTTCATAGACACTTTTGATGGTGTGCTCGCCTATCCGAATCTGCGAGGTGGTGGCGAATATGGCGAGAAATGGCACAATGGCGGTCGCCTGCTGAACAAGCAGAACGTATTTGATGACTTCCAGTCAGCTGCCGAGTATTTAATCGAGAATAAGTACACGACCAAGGATCGTTTGGCCATTCAGGGTGGTTCCAACGGAGGCCTTTTGGTCGGATCCTGTATCAACCAACGTCCGGATTTGTTTGGAGCTGCTGTGGCTCAAGTTGGGTAAGTAAATAGTCTGGTTTTTTATGGTCATATGTTCAATACCTAATGTTTACCTCATTCTCACAGTGTCATGGATATGTTGCGCTTCCACAAGTTCACAATTGGTCATGCTTGGTGCTCGGATTACGGCAACCCATCGGAGAAGGAGCACTTTGACAACCTGTACAAGTTCTCTCCGCTGCACAACGTGCACACTCCGAAGGGCGCCGAAATGGAGTACCCATCTACTCTGATTCTGACCGCCGACCACGATGATCGTGTCAGCCCCTTGCATTCGCTGAAATTTATTGCGGCCCTTCAGGAAGCTGTTCGTGACTCCAAGTTCCAAAACAATCCGGTTCTGTTGCGGGTCTACCAGAAAGCAGGCCATGGAGCTGGCAAGCCGACATCGAAGAGAATCGAGGAAGCCACCGATATTCTGACTTTCTTGTCCAAAAGCCTCAACGTCGACACAGTCAACGTTTGAGTGGTTAACCATAAACAAATTGCATTTCTCAAGGTCGAGTAAAAACCGCGTATATAAAATGTATTCAATATTTTCACAAATAAACTATACACCCAAATGAGATTTAAGTGTTTTCTTTAATTGGTTATTAAATAAATAATCAATTCGTCATGGAACAACAAATTTAAAACCATGCTGATTACAAAATTAAAAACGACATGTTTCAGCGATTGAATTTTTTATTCAATTACTACCTTTATTTGATTTCTGGAAACGTACATGATCTTATGTAGCAGAATTACTTTTCCTCTGGTTTGCTGAAGACAAAGGTCAGGTTGCACTTGCCGCAGTAGTGACGATCTTCGTGGGCAGCCATGAAGACGCCAGCGCCGCAGTTCTCACCGGGGCACTCGCGACGGAGACGGTGGATCTTGCCGTTCTCGTCAACCTGTGGAATAAACGTACAAGGTTATTAAGGGCTGGAGTGTCATAAATATTGGTTTGGTCAATATAGGGCACTGGTGAAGTCACTCTGATATCCAAATCTTAAGCCAAAGAGCACAAGACCAAGACTCAAGAATTCCAAGAACAGATCAGAATGTTTTCGGGTGTCGGTAGATTGTTGTGTGTACCTTGTAGTATTTCAGGACAGCTAGCTTGACCTTCTTCCTCTTGTGCTTGATTTTCTTGGGGGTGGAGTAGTTCTTCTTCTTGCGCTTCTTGGCACCACCACGCAGGCGCAGCACCAAGTGCAGAGTGGACTCCTTCTGAATGTTATAGTCAGAGAGGGTGCGGCCATCTTCCAGCTGCTTGCCAGCGAAGATCAGACGCTGCTGATCTGGAGGAATTCCTTCTTTGTCCTGAATCTTGGCTTTGACATTTTCGATAGTATCCGACGGTTCGACCTCAAGAGTGATGGTCTTGCCCGTGAGGGTCTTAACGAAGATCTGCATCTTGTATTCCAGTCACCAAACTGCAAGAGACAAAAATATGTTGTTATAGATATATATAAATATGTAGCATTGGTAAGCTAAATACGATAAGCTAAGAAAAGGAAAAAACGTGATAGTGTTGTGCCGCGACCATGTTTGCTTTACGGATACGGTGGCTTCAACATCAGCATGCTGCCTTCCTTCGGACTATCAGGGTATGTTAAGAAGTACTTTTAAAAGCTAGTGTGTATGTGAACATATCCATTAATCTTTGCAGGCTTATGTTCATAGACACTTTTGATGGTGTGCTCGCCTATCCGAATCTGCGAGGTGGTGGCGAATATGGCGAGAAATGGCACAATGGCGGTCGCCTGCTGAACAAGCAGAACGTATTTGATGACTTCCAGTCAGCTGCCGAGTATTTAATCGAGAATAAGTACACGACCAAGGATCGTTTGGCCATTCAGGGTGGTTCCAACGGAGGCCTTTTGGTCGGATCCTGTATCAACCAACGTCCGGATTTGTTTGGAGCTGCTGTGGCTCAAGTTGGGTAAGTAAATAGTCTGGTTTTTTATGGTCATATGTTCAATACCTAATGTTTACCTCATTCTCACAGTGTCATGGATATGTTGCGCTTCCACAAGTTCACAATTGGTCATGCTTGGTGCTCGGATTACGGCAACCCATCGGAGAAGGAGCACTTTGACAACCTGTACAAGTTCTCTCCGCTGCACAACGTGCACACTCCGAAGGGCGCCGAAATGGAGTACCCATCTACTCTGATTCTGACCGCCGACCACGATGATCGTGTCAGCCCCTTGCATTCGCTGAAATTTATTGCGGCCCTTCAGGAAGCTGTTCGTGACTCCAAGTTCCAAAACAATCCGGTTCTGTTGCGGGTCTACCAGAAAGCAGGCCATGGAGCTGGCAAGCCGACATCGAAGAGAATCGAGGAAGCCACCGATATTCTGACTTTCTTGTCCAAAAGCCTCAACGTCGACACAGTCAACGTTTGAGTGGTTAACCATAAACAAATTGCATTTCTCAAGGTCGAGTAAAAACCGCGTATATAAAATGTATTCAATATTTTCACAAATAAACTATACACCCAAATGAGATTTAAGTGTTTTCTTTAATTGGTTATTAAATAAATAATCAATTCGTCATGGAACAATAAAGTTAAAACCATGCTGACTACAAAATTAAAAACGACATGTTTCAGCGATTGAATTTTTTATTCAATTACTACCTTTATTTGATTTCTGGAAACGTACATGATCTTATGTAGCAGAATTACTTTTCCTCTGGTTTGCTGAAGACAAAGGTCAGGTTGCACTTGCCGCAGTAGTGACGATCTTCGTGGGCAGCCATGAAGACGCCAGCGCCGCAGTTCTCACCGGGGCACTCGCGACGGAGACGGTGGATCTTGCCGTTCTCGTCAACCTGTGGAATAAACGTAGAAGGTTATTAAGGGCTGGAGTGTCATAAATATTGGTTTGGTCAATATAGGGCACTGGTGAAGTCACTCTGATATCCAAATCTTAAGCCAAAGAGCACAAGACCAAGACTCAAGAATTCCAAGAACAGATCAGAATGTTTTCGGGTGTCGGTAGATTGTTGTGTGTACCTTGTAGTATTTCAGGACAGCTAGCTTGACCTTCTTCCTCTTGTGCTTGATTTTCTTGGGGGTGGAGTAGTTCTTCTTCTTGCGCTTCTTGGCACCACCACGCAGGCGCAGCACCAAGTGCAGAGTGGACTCCTTCTGAATGTTATAGTCAGAGAGGGTGCGGCCATCTTCCAGCTGCTTGCCAGCGAAGATCAGACGCTGCTGATCTGGAGGAATTCCTTCTTTGTCCTGAATCTTGGCTTTGACATTTTCGATAGTATCCGACGGTTCGACCTCAAGAGTGATGGTCTTGCCCGTGAGGGTCTTAACGAAGATCTGCATCTTGTATTCCAGTCACCAAACTGCAAGAGACAAAAATATGTTGTTATAGATATATATAAATATGTAGCATTGGTAAGCTAAATACGATAAGCTAAGAAAAGGAAACAATGGTAACAGTTATTGTATGTTTGTTTATTAAATCAAACTCTTAAATTAGGTAGCGACATTTTGGGGTTAAACAAGCAGCACTGCATTGATAACGCCATCGTTTTCTGGATTGTTTGTGACCTGAGCGTATTTGCCCCACACAACTTTTCCTGTTTGCGTTACCAAACCCAGCTCAGAGATGTTGACTTCGATCACAGTACCCTTTGTGATTACACCCAAGGAAGTGAACATGGGCGAGCTGGGGTTCTTCTTGACGCCAATGATGGGCAGGTTGAAGGTGGCTTTCAATTCTGGATGTGTAACGTGAGCCTTCTTCATGCGCAGACCCATGGGTCGGATGAAACGCTCGAACTTTGGTGGCTTGCGGGTGAAGTTCTCGCCGACGAAAGTGACTTTTGTGACCATGCGCTTCCACGCCTTCCGCTTTGTTTTGCCAGTCTTTAGCACTTTGAAGACCTCAGCATCCGACTGGGCGCGTACTTTGGGAATGGGCACATCCCACTTGCCTGCCTTCTCCTTGCGCTTCTGCTTGATCATATTGGACAGGACCTTGGCGCTGGACTGGATGCCTCTGTCGAGCAGATAATGTGGCAGGGCTCCATCCTCGACCTTCTCCTCCTGCTTCTTGACCTTCTTTTCTTCGTGGGCCTGTATCTTCTTCTTAATCTGAATCTTTTCATTGCGTCGCTCCTTATTGAAGAGTTTGGCCTTGATGCCGCGCAACTTGCGAGCCTTGCGTGCTCGGTCCTTGGGAAGACGCGCTTCCTTCTTGCGTTTCCGCTCCTCGTAATCCAATCGCCGGCCATACAGCTTGCGATGGCGTTCCATATACTCATTCTGCGGCATGGTTACTTGTTAATTCTGGAGACCAGTTCTGAAATACATTCATGCGGTTAATAACATGTGGAAGGATTGGGTGTGCGAAATATGTTTCCTGGGGAAGCCTGTGTGGCCATCCACAGATAACAAATCACGCGGAAGTTCACTTACCTTAATGTATAAATTTAAATTTCACAATATTTTTTTTTCACGGGTGTTTTTTAGCAATTTTAGTTGCTTGTCAATTTTACATGTGCACTGCAATCATTTTCATTGTTCAATCAAAAAGTGTCATGTATTTCACAAGTAAAAGTTTACAAGTGTTTAAGACTACTTTAAGTTTTTATTTGTGTGTTTATTTTCACTTAAACGACTCTTAAAATATAACAACCCCCAAAAACTTACCTTGCTTCGGCAACAGAATCAAAGGAAAGAAAGAACACACATACAGCGTGACAGGAAGTTGAAAATTTGAGCGCAGGGCTGCATTTGGAGTTACATTTCGTTTTATTTTTCGAATTACTAAACTAGTTTGGAACGCGTGGAATGAAACATAAATTGTGATAAAGCTGGAACAATCTACTATATATAGTATGTGTAATTTTTTTTTATTGTTTTAGATATAAGAAGTCAAAAAAATGTTTAAAAACCGCACCATTTTTGTAATTCAAAATGCGCATATAGTTTTTCCAGACACAAAAAAAGAAGAGATACTCCAAATCCACCTATTGCATGCAAATATATTTGAAAATGTAAATTCTAGTCAATATTGTTAATTTGTTCTTACATATCAAAATTACAAATCCAGGTAGCACTCCTGCCAAGCTTACAGGATAAACGGTGTATAATGATTGACAGGCTGGCTTTTTGATTTGCCGCCGTCGAAGAATTCGTTCCACAAACCCTTTTTCGTGGGCGTTACACATGCTACAACAAAAGAAATGATTCATTAGAATTATAAAATATTTGGATAATAATATCGATTTCTTTTGGGTCAGCTAAGCAAGTTAGTTTAGGGTCAGTTTAGCAAGTTAAGCAACGAATATACATACAATTCGTCACTTACGCTGTTTTAAAAATTTCAGTGTACTGGCTGTTCTTGTGTAAAATCCAATTCATTATTTCAACTTCCATTAGGCCAGAGACTTCTCGCAAATCGCAGATCTCATTGGCATCGAAAAATTCTGCAATCACCGGATAAGCGTCCACCACTTCACAATGAAAAGCGAAACCACCAGCTTTGAGATATGGAACAGCTTCCTCGATATGGCTAAAGATTGGCAATTCATTTAAGCCTCTTGACGAAGACAACTTTTTCTCTATTAACCTTGTAATAGATCGATTTTGGCTTTCCTATTAAATAAATTATATTACAATGCTATTATCTTATTAATACTGTTTTGAATAAACTTACTCGGAATAAGACTTTGTAGTAACCAATGTCTTCGAATGAAATTTTTAAGGGACTTGCTGTTATCTCGTCGACTGTAGAGGGACCTTGATCTGAAGAACTAAGCAATCCGCCCACCACCGAAGAGGTATAATAGTTGTACATAACCAGGGAAAATAGGAATAGAGTCATTACTAAAAAGCGCACAGAACGATCTACAGGATTTGGGTCCAATCCCTGTTGGCAGCAAGCTCCAAAAGTCTGCAGAATTCGTTCAATGCATGTGGTTTTAATGCCATTTACCGTAGTTCTCTGATTTAAATTTTCCGGCATTTGGCAATTATTTCGTCTATGCAAAATTTTGCAGTCGATAATTTCAAATAGCACCCAAATGATGCTAAAAACTCCAAGGGTTAATAGACAGAAAAACCACACTCTGTCGCTGAATGGCGACAGAAAGTTACCACTTTTTCCATGAGTATCCAAATCGGAAGTGTAGCGGTATAGAAAAGCCGTTTCAAATCTCCAACTCTGGTGTATTGTATCAAACTCTGCAAAGCGATTAATTCTATTAAAGGCACCGGATGCGGCAATGTCTGCCTCATTTCGCGTAACAATTCCCAAGAGTCCGAGTCGAAAAGTAGTATTACCCAACCGACCAGCCCATCCCCTAGAATTTCGGAAGTTAACCGTGAAGTTGAAACGTTCTCTTAGAAGTCCCAGAAGCTCGTAGTGATACTTTATAAATGCCGCAACTCCAGCATCCTTCGTTGGTCTCGAAAGAATAGATTCAATTTGTTCATTCGAGATTATATCCTCCTTGTCGATCTGGGACCAAAAAGTAAAATAGCAATAATCTCCGGGGTTATGGCTCTATTCTTTACTTACAACACTTGGTCCTCTTAGTGTTATTCCATTAAATTGTCCCCGAAAATCAATGCTTTGCAAATGGAAAATATCGCAAACTATATTTAATGTATGGTTATATAATGTTGCTATCAAATTAATTTCCAGGTGCGATTTTAAGTGTCGTCCTTTTGAATGAACATCCCAATACGCATAGCCATCTGCGGTTTTATTAACATAGGTTATCTGGGCGTTGGGACCAATATAGTTGAGAGTTAAAGGAAATAGGGATTGAACCTGAAGATCAACACCCCAGAGAAACCACTGGTAAGTTTTGTTGAAATACCTATTTTCAGAGGCTTCCAAAAGAAGTTCAGATGATCCACTGCATCTGGCATTTACCAGAACAGAAGTTCGAGCGTAATTTTCCCGTGTCAATATGGATTTTAGAGAATAAGTTTGGTTAAGGTTAACTACACTTACGAATTGATTGATTCCCATTAATGCAACAGATATTTCTTTAAAATCTAACAAAACAAATATGATAATGATATTATGAGCAACTTTTTTGTAGCTTTGTCCATTGTTTACCTTTAAGTGAACATGAAAACACTATTGCTTGCTTGGTTTTGACTAGGCTTGCAACAAACTTGGTTAAAACGGATACTTCCATGCTCTGAATTATTTCACCATCGCCTGCAGCGAGTAGTATTAAGATAAACACACAGATTGGGAGATTCATTTTGCTAATGTTTATCCTGCTGCACATTTGGTACCTTTTTATAGTAAAGCATTTTCTTTGATTGACAGCGTGAATTGCAGGTGGTAATTGCCAAGTGCAATTGATTTAAAATTTGCAAAGCATAAAGCTCAATAGCTTTTAAATCCTTCAATCAGAAATAATTTAATTGTAATCGGTCAAAGTGTAGCTATTGGCAGCTATAATTAGATCATACATTTTTAATGAGACAGTCAACTACTTCCACTTATGACAAAATTAGCCCGATTAGTAGCATTTTAAAATTACTGCTCGTGGTTAACAAAAATTTGTAAATATTTGTTTAAAAATAAACAAACTACTGAATTATTAATATTTTTTCCAAAAAACAATATGCTGTAAACTGTATGCTGAAAACGCTAAATGAACACATTAACTATTATTAATAACAAAAATCATAGCTAGAGTATTAAATTATTTTGGTTATGAGTTTAAATTATTTAAATATGAATTCCATTTCTTTCAATTTTTAAAATTAGTACGATTAATATCGATTGAAGGTTTCGAAAATCGAACGTTACATCGAAAGTTTCCCATTCCTAGTTTGTTTATGTTTTGTACAAAATATCTTTGAATATGCATCATGTCGTCTTCGTTTAGATATAATCTGTTAAGGAGTGTCAAGCCATACACTCCATTCACTCCGCAACTGACTAAGTCCATGTTGCGAGTCCTTATTCAAGTGTCTGTGCACTATATCGAATCAAAAAAGTCCTCTTCGGAAGTCCTTTCCCTAGCACTAAACAAACTGACAAATGGAGGACATAAAATTCCTCCAAACTTTTGTGAACTTTTCACGATGATTTTCTTGATGATGCAAATCTTTTTAAGATATCCCAAGGGAGTGGTAAAACATCATGAGCTGCGAAAATGTTTAATGGACGATTTAAAGCAAGTATTCATATGCATATGTACTTGATCGTTACTAACATAGTTATTATTATTCTTGTCGCCAGTTTAACCGAAGAATATGTTGATGATATTTGCAAGGTTTTGCTAAACCATCGAGACATATTGAGCAAGAACTTTTCAGAAACTAAAATGAACCGTGTCAAAATGTCAAAGTTGCAATGGAGAATTAACATTTCTCTATCGTTAAAGTGAGTACATATGCATATAAACTGTTTGCTTTATTATATATGTAAAAAACAACTTTATGTTTTAGTACCGTGCAAATTGATAAGCCTACAATAGTACTCCACTTCAAACTCCAAAATAAGGAATATCGAACTCTAGAATTGCCACTGTCTATGTTTCAACAAGTCCGCTATAATATTGCGCTTTTACTAAATGAATTGCAGTCATTGCAAGGCCGGTTGGCTTTAAAATAATTAACTTGTTCTGTTGTCCACTTAGTAAAATAATACAACCCAATTACAAAAATCTTTACCTGTGTTTTCGAATACTTTTTGGGTATTCATTTAATTTTAAGCGTAACTTTATTGATAATATAAATTATAGTTAATAATACTATCTAATACTATTCAAACGATTTCAACAGGCTTCCTTTTAAAATTATCTTTATAATTCATTTACAGAAAACGAAAAACAGAACACCCTGTTTCGATATGCACATGTTTCATATTCATTTCATTCCAGCTAAGTAATAGTTCATTTCTATCGATTTCCGGTTATCGCTGTATTAAACGATTATTTCACGAAAATGGTAAGCAATATTATTTTATAGTAAATAAATGGCAAAATGAATAATTTCCATGTGTTTTAGCTGCCACTATCACTTTTAAAAACAGCACAGAGCCATCCCATGGTAAGATGTTTGGACCCGCTCACTTTAGTCATACATATAATTGTTTATTCAAATTTTATAGTTGGTGGAGCTGAAAAATGGTGAAACATACAATGGTCATTTGGTCAGTTGCGACTCATGGATGAATATTAATCTGCGCGATGTTATTTGCACTTCAAAGGTAATATAGATTGCCGGTGTGCAAAATATGCAAATACTTGTAAATACATACAAAAGTGTTGATGTATAAACAGCCGGAAAAATGATAACATGCACAGATTGTTTATAGTAATATATACTTTGTAGGATGGCGATCGGTTTTGGCGCATGCCCGAATGTTATATTCGAGGGAGCACCATTAAATATCTGCGAATTCCTGACGAAGTAATCGACATGGTCAAGGAGGATGCGCAGGCCAAGTCGAGGAATCGCACAGAGATGAACAAAAACCGCGGAGGCAACGCGTCGCAGAATCAGCGCGGCGGACGCCCTGGTGGTGGCAACCGAAACAATGTCGGCAATCGTCCCGGCCAAGGATATGGAGGTCCTGCCAACAACGCGATGCGCCTGGGAGGAGCTGCTGGCCAAGGGAATCGCCTGCCCCACGCCGCCAAAAATAGGAAATAGTGGCTTGGATCGTAGTAATAAATTCTTTTCAACCATTTCAAGTCACGTATTTATTATTAAAAAGTTGACATTTTTACACAGTCTCGATAATTTCACATCACGAGGTTTTCTTTGCTATTTATTGCCATGGTAATCTGTCTTTTATCCAGCGAGCAATTGGAATGAGTTGGTTTCAAGTTTGAAAAATCACTGGGAGTTGCACTATTGCCAAGCAAAAGGGGGGCTCTTTGAATACTACAACTGGATTCATGTGGACACGTCCGGCAGGCAAAGACGAGATCAAAGTTTTTCGCTTGCTGCACAAATGTTTTAGTATGCTGTATCTTTTGTATCATGTAGTTTCATTATATTCGAATTTTATTTTGCCTATATTTACTTTAAGAAATATTTAATAAAGAGTACAGGTAAACAAATGTATTTATATGTATTGTAGCTAAACGAACTGACGGCTTTTTAAAAACTCAAGCATGCCCTGAACATTGGCATTGACCTGTGGCGGCTGCGTTTGTTGTCCGTTCAGCAAATTATTGGGCATCCCCATAGGAAGCAGTTGCTGTGGCTGATTGTTGAAACCTGGAAGTGCACAAGCCGGCGCATTTTATTCGACTGCTGATCTGTAAACTCTTAAATGCACTTACCAGCATTCTGGGAACTTTGCTGTTGAGCCAAATGCTGCAAAAATAAATCCTGTTGTTGCTGAGGATGTGGGGGAATTTGGTTTTGTGGAAAAGAAGAAAACTGTCTAAACGAAAGTATAGCCGGATCCATTGAAGTCCAATCACTGTTGTTGTAAACTATTGGGAATACAAATCATTAGTTAGGTCAAACGTTGTATAGTTTTTCGGGTGCAAAAGCTAAAACTATTGCGATTACTTACCCTTGTTGTGAGCCATTGGATGCTGCAGTTGCGAGTCACCCACAGGCTGTCCCGCGTTTTGGTGCATGCCCAAGGGTGCATTCCAGTTGACACCCATTGGTATTTGGTGCTGTCCTTGGGCACCACTGTTTCCCACCCCATTGACGGGCATGTTCATGAAGGGCATTATTTTACTGGTGTGCTGCAGTCTGGATGCTCCGCCCAAGCCCAATGCGTTGACGTGATTAAAACCTGGTGGCGGCATTCGAGCTCGCTGCAGGTTGTCCACCAGTTGCTGATGGGGGAGAATTTGAGGCTGTGGCGGCAACTTCGGCAAGGGGTTTTCATTATTAATACTCTGTTGTTGGACAACCTCATTTTCCATAAGTTCAGCAAGTCCCTTTTGGGTCTCAACGAAGGGGTCGAATCCTTTTAAGAAGCACAATAATTAAAAAGGCTACATAGTGCGATATTAACAACGTCTTACCTAAGTCATCGTCGACTATCGAGTTCTGTGGGAACCGATTCTGCTGAGATTGCGTGTTTGGAGGCTGAAAAATCGAAACAATTATGTTATTGCCATGTTGGCATATAAACTCGATACGGAATCATTACCATAAATTCATACATTCCCATCATTCTCTGCTTATGTTGCTGCTGCTGCGCATTAATAAGTCCTAGGATAAGGAGAAAAATATTATTTATGACGGCTGGCAAGAATTTTGTATTGAAAAGTATGACCTACCATTTTCGACAAAAGGCGAATTCAGTCGATTGCTTTCCAAAGAGGCCGCCACTCTTTGGGGTTCGGGCACAGCACTGTTTCCATTGATTTGAGGCGGGTGTCCATTCAGATACTGATGATGGGACTGCTGCTGACTTTTATGGAAATCAAAGAACTTCGACATGTTGCTGCCAAATAGATTTTCCCCTGCTTGCTGTTGTAATAATTGTTGCTGAAGGATTGCATGGGCTTGAGCTCTATTCAAATCGAGCGAATTCGCCTGGAAATGGCTAAGGAAATCTAAAAGTAAGTATTGTTAAAATATGTATTGGTTTATGTTGTGGTACACCTCAAGAACAATCTATTTACCATTCGCAGGACCGTTAATTTGTGTCGCAAAGTTGTTGCGTTTCTGTAATTCGTGCATGCGAAGGAACTCCTCCTGTTGGTGCAATACTTGCTGGTGGTGATGCTTCTGCTGCTGCTGCAAGTGTTGCTGCTGAAGCAGTTGCTCCTCCACGTGCCTTGTGTTGCGCATCATCACATTTTTGAAGGCTTCTTCCCACTCTGTTAACAAAAGATAGATAAATTAAAAATAAATTTAAATTAGTTCAATGACTACTGTTTGTCATAACGTGAATCACAAATATCAATCAATACAATTAATAATACAAATTATTATTATTACCGTTTGTATTTGATGCCTTTTGGATTCCATCAATGTCTGTTCAAACCCGTAGATATTTTTTAGCAGTACCGAAAAATGAGAAAATGTCAACTAATTAATTAAAGAAAAAAAACCATTTCATTTTCTGCAAAAGGTCGCCACTTACCGTTGACCAAGTCTGGTAAATGAGACTGTCGCATTTCCGAATCTATCTTATTCTTTAAAATGGGGGCTTGCTGGAATGATGGCGATGTGAAAAAGCTTGGCGTGTCATCGAAAATGTTGAGCTTAGACAGCGCATCTGCAAATGGAAATGTTACTTAAAAGATGGTCGATTATTGGGATTAGCTACAATACCAGTTACTCTGCTTCCATTATCCACCAGACTCGATGGTTCGACTGGATCAGCGGGTAAGCATACTTCATCTTTTCCATTGCTAGGCTCCACTGCAACGGGGCTGATGTCCTCAGAGGATTCAGCTGCTGGCAGAACCGTTTCAGCCTCGGCAATAGCCTCGTTGCTCTTTTCAAGCTCTTCCTGAGACTTCACACTTTCCTGCTGGCTTTCCGAATTCACACTATTGCACTTCTCCTCCGCATAATCACCAGGTAAACTCTTTTCACTTAAGCTACTCTCAGAGGCATGTCCTTCGCTATTTTCACTACAAGAGCTCACAGATCTTTGAACGTTTGTTTCCCCTAATCTCTTTTGTGGTAAGTCATCTTCACAGCTTTCGGTTACTTCCGTCTTCTTTTGTGTTATTGTACTGTCGCTCGTTTCAACCCGCTCCACCGGTTTACTTGCTGCAGGTGCTGGAGCAGCTTCCTTGACCTTCTTTTGCTCCTTTGCACTAGCCCCATGATTAGAGCCTCTATCTTTTCCGCGCTCCACCCTCGATCGATTGCTAGAGGCTTGCGACGGTTCTGCCTTGGTGGAAACCGGTGCATCCGCCGTGGCCTCTGCGAATGTCTCAGTACTTGTGCTGCTTCTCGTTTCTGGAACATAGTTCTCCTTGTTCGAGGCATTGGTGTTTGTGTTGCCGCCGTTCTTATTCTTCGACTTGTTCTTCTCGTGCCTCTTCTCGTTGCGCAGCTTCTCCCGTTTACTCTTCCCACTGGAACTGTTCGAACTGGCACTGGCCTCCTTGCCATTGATGGGCGAGACCGATAAGCTGGGCCAGGCCTCCTTCTGCTGGGCATTGCCTGCACTTGAACCATTAGTTCCCGATCCAGAGGACGAGGATGATGCTGATGACGACGATGGAATCGTGGCTGATTAGGTATAGACATTATTAAGTCATTTAGTAAGTACCCTGGCTGAAATTACCATTTGCTTTAGAAGCTCCGTTACCATTTACAATACCTGTTGTATTCGGTCCGAGTGAGGCAATTAGAGTATCGTGCAGGCGCTTCTCGTACTCCAGATGCTTTCCCTGATGCATTTCCTTTAAATATTAAAGCAGCACATTTAGGTACGGACACATTTAGTTATCTAACAACTCACCTCCTTTGTAAAACTGGCCTCGGGATCGCCCAATTCATGTAAGTACATGCAGTCGCCCTTGGGACACTGCTGGTTCTTCATGAAGTGGCTACAGTATTTAGTTGTCCCCAAGCTGGTCTTTATGAGCCGCCCGTCTATCATAATGTTATTGACGCTTTGAATGGCCCGCAAGGCATCCGAGTTATTAACGTATGTAACATAGGCAGAAGCAGATGGACCCTTTAAATCGAAAAATCTGAATAAGCATTGATGGCAGAGTGGGAAACGCGATTCGGTGGACCGAAAACTCTGATACCCTCGCAGTTTTATAAAAAGCAGGTTGATCAAATGTTACGCTTTTTGATTTTTATAAAAAAAAATCGGGGTTAGTCTAAATAGACCTCTTATCACAATTGTTCAAAAGTTGTTTTTATCATAAGCGGAACGGAAATCCCGATCCATTTAATAATAATTTACAATTTTGCCTAAAATATAAAAAAAATATATATATTAATAAAAAGGTTAAGAAATAAACTTCAATTTGTATTAAAATTATCTTCGCTTACCAGAGCAGCTAACAACAAAAGGTTCAAATTCATTTGAATCGAAAATAAATTTTGGTAGGTACATGTAAATCTGTTCAGTTTCATTGAAAACGTGCCATTATCAAAGTTTTCATAGAAACCACCTAAAAATGACTAAGCAACTCGGGTATTAGCCCATCGGGCCATGTGAATGTATAGAGGTAATAAATAATTGAATCTTACAACTCTTACCTGGACCCCGGCATACGTGGTACTTGGATTTATAACGACTTTATGAATTTTCCCATATTTACCGAAATACTCGTGTTTCTTTAGTATCTGAAATGACAATTGTGAGTGGGTGCTGCCGGTTAGCTCTGGTGGAAAATCAACATACGTCTGCATCAGCAAGTCGGGGTGGTAGGCCCACAACGAATACCAAGTTCTTTTGGACCACGCGAACGTTGGCCAAATGTTTTCGGTTCTCGGTGATCTTTTGTTTTCGTTGTTGGTCCCTTTGGCGTTTCTGGGACTTGAAGGCAATCATCTAAAAAAAAAGTACGAGTTAGAGGAAGAAATGGCAGGTGACACTAACTTACTTCTTCCTGTGACAAAGGCTTAAAGTCAGCTGGATTCTCTGGGTACTCCTTTCGGCATGCCGGACACAGCTTGTTCTCATCCGTGCGAATCCTGTGCCAACAAAATCGGCAAATCTGGAAGCAAGAGCACTTGAATTCGCTGCTGATAAAGGCACTTGAATGATTGTATGTACCTGATATCCGCAGGTACACGGGAAAAAGGTCAGATCGTCCACCTCAAACGGCTCCATACACAAAGGGCACTCGACTGCATCATCATTGCTGCTCAGGCCGTTCATTTTCAGGTGATTTGGTGATTGGTTATGAAGTATTTGCAGTTGTAATTTTAGAAAATTGTTGATAATGATAAGAACCAAGCTGCAGAAAGTAAATAAAAAGAAATATATATATATTTAATGAAGTTGAAGTTTTGTTTGTTGTTTTTAAATTTCAAGGATAGCTTTTGTAGGATTTTTCTTAGGCAAATTCATCAGGTTTGCATGAACTTGTATTAAAAAGAACAATATATGCCCCTAATATTATACTCTCGGATAAACACCTAAGAAATTAGTAGGTAAACTAACCAATGTATTAAAAAATATAACAAAAATAGAAATAACAAATGTAGCGAAGGGAAGCCATGCGATCTTCAAAACATGAATCACCCGAACTTTGGCGTTATTTTACACACCATGAAAACAAGTTTTGGCATTTTAGCACCTGTAGCTAGCTACTTTCGTTAATATCCATATTTAAGGCTATTAGAAATAGTTTCGACTTGTGTGTTTATACACGGTCCATTGTATTCGTGGATTTGTTGACTTTATGCAACCTTTGAAAATTGACAATTTAAGGCTAGCAGAAGAAGGTGTTTACCGTCAGGTAATTCTATTGTGTATATATACACACACACGCATGTCTACAACGCAGACAAACAAACAAAAAGTATTTTTAAATATGGATACCTTTTCATAACAGAAATCAAACCAATTTGGAAATGTACGCACTACCTGTGTACATCAACAAGTTCTCAAATTTTAAACGTAAGCTTTCTTTAAAACGATAAAAAAAAGAAAGTATTTCCAAGAGTTTAATAACCGAACATCTGTGTAAATATGGCGACATATCAATACGTGTGGGTATCACGCAAAATTCATAGAATTTGCATCGATATTTGCGTATGCATTGTAAAATCACTTAGTAGTTGTACATCAGCAATTTGTTAACCCACTATATACGCACACATATGCGAATGTTTATGTACATAGCGTACATTGTTCACGCTGCACTTATTTACCAAACCACACACTTGCAATTTATTGTTTATTATTTGTGGCAAATCACAAACTTGTAAAGGTTAAAAAATCGATTTTAAGACAATAACAAAAGGCAGGCAGAAAAGGAAAACGACAAATGTTTAATATACATAAGCAAGAGTATATATACATACACATATGTATGTACACGTAACACGTATGATTGTAGGTGTGATGTAGGTTTTCTTTATTCACTCTGAATAGTTGATGAAACGACGTTGCAATTAGTAATTGTGTTTTTGAACGTTTTTTAATTTTTATAAATACTTGGTAGCAAACGTATCAAACGAAAGTACTAAGACTAAAAATAAACGCAAAGTAAACGAATTGATTCGCCAAATTAAAGACTCCAATTTTTTTTCCACAAGAAATATTCGATTTCTTCTCACGGTTTAAACTATCGATAAGACATCAAACGAAATAATCACTTCACACGACTGCATTTGCATTTATTTAAAATTATAAATATACCAATTTTGTATTTGCAAACCAATTTGTGATTAATAAACATTATATAAAAATGCTGACTGATTTTCTGAAATTTGTTTTTGTTTTGATCTAACTTCAATATTTTTATTTGTTAACATATACATTTTATTTTTGGTTTCTTTATTGTTAAAATAGTAACATAATACCGTATTTAATTTTATTAATTCTACTTGTATTTGCATTTAATATTTTTAAAATATTTATATCCTTATTTCTGTTTATTTTTTAGCGTAAAAACTAGCAACAGATTTTAAAAATAAATAATAATTTTCTTATCGATATGTGTTGCAAAAACCGTGAAGTATTATTCGTACTGCGATGGAGTCACGGCTACTTTTATTCCAAAAGTAGTGACTGGAAAATAATTGTGAAAAGTAACAGGTTACCAATTGGCGATCCCTATTTACGTTTTTACTAGAAGTTCGTCCGTGGAGCGTTGCACCTGTGAAATTTAAAATGGTAAGTTTGCCGGCAATTCTTCGCTGCATCAGCAAAGTATATATTATCGAATTATATTTAATATTCTGCATATTTAATTATGTGCAGAATATGCATACGTATGCATTCAAAGTGCCGATACAATAATCTGTAGTTATGACGGTATGTGTGATTGTCCGCAATAATTTTTCTGGAAATTTAACATTCATTTGACCTCTTCTCATGCTAATCTTAAAAACCGAAACCCTCCGTGACGTAAATTCGAACCTATGCACAAATGTTGGATTTCCAGAAGCCCCCAAGAGCATCAAATTATTGCAAATGCAAGCTAATTGCCAATTGACGGCGATAAAAATTTTGTTTTCATGTTTTTAGCGCTTGCCGGAGCAGATAGGGCTTATATAAACCGGATGATTGGAGGCGTAAAGCAAAGTCCATGTCCATGAAAGTCCCTGAAATCTGTCATATCTTATTAAAATTGTCAAGTTCCCAGGGGTTACGGTGTCAATTGTTTGCAGTTGCAAACCTTCTAAATAATAATTTTATCTTATTATATACAAATAAAATAATACACGTTATGAATACTAATTCCCATTTTTAGCCGCTTACTTGTCTCCTGCACTTTTACATAGGGCTAAACATGAATAGGGGTCAATCTCCACAAGTGGCCTACTTTTAGTGCCCCTTAGGAAAGGATTAACAGGGATTGCGTAACTAGGATGGGTGGCAAGTGCGCCTAGCTGGCAAAAAGCAAAGCACACCCCTTATAAAATGCTTTATTAATTTCAGAACTTTTAAATATTGCAGCGCAGTACAATTAGCGACAGTCAATTTTAGAATTCGCCTTTATAGCAATGTGTACAGTGAATTCGTTATCTATTGTAAACAACAATTGCAGGCTGATATAGATCCACTTGATACCAGTAACAAAAAACCTGGTAGTGCTTTTTGTTTATTTTCCACTATCATTTTTGCACTACTTCTGCTGAAATTGCTCTTTAATGGGATTTAACTCGCAAATGGCGAACTGGATACATAAGCAGTATTGTGTAGGTTGCAGTTTTCGCATATATTTCATCTTCGCCAAGCGTCTAAAAATAAAATATAGATCCAAAGGCAAAGGCTGGATGGAAAAATTTGCCCCTTATTAGAGTATAATTAGCTTAGCTGCTTCTAAACATAGTACGGTGCATTTTTTATGTGTTGAATATTTTCATGCAATAAAATAAAGAAAATGAATGATAAGTAATGAGGAAAGGAATACAACCAGAGAGATTGATCTAATCGAATGGATATTCTTTCAGGCTGAACCAATTCGTGTTGTGGTGACCGGAGCCGCTGGCCAAATCGCCTACTCCCTGCTGTACATGATTGCCCGCGGCGAGGTGTTCGGCAAGGATCAGCCCATCGTGCTGCACCTGCTCGACATTCCACCCATGGTTGGTGTGCTCGAGGGCGTGGTCATGGAACTGGCCGACTGTGCCCTGCCTCTGCTGGTTGAGGTGGTGCCCACCACCGACCCGGCTGTTGGATTCAAGGATGTCTCGGCCGCCTTCCTCGTTGGCGCCATGCCCCGCAAGGAGGGAATGGAGCGCAAGGATCTGCTTTCCGCCAACGTGAAGATCTTCAGGACCCAGGGCCAGGCTCTGGACAAGTTCGCCAAGAAGGACGTCAAGGTACTGGTTGTGGGCAACCCCGCTAACACCAATGCCCTGGTTTGCTCCTCCTATGCACCCTCTATTCCGCGCGAGAACTTCTCGGCCATGACGCGTCTCGATCAGAACCGCGCCACCTCCCAGATCGCCGCCAAGTTGGGCGTTCCCATTTCTGCTGTTAAGAACATCATTATCTGGGGCAATCACTCCTCCACCCAGTATCCCGATGCTGGACAGGGCAAGGTGACTGCCAATGGAGCCGAAAAGTCCGTGGTGGATGCGGTCAACGATACCGCCTTTTTGCAGGGATCCTTCGTGGAAACCGTTCAGAAGAGAGGAGCAGCCGTCATTGCGGCCCGCAAAATGTCATCGGCCATGTCGGCGGCCAAGGCCGCTTGTGATCACATGCACGACTGGTGGAACGGCACTGCTCCCGGCCAGTTCGTCTCCATGGGCGTCTTCTCCGACGGCAGCTACGACTCGCCCAAGGATGTGATCTTCTCGTTCCCCGTCGAGATCAAGAATAAGCAATGGAAAATCGTCTCTGGCCTGACCCTCAGCGATTTCGCCAAGACTAAGTTAAGCGTTACCGGCAAGGAGCTGCAGGAGGAGAAGGACGAGGCTCTGTCCGTGCTGGACTCGAATGTGTCCAACTTGTAATGCTACATTAAACGTTAATTACTAACATCATAGTTGTGCATTTAGGAACCAAGTTCATGGCAATAAAAGTTTTGTAAATAGCTCTGGAATGGTTTTTGTTTTTAGCTAAGGTTAATGGGAGTGTAAGCGATTGTTATCGATCTGAACTACTAGATAAAAGGTTAAGAAATTATAGAGTACACCGTTAAGTTAATTGGTATTGTGATCTATTGTCATTTCATATATTATATATATGTATATGTATCGGAAAATTATTTTTATCAGTATTTTTACATGTAAACTCGGAAGGGTATATGTAGAAATCACATGTCAAATACTCATATGTATAATTCCTTGGTGGGCAGTGATTAAAAAGAAACATAATTCTAATATAAGATTAGAATTCTAATCGAATCATAAGGGGGTAAGTCTGATAACCTAGCATTGAGGTAACGTTAATTTAAGCGAGTCATAATTGTTTGGCCGTTTTTGAGTTATAAACTCAAATGTTTATAGTTTTTCAACGTTTTTTCCTTTTAACTTTTTCTCAGTTATCGTGAACTAAGGAAAGTTTCTAGTTAGATACCGACGGGCATTTATTGATTGTTAAACATACCCAAGTTAATTGCCTCCATATTCCCTCTTAAATTGAACTTATACAAATTACTTAACGTTTTTGAGGCCACTCACTCAAACGACGCTGTGGATTCCCGATCTTAAGATACTAATATCAAATTGAATCCTCTGGCAGCAAACCAATAAATCGACAGCTCAACCATGTATTGTTAGGTATAAACATTATATTATACCATTTATTCATAACGAAATCAAAGAAGTCAAGTCTAAAGATTGTACAGGTAAATTGTTTCAATGAAGTACGTAAGCGGTGTAAAACACATACGAAAGCTTAGAAATGATCGGGCTAAATTGGACTGAAAACCACCGAGAAAGTACACGTTTTCGAATCACTTTATGTATTTATATAAGAATTCAGTGCCTTAACAAGTCTGCTGTTGAGTTTAAGAGTGGTCATTGTTATATAAAACACACATTTGGGGAAATCAAATTGGCTTCACTCTTCAATTTCAGTTAAGATTATAATGGCATCACTCGCTTAATTCCGATTGCCCTACCCTAGCGCGAAAATATATAATTAATTAAATGATACAACACGTGAACGTGTCTCTTTGAAGCCTTAAGATACTACAACAATTACCAGCTAATCTTAGATAACGATTAATTCCGTGGTTACCGCAATGTGCAAATATTCTCTGTAATCACATAAGAAGAACATTGTAACGCAATATAAAATATTAATATGGACATATTTATTCCTTAGCTCTCGGGAATATATAGAAGTAAGTCTATGTGTTGTGTTTTTTTTATTATAAAACTATTTTCACTTAATTATGTCGTTATGTATGCATGTAATTGTATATAAAAAATATGGCTACGGTGATATCGCACAAAATAAAACAAATAATTATTAAATCAAACATTCTAAAAAACGAAAAAGATCTTCCCAGGTTAAACGTAATGGAACAGCTATATACAATCGTTTTAAAAAGAGCAATTCTGTGTGTGGATTGGCAATCATTTGGGCGTTTGTTTTCGTTTTTTCTTCTTTTTTTGTTTTTTGTGTATGTTGTTTTTTTCTCATTTACTTTTGTTGTGTGTTAAAAGTGTTGTACATTTTGTAGGGGTTGTGGTTGCAATTTGGGAGGACGACAACGCCAGAACATATTGCTTAAAACCTGATTCTCCAGTTCCAAGTTATCTGAGTACTTGGCCGCGGAGCCTTCAATACATTCGGTTTTTATGGAAGAGAGGGACGACGACGATTTCCAGAAGGGGTTCCTGGGTGGTGCATGCTATTGCGGAAGCTGAGCGTGTCCGAGCTGTGATTGTTGCTGCTGCTGCTGCTGCTGCTGCAAGTGGGGTGGCAGGCCGTTGTTGGCCTGGTTGACGGGTAGGGATATGGTCATAGTGCTGATGGTCTGCGAAGATGGCGGCACAAGTTGCGCTGGCTGGCTGTGATAGCTGCTGCCGGGCGTGCCACCCACCTGCTGCGGCTGCGGTATCATGTGATGCTGGGCACTTAGCTTGGGACCATCCTCGGCCTTCTCTTCCTCGCGGCGCTTCAGGCACGCCGCCTTGGGATTCAGGTTGCGCTCGCGCACCTGCTGTTCCAGCGTCATGATCACCTCGACGGCCATGTTTAGGATGCCCAGCTTCGTCTGCGGCTTGTCGGACTTCAGGTGCGTCATGCACATGCGTCCCAGCTCCTTTAGCGCCTCGTTGATATCCCGAATGCGGATACGTTCACGTGCATTGTTTGCTTGTCGCCGCTCCTTCTCGCGAATGGCCTTCACTGCCGGCTCGGCGTCATCGTCCTCGTCCGCCGAGGAGCAGTAGCGTCGCGGTCTTTTCGATCCCTTCCCCTGCGAATGCTGCTGCAGGCCCGAATTCGACGATTCAATGGAGCTGGTCGGCTTCGTGTCCGAAATGTCAAGGCTGGTCAAACTCGATGTGGTGGACACTCCCGCCGGAACCGAATTGCTAATGGCTGTGTGCTCTTTCCGCTTTTTCGTTTGCTTAGGCAAGGACGTGGACGCACTGCGATCGAGTTTCAGATTGGCCAGGCTTCCTGCCCCGCCCACCGATTGGCCGGATGTGCCAGCGGCAGCAGCGCCCAAGGCCAGAACCTCGTGCACCAGTGCTGCATTGGACGTATTGCTGACAGAGCCGGAGTTCCCACCGCTTCCCAGATGCGACGGTGAGTTGGGCACAAACGAGGTCAGCGCATCAATGTTGTCGATCGAAGCCAGCGACTGATTTACACCAGCCAGCATCTCGGGCTCGCAGTGATTCCGCAGCACATTAAGGGCGTCATCCAGTCGCTCCTCCATGCGGACGCCCTGGAACACCGAGGCCATGGTGTGCAGGCTGGACACAGGAACCATTTCGCTGGCGTAGCTGGAGCTGGGTCCGCCATTTAGCACCGAGTGACCCCATCCAGCGCCGCCGGACACGGACGGCTCTCCGCCGCCCACCACCGACTGGGTCAACGGCGGAGGCGAATTGACGGGCGTGGAGGGGTTCGAGCCGAAACTACTAATACTTTGATCCGCCGGCATGTACATCTGTTGCCGCAGTGCCGCTGCCGAGGAATTACCAGCTCCGGCCACCTTCACACTGGCCCCGGCACCACTGAACGCATCCGAACTCTGCACGGCAGGACTGTTCTGCTGACTGTGGTGGGGGTGTGGAAGGGGATGGCCATGGGGCAGGGCGTGCGGGAGCGGGAGTGTGTGGGAATGTGCGTGCGGCGTGTGGTTGAGCGAGTGATGGCCAAGCGGTCCAGCCGTGGACAGTGCACTGTGCTGTGCTTGTACTGTGTGGTTATGGTTGTGGGCCTGCGGCGAATTGAACACGGCTGGGGGATTCACATTAACGTTCACTGGTGCCTGCTGCCCGGCACCAGGTCCTCCAATTCCACCGGAGGTGGCACGAAAAGAGCTGATCGGTGGCAGACCCGTGGTTACCGGGCAGTGCATACCATCGGCTCCGACACCGCCACCGCCACCTCCGCCCATTCCCAGTCCGTCCGCCTGGTGCACCTGCTGCTGCTGGTCTATGGAGTGGCCAGAGAGCGGGCCGCTATTCTGGTACCCCGCCTGGCCCATGTAGCTATTTGCGCTGCCCATCTGCGGCTGACACCATGCCCCTCCGCTGCCAGCGGCAGCTGAATCGAAATACTGATCGACGGTCGAGGCGTTGGCATATCGGTTGTTGCCGCCGTTCACGGCATCGTGCATCGAGTTGAAGTCACTGGGGTACATGCCATTTTCGACGCCCAGGCTGCCGTACGGCGAGTGGTAGCCACCGCCACCGCCGCGATCCGCTCCAACCGTCCCCGTGGGTTGCTTGTTGGCTATCTTGTTGAAGCAGTTCTGGAACACCTCATACAAGTGCATCGGCTCATCGTCACTGGTCGCCATTTCAGCAATAGATCTGCAAAAGAACGGAAGGACATAAGTTAATGCTGTCTACACAGATAAATAGCCTGAATTGGTCGCCTGAATTGGTCGAGAGTAAGAGCAGAATCGTTGTATTTATTGAGCTGTTAAGGATTGCCAGAATAACAACATTTCCTAGCACAGGAACTGTAAGCTAGTGCTCCTTAAAACTTAATTGACGCCATGCTATAAACAAGGAACTATTTCTCCTACATTATTTTATTAAAATACCAAAGGGATTTCAATTTCTAGGGCTATATCCGATATATTATTGTTTTTCATATTTGCTAAATAAACATAATCGTGCCATTACATTAATTTGATGCGTTTTTGTAAAAAAGTAATTAAACAAAATACTGATCGACTAGAGCTTCCTAGACTAAACCAATCATAGAAAGTGGTCGTTGTTTTAAACAAATTAAAATTTAATATAATTTACATATATTTACAAATTTATTGAAAAATATATTTAAATCTAACCTTTCTGCTTAAACATATCAATTAATCAATTATCAAAACAATAAACTCGAAGACTATTTAAAGTTAATTTACGTTTCTTAATTGAAATATATTTAATGCAACAGGTTATTACCTGCACACAGTAGGCAAATTGTTTTTTTAAAGTTCACTAATTTTATAAAAGAATAGTATGTAGCACAGAAATTTATGTGCAATTATTTACTTAAGCACATGATTATTATTAAGATTAAGATAACTTTAAAATGCACTTAGGCAATGTTTCTATTAAATAGATCCTATAACCAACTAATCAGGGCCTTTGCTTTAGGTTTTATGAGCATTGCGCCAAGCGAAGTACAAGTCCTGCATAAATAATGTGGAAAAAGTTGCTTGACTACTTTTAGCGCCATCGAAAATGAATAGGCAATCTGCAATGGTCCCAACTTTAAAGAATTTGTTTTTATTATTGACCCAATTATAAAACCAAGTTCATTTTTATTTTGTAAAAATAAGTATTTAAATGGTGAGAACCACAACTGATTATATTCTTATCACAAGAAAAATTTAACCAGACCTAAAAGTGGGCGTGGCAGGTGTTGCAACTAGCTCTACCTGTAAATAGTTTAAAAATGTGTGCAGGCACAACTAAAACTGTTATCTTTGGTTACTTTAATAAAAAATATGGTTCAATATTTTATAGCATTTTAGGTTTAGGAACCCATCTTGTACCTGACCTTCCTTGCCATAGATAAGGATTCCTTATTTAGGCAAATATTTCCCTTTCAATAGAAACCTTTCAGATAACAAAAATAATTTGTTTGATATATTTGTTTAATTGTTGAATTTAATCCCAAATGCTTTGATTCTTTTATACATTAAACATTGTTTAAAACTCACAGAACATACAAAAACAAGACAAATAAATTTAAATTATAAATGAAATGAATCTATTTAATAAACTAACACAGTGCCGATTCTTAAAATGTTTCTACACCTGATTCACAACATTTTCCATGAACACATGTACATGATACTTACATGAAATATACACGTACATGGTATATGAAAACCCTCAGTTTGTTGCACAAAAATAAAACTTAAAATAACTTCCCAAACGAACAAATGCACAGACACACAAACACACGTACTTGGAGAATAAAGTTAATTCATACGCTTTTACACCCATTTACTCGCTTATACATAAGTAGTTACTTTGTTTACGAGCATTCGTACATGCATATACATACATACATGTGTATGTATGCAGAATCATGAAAATGGTATCCACATACATTTAAGAGGAATTAATTCGTACATAAGGCTGTATACCCACGGGTATATACACACATTCAACAAATAAACGTATGCAGATCCATGGGCAGCATAAGTAGTGCAATCAAACGGCTAGAAAACATACCCTGCACCGAATTAAAATACATTTCGTGAAAAGTACTCACCCTAATATCCACTGTTAATTCTATGTATGCAATTCCTTTTGTTGCAGCGAGTGTTGACGTTGAGCCACCAGCAGCGTACGTATTACATATACATATCTATTTCGTATTATTACCGAGAATCCTTGTGTTTTCAATAGCGTTTAATAAGTTTACCCAATTTTTTTTTTGTAATGTCGTCCAGTCGACTTCAACTAGTAGTAGGATTATGTATTTTGGGATTATATCAAAATGCACAGCTCAAGTAAACCGTTTTGCGATAAACTCTTCGTTTACACATTGCAATTATGCATGACACTTCTATTAACTAATTTAGTTCACTGCGCTTATGCGAATTTCAACTATAGGTAAAAAATTCTTTATTTATCATTCAGCTCGTTTTAATTTTCGTGTGCTCGGGATCGCCATCTTTGTTCTCTTCGTGCGTCATCTGTAGCGTTGCGATTCGATAAGAATCGATAGGCCTTTCGATAGAGTACACCTCCACAACTTTAATGCACCGTTTACACCATTGGCGTGTTGCAGGTCCTTGATGAACATGGTCAAATCTATTAGCTGGTGCACTGAAAAATATTTTAAAAACATGTAGGATAATTACATTGTATGAAATAGAACTTAAACTGAAAATAAATACACTACAATATAAAAGAGGTGAAGTTTTTTTTAAATTAAATTGCATTTAAAATCGATTATATGTTATATATGTGGATGTAAATATGTCGATCAGGTGTTCTAAAAAAGGTTAAATAAGATGAAACGTGAGAGTTAAAAAAAAAAATATTTTGAATTTTAGAAAACAAAGGGAAACATAAGTAAAGCTTAGATGATTATTATACAAATGTACATAAAAGTTATAATGCCATCTTTTTATTTGGAAAATCTTCAAGTGGAATAGAAACAAATGAAAAAAAAATTAAGTTGTAAAATGTCGCAAATTTTAAGAGTTGTCATAATGTTAGTCTAATATGCTTAAATTAAAAACAAACATCGAAATATAATCAAAACTGTTTTTAATAGCTGCGTAACAAAATTGTTAAGGTAAAGTCGTCACTTTTAATCCTCAGATAATCTAGAAATTATTTCGTAGTGATATGACGTTCCCCAGACGTAAATACCTGATCATAGATATTTAACAGAAATATGAAAAGTTTATTGCATTGGAAAAACAGTTCGTTGTACATTTAGCTCCATCGGTAATGTGCGTAGGCGCGGTTGCTCTCGCACTGCCTGTGCAAATCGTCCTTTCGCTTTATGACTCTTCCCTGGCCATGAGCTGCGTCGAGAATCTCCCAGGCTAGCTTTTCCGGCAGGGACACTTTGCGCTCCTTCTCGCGAGCAGCTTCCAAGAGCCACTTCATGGCCAGAAAATATGACCGCTTTGTGGTAATGGGAACAGGGACTTGGTAGGTGACTCCACCACGTTTTATGGCGGTGACTTGGAGGAGCGGTCGACAGTTTTCAACAGCTTGTTGCAAGAGCGTTTCCGGATTGGTGTTGATGGTTGTCTTCTCCCCTTTGGCCAGATTCATATGCTCCGTCTGGGTGCGTTTTATTAACTCCAGCGTCTTTGACAAAAGTGTTCTGGCCAAGGCACTGTTCCCCTTTTTCGTTATATAATTGATCATTTTATGTTTTGTATCGTCGTGGAAGATGGTATCAGACGATTTGTTGACCGCCGCCTTGATTGGCACATGATAAAGCTGGGATAGATCATTCTTTTGCTCAAGTTGTTTTTCTTTTTGTACAATTGGTTCGACGTAGTGTGTGGGATATACCGACATCAATCGAAGGCTGCTACAATAAACAAATGGGTCATTAGTAGTTTCTGATTATACAGAGATGTAACATTTTAGTTCGGTTGGTCTTACCTGAACCTTGAAGTTTTCTCTGCAATTTTACTTAAAAACGACATGTTTACATCCTCTGCTGTGTCGCTACAAATAAATAATTATGTTTAATATATGTTATGCACATTTGCGGCATGCATGTAGTGCGTCAAGATATCGACAAAAGCCAACTAATTTTGAAACAACTCCAGATAAGCCGAAACATTTGGGGTGTTCATATTAAAAACTAATTTTTAAATTACTATATATAGCTATAAATAACTTTTTACCGGTACTTGCCGTCAAAAAAGAATAATGCAAATTGAACACTTTTAATACATCATAAGATGAATAATAGTGTATTAGCAGAAACCTTAGGACTACGTCTGGCCTCGGTCACATACTAATTGTAAACTTCGCGAGTTAATAGCAGCCAAACAATTAAGCAATTATAAAGTTGGATAAGTACTCCGCACTTAAAAAGTGTTAAAACTAATTTTAATTTAATGAACAATATATGTATAAAGTTGCCTGAATATATGGTTTCTTTCTCGCATTCCAAATATAGAAATGTGGCTAGCTTAGCAACCTTTTAACTGTCTGGTAATACTGTAGCATATACGTCAAAAACGCGCTAATTTAAAAGTCGGTGGCTTGCAAATAAATAGTTTAACAAATTATGGAGGATTTCGAGAAAATTGAGAAGATTGGCGAAGGCACATATGGAGTGGTATATAAGGGTCGCAACCGCCTGACAGGCCAAATTGTGGCGATGAAGAAAATCCGCTTGGAGTCTGACGACGAAGGCGTTCCATCAACCGCGATCAGGTAAAATGCCGCGGCTTGGTCGCCCAAGCCTTCAAGTGTTTCATATTCCCTTGCGACTTTTTGTTTAAAATGATTTATATGAGCAATTAAAAGGAAGTTCCTTGACATCTTATGTGTTGCGGTAAAAATTAAGCTTTAGTGTTAATAATTTATACTGTTTAAATCTAGCATAATTATGTTAGGGCTTATGTTCATCATACATATTTATGTATGTTCTTACATGCATACATATACGCATATGTACATCATCATACTTTCTATTCATGTTCATTAATTAAAATCCTGGAATACTTTCCAATTCAACTTTTACACCAATATCTCCATGATTAGGCCAAAATAGTTCGAATCATCTATATTTGTCCATAATGTAGTAACATTTAATACGCATTACAGAGAAATTTCGTTGCTAAAGGAGCTGAAACATGAAAACATTGTCTGTTTGGAGGATGTTTTGATGGAGGAGAACCGCATATACTTGATCTTTGAATTCTTATCGATGGACCTTAAGAAATACATGGATTCTCTGCCAGTTGATAAGCACATGGAGAGTGAATTGGTTCGAAGCTATTTGTACCAAATAACCAGCGCCATTCTGTTCTGCCATCGTCGGCGAGTTCTTCACCGCGATCTTAAGCCGCAGAACTTACTTATCGACAAGAGTGGCCTTATAAAAGTCGCCGACTTTGGACTGGGGCGATCCTTTGGCATTCCGGTGCGTATTTATACCCATGAGATCGTGACCTTGTGGTACAGAGCGCCGGAAGTGCTACTGGGATCACCCCGGTATTCCTGTCCCGTCGATATCTGGTCCATTGGGTGCATATTTGCGGAGATGGCAACGAGAAAACCGCTGTTCCAGGGCGACTCGGAGATCGACCAGTTATTTAGAATGTTCAGGTAACCATAGGTGATATATATTTTCTATTATATGTGATACTCACACTCTTAAATGGCAGGATTCTTAAAACACCTACCGAAGACATTTGGCCGGGCGTTACTTCGCTGCCCGACTATAAGAATACGTTCCCCTGCTGGTCTACGAACCAATTAACCAACCAGTTGAAGAATCTCGATGCGAATGGTATTGATCTCATTCAAAAGATGTTAATTTACGATCCGGTTCATCGCATTTCCGCTAAGGACATTTTGGAGCACCCCTATTTCAATGGTTTTCAATCGGGCTTAGTTCGAAATTAACGATCGGTATCCTCGTGACTTTATTTAAAACAAGAAAACTTGGTATCTAATCTAAAGCAAAATAGCCGTAAAATAAAAATAAGGGTGTAAAACAATTAAAGTTTGCTTAATTTATTGATTTATTTAAGTGTATTTACACGTTTAATCCAGATGTACTAAAAATTACTACCCAATTTAAACACTTCGTTTCAAGGCATTAATTATAATACAAAAAGAAAGTTAAATATGGAAATCCTCATTGAAACTAGTCCTATTATAGAGAGCACTGCTAGCGCCGCTGTCATGGCGTCTGAAGACGCCAAAGCAGCCGCGCCTTTTCATCACGTAGGCGCCAACGACAGTAGGCACAGCGATGAGCAGAACAACCAGGAGTCCAACCCATATAAGACTGCCCGTGGAACTTTCTACCATATGTTCATTCGCCACTCTGAGCACCGTAACGTCCTTCAACTTAGTTGGGCTGCCGCATTGCACATCCTTGGCTAGAACGGGCGTGGTCTTGTTGACTTGGTCTATTAAGACGTTGATCAAGTAGTCATTGGAATCGTCGCAATTCCACGGGTTAAATCTAAGATCCAGAGCCTTAAGTTTATCCCATCGCACTAGCAGTTGTTTTGGCAGAGTCGATACGTTGCAATTATTCAAGTAAACCTGTGTGTTTTTATGTTAGTCAAGCTCTACATGCTTTTGCATTTTAATTACCTTTTCCAATGGCGGATAATCCAAGTACTGGCCTCCAGTTACGTTCTTGGATAAAGCCTCCTCATCAATTTCGTTTAGCAGCTTGTTATCGGACAATATAAGTTCGGTTAGGCCTGAAGCGAAGTTATTGTTTGATTAAAGCTATTCGTTTTGCAGGTACGTTACTTACTTTGCAGTTCACTTAAAGCTCCAGGACCAATTTTGTACATCTTGGTCATAAAAGTCATACTCAGGTGGGTCAGTTTGGTCAAAGGTGGAAATACACTGAAAAATTGATAAGTATTATAATGTTTTGTACATACTTCTCAAACTCTTACTTGTCTCCAATCAGACTTTCGATGGGGTTTTCATTCAAAACCAAGCTGGTCAGGTTCGTCGCACGTTTCAGTGCCTTTGGTAATTGAGTAAACAGATTTCCAGCTGCTATAAGGATGTCAAGATCCCGTGGACCATGTAGAATTGTATCCGGTAAGTCTTCAATTTCCATGTAAGAGACATCCAATATCTAAATTACAAAACGAGCGTTTTTAAGTTCCTTGATAATGAACATATATATGAATTTAAATTTAGCATACCTTCAATGATTGTAAACCGGAAATGGCTGTTTCTGAAAGTCTATCAATGACATGGAAACTATTTGAGCAGAGAACGAGTTCCTCTATGTAGGGAATGTGTTCAAACAGATCTGCATCTAAGCTATGCAGATCGTTGTATCCCAAGTTGAGAGTCTTCAGGTTTACCAACGCCTCAAAGTCTTGTTCAGTGTAAGGACCCTTGAAAACATCCGGTACTAGAACTTTCGAAGTCAATCGGTTATGCGACAAATCGAGTGTGATTAGTTTGGTTAAATTTTGAAAAGCTCCCACCGCAATGGAATCGATTTGGTTGTTTGCCAAGTACAAGTTCTCCACATCGTATTTCGGCAGGATTGGCACGCTGGTCAGGTTGTTGTGCTCCAGATTGATAGTTTTAAACACAACATCTCCGTTTGTCAGCACTTCCCAGTCCTCTGCAGATAGCCAATCCTTCAGTTTTTCTGAGCAATCCAGTAAGTTGCTGTCGAGATAGCAATCGCATTTCTTACAAAGTTTGCTTTCCTTCACTTTGATTATTTCCTGCAAGTAGGGGTACAATGTATGTTATATACGGTACTATCAAATTAATGACTACCATATTGTTAAATCGTAGTTAATCGTTTTCCAACGTAATTCAGTTTAAAATGTCTGTAAATTTCACTGTACTTCATATTGATAAACAGAAATGAAATATTATTTGTTCCTTTTTAGTTTTTTGACTTTTCATTTTATTTTAATATTTTGTCTAGATTACAAAGCTTTGTGGTGAATTCTTTTGCTTTCCGTTTAGTCACCTTTGCAATACTTTACTCTTATCACGAATTGGTAGTGATATTTTATACCCTAGGATAAGGCATATCATTTAGTCATCCATTTATTGTCTGTCGATCCCAAATATTAATTTTATTGTATCAAGGTTTATCAGAAATTGAACAGAGAATTAAATAATAATTTCCACTTATTTACAGTAGTCGTACACATATTTTTCAGTTAAGTTACACAAGCTATCTTAAATCTAACCATATCATTTCATTCGGTAATCTTATCGCCTCTATTTTAGAGTTATTATTGGCCAGCTTTACAATTGCATTCGAGATACGCACACCCACAATAATTTGTGAAAATTACACGTTTCCAGCATTTCCGTTTAATTGTTTAATTTAAATTTGAATTGCTTTTTGCACCATCTATTTTATTTATTAGCTATTTCACAGAATCTCGTGGGAAAGACACTTTATATACCTTTGGCGTTTCTGGTTTCGTTGTTGTGGCGTCATCTTGCGATTGGCCAGAAACTTGGATCAAAACGATACAACAAATCGCTGCAGCTAACGTAGCTGATTTTGTTAAATTCATGGTTCTTAAAATTCCCTTGTTAGCCAACTAAATTTGTACTTTAGGCGTGTTCACCGATCGATTAATTGTACATGACTAACAAGTGCACAAAACCCCACATATTATTCACCTAATATTTCACGATTTTTTATCTCTTATCTTATCTCTCTCAAAGCATTGATAACACTATCCAACAAAAGAGTATCTTTTATGGGTCATTTGTTGAGGTGCGTTCGACTTTGGCAATGCGTTAAAACATAGCATATAAAACTCTAAACCATAAACTCGCTTTTTCTAAACAAGTACAAATTTTTACAATAGAAATTCCAAATTCTTTTGACTTTTATCGACACTGGTATATTTTTTGCTTAGTGTAGGCACTTGCTGATTAAATCCATTATAAGATACGATAAAGCAGTATGAGAGTATTGCAAGTGACTAAGTTACTAATGCCTATAAAGCAAATTTCACCTTGAATTAACTGCTTAAAAGAAAAAATAAATGGGACAAAATAAAACAACACTCGATAAAGGGTTTATCAACATTTCTTTGGCTTATGTTGTATGTATTGTTATAGAACGGTTTCCTTAGAGACTAACTTAACTCGCTGGTAAATTGTTGAACATTTCCCCACAAGAAGAATAACAAAAAGTGTCCACAGCTTGTAACAGAATTAATAAGGGGCCACAGATCTGGATACTGTAAAGGTGCAGGGACTGTCAAAGAAGCAACCAAAATACTGATCATCAGAATGTGCGACATATTTGCCATGAACTTCAATGGAAATACGTTGCTAAGCTTTGATGTTGAATAAAAACATTTTAATATCAAATGAAAAGCCACAGTGGCCACTACTGCTGGCACCAGTAATTCATCTCTTGCGAGAAGGGGTAACATGCTGAAGACGGTAACTTCCAGAAATATAATCATTTCGTTGGGCCACCATTTAAGTAGGAAAAGGGCTGGTAAGGCAGCCAGCAAAATTGTTTTCTCGTGCACCTGAAAATGTATAAGTTTATGTACCGAAATCGCTTCAATATTTAATGTTCTTACTTGAAACGAAAACAAGAAGAAAGCGAGGCTCGTGTTAAAAAGAGCTAGTAGAAATCCGACATTAGTTCGTCTTCGAAAGAGTAGTACATTTGTTGGCAAAGATGCAACTAATGTGCATGCAATGCACACAAGGGCCATTTGATCATTGCTTATGTGTTTCCTGTAATTTCTTGCATTAACAATTGTATCCAGTTTATTATATAATGAGCTCACTTTAGTTTCCAAACTACGTTTACGGCACACCAAACATTTGCCACCTTGTCCTCAAAAACTCCTCGAGCGACAGGAAACAGTCGATGGAGTACTTGAAGTGCTGCCTGAACGGATCCCAACCAGGGGAGCCATAAAATAGCAAATGTTGTTAAGACGACGGCAGCTATCCGTGAAATTTGAGCGACAAAAGAAGCAAAGCTGAAGTTAAAGAACATAAGATGTTAAGCCTGAATATCATAAATTCTTTGGATGTATTATATTTATATAAGAAAAATGGTTTCGAATGGCGAATACGCACCTCTTTTGGCTAACACATTCACCCAGAAGGAATGCAAAGAACGGCAGGCTATGATACAACTCCATCTGCTTATAGTTAAGGGCTAAGGTGAAGAAAAACGCAGCCGTGTAGAATCTTCTTTGCAAGATTGCCGCAATTGCCACGGCGGCAAAGCCCAGTGATATGTTATTATACTGAAAGTGTCCATTGTCGATAAGTGTTTGGCCTGGATACGCCACCACCAACGTGAATAGAAGCAATTTATCATCGCTTCGAAACGTTTTATCTATGGAATAGGCCAGGAACAATATTGCCGGCAAATATATGAGGACGTCAGCAGACATAACTGTTGCGCGCATGAAGCGTTTGTGCTCCTTCGACTGGAATCCTCTGCTTTTGTGGAGCTCGACGAACCGCGGGTCAATGGATCGACCTATCCGACCCAGCAAATAGCTGTGGTAGGCCGTCAGAGGCGGATAATCCAGGCCCCAGTACTGAAGATCGTTGTTGGAGCTGTTTGTGTACCATTCGCCTACTTCCAGATTCACCGTGACCTCCTGCCAGTGACGCTGGGCTTCGTAGTCGCCATGCATCGGCGGAGTATCGAAACCGGAGTAGGAGTATAGCGAGATTATCGACCTAACCGCAAAGCCCAAAAAGGCGGTTGCCAAAATTTCGGATCTCATCTTTTTGTTTTGCCAACATTTTCCAGCGATGGTACCTCGGCTATGTAGAATAATTCGGCTTATCGATAACTTATATCGAAAACATCGACAAGTTAAGATGGCATCTCTCGGAATTGCGGTATGTGGAACAGAAATCACAGGGGACTTACATTTAAAACAGTTGAAAAAAATATTGATACCATTCTTGTATAGCTTATTTAAATTCATAAAGCCCAACTGAATACCAAATAACTTGAGTGGAAACAGTTTCTTAAAATTGATCTGTTTATTTAAAACGTTCTTATGTCGGCAACAAAATTTAAAAGTCGTTTTGCAATCCGTATTTGAGGGTAAACAAAACGAAACTGGCACTTCTGCCCATTTGGATTGAAGACAGCGCTTTTGAAAACGCTCACGGAAGTAATATTTATTTACAGTTGTACATACAGTATATGAATTAGCGTACTTCTAAAGGTGCTTACATAAATCAATCTATATACTAAATATCGAACACTGAGCAGAATAACAGTTTAAAGGTGACGATCAAATTTTCCGAGTTATTAGGTAACAAATCTGTATGGCTTTATCATTATTTTACGCTAATTCCATTGTTTGTAACATTAAAATGTCAGTACCAGTCAATAAATATGAACATCTAAGCATACATTTTATCTTACGTACCACTTTGAACCATCAAAATATGCGGTTTTCAATCCCCTATGACTTATTGTATGACATAGGTATGGGTTTTATAAGTATGTGGTAACAAGTTCGTGAATTCTCATCTTATTTCTCAATTCAATACATTGCATGTAATGGAAGTCTATTTACAATTTATTCTTAACAGTAGAGTACTTTAAATGTCTTACAATGCCCATGCATTTTAAATATGGTATGTCAATGATCTATTTACAATCTTCTATTTTAAAACAAATATCCTCAAATACAATATCCTTGAATGATTGAAGTTGCTCTATTGCAAATGCCATCAGTTGTAAGTTTCAGCTATGCATAGTGACTAATATAAATGCTACGAATACCTTGTGAGTTGCCGCCAACAAGAATCGATCTAATACCGCCGCATTCATCAGCAGGAACATAGCGGAGAAGTACATGATTCCACCGGTCAGAGATGCGCTGCTGGCTCCATTCAGTCCACCCAAAGTGATCAATCCGAAGGTGCCGTTGCCGTTGGTCTCCGTATCCAAAATACTCCGATTGGCGTGCTGCATGGCCGCCGTTTTCTCACCTATTACATATACTGTGAGTATGGCAAATATTCAAGTATAGACAGGTGATCTTACCCCTTAAAACGTGCACTGTAATGCTGGCAGGACGGGCATTTGATGGAGCACATGTGTAGTTGCCGGCGTGACGGAAATTGACTTGCTTTACAGTGAGCACACTGACCGAGGGATTTAGGAGATAGGCGGACTGATGCTGTTGCATATAGGGCGTGGAGGAGGGCACATTGGCCGGTGTCTTGAAGGCGTCCGAGCTGCCCAGTAGGCTATTGAGGCCGCCACCATTGCTGGACTCCATTGGCATAGTGGGGCGCGATTTGTTCGCCGGTGAACTCCTGAAAATCAGTCCACTCTGCGGATTGCTCGACCCAATGGATGTCACAACGAAGCCGCCTTGTGAGTCGTAGTTGATCATTTTACTATCATGGTACCTGGGTTAAAAAAATTGCATTCGGTTTAGTTGGCTGATGTCAGGCAGTAAAAATATAACTTTTTTAAAATTAAGTTTTCTTCGTTTTTCATACCAAAAAACAAATGCAGGATTCTCGGTAGCTCGCTTCAGTTTGCATTCAAGTCGCAGGGTAGAAGTCTCATCAATATGCAGTTCCGGTGCACTCGAAATTTCAGCTACCGCTTCTATAAAAAGAAAAGAGTAAATCACGTTATTTTATGAACTTCTGTAAACAGTGGTTACCACTTACCGACAATCTTTAATTCTATAACTATTGACTGAGTTGGATAAATTGACAATTGACACTCGTAAAACCCACGATCTTCCTCCCGAACTGCCTTTATTCTAAGGGACCAGTGGCCCATGTGCCGTGTATGCTCCACCAAGAATCGCTTGTCACTACTGTGGGTGGATAGGCCCACTGTCAGGAGTTGGAAGTCCTTTCTGCGTATCCAGGAAACCTGAAATGCGCCAATTGGTCTTAGTGTGGATTCCAATGAGTAATTTATATAGAAACTATATCCTACCGTAGCTGGGGAGTTCACTTTGACCACACAGGGCAGAATCGCAAGTCCCCCTTTTTGTGCAATAACTCGAGTGTTGTTCTTCGTATTAAATTGACTTTGTATGGTGTTTCCAAAGTGATTTTGAGACGACGTGATCTTCCCGACATCTAAAATGATGTTTGGATGTATATTTAACCTACTTAGGAAGTTATTTCTAGATATCTCTATGTCGAAATTAAATTAAATTAATAAAAACATAATAATTTCGTATATTATTGTTGCACCGAATAAATCTTTAAATAAATATTTTCAAGACTTTTTCTATAAGTATCTTCCACACGAATAAGACAGCTTTCGTTCCATTTTTAATTGCTTTAGTATGAAAAAGTAGTTATTGAATTTATTCGTTCAATAAATTCTCTATGTATTTATTATTATTATTTATCTGCTTTGAAAAGCCATCAAAATAAAATAAAATCGCAATCAAAGCTTTTCGCTTCCAATTTATAGCATACAGCAGAGCGCAAAAGTGATAAAAATCGTTTTACGATTCACTTCATAAAGTTACCAGAAAAAAAAAGTTACTTACCAGAAAAAGTTGAACTAAGGAGTAGCAAAAAACATGATAAATGCAAGTGCCATCTTTTCGGTTCCATTATTCCCAAAATCGAGGCTCCGCGGATCGTATACTTTTCCAATTAAACTTTATACCCGCAACATTTTCCTCCTGCAACGAACTTCAGTTTATGAGTACATTTGTATGTATGAATGACTTATGTGTATTTCTAAAAATATTTGTGGCAATAACGATGCACCTTGTATATCCGTGGTGTATGTATGTTTTGTATCTCACAGATACAAGATATTTATATGCAAGGGTCACGCAAACAACTTAAATCTTGTGTCATGTTTTTTTTTGGAAAAAATCTTTAATTGAATCGTGAAAATTCATTTCCACCTTATGTATTCACATTCACTAATGTGTTATGTTCACAAATCGGGCTTAAAAAAAAACACATGTCACGGATACAAATTATATATGTATATATATATAAGTATTTATGTGTGTGAGTTTCTGGAGGAAATGCATACACAGAAATTGATGTAGGAAAACTCACTTTTTTCACGTTCTTCTCTTTTTGCACTGAGTACTCGGCAAATCCTTACGCGTACATACACATTTCGCATCTAATTGTTTATGCAATCATAAAGCATACGTATGCGTATTTTTGTAGCTACATAATTTTGAGGATACAGATACACAGGTGAAAGATGTATAAATTGTATGTATTGCCCGTCAGAAGTGCAGATTTCTCACTGCATTTTCAATATATTTCCACACACGCGGCCTCTGTGTGTGTGTGCGAGAGTAGTGTGTGTGTGTGTGTTTAGAGAAAATGGCACAATTCTGATTCGAATTTACTTGGTTGGGGCCAAGAATCCGCAGTTCACACCCCGGCGAATACAACTTCGTTTTCGAAGTGCCAATCGTAGACTAAATTGAAGTCGGCAAAAAGCCCCATCCGTATAACTCACGCAATCGCATTATGTGGCAATCGCAATCCTCTCTCTCTGGAATGCATTGCATATGCGTGTTTAAGGCAACTCGACTCGCCAATCGAAGAAGGGATGATGACAGGAATTATTTAATATTATTCATATTTACAGCGGGGCGGCATAACGAATGGCATGGCGCAATCGAATGAGTCGCACAAAAATGAAAGTGGCGTGACAACGGAGCGTATTATTCTATTCTTTGGGTAATAGTTTTCGAACTTGGGAGGGGTGCTTTCAAAAATTCATTTTATTCTGCTGACAATCGATTGCAATGCCGCCCAGTCAGCTGACTGCTGTCAGCCAAAAGTTAGGTTAGGTCAGTGGATTGCTACTTTTCGAATGATATGCCAGCAAAATAATATTAAAACAATGAGCAACAAAAAACTAAAAACATTCGCTTTACTCTGTGAAATTATTGCATTTTTTAATTAAAAATGTTTAAATATTTTATATATTATTATGGATAGTCGTTTAAAATGAGTTATTAAGTGCTATTAATTCGATCACTGCTCTTTTAACCAAGTTATATATAATAAATAAATATAATAAAAGAATTAATTAATGAAATAATTGTTAAGAATATATGGAATACCCCTGATAATTCTGCTCAGTAGCTGGCATAAGTACGAACGCGTGCTACGGTCACACTCAGCCGCTTTGCCGGTTAAATGGTGCTAAGTATGCCCTAACGCTTCGAGATTTTCCAATGTACGTGTCCAAATTCGAGGCGAGCATGGCTACGAATTTTGTTATTTATCTGGGCCTTGGCGCACTCCTCTGCCTAGCCACAGCGAGCGGGGAAATAGTGAACACAAATGTGGAGCGAACGCTGGACCTAACATCGCAGCTGGTGAAGACCACCACAAAGATATCGGCGGAAGACTCAGCCGGCAAGCCGATTGTCGAGTACGTGTTTTTCACTTCGGAGCCCAGCTTGGCGTACATTGCCGTGAAGGATAGTGGCGACAAGAGTGTGCCGTTCAAGCGAAATGAACCCGTAAAGGGAGAGCAGAGCTTCACGTTCACCTTCCCCAAGGCGGCCGCCAAGCAGACTTTCGTCGTCGAGACCGTGGCCTCTAAGGGCATCCGCCCACATCCGGAGGAGATTCGGCAGAACGACAAGCAGTTCGTTAGGTATGCGGGCAACCTGCATCTCTACTCCAAGTACAAGACCACCAGCCAGAAGACCAATGTCAAGCTCAGCTCCTCGAACATTTTGTCGCACACCCAGGTCAAGCCCTTCTCGGTGTCCTCAAACAAGATCACCCTGGGACCCTACGAAAACGCTGAGGGTAAGTAATTTTGGATGCCTGACTGAAATTACCTGTTATAACGCTTTCAATTTGTGCAGCCTTCAGCCAGGAGCCACTGGTCATCCACTATGAGAACTCCGCGCCCTTCGTCACCGTCAATACGCTGGAGCGCACTCTGGAGATATCTCATTGGGGCAACATTGCCGTCCAGGAGTCCATTCAGATGACGCACACCGGGGCCAAGCTGAAGGGTTCCTTCTCGCGCTACGATTTCCAGAAGGAAGGACGCTCCGGACTGGCGGCCCTTAAGTCGTACAAGACCTACTTGCCGGCATCCGCATCTGGGGTCTATTACCGCGACACCAATGGCAACATTTCCACCTCCAACATGAACGCTGTGCGCGACTTCATCGAGCTCGAGTTGCGTCCGCGCTTCCCGCTCTTTGGCGGCTGGAAAACGCAGTACACTCTGGGCTACAATGTACCCTCGTACGAGTACATGTTCAACGACGGCAACAAGTACCAGCTGAAGATGCACCTCATCGATCACATCTACGACAATATGGCCATCGATGATGCCACGATCAAGATTATTCTGCCCGAGGGATCCAGCGACATTAAGCTATCCACGCCCTACTCCATCAGCAGATTGCCCAACGAGCTGGTGCACACGTATCTGGACACCATTGGTCGCCCGGTGGTCTCGTTCTCCAAATCCAACTTGGTCGAAAGCCACATTTCGGACTTCACGCTCTACTACAGCTTCTCGAAGACTTCAATGCTGCAGGAACCTCTGCTGGTCAGCGGCTTTATTTATATCATCTTCTTGTTCACCATCATCTTCTTACGTTTGGACTTTTCGATTACATCCCATGCGCATAAGGAATAAGTCAACCGTGTAGATTTCCATTAAATATAGTCACTCACATCATTTTGTAAAGGATCAAAATTGAAACAACTACTATTTTGCAATAACAAACGAAAATAAATAAAAGCTTGCACTTGATGGCGTGAAAATTCTTCTAAAACGGGCATGTTTATTGTAAAACTTGTATTATTTTATGTTATGTATAACTATAAAAAAACCTAAGAAATGTTCGTTCCATTGCCTTTTCCATAAACTTAAGCTGTACTTTATTTTGACAACTTTTATTTTAGCTACAAATGGAATTAATAAAAACTAGAGCATTACATTTTTGAAACATTGAAGTGCATATATGCCCGAATTCGGCGGCAGGATATTTTATGTCATCTCAAACGAAGAATTTCGCACATGCGCACGAACAGGCGAAAAATGTTTCCGAGTGGCTGGAACTTTTTCGACGAGTGTGCTGTGTACATATGCATTAGTGGTTATAAAATTGTTAGAAAAAATGAATTATCGATGTGAAAATTTATTAATTTAAGTAATAAGCAATACAATACGAATCGAAAAGGATAAAAGCTGAAATCGAAAACCTTTAGACAATGTGCTTTTGTACTTTTTATTATGAAGGCGTGTGTGGAAAATCGATAAAGCAATTTTCGCTCTGTAAACAGGCTTAACAAAAATAAAGATGAAGTGAAAAATCAGTGAAATGCATTTATACATTTAATTCCATCGAACCTGCCAAAGTGAGTTCAATGTGTTTGTTTCCATAAATGATGATAATTCAAGTTTTAAAACACCTTTAAGCAATCTCTATGTTATTATGTATACTAATCTCAGTACATATTTTTTCTGCTTGTACCGGAAATAATGTTTAATAATACACATATATGAAAATCTGAATAGTAGGCATCTTTTGTGTGAGAAATAGAACTCCCATTTTTAAAGGCAGAAGAATATGTATTTCAGATTACTCATGTGCGCCCTTGGCCCTTTTTTTTTTAATGTTTGTATCCCAAATAGAAATTTGGCGGATAAACGGATATTTTAAACACTTAACAATAATATTATTTGGAGAAAAGTTTAAAAAAATATGTAAAAAAAAACCATCAAAGATTAATATTTGAAATATTTTAGAATTAACATTAGAATTGTACCTACGAAAATAGGGAAAGAAATGCCCTAAATTTTTTACTTAAAAAATAATGAAATTACCTTACAAATATTAAAGAATCCTTTTATCTATCTAAAATCTTGCTTAGTTCCCATCTAGACGATTAAGTATATGAGCTTTAGGATGCAATTGGGTCATGTAAACTTAATTATACGCACGCAGTTGAAGTTCTTAAAAATGCTTTTAATAGGAACTTCTTAGTCGTTAGTAATGGTTAGATATGCCAAGAAGCAAAATATAATCAGTTGTAGAAGTAACCTAACCATATAAAGTTTATTATTAACATCTTTTACAGTTCGGAATACATCACTGCTGCGATTATGAGTTCGAATGGAAGTGACCTGGGGCACAATAACAGACGGACTGAAAAAGGCAATCCCGATAATGTCCACGCCTCGATGCGTGCCAGCATGGGTTCCACCCGCCGGAAGTCCATCAACTTTCAGAACCAGCTGCAACTGGCGTTGGAGTCCAACGAGTGCGATGTGATGTACTGCAGCCTGTCGTCGGGTCGCTTTCGCGCTCCTAACGGCGAGAACTTCCCGCCACATGGCGGCAAGCTGAAGTTATCGCCGCTGGAGAAGTACGACGATGCCAATAGGGGCGTGCCACCGCCCTCTCCGGCTCCGAATAGCGATTGCTTTGCCACCTGTGTGGCCAATCAGCTGCCGTCTCAGTCGTGCAGCGTGGGGTCCATCAAGCCGGATACTTCCGTGATGCAGAAGCACGGAATGGTTGGAAACGGAATGGTGGCGAGCGGAATGAGTGGAAACGGAATGGCGGCTAACGGTGCAAATTACCATCAGCGTGGCGTTTCGCCGAATTCAAGGTATCGTTTGGAGCGGTACCGCGACTCGCAGTCAACTCCACAGACAAAACTGATGGATAACATGGGCGGTATACCCTCGGCAGTGCCCTCGGTCTCCTCCACGCGCCTCCTACTGCCTTCCAACGTACCCTTGCCACTCTCGCAGTGCGAGAATTACAATGCCTACCTGGGATCCACGGTGCACACGCCGGTGAAGAGGTACGTTCCCACCCCGCCCCCAGCCATGGAGCTCTACTCGGACCTGAGCATCTCCTCCTCGCCGGCGGGCAATCTGCCCACTCCAGCCGTCGGTGCCGCCTCTGCAACCACATCCGCATCCGCGCTGCCATCGCAGTACGCCAACATGCCGTACAACTATCGCTCCAAGTGCTGCCACAGTGAAGCCTCGCACGGAAGCCTCAGTCGCACATCGCAGACGTACGCCAGCTGCTCGCCGGCTTGCACTTCGCCATCGCCGGCTCCCTCCACCAGCATGTCGATGGTGTTTTCGGCGACCAGCTCCTGCTCGCCCATCATGACGGCCACGAGCTCGACGAGATCAGGTAACCACAGGGGCGATGACAGTGATTCAGTAATTGTGGTGCCACCCGGCGGCGGTGCCATGGCCCAGATCGAGGCCGAGAATCCGTCGGGTACTTGCCTGCACTGCAATACGGTGCGCCGCACCACAGGAGTTCATCAGACCACACAGACGACGGGACCCATCAGCCCAGTACCCATATCCCTGCCGGTGCCGATGGCCATGCCAGTGATGACCGGTCTGAATGAGCAGATGCCCAGTCAGAGCCTGGAGTCCAGCATGGTATCCGTGCAGGCGAAGCGTCTCGATGGCGGTGGCAACATGGCAGTGCCTCCCGGATCCAATCAGCACCAGCTGTACCGCAGCCAGATGGCCAGCAATCCGCGGCTGCAGCACATCCACCACCAGACGCAGCAGCACCAGTCGCTTCAGGTGCTGCCCCAAGCGCAGAACCACCACTTGTCCTGCAAGAAGCGCATCGGCATGTACATGAGGCGCACCACCTCGCAGTTCTTCGGCGTGGAGCCCAGCACGGAGGCGGCGGACTGTGCCCTGTGGCAGGGACGTCATCGGCGCCTGGCGATTCGCTGCTTTGGCATGTTTGATACGGAACTGGAGTATCACATGCAGCAGGCCATTGGCGGGGCCAACGAGGATGCGGGTCAGAGCAACGGCGCCAATAGCAACTATGCCCCCGATCGCCCGGACATCCTCCCCGTTCAGGATGCCCTTGGCATGGACATGACAATGTCGGGAGACAATAGGCGACAGAAGTGCTACACCAATCGGGATTTCCTGGCCGGCGAGTTCGTGGAGCGCAAGGCATCGGTCGGCTATATGTTTGTGGCCATGGTCAGTTACCTGGTGCACATGTTCAATAAGCGGCGGCCCATCCAGATGCACAGGGTGCGCTGTCCGTGGCAGTGGTCCCGCAGCTTTGCACCCATCCACGTGCAATCGCACAGCAATCAGCAGACGGATGCGGACGGCTGCTTGACGGATGGCCTGGAGGCCATCATTGATGATGAGGTGTTCTTCGACAGTCCCTGCGAGATCACCACCTCTGCGGTGAACGACGAGGGCTCCGAGATTGGCAGACAGGCGGCCAAGCCACGACCGTGTGCGGATCCATCGGGCGTCGGCGTTAGTGTCTACATGGCGGAGAGGCAACAGAACGGCTGGAGAACCTCCGCCCTGAATAGTGGCGGCAATGCCACCAGTGATATTAATCTAACCGGGGATCAGTCCGCGCATCAGGCTGGTGCTGCCCATATACCACTCTGCAGCTCCGTTTCCAGCCAAATGCAGCCCGCCATGCGGAGCTCCCACTCGACCACTTCCACCTGCAATCGGGGCAATCGTATAACTGCCCAGCTGCTCGACGGAGTCCTGGAGAACTCCCGTCGTCCGCCTCTGCGGTGCATTAAGTACTTCTCGGTGAACGACCTGGACGACCGCACCGATCATCGGCCCTTCTTCACCTACTGGATCAACACGGTGCAGGTGGTGGTGCTGATCCTGTCAATCATCTGCTACGGCATCGCACCCATTGGCATCGGATCGGAGCAGAAGACGGGCCAGGTGCTGGTGACCAGCCTCAGCCTGCAGACGGTGCAGCATGTGGAGCAGAGGAACCTCTGGATTGGACCGCGGAACATTGACCTGGTTCACATGGGTGCCAAATTCGCTGCCTGCATGAGAAGAGACATCAAGATCACCGAGGTGGTTACCAAGACGCGGCGACACGAAAGGGAAACGGCCTGCTGCATTCGCAACGATGACTCCGGCTGCGTCCAGAGCTCCCAGGCGGAGTGCTCCATCCGAGGGCTCTACCCAACGGTGAGTGTTCATTGAATTTATAAGAGGCCAAGTAGTAGTAGTAGATATGCATATAGTTGTCAATTAGATACTATTCTACTTTAGGATAACCTTTTATGGTTAATAATTTAATAAAGAGTACGATTTATTATTGATCATAAGCAGAAATCCATATCTACGTGGAAGAAATGGTCGCCCAGCGAGTCCGGACCGGGAGGAAGGATCTCCGGGTCCGTTTGCGGACTGGATCCCAAGTTTTGCGATGCTCCAGCATCGATAGCTCCCTACGAGTGGCCCGATGACATTACCAAGTGGCCGATCTGCCGGAAAACCAACTCGTTTACCCAGCGATATCGCTACAAGGATCACACCTCGGAGCACATGGTGTGCGAGGTGATTGGCCATCCGTGCTGCACGGGCTTATATGGAGAGTGCCGGATAACGACGAGGGAGTACTGCGACTTCATCAAGGGTTATTTCCATGAGGAGGCATCCTTGTGCTCTCAGGTAACGCGATCAATATTGGCGATCAATATCATTGGCTTATATTCATCCCGAACTTCTTAGATATCGTGCCTAAACAATGTATGCGGAATGTTTCCATTCATCTCCGTGGAGACTCCGGATCAGCTATACCGATTGCTCACATCGCTCTGCATGCACGCGGGCATTTTGCATCTGGCCATCACCCTTATATTCCAGCACCTCTTCCTGGCCGATCTGGAGCGACTGATCGGCACCGTTCGTACGGCCATCGTCTATATAATGTCGGGCTTTGCTGGGAATCTAACGAGCGCCATACTGGTGCCCCATCGACCAGAGGTATTTTCATCTTCTGACAAGGGTGTCCTTCTTTCGGACAGCCCAATAAGTCATTTTGTATATTTGATTAATTGAATTGAAAATTCGCTTACAGGTTGGACCCTCCGCATCGCTGAGTGGCGTGGTGGCCTCGCTTATTGCCCTGCTGGTTTGGATGCACTGGAAGTATCTGCACAAGCCGCACATCGCGCTCTTCAAGCTGCTGCTCCTGTGCAGCGTGTTGGTCGGAATCGGAACACTGCCTTACCAGCTCAACTTCCTGGGTCTGCTGGCTGGAGTGATTTGTGGCTGCCTTTTAACCATGTCCCTAGTGCCATTTACCACGTTCTCCAAGTACGGACGCAAGAAGAAGGTACTAGCTATGGCGTAAGATTCTACTTACACACTGCATAATAATGAATGCGATTCGTTTGCAGATAAACCTCATTTGGACCTGCGTTTTGTTCCACGTTGTCGTGTACACCGCAATGATTGTTACCTTCTACATTCATCCCAGCGAATTCCACTCCATTAGCTTTGTAGATATGTTCAGCAACAACAACGGATATGACAATTTCACCAATGCGGATCACCATGGCGTCGATGTTGTGAGCAGCAACACCCGATACTCGCAGACACAGAACTCCCAATACTACTATCATCATCACTCGGACGACATCATAAGGAAGAGCGTAACCTTCACTGAGAAAGCTCTTGTTTCGGTGGGTTTCAAAGAGTAGTGCCAAATATTAAAGCATTAGAACTGCATTTCACTTGAAGAACGAGTGAAATCTGTAATCTTTGGCCGCATGTACCCGTATTTACTTATTAAAAGGTATTTTAATCTGTTACTTTCAGCACATTTTATATCCCGCTGCGCCGTGGAAAACGAGCGCCCAACAATGGCAGGAAGTAGAGTATAGTCGTTCGTTTAATCACCTTTCGAACTATAGTGATCGAATTAAGAAGAGTATTGGAAATATATCAAAGCTTAAGCAAGTGTTCACTTCACCCATTAGATTCTCGAACAAGAACAACCACTCTAATCTTATGACTGAATTAACATCGGTGCACTCCGAGAATAAACAGAAATATTTAGGTTACATCAATAATACTGAATTTAACGTCCTTTAATATTTTACATATTAATCGATTCAATTCATGATTCATGAAAAACAACAATTTGACAAGTTTGAGTGCACAAATAGATAACAATTATATGAATAACGCATTAAATGTCTATTTATGTATGTATAATCCGAACTTCAAATGAATAAAGAATAATTAGTATTAAAATGTTTGCATTGTGCATTTTTCATATTTCAAATGGCAAAGGGTGAGAATTTCAGAGATTATAATAAAAGTCGTGTTTAGGTATGCTTAGAAATGCTGTATTTCGCAGGATATACCAATGACTATGTACATATTATACAGTATAAATATTTATATTAGTTAACTGAAGTTACAACGGGCTGAAATTGTGTAATTAAATTCACAAATAACATATATATCGTACACTTAAACCTTAAAAATATATTCAGAGAAATTGTATGAATTAATATGGTTGACGATTCGAAAATTATATATACATCATCTCAGCCATAGACGACATCTTTTTGGGTATATGAACAATGGTGTCGAAGTAGCTGGCCAGCTCACCGATGGTAACATCATCGCAGTTCCCGGGACTCGCGGTGTTGTAGCTGGCCTGCTGCGAGCACGTTGCACCCACCAGCGAAACGGCTGACAGAGATCTTGCGGCGGCAGAAACTCCCAAGGTGTCGTTCTTATGGCTGTGTGCGGATCCAGACGGTCCTGGCACTTCTAAAGCACTTCCCGAGTGACGCGCCTTGGACGAACTGCTGTTCCTTGATAAGTGCAAGCTGTTTCCCAGGGTGCTCCTCTTCGATTCGTCGAGCAAGGCGTTGCATTCGCCAATGACATCGCGAAATGCGCATGTGCAACTCGACTTTAGTTCGTCGGCGATCTGGCCAACAATATCACTGGATTCCTCTTTTGGCTTGCAGGGCACAATCCTACCGCTTCGTACAACCCATTTGCCATGCTCGCAGCCGTACAAGGACTTCAGTATGGGTGGCCGAAATATGTTCTTCTTCGATGTGCCATTGCGCTTTTGATATTGCTTCTGGACGCCGTGGGTGCAGCTCAACGGACTAACAATCTCGAAGGATTCTTCTGGAACAAAGGAGTCCTCTTGCTTGCAGTCCTGCAAACAACTCTCGGATTTTCGGCGAGGTCTGCATTTCCAACGATGTTGTGATCGTGGTTTGGCGCCATCAGTTGTGGGGCCTTCGCAAATGGCCTCAGATGGATCGAATCCATTATCTGCATCGTAAAATGGATTTCGTTTCACGCATTTGACGAGACGATGAGTCTGTGTTATTTTCAACTTGTCCAGATCAGCTGGTAGCTCTTCGGAGGCCATTGTGCTGCTGGGTCCCTGTACTTTTAGTTCCGTGTGCCCTGTGCTAACGTGTCTGATGTTTGCTCAGTGTTATTGAAGGCAATTGGGCAGCTTGAGGAAACTTTTTTCTTCGTTTTTTCTTATTTCTATTGTATGTATGTGTTACATTCACAGAAAAACAGATAAGGTAGCGACGCAAGTGACTCTAAGTTCCAGGGATGGACATCACCCGTAATTGTGCAAGTGTGTGAGAATGCAGTGCGTTGGAACGATGGAATGGGAAATGTGTAATATGGTCCTACCATTCCTCGAGAATTATAATTCATTTTGTTCATACATTTTAATAAATAACTTTCTTAAGTAGGCTCAAAGAACACCAGAAATATTATTCATAAAATGTAAAAATCAACATTGTAGCTCACCTAATTCCACTGCCTTGATTACACACTGCATTTATACTTCTTTAGTATAAAAATATTCATGCAATACAAATATTTAAGTTAAAATATTATATTTATTTTAATGGATTTAGTCTTATTTTTGTAGCAGCTGTTTTAAAAATCACATTTTCAAAGATTTTTAAATTAATTTTCATAATTTGGAAGTGTTCGTGCGAAGTGTAATAATTTCCGCTTGTTTTTCATCATGGAGATCATATGGTATGCCAATTAAATAAATAGTTATCGTCGTTAAAAGGTGAAATTATACGATTTGTCTAAAAAAGGGTTAATTTCGATCGCTTAATAATTTTTTGTTTGTTTTGATTAATCATCAATGGAAGCCGAGTTAAGGGCACTGCCGCCCAACTGATTATGGGCTATCATAAGTATATCCTTTTTCTCTTTTGGAAAGCGCAATTCACGCCCAGCCATGCGAAAAGTCTCCAGCTCCCTCTCGGCGAGCACTAACTCCCTGCGAATAACGCCGGGATTGTCGTGCTCCCTGGCAATCCAGTCCAATGCCATCTGCGACCGCATCTCGTCGTCCAGGCTCCGGTTCGAGTAGTGGGCCACCACTTCCTGCCTGGAGCAGTGGCGTTCGCGCATTGCCTTCAACGATCCATTCCAGTGGAGCAGTTGAAAGACGGTCATGAGCTCTTGGAACTCCAGCATGGTTCTTCCCTTGTTTGCCTCCAGCATGAATCTAAACCCAATACAATTTTTATTAATTCATAATAATTAATAAGAAAATATATGCCCACGTTTGAAGGATAGGGTAGCATAGTATATATGGTGTAATGCCTTACCTGAATGCTCCGATGCCCGACTCTGTGCCTTCGTTGACTTGCGATGTGCCCTTGAAGGAAGTTCGAGCATCTTGAACAGCTTTCTGAATGAACTCGTCGCTAATTCGACGCGAAGGATGCTCATTAAAGACGGAATTCATCAGGGCAATCTTGGCCGAACTGCGACGAGCCTCTGACTTGGTTGGACAGTTCTAAAATGTAGAAAACGTGTTACAAAACTGCGTTAACCATTTGCAAATAGGGTAATTACTTGAAAACTTCCAAAGCAGCTTCCTCCAGGAAGTGTTACGAAACAAATGTATGGCTGGCTATTAGATGGAATCGATTCGTAAATCACAAGAGCTCCATTTTTCAATTCAGCTCCACGGGACTGCTTCATTTGCCAAAACTCTTGAAGGGCTTCAACGACATTTACTGAAAGAAATACGTTTTATACGACTGGTTTATGCCTACATATAAATTTAAAAACAAATCAATCTCACCTCTATAATCTCTATCTTCGTAAAATCCAGTTACGGTTGGTAAAACCCAAAAAGGTTCTTCGGGGTAGACCATTTTTAAGATTATTCAATTTTATGTTGAACAAAGAATGGTTTCGGGTTTCGTTTTCAGCACAAATCAAACCGCATATCATTCAGAGTGGCTGCAGAAATGAACATCTAATTAATTTATTGGCCAGAAATAATTAGTACGGTTTTTAATTCCACTTTTCGTTCACTTGTCGGTAATTAAAGGCGATCTTGATTTCATCAGACAGGAAATATTATACATTAACAGCATATGTTTACATACATACAAGAGATGTATTGTTGCACTGGTGACACTGCCACGTCTTTAAACATATGTACATCGCAACAGCCCTCGGTAATTACAAGTTTGTCGCCTAAGTCTTTCGATTTGGTGTGGTCGGACAGTATGTTAAGTGCATATGTATTTTGTACCCTTTGCCGTATTAGGTCATAGTTTTAACACAAACACAATTATTAGTGTACAATTGCACATATTAAGTAAATCTTTTTATTTTCGTTTACACAAGTGTATGATCATTCATTAGATGTATACCTCTATTGCATTTACATTTTGTTTTATACATTCATATTGTTAATTTTCACTTTTATTGTATCTAGGAGAACGGACCACTAAGGTCACCAGCGAGACGAGAAACCTTTCTGCAGCAATGTAAAAAAAACTGGATACATTACTGTGCTGCAGTGTTGCCAACTATTGGCCACCAGAAAAAAGCCAGATCTCATTTAGCGGAAAAAAGGCTAAAAGATCGAAACAAAAGCTAGCCAGCGGGATACATCTATCGTATTGAATCTTTTAACTGAAATTACTTTGATAGAATACTTACACTAAATAACACAATTAATATAAAGCAATAAAGGTAATATAGCCCCAAAAATGTTGAGATATACAACGAGACTAAAGGCTGACAGCCATAAAATCCATAAACATGATACAAATACCCATATTATATTCCTCCAAAAAATCTTATAACAGGCCAGTATTAATTGCTACAGTTATTTTAATTCAGAACTAGGTACAATGGTCGCTTTTACTTACTTAATAAATTACTGAATCAATTGAAGCGTACAATATGAAATTTTAGTTGTATTTGGCGAAGTTAGACTTAAATAACATATATTTTTTCACAAATATGATTGGAAAATGAGACAACGAACTTGAACAGCTAATGATAAAGTTTGTCTTAGCCTACCATTAATATAATTATTTTAGAAGGTACCTAGTTTAGGATTGTTCAACCACAATATAAGCAACGAACTTGTAAACAATTTAGAATAGAATATCAATACCTTCCAAATTGGGCATTGGGGGAAATATATTTAATACGTATTCAGGCTCTGTAGGCTCCAAGTTTTCTGTGTTATATATGTATGGCAGGTCGATAAAATCTAGGGGCGGAAGGCTCTTATTTTCCAAATGGTTTTCCAATGCGCGAAAATCAAGATAAAGTTGATCCAATAGCCGTTCATAGCCCGGTTGATTTTCGGACCAGGTCTCTGTGACCGCTGCAATGTTACAGAAATATAGTAAAAATTTACAAAGGAAATAATTTAAAATTAATGGTACTTACGCTTGCTGCAGTTCTTCAAACATTTCTCGTTTGGAAAGTCAGTATAGTTGAACAAATTTACGACTCTGGGCTCGCAATTTAACACGTAGGCTCCCAAAAAGCAGCTATTTGTCTTAAACCTTACTTCCTCTCGATCCTTGTTGACCACATTTTGCTTGGGGGGCTTTCGCAGCGAAAGCTTGGCGATACTGCTTTCGAGTCTAAGGGAAGAGCCTTTGAATGGGGTTATTCCAGGAGTTTGGTGCATCACATTGTCAAGTTTGCCAAGTGGTTTCTTCAATACTGAATTGGTAGGGACTCCATTTTTCATGGGATTCGGCGGCACTGTAATATTAACTGGCTATGAAATTACCATACCAACGGGAATTGAAGTCAATTCAACATACAATTAATGCCGGTGTTTTCCTTATTCAATATCTGATCCATTATGTTAGCTTTTATTTATGTTAAGTATGTATTTTGATTAAATTTCAGCAGTGAGCTTCGATTTCGTTTAAAATAATTCCTGAAAACGAGCGGCACATTCCTAGAGATGGGAGACTCCCAGCGCCTTTTTACTGATCTATCGTTCATCAGAAACAATGGTAATGGGACGAAATGTTATGCTAGTGAATAAATTGGGTATTATTGTTTATTTTATTTATAATTTAATACGTAAATAATACAAAAACCAAAGTACACTAACGTGTAGGTAATATAGGTTACCAAAATATTTCACCATTTTATTTTATACCGCCAAATTTGACTAAAACCCTTATCGGCATCGAAAGGCGTTAGGGATTATTATATGTCGTTTGCGTTTTTTCAAACTGGGCCCACTTAAGCAGCCTTTATAACAAAATTGAGTGAACATAAAACTTGGAGATTCAATACCGGAAAAATTTCAGTAGATTTTCAAGTTTTTTAACTCCAAAAATAGGGCAACCCGGAACAAATATACAATATTTCACTTATCACTTAATTGCAACCGATCGAACGTTTCAAAGGCTTCGCTATGGCGTCACATCAGTACCACCAAATTGCCAATTTGCTGGAAAAAGTATGTATAGAATTTCATTTTAGCAACATATCGAAATTCTAATGGAGCTCTCATCTGCTGCAGATGACGTCGACGGACAAGGACTTCCGTTTCATGGCGACAAACGATCTGATGACGGAGCTACAAAAGGATAGCATTATCCTGGATGACGAGTCAGAGAAAAAGGTGGTGCGAATGGTGCTAAAACTGCTGGAGGACAAAAACGGCGAGGTTCAGAACTTGGCAGTCAAGTGCCTGGGTCCCCTGGTCAACAAGGTAAAGGAGATCCAAGTGGAGACAATCGTGGACTCGCTGTGCGCCAACATGATGTCCAACACGGAGCAGCTGCGTGACATATCGAGTATTGGCCTAAAGACAGTGATTGCCGAGCTGCCGCAGTCCTCAAATTCCCTGGCCCCAAATGTGTGCCAACGGATTACCGGCAAACTGAGCACAGCTATTGAAAAGGTGAGTAACTCTGGTATTCCCTAGGCACCAAAATGTTTAATCGACTGTTCGTTACCAGGAGGACGTCTCAGTGAAACTGGAATCGCTAGATATACTGGCCGATTTGCTATCCCGCTTCGGGGAGTTCCTCGTTCCCTTCCACAGCACCATACTGAAAGCTCTGATGCCCCAGTTGGCCTCCTCGCGCCAAGCTGTCCGCAAGCGAACCATTGTGGCCCTGTCGTTCCTGCTGATCCAGGCCAACAGCAACGCCTACAACGGTGTCATCGATCACTTGCTCGATGGCCTAGAGAACCCATCAAATCCAGCTGCCATTCGAACTTACATTCAGTGCCTGGCTTCGATATGGTAAGTTCCGATTGACAGTGGTGTAGGATTGCTCTTAAGAAAATAAACCAGATATGGTATGGCTTACTTTATTTTCGTCTGCTCCCCTTTCGCTTACTCATGCATTTGTATTCTTGCTTAATTCCCGAAGTATATAAAGTATATATTTGTATATATTTTATATTATATGAGCTTTAGATATAATTTTGTTGTTTATTACTCTTCAGTCGGCAGGCTGGCCATCGACTTTGCAACCACATTGATCGCTCCATGCTCCTGCTGAGTCAGTACAGTCAGCGGGACGACGATGAGCTGCGCGAGTTTTGTCTGCAGGCCTGCGAAGCTTTCGTTATGCGCTGCCCAGATGCCATAAACCCGCATATTCCCATGGTAAGTATACACGAGTTTTGAGCTATGTCTTACATTGAATAACGGATTGTTTTTGTTAGATCCTGGAGCTGTGCCTCAACTATATCACGTACGATCCAAACTACAACTACGAGACGGATGATGGCGATACTGGCAACGCCATGGACACGGAGGATGATGAGTACGTTGACAGTGAGGAATACAGTGACGACGACGACATGAGCTGGAAAGTTCGTCGCGCTGCAGCCAAGTGTCTGGAGGTATTGATATCCACGCGCCAGGAACTCATCGAGGACTTCTATCGCAGCCTCAGTCCGGCTTTGATTGCGCGTTTCAAGGAGCGCGAGGAGAATGTTAAGTCCGACATATTTCACGCTTATGTGGCCCTGCTTAAGAACACACGCTCCACCGACGATGTGGCCAACGACCACGACTCTATGGATCAAGTATCGGGTCCGACCTCGCTGTTAATTGAGCAGCTGCCGCTCATTGTAAAAGCCATACAGCCGTTAATGAGGGAAAAATCGATGAAAACGCGTCAAGACTGCTTCCTCTTGCTGCGTGAGCTTTTGAATTCGCTGCCAGGCGCCCTGGGTCCCTACTTGGAGAGCATTGTGCCGGGCATAAGCTATTCGCTGAATGACAAGAGTTCGACCAGCAACATGAAGATCGAGTCTCTCGGATTCCTCTACTCGCTGCTCCAAGGACATCCGCCTCATGTCTTTCATCCACATATTCCCTCCCTGGTGCCCCTTGTGGTGACTTCGGTCTTTGATCCGTTCTATAAGATTGCCACAGAGGCGCTCTTGGTGTTGCAGCAGTTGGTGAAGGTGATTCGTCCGCTGGAACCGAATGCGGCCAAGTCCGAGTTTGATGCCCCTTCGTTTGTGGGCCAGGTTTACTCGTGCACCTTGCAGAAACTGAAAGTCACGGACGTCGACCAGGAGGTGAAGGAGCGAGCCATAGCCTGCATGGGACAGATTATCGCCAACATGGGCGACATGCTGCAGAACGAGCTGGCAGTTTGTCTGCCAATCTTCATGGAGCGCCTGAAGAACGAAGTAACCAGGCTGAGCAGCGTGAAGGCCTTGACTCTGATCGCAGCGTCGTCCCTGCGCATTGATCTGACTCCCATCCTGCACGACGTGTTGCCTGCATTGGGCACATTCCTTCGAAAGAACCACCGCGCCCTGAAGCTGCACTCCCTCGATCTGATTAACAAGATCGTCATTAACTATTCGAGCAACTTTGAGGCAAACCTACTGCAGACAGCCATAGTTGAGATTCCACCGCTCATATCGGACTCGGATTTGCACGTTGCCCAGTACTCTCTGACGCTTTTGAGCACCGTAGCTCGCAGGCAGCCCCAAGCTCTAGTCGGCATTCATGAGCAGTTCTTGCGCTCTGTGCTTATCCTCGTTCGATCACCTTTGCTGCAGGTAGGCCGAAATAACATTATTGATAGTAGATGGACAATAAGCACAACTAATAACTGATTCCATTGTTACAGGGCTCTGCATTGAATTGCACTTTGGAGCTGTTCCAGGCCCTGGTGCAAACACAGCTGACTGGCCTGGACTACCATTCGCTGGTCTCGAAGCTTATGGCACCAGTTTTGGCTGGCAACGGCGATGCCAACTCCAGAGCCACTGCCGGCGCTCCCAGTGAGGTGGTGCAGCTGCACAAGCAGGCCTATCACTCATCGGCGAAGTGCATCGCTGCCTTAACACAGCAGTGTCCCCAGGTGGCGACCCCATTGGCCACAAAGCTGATAACGGATCTGCAGAAGCGTAACGATACGGAAATTATATTCTGTTTGCTCACCATCGGAGAGATTGGCCGGCACTTTGATCTGAGTTCCATACAGGTGCTGCCCCAGACAATTATTGAATGCTTTGGGGCCACCTCGGAGGATGTAAAGGCTGCAGCCTCGCATGCTCTCGGCGCAGTGTCCGTGGGTAGCCTGCAGACATACCTACCTCTGATTCTGCACGAGATTGAGGTGCAGCCGAAGAGACAGTATTTGCTGCTACATTCGCTTAAGGAGGTCATTTCATCGCTGTCGGTCTCGCCCAGCGGACTCGCTCAGCTTTTGCCTTCGGTGCCATCCATTTGGGCCCAGCTCTTCAAGCACTGCGAGTGCTCGGAGGAAGGATCGCGCAACGTGGTGGCTGAGTGCCTAGGCAAACTGGTGCTGGTCAATCCCGACGAACTGCTGCCGCAACTTCAGCAGGCATTGCGTTCCGAAAGCCCCACCATGCGCACCGTGGTTGTCTCCTCCGTAAAGTTCACCATCTCCGATCAGCCGCAGCCCATTGATGCCCTGCTCAAGCAGAACATTGGCGAGTTTCTGTTCGCTCTGCGAGATCCGGAGCCGCAGGTGCGACGCGTCGCGCTAGTAGCCTTCAACTCTGCGGTGCACAACAAGCCCAGCTTGGTGCGCGACTTGTTGCCCACCCTCTTGCCTTGGCTGTACTCGGAGACGAAGGTGAAGAGCGAACTCATTAGAGAAGTGGAAATGGGTCCCTTCAAGCACACCGTCGACGACGGTCTCGACATTCGCAAAGCGGCATTTGAATGCATGTACACACTTCTCGAGCAGGGCTTGGATCGTGTGGATGTCATGCAGTTCCTGGACCATGTCCAGGCTGGTCTGTGCGACCACTACGACATCAAGATGCTGACGTACCTGATGACGGCACGTTTGGCCATCTTGTGCCCGGATAAGGTCCTGCTAAGTGAGTAGTACCTCAGCCTGTCACTTCAAATCTCTTCTTACCCTGCCTCAATATTCCAGGACTCGATCAATTTATACAGCAACTACGTGATACGTGCACCCACAAGGTGAAGGCCAACTCTGTGAAACAGGAGTACGAAAAGCAGGACGAACTGAAGCGTTCTGCCCTTCGTGCAGTGTCGGCCCTTTCGCAAATACCCAAAGCAAGTAAGTATACATCGTTCAAACATTGTATCTTACGATAAACTAATTGAAATTTCTGCCCAACAGACAAAAATCAGCTGTTAGTGGATTTCCTCAAGTCGATCAAAGAAACACCAGAATTAAACAAGATCTTCGAGTACATACAGAAGGATTCCATCACCGGTAGCTCAGATATTATAGTAATGGATCAAAGTTAAAAGGGAAACTTGGTTTCTAATTCCTTTACTTAATTAAGAATATGCGTTTGCGCACAAACAAGTATCTCTTTTTCTGATATAGCTTTTAGATTTTCTAATAAGAAATAAATGCAGATCGACTTGAAAGAGTTAATTATAAAACCATGCATAAAGCTCCCGAAACTACCGACAACCAACACAAACAAATGCCGTACTGAATACTGTATTTATGTAATTTTACTAAAAGTTTAATGATTTGTTTAGCATATTAACGAGGGTTTATTTTTCAAGGGAGAGAATGATTGATGTGCTCTTGCTAAAAGAGACTAGCTCTTCCATCAGATAACGATAATTCCAGATCATCCTATCTCCACTAAGAGCAACTGTTATGTAAGGGCTTTTAAACATTAATGATGCAATAGTGACAATGCAGAATCATGAGAAAGTCGACTTGGTATAATTGGAAAGTGTATATTCTGTAGAAAACTGAATTGTTCAAAATGTTTCAAACTTAGAATTGAATTTTGATCTATGGACAAGCGAGCAATTTAGGCTGCCTGCTTGCTTCTCTTCTTCTCGCACTCCTCAGGCACGGCTTTGCCGGAGGTAACGCCGCCGTCCGTCGCCGGTCCAGTTTCGGACACAGTCTCTGGAGGATGTTCGAGCACATGGTCGATGATACCCAGCACCTTAGCCTCTTCGGGGGTCATAAAGTGGTCGCGCTCCATGCGTCCGCACATCTCTTCATACGTGTTCTTGGCGTGCTTCACGTAGATGTTGGTCAGCTGACGCTTTATTTTGATAATTTCCTCGGCATGTATTAGGATGTCCGTGGCTTGCCCCTGGGCGAGATTATATATATTATATATCAATGCGGATCGATTATAACACTGGAATGTACATACTTGTGCGCCACCAGAGGGCTGGTGTATCATGATCCGCGCATTGGGTAGAGAGTACCGCATCCCAGGCGCACCGGCCGCGAGCAGGAGGGATCCCATCGAGCAGGCCTGACCAACGCACCAAGTTGCTATTGGTGGCTTGACGTACTGCATCGTATCGTAGATCGCCAAGCCCGCTGTCACAACACCGCCGGGTGAATTGATGTACAGATGGATCGGTTTGTTGACGTTCTCCGATTGCAGGAACAGCAGTTGAGCCACCACGGTGGAACTGATGTCGTCGGTTATGTTGCCCATCAGACAAATTATCCGCTCCTTCAACAAACGGGAGAATATATCGTAGGCCCGCTCACCGCGGCCAGTTTGCTCGACCACCATGGGAATCAGGTTGATATTGCGAACCGAATTCGCCCGGCTGCCACATCGCACCTGCAATACGGTGGATTACTATCGGCATAACCATGTGGCATGGACACACTTACTGAGTTAACTTGTAAGAAGCGACTAACAGCGGTTTTCAGCATGATCCTGGTTTTGTTTTGACGCAAATCAACCGGATTCGCAATGTTATGCAAAACAGCTGTTCTTGGGCCTAAGAATACACACTTTAAATCATTTCTGAAACAAATGAAAAGGAACACTGATTTCCGACTGGCAAGTATGACAAAGGGTATGTGAAGTTACGTTTGGGGTACTCTCAAGTTTTCTTCGATCTTTTTTTTCTACTAAAATACTGAGAAAATCTTGCAAGATTTGTTCTCTACGGAGTAAGTCATAATGCACTTCTCAGGGTACGCCTGGAATTTGAAGATGTTGTGAAACAATGACTGATGTGTGTTAAAAATTAATATTAAATTCTGGAATTATTATGGGTTTTTAAATATATATTAGTATTCATGTCCGTGTCAAGCCATGCACATAAACTTAATCAAAGCTGATAAGTTTTTTTTTAATTTTTTTTTAATATTTTGGTAATTTAGCGACAATTTATATTCTTTTCTGATACATTTTCATTTTGTGTTGTTTTGACTTCTTTTGATTCGGCTTAATTCTCACAAATTTTAAGTAATAGGTGCTCACAGCTTCGATCAGACTTTTCGTTGCTTCTTAGGAAAGCATAAATATGCTTAGTTGCGGTTTTATAATATTGACAGTAGATGAACGAAGCGGAGTCGAAAGCAATGTGGAAATTAATATTCTTTAGCTGCTTATGTGGCCTAAATAATCAAATTGTAACTTCCAATTTGAACGAAGGCAATTCTTCTTCTGTAGATTGTAAGAGCGAATTTGAAAAGTTTAAGGTTAGCTTAAAAAAATATAAATAATATAAATAATAAAAAATAATATAAATATAAATATAAATAAGCTAATAAATGCATTCACTTTTAGAATAATAATAATCGCAAATATCTACGCACCTATGATGAAATTCGAAGTTACAAGGCGTTTGAGGAAAACTACAAAGTTATTGAGGAACACAACCAAAACTTTAAGGATGGTCAAACGAGCTTCAGATTGAAACCCAATATTTTCGCTGATATGGTACGTATTTCCCAAAATATTTAACTGTGGGCCTAAAAACCATAATAATATATAATTACCTTTAAAACCCAGAGCACTGATGGTTACCTTAAGGGATATTTGCGACTATTAAAGAGCAATATTGAAGACAGCGCGGATAATATGGCCGAAATAGTGGGCTCTCCCCTGATGAGTAATGTACCCGAAAGTTTGGATTGGCGCAGTAAAGGATTCATCACACCTCCGTACAACCAACTTTCCTGCGGTTCCTGCTACGCTTTCTCCATCGCCGAGAGCATCGTAGGCCAGGTTTTCAAGCGAACCGGGAAGATACTGAGCCTGAGTAAGCAACAAATTGTGGACTGCAGTGTGTCCCATGGAAACCAAGGATGCGTCGGCGGCTCCCTGCGAAATACTCTGCGCTATTTGCAGAGCACGGGTGGCATAATGAGGGAAGAGGATTATCCGTATGCGGCAAGGGTAATTAGAACACCATACAATTTAAATGATTGTTGCTTTTTATATATTAGAGTGTCAGTTACACCGAAAGCTTATCTCTTTAAAAAAAGGGCGGTAGAATGATTAAATCTTTAGTGTTTTGTTCAGGTTATTATCATATTATTATTAGTAGTACATAGATCATGGTAAAAAATCACATTATTACAATAGGACATACAATTATTTAGTCATTACATGCAATATAACTTACTTAGCCTTTTGGTTTACACAAAGTGTACACAGTCAGTGCTCATACATATGTGGAATATGATAAATATGACCTGTATATTGACAGCTATCTAGTGAAAGCCTTCTACTCCTAACTAATGCTAATGTTTTTCAGAAGGGCAAATGCCAGTTTGTTCCCGACCTATCCGTAGTTAATGTAACATCTTGGGCCATTCTTCCCGTGCGCGATGAGCAGGCCATTCAGGCGGCAGTTGCTCACATCGGACCAGTTGCCATATCCATAAATGCCTCCCCGAAGACATTTCAACTGTACAGGTAATCACAGGAAATTATTATATATTTTAATTTTCAATTCACGTGTTTGATTTAGTGACGGCATCTACGATGACCCCCTGTGCTCGTCAGCTTCAGTTAATCATGCCATGGTGGTTATTGGTTTTGGAAAGGATTATTGGATATTGAAGAACTGGTGGGGACAAAATTGGGGCGAAAATGGTTACATCCGAATTCGCAAGGGAGTCAATATGTGCGGAATGGCCAATTATGCAGCTTATGCAATTGTTTAATCTGTTGCTTATACATATAGATAATGAAATAATCAACAAATTCATGTAACAAGTTGACTTCCAAGTCTATAAAGTAATGGAAAAATAAATGATTTTCAAATAAAATGGAATGAATTTTTGATTCTAGGTGCAATTATCTCTATCTGAATACGTTCGAAAAGTTGATAAATGAAATGAGTTTACACTGCGCAACACAATTCAGTTTGATAAATGAAGATGGCTTGTGTTCGGTCTACAAAAACTGGGGCATTATCTGAGTGTCTTTTGATTGGGTTCTTGTACAATAAGTCCGGCAATGAGTTATGTCGCCTTTGCAGCCCAGTGTCATTAGCACAAAGTTGAAGTAATGAATATTGGGGGCGTGGCAGAGCGCCAACTCAGATCCCAGTTTTATGGCATTGAGCCCGCCCCCAAATCGATAAAACAGCTCCCCACACGCCGACGACTTTGGGAAATGAAAATAAAGCCCTTTTCAGTGGATTTTCGTGGCAAGCACGGCGATTTAAAAGTTATTTATAAAGTGGCAAAAGCTGAGGAGGGCCTGAATCCGGCGGCCAGGAGTCCTGAAACTCCGGCGCCAAACTCCTCCCACATGGCGTCGTTTATTGCAATTATAATGTGTTTCATTGCCGCTTAATGGATAAATGGATAAATAGTGCTCCATAATGGCTATAACCAATAATAGGAAAGTAAGCTGGAATCGCTGAGCGTGCAACCACTTCGCCTCCTCCGTAGACCAATGAGAGCAATTGAAAGGACCACCGTAGGCAGGACTTCACTTCACTTTACATTGCCCCACCGACTTGGGGTGGTTTTTTTTAAGGACTCGCCGCGCGAGAGAGAGAGCTGGAAAAAGAAGGGGCAGAGAGGAGAAGAGAGCAAAGTGCTGGTGCAGGACCAAAGAAATTGCTAATTGAATGGAGTCAAGATGTTGAACTAACTAGTCATATTTGTCCATTAAAACAGGCAGTCGTCCGTTTGATCCTGGCCAAAATCGAAGCGCCAATATTTTTCATTATTATGCCGCTCTCTTGGCCAATTTACGCGGCTGAATCGAATGTGGATAATCCGAAGGACATGCGCAGCAATAAAGAGCCAACTGAGGTGATTAGGCACGCCGAATGCCATTGGTGTTGACTATAAAATAGTCGGCAGCTTAGTTTCCTTACAGCAACTTATGCTCGAACGCATAAAAAAGCAGCGGCATTTATTTATTTACCCAAGCCAAGGATAATGGAGCAGTTGGCCCAGTTTGTCACAAAGTCCTTTGAGTTCAATCTAACCAACAACAGTGTTCACGCCTTATTCAATTCGATGACGGGCGCGCGTATCAAAAAGCCCACGGAAGTGAAAAACTCCATATTCATAAACTCGATCAGTTCCGGCGGCAGTTACGCCGATACTTGCGCGAGTGGCGAGGAGTCCGTGGACATAGACATTACCGACCTGTCCGTATCCGAGAGCAACACGATCCTCGCGGCCGATGCGGAATCCCCGGAGGAATCCCATCCTCATCGCGAGGAGCATGTGGAAACCTATCGCCTCAGTCCCACTCTGCACAAGGCTGTGGTGGAGCCGAAGCCCAAGAACTGGCTAATTTCGGAGGACCTGGACGTGGACTCCCAGCCGGAAGGTAACGTCATGAACTGGCTAAGATGGGTATCTTAAAGTACCACTTAAGCTGATTCGGAATCTGTTCGGAATATCTGTCCGTAATTGGATTTTTCCTATTGTGCATGCCCTAAGTGTAGATACTTTAAATATGTTCTTACTAAAAAGATAACTCAATTATTTTGCTATATTTAGAATATCAATAGAACATCAATATCATATTTATGGCTTAAACTAAAAAAATACTCATAACATGTTTTTAATTGCTCAAAATGTGCTTTAAATTTCATGGATGCCATTCATTTAACAATCTCTTGTAAGCTGGTTGAATAATTAAGCTGTTCTGCGTTATGCAGTAATTATGACTTGTGTGATTTTGTAGTATTCATTATGGGTAATTGCAATGTACTATGTATCGAATTTAAATTAACATATATTGGCTTATCAATGCCAACGGACTGATAAACGGACAGATAAACGGACACGGCTAAATGAACTTAGCTAGTGGAAAGTACCGAGCACGGTACTTTGTTGTGCCACTATTAACTGAGACATGACAAAATGCAGATGGACTTGGATGTTGCTCCTGGGCGTAGTTTTATTCGGATTTGGGGTAAGAATGAACGTGATCTGTAAATGCAAGTGAAAAGTTATTTAATAATTCAGGTCAACGGTGGGTTCGAGTTTACCAACCTTATATGTACACCTCTGGACATTGAATTCATGGATTTTGAAGCATGTTTTCTTAAATCAAAAAATCGGACGTACAAATATTTGACTGTAAGGACTAGAATTCACCAACTGGCATTTAACGATCTTCAGGTACACCGTGCGCTACATTTTCTCAGGTGAATCAATAAGTTTGAGTCGATATTTTATAGGTAAAAATCCAGGTGCTGAAGAATGGCTATAAACCCTTTCTTTATAACTTCACTACCAATGCTTGCGAGTATCTAAAGACAAACCGCAATCCACTAGTTCGATTCTTTCACGAAATGATTGCCGACTATTCCAATTTGAATCACTCCTGTCCGTATAATGTACGTAGCCAATTTGATTGCCAAAAATATTTAATTGTAACCCAGTAATTGCAGCACGATATAATCGTTGAAAAACTGCCCATTACCTTTGTGAACCACCGGGTTTCCGTTGTCCTGCCAGTTCCAGAAGGGGATTATCTCGTTCATAGTGTTTACATGATCCGGGGTAAGCCCCGCCTAGAGCTAAAAGTCTTCTGTCGAATCTTCTAAAAGTGTATTATATAACTTTCATATTAATAGCGTTAAAATTGCAAAAGAAATTAAATGTCATGTGTATAAATCAATACTTTGCTTGACCTGACTCAAATATTGTGTTTTATTTATTTCTTTGATAATAGTTATGTCGGTAGCAGGTTGGTACTTGCGATGTTAACTTTTTCTCAACGTTCATACGGACAAAACAAACGGACAGACGGACGTGGTAAAAAATTTAAATTTGTGCTCCAGAATATAACTTTATGTGAAACGTTTTTTCGCCGATACCCTTTATACGCCTAATGTTCTTTATATGGAATTAAAAGGTTTAAATAGATATAGAGATCTTTAAGCAATTATATAAGCAAAAATGGGTATAACCCATAGATTTAAAAATACGAAATAAGTTAAAGTTCATAACCTTGTGTTAATTAAGTGATCAAGTGGTAGATCGGTTACATAAGGTACATAAGGTATAAGTACGGTATACCTTACTTACAAACAACTTATAACAACCCTACTTATATATAACCAACCTATTCAGATTCGAAAACTTCTGGAGTGGTCCCGACCAATATAACCGAGTGCACGGAGGACAGCAATACGCCGAAGCTGGCGCCGGATAAGCCATTATTGGCGGAAGAGTGCGTCTCCCCGGAGCCCAGTCGACACCGGGAGCACTGCGATCCCCTGGACTCGTCAATGGTGAACACCAAGCAGCGGAGATCGCGGACGAACTTCACCCTGGACCAGCTGAACGAGCTGGAGCGACTGTTCGAGGAGACCCACTATCCAGATGCCTTCATGCGCGAGGAACTGAGTCAGCGACTGGGCCTCAGCGAAGCTAGAGTGCAGGTAATTATGTCCGCGAATCTATTCCATAAATTATCCCCCAATTGCAACTTGACATTGGACATGTCCGAGGTCGCCCCTTTGGACACTACGAGGGCCAAAATTGATTTTCAATGGTTATTCATTACACTTGTACTAATGACAACCAGACATTGTCTCCCCAAAATATTCAGCACGAATGTGAAGGCAGTGACTTTGATTTTTCAACCACCGGCACTGTGAATGCAAGGAAAGAAACTACTTTGGCCAGCCGCAGTTTATATACCCTATGCTATATGGCAACTATAAAGTGTCATATTTCAGTTATATTTATTTATGTGAAGTGGGCATTACTAAACTAAAACAGTGCTATACCGAAAAGTAAAAGAGAATTTGAAGCTTTGAAGTTTTTCCACATCTCCTATGATATATAAGTTATACTTTTTTGATCCAGCTAGTACCAACACACATGGTTAATACCTCCAATGATAGGAATACCTTTGCTTATAGTTTTCTGAGCTAAAACTGAAGACTGCACAAACGGGCAGACGGACAACATTCATACGGACAAAGGGACATACGGACATTATACGGACACTAAAGGGACATAGATCGTCTAGCGATGCTGATGCAAGATATATACAATACGTTCGAAAAAGGACTGTTCCAAATCCGTAAAGAAGTGAAAATACCCACTGCAAGGGCATAGAGATATGGGGTGTTAAGTGGTTTACGCCACCCTTTGTCGTCTGGGACACAAGTAGAAAATTGCTCGAGCATCGGGGGGCCGGTTAGAGATTAAATGCTCAATCAGGGTGCTGGAATAGGCACTATGTGGTCATGAAATATGTAGATACAATTCCAAAGCCAGCAGGAGTGTCACTTTTTTTATGGCCCGTAATAAATTGCTTCACTCTTCGTAACTTTGTGCCCGCTAAAACCTCCAAGAAGCACCACGCATCTGCCGAGATTAATGAGAAATAAACTGTGATAATTCAGTGTACTACTAATACCAATACTAATGATGGAATCGGATATCATAATGCCTCAATTTCCTAATTTATATTAATGAAACAAGCATGAAGACTAAAGCTACCATTTATCAATATGTGTACTTACAGGTTTGGTTTCAAAATAGACGGGCGAAATGTAGAAAGCACGAAAACCAAATGCACAAAGGTGAGCCAATAACTTAAGTGCCTAGTTTATTAAAAAAAATATTAATGTAATTAAAAACTAGCACAAATGAGTGCCTTTTTTAAGCACCGCTCACCAACCACTTCATGGTAGCCAAGTTTTCGCCAATTAAGCTTAATGAAAGTGTAAATTGCAATTAGTTAAGTACACAAAAATCAGGCTAGACCATTTACATTTCCGTTCGGAATGCTGTTCATTTTCGGGCTTATCAACTTGCTGGGGCCAATATGTTACGGTTTTCACAGTTGTTTAAATGTCTCTTCATTAATTCATTTGGCTTTCCGTTTCCGTTCAACCCTCGTTTCCAAGGACTTATCCCCATCCATCAACTCCCCGGCCGACTCAATAGAATTTGTATTCTCCGTTTTATTGCCCGAATATTTAATTTGATGAAGTTAGCAATGATTTGTGCGTTGCTGTCGCTAAAAAAAAGAGCGTTCTTATTTTATGTATATTGCCGATGGGATTTCGCTGGGCAAAATCTGAGCAGATGGGTTTGCGAGTCCTGATTATAATTCGAAAGGCAAACAAACTGAACCGAGAAAAACTGGAAAACTGAAAACCGAGAGGTGTAAAGGTGCGCGAGCAATTGGGGAATGCAAATCAATACATTTATACATTTATGAGTTGCTCAGTGCTAAACACCACTTGTGTGTGCTTTTTCCCATAAACATAAATCGCATGTAGAGGCTCAACTTAATTGGATTAAAAGATATAATCGCATTTATCAAATTTGCCGGCTAATGCTGGCGCGTATTTCAATACTGGACCTTCGGGCATAAAAAACTTTCGGAAATGTAATCAAATTGAAATTTGGCATAAAAAGCACGGCAGACACAACGAATGGCCAGCACTTTATGGGTCCATATGAATTCTCAGGCTTTTCGCCCCGGTGAACCACCCATAAACAAGACGTTAACCTGGCCTCCGGTCCCAGGAGACCCATTTGTATGTGCCGCTCCAGGCTTTCCAGCTTTCGCCTGCCAGCGGTAACACGTCCCTGTGGTTCCGGCTTTCCGGGGCGTTTTCCGAGCAATAAATTACAAAATGAATTCAATTACTTGTCACTGAATCTTAAAACGATTTGCCAATCCAGCAGGTACGAGTATATCCATCTGAGCAGAGTGATTGCCGGCAGAGAATCTGCGGATAATCTTTAAAATTTTGCTTTTTTCCTGGAGGTTCTTTTAAAGTAAAAGCAATATATGCAGGCACAAAACTAAATGTCGAAACAAAATATTGTTTGTGGGGAACACACCCGATTTTACTCTACAATAATTCACAAGACAGGTTAAATAACCATTTTTGTATAATAATATTAACATAAAAAACTTTATATAGTAATTAATTTTACATATGTTCAACAATATTTTTACAAATTATTAAAATTCTGTAAGAGTGCATGTTTTTTTTTACCGAATGTTTTATATTTAAAACTATCCAATGATAAGCGCGAAAACATATATCTCTTAAACCTACATTTATACCTATCAAAATAACTTCCTTTTCCATGAAATAATCGTACTAAAAATACTCTACACTACCATTTAATTCAAGTTCCATTTAGAGCGACGACTTTACCAAATCTTTACTTATTGAAATACCCTTATTTTTCTGAAATTAAAATTAATTTCTTTAACGCTTTAGTAAACTTTATACTCTTAAATATTTAAACCACCCAATGGAGTCCATACTTTCGTACACTTACCCCAAACAAAGTGCTACTCATCTTATGCATTCCACGTATTCTTTGAAGGATTCCTCGTGGGCAGTCGGAGTCCTCCGATCGCCACTCCGCTGGAGCCCTGTCGCGTGGCTCCCTACGTCAGCCTGGCCGCCCTCCGAAGCTCATCCGTTCCATCCCATCCCGCCGCAGCGAGCAGCTCGAATCCCCAGGCACCCGGCTCCGGAGGCACCAGTTCCGCCGGCAAGGTGGTCACCGTGGACTCGTCGCATAATCACAATCCGGCGATATCGCGCTCGGCCATCAAACAGTTTTCCAGCACCGTGGCAGCCGCCGCCGCCTTTTCCGCTTTCGATCCGGCCATTATTTCGGTGGCAGCTCACCAGGTAAAATTCAAAATGGTACAATTCATATATTTACCAGTAGATTCAGGGATGCCAATCGTAGATTTAGTAGCTTATTAAGCTTCAGCTGGAAGTCTCCATATGAGTATTCTCGAAAAAGTTTATTATAAAGACTTTAGTGGATTTTAAACTAGCGTAAACTTAGTAGTATAAGACTTAAGAAGTTAAACTAATTTTAGTAATAATACATTCAGTATCTGTTTAATAATAACTAACAGTTCAACATATTCCAAAGGGTTTTGATAATTTCAAATAGTACATAGTAAGCTATTTAATATGAATGTTTCAAAAGCCCACTATATTATTAGTTTCAAAGAACTCACACAAATGCATATAAGGAGACTCCTAGACAAGTACTCGAAAATGTATATAGTGTAAAATGGTCCCAGTATTCATTATGTATATTGTATATATGCAACCCTTTTCTGATTTCAGTACGCTGCCGCTATAACTAATGGATCCGTGCCGGCCGGACTCTTTTCTGTGCCCCAGTACTCAATAAATCTGGCCGCCTTCGCCGCCGCCCACAGCAAGAGCTCTTCGATAGCTGACCTCCGGATGAAGGCCAAGAAGCACTCGGAATCGTTGGGTCTGCAGGCAGACATGGTGCTCTAGTGACCAGCTGAGAGTGGACCGTAGACATGTACATTCAATTGATGGTGTGGTGAAGTTTCGTCTGTCGCCGTAATAATAAAAAGGATAGCCACATTTATTTATTTAATAAAAGTCTTACTTAATAAATCTAATGCATAAGATTGACTTAAAACCAATATCGACAAATAAAAGAACTGTTTTTGAACGTGTCCTAGGTCTAATGCTATGATTGTTCATCTCATTCTCATTTCAGTGGACGGAAATTAAGAGATTAACAGATTTTTCAACCTAAAAAGCATGCCAGCAATATTAAAATCAAAAAAAGCTTGACCAATTTTCCATAGAAAAGTTTCAGTTCGCGTTCACCCAATCAAAACAATGTGTATTAATGTTAAAATTAAATTTCAGGCTTTGGTTTTAATATGGAATCATTATAGCATTATATTAAAGAATTGCCTTAAGTACACTATTAAAATACCCGATGCAGCCTGGAGTTACTGGTACTAAATAGGCGTCTACACAGGTAGGAACTCCTACTTCCCTCGACCCAACTTCTCCAAAACAAACTCCTTCAATGGCTGATAGTACTGATAGCGCAAACAAAGCATTTCGGGTGAGTTGCGTAGCTGCTCGAAGGCCTCCGACTCCGATTCCATGATGAACACGGCAGTTCCGGCCATCGCAATTGCCACAAAAATCACGGACGGAACAAAGGCGTGTAGTAGGTGGAACTTGCGGAACTTCTTCATCTTCCGCGTGGAGGGATCCGCGTGCAGGAAGCTATCGGCTGGCGAACTGGAATTCACGGCGGCATCCGACTGTCCGTAGTACAGATTGGGCGAGTAGGAGCCGTGCTGTCTGGACTCATTGTGCTTCCTCGGATGGTCGTATCCATTCACGGTCAGCCCGCTCTCAGTGGAAGAATGCTCGACGGAGTCCCGGTAGGCGTAGCCCCCGATTTGGCTGGCCAAGTAGTTGACACCGTCTATGTTCGAGGATCGCAGGCGAGCCTCCTCGCAAACCGGCTCCAGGCTGGAGATTTGGATGCCCCCATTGGCCTCGCTCATCCCATGGTCCTGTCCGTAGAAGTGTCCATTTGGCATGCCGTATCCCAGGGGCTCCGACATCGTAGACCTCGGCAAGCTGCTGTACCCTGAAAAGATAATAATAATAATGAATAAGTGTATAATAGAGGGAGAGACGCGAGTTCTTTAGACATGTTCGTTTATACATAAGCAAAATGCGTGGTATATTCCCAATTCAACGATAAAGATCTTACTTATTTGTGCTAAATCCCCTTGTGGACTGGACGGCGTGGCTGGCACACTGCTCGCCTTTCGCTTGCTTGAGTTGGAGTTATTTTTTTGTTCCCGCAACGCATTTATGTTTTCAGTCAAAATTTCACGCTCAGTTCTTCCGGTATATCGGAATTTTGTGCCCCATGAGAAAAATCCTCCGCCCGAAATCACAGCTGCACTTTGGCTATTGGGTAATCTACAAATAGAGCGATTCAGTAATGTAAATCCACAGGATTAAATATATATATTCTCACGTAAAGAACAGCATTTGTTCAATGGCACATCGCCACAAGTATCGACAAGCGGCGCCAGTTGGACACTTAAAGCCAACAGTATGCTTTTTCTAGAATATGTCAAAAAATAAACCATCACATTTGCTGACTCAATAAAGATTCAAGATCGACTACTTACTGGTTCGCGACTAGCGTCCGTATAACTCAGATGCGCTATAAACATTTTGCCCTCGAAATTGATTTTGTGTATTTCGTTCCAGCGAAAATGTTGAGATCTTTTGCCGGCCACAAAAGTGCTGATACCCGTATTATTTATGCCGACGTACTGCTGCGATCCGCGGTGATCCTTTACCGGATGTGGATCTATGCCGTAGGTCTCCAAGCCGCGGGCTATGCCCAAGAACTCATCCATGGCCAAGGAGAGATTCTGCCCGGGCTCACGCTTTTTATGCAGCTCGATTATCTTCTTCTCCAGGCACTCCGTCTGGCGCAGAGCTAATTCTATGGAAGATACATAACTGCCCACATGCACATCCTCGTTATAGTCGCCCAGCTCCTCTGTTCAAAGAAGGGTTTAAGTAGTTACCAAGTTAATTTATTAAATAGGTATTAAAATCTACCTTGAACTATGAGAGCGCCCAGTGCAGCCGCCTCGCCCAAGGAGCAGTACAATCGACCATGTCGAAGGTCCCTCTTTAATTGCTGATAGAGCATAATCCGTGCATTTCCAGTCAGTCGAAATGGATCCGCAGGGTAAAACTTCACTCGCAGCGAAAATAGTAGGGGATCCATTTCTGAGGACAACAAATGAGTTTCAGTTAATAGAACTGCTAAGGTTTTGAACATTACTTACCCTTGCATTGCTTAATAATAGATTTGGACAGGTCCAGCCAGTGCTGTTTAAAATGTATTAAAAGGAGTTTATGTACATTACGCAAATAATGAAGTTGTATTTATTTATACTCACCCTCTGTTTTGAGGAGTCGACATATCGCAAGCCAAAGTAGTCCTTCTCCTTGATCTCCAACTCGCCGCACAAGTACTCCAATAGGTATATGCCCTTATGGAATGGCTGTGAGATATGTGATATTTACATATTATTTGTTGTTAATAAAACTTATTCTAAAAGGATATCATTATTCGTTCTAACTTCTAGAGTATGACTTGTTTACACCCTCAAGGCAGGAAAATGGCGTTAGAACTAGAAACAACCACAAAGTGTCTTCGTGTTTAATACCAGTTGGCTAAAAGTAATTTAAAAGCCCAATGAACGATTATAAAAATATCTTTAGATCAAATATTTCTTGCACTACACGAATTATACACAAATATCAAAGATTTCCTATTCAGCTTTAATAGCACGCTTTTTGGGGATTACTTCATCAATATTTTTGCCGGCAAGCTGAAAGGGCGTTAGCTCACAAACGCATAGGAACAAAATATGCAAATAGCTCCCTATGTTTCTAAGCATTTACTTAGAACTGTCGCAAATGAAAGGAAAAATAAAAAGTAGGGGGAACTTTTATAAACTTAGCGATGAACAATATCCTGTGCACTTGGTAAGCTAAAGTAGCAGTATATTCGTAGCACAAACTCGGGTGGCAAGGAGTATTGCATCGATTGCAGATGAGCAGTATCTTTCGAGTTTGGTCAGCTGATTCATCCAAAAGTCCGGTCCAATTAGGTTGAAGAATGCAGAGTTCAAGAGCAGCACAAACCTGAAATTCACACTCTAGGACATCGGAGTCATCGAGAAGTCGCACAGTGCATTTGTACACAATGTTCCCCTCATTTTTGCTCCTGAACATTTTGTGGATTGGATTGAGTTTAACTGCTACACTTTCACGGCTACTTTCACTTGCACCAAAGTCACTGAATTGGGCGGATTGGATTAGCTTATTTCAGAGCCAACTTTCGAATGCTTGGCATTCCGTTCGTTATTTTTCTATCCAAATATTTCGGCTTTGGCCGTGTCCTTTGCCGTCCTTTAGTGGTTCACGTTAGGGGTGTTTTTCGCGTGGGGAGGCTACTAACGGTATAAAGCACCAAATAAGGACAACTGCCTGCGAACATGTGTTTGTTCAGATGTGACTGTTGGTATATTATTGCCCATGGGTGTCGTATACTGGAAAAGTCTGCATAAATTAAATATAAAGGTGGATAGCGCTGTGGGAAAGGGGAAAAACCGTGTTTACTACGTTAACTACCAAGTTACAATCTATAGAGCGTTAAGAATCGATGATTTGTATATCGGTAGTCGTTTTTATTATCGCGATAACCAATCTCGATTAAATGGTTCGATCAATTATCAAAATTATTGCACACCTCTCATGTACAATAATGTTCAGACTATTTCCGAGCCAAGGCCTTTAAGAAATAGTCCTCATAAGTTGAATAATTAATTTGTATCACTTAACTAAAGGCTAACTTCGATAAACTCTACATTGTCACACAGAACTGCGTCAGACTGATTTGCGGCTATTACGTGTCCAATTTGAAAAGATTTTTGCTCTCCGTTGGTTGCTTCTTCAAAGTCCCGGCAAAATTGATCTGCGGCATCAGCGGGAAGGCAAATTAAGAGACCTCCAGAGGTTTCTACCGATCTGCCAGAACGAAACTTTGTGCTTTGGCCCACCAAGGTGCTGAATTTTAGTACATTTTTGATGATGGGCAACTTATTGATTTGGAATGAGACCTTTTCTTGTTGAAATTCGGCTAGATTTTTAGCGTGGCCCAGTAGCCCAAAGCCGGTAATGTCAGTGGCACAGTGCGCTTGATATTTGTGCATTAAAAGGGCGGCTGAAAAAAGAAATTAGTTAGAAATAATATAAAGAATTCCAAAGAAATACTTACCATTTTTGTTTAAATAAGTCATAGACTTCACAGCAATTTCAAAAGTCTCTCTTATATCATCATCACTACATTCAGACAGCAGTTTGTCGTACTTTTCCGTCTTGTTAAGCTGCCAAAGGTGGGCATCCATCGCCATTTGTCCACCTAAGGGTTTCGTGAGGACCAAAACATCGCCAGGCTGCGCGTTCGACGGTCTAAAACGGCAAGATATATTTAATAAACTTAAATATATCATCGTAAGCTTTTATTTACAGTATTATTTCCTCGCTTCGGCAGACAGACGTGGCTATGCCACCAATAATGCACCAGGGATTGATCTTCAGTTGTCTAATAATTAGCGGGGTATTACGATATCCATTTGCCTTTAGGGAGTTTTGGAAACCCTGCATCACCAATGCAATCACAGTGTCGCGTTCTTTCTCGCTGAAACTCGTCGAAGTGCTGACGATCATCTCCACGGTATCAAACTGCGTCACCCCAACCGCATAAACATCACTCAAAACATTAGCCAACGCAATACGCCCTAGTAATTCCGGATCATTAACCATGGGATAAAAGAAGTCAACGGTTTGAATAAGCAAATAGTCCGTGTGCCGCCTAAGTGGTATCACTGCGCAGTCCATTCCAGAGCCTGAAATTAAGATTTCACATTAAGATAATCCCAAGATCTGCAGATAGTACTATCTCTCACCGATAAGGTATCCATCATTTTTCTTATTTTCTATTTCTGTTCCCCTTAGGTACTTCTCCAGTACTTTCTGGGGGATTTTGCAACTTCACCCGGTATGGGTGGTGAACTTAGTTAGCTGAAAGTCGGGCTCAAGGCCGTGTTTTTCTGGCTGAAACATAGTGCGCGAAATTCTAAGCACCGGTTTTAGAAACAGCTGAATAGAAAATATCGTGTTTTGGGCTAGTGATGACACTTGAACACTTATCGATATTCTTAGCACTTCAGAAGGGAGATTCCATCCATATCAGTTTTGCAAAGATCAGCTGATCTCAGCTGACTTGGGTAAAATCAGAACAAAATTTTACATATTCAAAATAATAAAATACACAATATTTTTTTATATAAAAATGGAATTTTTTGTATCAGCTTATCCAAAACATCGATATAAATAGTTGACGTTTTAAAAGCTATACACAACTGTATTTAAAAGTGTATTTGATACTGAAACATAAGGTTTGTATCCTAAAATGACATATACAATTTATGCAAGAAGTTTTTTAATCTCGTCTTTTTCCGCTGCCTCAAGGTAGCTTTGGCCATCTGGAGTAGAACCATTTTTGCTAGCTCCCTGCAATAAAAATATGCTAACTGGGTGTAAACCAAACATACAATATACAAACCTTCTTTAGAAGTAATTCCACACAGCTCGTATGTCCTTCCCAAATGGCAGCCAGAATGGGGGTAATACCATGTTTGTCCTTTCTCTGCAATAAATATGAATCAATTACAAACAAATCAAAATCAAAAAACAAAATATTATTGAAAACCGGCATTTCATAAGGGCACACCTGGTTCATTTGTGTAGCCAAAGACTATGACTAAACAAACGTAGGAGGTGCAGTCGTGTATATATGTGTACATATACATGAAAACAGTAACTGACGAAATGATTCACAATTGGGTAAATCGGCATTGTGAGCTACTTACATCGACGTCGGCTCCTATATTTATGAGAAACTGCAGGACATTCAGCTGGCCAAAATCTGCCGCATAGTGTACTGGGAAACGGCCCTTAATTTCCTCATTCACCTTTTGTGTCTGTATACAAATATAATTAGTTAATTTAAAATTAATCGGGGCATTAGAAAACGCACATCGTGCTGAAAAGCGGCTTGCACAGCCTCAAATTCCCCGTTCTTTATGGTCCAAATAATGTCTTCATTAGAAATCGCACTCATTTTTATTTTTCTTTTGGGCCGACTTGTCAAATACTGCTAGGGATGGAACTTTTGGCTGTGACACTTGTTTAGATCCGATAATTATTTGCCACAATTGGAATTCGCGAATTATCCAGTGTCGGTATTTTCTAGTATTTTTATTTAACAGTCGATCTAAAAAGTAATTGTTTTTTAATTTCAAAATTTATCAACAGTTATTGCATGTTTGTATAATCTAGTATAGTTTATATATTCGACATTTATTTTGATTAATTAATAACAAACGAACAATATGTTTTGTTAGACATACTCAAAACAATCACAATTGCTGTTGGGTTTGGAATTTTATAAATTATCACCAGTTTTCTCCGCGTGAGAATATTGTGCAAACAGAAGATTGTAGGATGGAAAATTGCAACATTGCATGTCAGTTCGTTTCCAGTGCGATCCCTTGGAGTACTCCACTTCTAGTTCCTTCATGGTTTCATAGGCCAAGGAGCACTGTTTCAAAATATTCAAAAGTATTTTAAAAAAGTCGACACAAAAAGAACAACAGCTTACCTTATTGGCAAAGATGGTTACAATAAACTTTCCGGGCTTGAATGTATTGATTACTTGATTGATAAGTTTACGATAGTTACTCAAAGCAACATTGGTTTCGAAGCTCACATACGAAAATTGATTCTCCGGAGTAATATGAATTGTCATGTACTCCCCCTGTAAATGTATTTTTATCAATAATTCTTGTAAAAGGAATTTACTGTCCTACCTTATCGTTGATTCCATTCATGGAGTAGCCGCAAGGATCGAATAAGAAGTCATCAATGTGCATGCTCGGCAATATGGTATCGATTCCAGATTTCTGAAATTACAATCTATATGTATTGCTTTAAGACATTAAAAATTACTTCTTCATACCACAGTAGCTCCATTAGCATTATCAAACTTGTTTTTGTAGAAGACGGACATGGTTTCGGGATCTAGATCTTGCATTAATATTTCAATAGTTTGGTCTGGATCGGAGTCAACAATTTTCTCATCCGTTATGAGTTTGGGAGAAATTTTGATATCAGAACGACTAAATGTGTAGAGATACCAACACTCCAGGTTCATGGAACCCAGACAATATGATCTTCCGTTGGGAAAAACTGAGTCCAGATATGTAACTTCTTCCGTAAAGCCTTGATGGGGGGTTCTCTGAAAAACGAAACGTTTTAAGTATTGATAGTTATTATAAAATTCATTTATAATTTCACCTGCGCCTCCGGTCTCGTGAAATTCTTTCTCGAGTAGAACAAGTCTGCGACTACATTGTATCCATTGGCCTCTGCCAGCTTTAGCAATTGTCCCAGGCATTTCAATGGGGTAGTCGTTCCACAAGTTTTAAGAATCCATCGTCGCTTGGAAACAAACATACTGCTCTCACTAAGCCGAATACAAATTTAAAATAAGTAATATTATTTTATTTTAGACTTTAATGAAGACATTTTTATATATTTACCTCAGAACAAAAGCATCTATAATGTCGTTTTTGGACGTGCTTATTATTTCACAGTTGACATTGCTAAGCACGTTTTCCCAATCGGCTCTAAAAAAAGCATTTACATTTATTAGAAGTTCAAGGATTTTTGTATAACAATGTACACAAGGCCTCGACCAAAATTTTGTATGAGATAATGATTTGTGTTTGATTAAATCACCTTATCAACAAGGCCAAGGGTTAAGACTGATTTTTGATAGCCTAATTCTAGTTGAATTTACAAAATTATAAAAAAATAAAATATTCCTGAATAACTTTATTTTGGGAGTTTCAAACAACATTTAGTACATCTTGAACATTATAAATGAAGATTGTATAATATTTAAAGTCGTTACACGTGTACCGCATCTGATAAGCCTAAAACATAATTTAGACGTTGTGACTATTTAATGTTTTTAGACAACACATCAAAAAATATATATTAATTAAGATACACATTTCATTACTAGTCAGGACGAAAATTTTAACGTGTGTGCATAAACTTTTGACCGCGACTGTGAATGCACTTTTACAGGAAGGATGTTACGGTTCCGCACTTGTTAAAGGACTTACCTGCTGATGTTACGCAGATCATCGTCGCTGTTGGAGCTCTCCTCAAACCAAATCTCCAGCAGTTTCTCAACCCCCTCGAAGAAGTGCTCACTGCTTTCCAACATGCTGCTCGGCAATAACAGATGGATCGGATCTGATACCAAAACAACGCTTGGTGATGTAAAGTAAACGATGGGTCTATCGATGGAAAGTGTTCGTTGTACTCTATCGATAAGGGTCTAATCGAAACTCTCACAGCATGTTTCCACTTACGGCATCTGACATTGAACAGCCGCCGTGAAAAAAGTAGGTCCTTTGCTGATGGGATTAGAATACTTACATAGATAGCTTTAAAAAATATTCTTTTCATTAGAAACCCCGTTTTTCTGGTTTAATATCCCTTCCAGCCCAGGGCGGAGTTTCGAAAACGCAGTCAGATTTAGATTTTCATTTTACATTAACCAGTTTTATTGTGATTGTTAAAAATTGTATAGAGTATTTTATTTGAAAAAATAAATGAGTAATATTTTTGTATCTTAGCCTATTATGAAGTCCTTATTTTATTTAGACAATTTATGTAGATTCGAAAACAGCATTAAGTTTTTTAGTTTCTTATAATTGTATATAATTTAAATATTTCCTTGAAAAGTTTGCATTGCGTGATTATTGCTTTTTGCATAGTTTTACTATTAAAATGTTTTGTGGAGATTATTATATTATCACATGATTTTCGTATAGGCAAGAGATTTAAAACATTATTTATTTTTTAGCTTTAGAAGTTGTTCAATTGCAAAGATAGCTGAAAAATCATTGTTAAAACTGAACTTTTCATATTAATAGAAGCAATTTGTGTTATTAAAAAATTAAAAATACTGTAAAATGGTTTTAATAAATATAAATATAATAAAGTTTATTTTTAATTTAATTGCATTAAGTATTGATGTCCTCTCTTAAGGTCTATATTTAGTGTGATATTATTTAAAAGTTTTGACATACTGGTTCAATTTTTATACCTCTTTTACACTAATAAGTATTTTGGTATTAGTTTTTAAAGATACAAATGAATAAAATTTAGTTTTAAAGAATGAAAATTTTATTAATAATCTATACGTATTTTTAATCCTATACCTTTTGTTTTTCTTTCTTATGCGACCTCATAAATAAACAAAATGTGGGTTAAAGGTTCTTCTTTTCGAAAAGTGAGTAGGGGAATATATTTGGCGTTTTATGTTAACTTTGCATTATTTTCACTGGAAACAAGGTTAAGCGGTGCGGATAGATCCGCACTTTCACAGGTATCATTAAACGCCGGCAAAGAATTTGACTTCTTACGCCTTAATAAAATATCTTTAAGTGCTGCTGCGGTCTCGGTGTCATCAATTTCCTTTTTGAATTTCTAAAATACAAACACATTATTAGTTAGTTGTAGAAATCATTCAGAAGAGTTAGAGTTGCTTTAACTCTTAAGCAAATAGATCCAGTAGATCCAACTGGTTATCAAGATTGTAAAGAAAGACTTCAAATGCAAATACTTACATTTAAAACCAAGCCAGACATGGCTAGAGATTCCCTAGACGTCAAGAAATCTGGCTTAGTTGGTTCTATTGAAGAACATGATGACATTTGTTTGTGTTCTACAAAAAAAAATGGTAAATTATAATACTTCAGAAATAATAAAATGAATGATTCGTAGATGTTTGTTTTAGCGACTTAACAGACCACCCGATGCCATCTACAATAATGACATCATGAAATGTGAGCATCGCCACTAAAAGATCCATGAAATATATGATTTGTCAAGCCAGCCAGGAAAAATTTTGGATAGGTATGAGGTTATTATACTGAATGCTAAATCAATTGCTTGTCAACATAGGAAGAAGATTTAGGAAAAATTGTTCATATCGACGTTATTTCAACAAGTTGTTTTAAATGCCAAACACACAATAAATCAGGGGTATTAAAAGCATTATAAATGAACGGGTCACGAAGGGTCAGCATTTAATGTAAATGGTAGATAATTGTGGTACTCACTCTTTTTAGATCGCTCCAATTCTTTAGGACGCCTGCGTCTGGTGTGTATGGTATCGCGTCTCATTGAATGCGGCCTGTTGACCCCATGCAGCTTGAAGTACAATCCGCAGGCGTTACAAACCATCTCTCCTCGAACACTTCGCCTCCAAATTGTTGTGGTGAGTGTGCCACAATTCGAACATGACATATCTTTTTGAGCACCAGGTATGGCATTAAAAAGGTTTATGTTCTACAAAACCGCAATTAAACCGAAAAATAGTATATTTAATATGTGTGCCAATGATAATGACTGTAATAACGTACCCTTTTATCTTTCTTATCATCTGGAGCTGCTTCTGAAGTGGTATAAGTATCAGTCACATTCTCATTAACTACATCGATGCAATCAGTTTTGGTAGGAAAACTTTGTTTTCTTCTACATGGTTTTGATTTGCTGGATTGAGCCTCTGATAGATCCTACAAATACACCGATTTTTAGACTCCCAAATAACTTGTTGCTTTGAAATAGCTGGAATAGTTTACCTTTAATAGTGCTATGGGTTCTTCAGGTACTTTTGTAAATGATACTGTCGACGGAACCGGAAACACGTAAGACTGGCTCATCATACTGCGAATTATTTGTGATGCCTGATTTTCCTCCTTGCTTTTAGCTATCAAATTGAAAAGTTATTATTATTAATACATGGACAGTAGACAGATAATACGTACCGGCTGATCTGGCCAGTGCTTGCCAGAGTTGAGTAGTTGCCGCATCTGTGGCGTGATCCGAGCTTAGGCTATCCGGAGTCTTTCTATCATTTATAGAGGACGTGATGTCCATCTCCAGTTTGTGAGAGTCGGAGCTGTCGCCAGAGTCTAGTAGGGAGCCGGTACTCGCCTTGGGTGCTTTTGATTTGAAGTCGGACCCACCAACTTGGTTAATGGTAATACTGTAGTTTTGAAAATCCTCTTCACTTCTTAAGTGTGACTGAATATCAAGCATTGGAGTTTGGCAAAAATGGTGTATTGGGGCCGCGTTCCGTTGATTAGAGTAATCGTTCTTTTGTTTTTTGACGGATAGGTCAATTTCAACTCCGTCCTGAATTTCATTTTGGTTTAATGGACGTTTTGATTTTATCACAGAACTTTTAATACTTGTATCTACAGCTGCAGAAAAACACGGAGATTGCGGATTCGAACATGGAGGGGAAATTACAATTTTCTTGCTTATATCCATTAAAACGGCAGCCGTTTCAAGCTGCTGCTGCAGATTTTCATATTTCTCGATTTCTGAGTCCTTTTGCAGTTTTGAATCAAACTGACTGTGTGAGGATCCAGACATTGCCTTCTTTTGATCGCTTTTCATGGTAATTGATTTGAATAAACTTGGATATAAGCTATGTGCTGGCATATCTTGATTGCTAATCTCGATTTTCCGATCCAAGCCGGGCTGGATGGTGGAATCTAATTTACTGTGGTCGTACTTAACTTTAGAAAACGTGCTTAGCTCCGTCAGAGCCTTTGCCGCTATAGCCTCTGATGAAGCCTTTAAAATTGCATCGAGCTTAGTTTCCAAATCATTTGGGTCCTGCAAAAAACAAAGTTTTTAGTACTTATTTAATTCTTTAGGAGTTCAAGGGGCTATTTAAATTAATGGTTTCAGATAGCCTTAAAGAATGCAGAGTTTGTAACATATTTACTGTCAATCAATACTTACTGGTCTAAGATTTTTGGATATATTTAAAAATTCATTCAAAGCTATTTGTGAGTTGTGCGCCATGGTACGAAACTTTTCGAAGGAATCCAATTTTTGTCTGCAGTCACCACAAACCACGTTGGGTAATCCATCGTTAGGCAGTGCCTGAAATAAATATGAATGATTTTATAATGTACTATCCATTTTTATCATTGGCTAGAAATGTGAATGATGCAATGACTAAGGAGTTGGCGGCAACAAAATCGATCGATGAGATGGATGACTGGTTATACTTTGGGCCATAAGAAGAGCATTGGCTGCATTGAAATTGTATATACCGGACAGCTAAAACTATTTAAAAGTTAATTAATTGTAAGATCATAAATGCAAATTATATTACAAATGTACAAAATGTCATATCTGTAAATATTAAGGGAAATATGATTTTAATTAGGAAAATTAGATAGAAATCCTTTAAAAATGAATTTAAAAAAACATATGTTTCAAAGATATAATCTACGGAAATAAACACAAAACAAATGCTCATGACATCCATCAAAAAAACAGATTATTTTTTAAATCAACAAATATAATAACAAATGAAAGTACTCTAAGTATATAAAAACCGATTGGGGCCATAAAAGGTGTATGTACGTTGGTATATCCGCACTTAAACAATCGAAACGAGTGTTATCTCTGGCGTGGATTAATGTATGTAGGTCTCTAACATACATCCATGCGTGCATATGCACACATGTAGGTACATAGCAATATTTACATTCGTGCGCTGGACACTGATGTACAAGTGTGGCGTGGTGTGCGTGGGCCAATGCCTCGCAATGGTTCATCGAAAAAAATACCAAACAATTGATACCGATTGTTAATAGGCCATGGGATAAAAGCGGCCCAATCATTTCCTATTATTTTGACGTGTGGTGTCGTAATCACATAGATAACACACACTAGCGCACGGCAAGCACTCGCAGAAGTGTGCTTGTGTGCGGGCATTATCGTGTACATATACGCGATATATCCAACTCACACACAGGTATGTGCGCGCTTGTGTGTGTGCGTAATTAATGTAAATTCGTTTCTTTGCAAATGTGTTGGATGGAAATCTGCTTACCTTAATAGAGAGACAGTTGAATATCTGAAATGTAAGATGTGGTGATGATGAATCATCCCGACCGTGCTCTTTGCCGTAGTTATCGGTTCCGCTTATTTTTGTTATATTCACACTTGTCTCTTCGCGTCCGCTCTGCTGATTATGATTATGCTGAGGTTCCTCCTCGAGCGTTGATTCCGATTTTGATTGCGATTGGGATTGAGACTGCGATGCGGAGGGGGATGGCGTCTCCCCACTATATGCTATATGTTCGTGATCCGACGTTGACTGACTTTTGAATACTGTTGATCTCTCGGCGATGTCCGACTCCAATTGGCATTGGCGTTCGCGTTCACTCGACTTTGCGTCCGCAGCAGAAGGCACACTTGGCGTGTAATGAATTTTAGTTTGGTTTTGGTGAAGGGTTTGGGTTTGGGTTTGGAATTGGGTCTGCTGGCTTGGAACGGCCACAGGCACGGGTGCGGACACGGGTACGGGTGTTCCCTGGTTGCGCCGTTCATTTTTGTTGGCTGATAGCGGGTTATCAACGATGCAACTGCACAGATTGGGGCTTAAAGCACTGCAAAAGCAGTTGGCACGATTCGCGACGCCACGAAAATCGGCCGATATTCTGTCTGGGGCACTATTATTATGCGACGAATTATCGTAAATCTGTAGTACTGCAACATCGCACTCGTTAACCAATGTGAGGCACAATCGACAAACTTGACGAAACTTATGTGGTACATTATTCATAATTAGAAATTTATATTCGTTTTGCACTGTGTAAAGAAACTTTCATACGCCTCTCCTTTATCGAGATAAAAAAGATAACTGGTAAAATAAATTATAAAATGAATGTAAACACTATTCCTCAATTTTTCATTGTCACAATCCACGTTCAGCTCACTAAAAATAATTCACTCCAGTGGTTCGCCACAGATTTTTCGCTCATTTGATCTAGTTTCCCGTTCAAATTACCAAACGAGGGCTCCAGCGATAGTCGCATTAGATGCATGGTTCATCTCGGCATCGCTATAAATCAGTGATTATGCTAATGTATTTTGTGTGATAAAACATCAAGGCTATTGCAACACAATACAAAATATAGTTCTTTCCATTTGTAAGACCAACGCGTACATCAGAGGAACCAGTAAAATATACTAAAATAGGGGCAACTTTTTTGGTATTTTTGTTATCGAAAACGAATAGCTATACTCATTTTTTAGCTAGAAATTTTAATTTTACTAATTTTTTGCAGTATATTTAAAATATTATAAAAAATATACGCATGAGTTTGTATCAGAAATTCAATTTCTTCATCATATTATGACATAGTAATTTAAAATGAGTAGTACCGTGGTTTTATATTGTATTTAAAAAAAATCAGCGTGCAGAAGAAAATTAGGGTGTTAATAAAACTGACTTGAGAAATAATACGCTACTAGAAGTACAAAACTGTTTTGCACTCAACGAATTTTTGTTGTGATGTCAGCTGTGGCGTGATATAAAACAGCTGGAAACGGAAGTATTACATCTACTTACATATTTTACCGTTCCTTTAACGGAAATGCTTCATTATGAAACAAATGGAATGGTATTTCCCAAACACCCAAATAATAAGGTCACACTAATATTCTTATAATTTAAATTACTGCACGGCTTAAGAATTCAGTGCCAAAGTTTAGATTTCAATTGCATCGTGTTTTTCAAGGATGTGGTGTCATTTATTGAGAGCAAAATATATTTGCCGCACAGAGGTACGTTTTTTCCTTAATATTAAATGACTGTTTTTACATGTTGCAGAACACTAAGTATATTTAAGTTTCACGATACTTAACATTTTATCAAATCAATGTTAAAATTTCTATCTGGGTCCTTCGGCTACGGCGACGGGAAGGACATTACCAAGACTGCTAGCAGACTGCTTTATCGCATTGTACGTGGATTCCTTTTTGTTTTCCTCACCGGCGGGTTTGCTGAAATACCATTCTTTCTTATTGGCCAGAAACAGCAGCATCAGGGCGGGCAGGTGTATCAGTGAGAATCGGAACAGCTTCCGCGAGCTCCCACTATCGGATTTTTCATAAAACTTGTACGCTGCAAGCAAACGGAACATATTAGAAATAATGCATAGGATTCCATGTTCAGTGAAAATATTTACCAAGGTATGCGAAGTACGCGTTCAGAGGTAGAGTTTCCAAAGCAAACCAATAGTTCGTGACGTCCAGTACGGGTGCCATCGCTGAGAGTCCGGCAATCGCCACCGAATATCGCAGGGCAGTGCGGCGACAAAGACCCGGATTGGTAACAGCCATCATTCGGTACCCGGCACGGGAGTAGTCCGGTCGGAGGTTCCACGACAGAGCATTGAAGTGCGGGAACTGCCACGCGTACAAGATTCCGGCTAGGATCATGGCGCCGGCATCCAGTGTGCCGGCACATCCAGCCCAGCCCATCAGCGGAGGAATGGCGCCCACTATCGAACCCACCCAGGTGTTGACTATGCTGATACGCTTCATTGGCGTGTATATCGTGGTGTAGAGGAACAGGTTACCCGCTCCCAGCGCCGCCGTCAATCCATTCACTCCGAAATACAGCATACTCAAGCCGGCAGTTGCCGATGCCGCAGCGAAGGTGACGGCATGCAGAGGCGTCATTTGTCCCGTGACAAGCACCCGGTTCTTTGTCCTCGACATCTGCGAATCGAAAGGAACTTCGTGATACTGATTAATGGCATTCGCCGCAGCCGAAACGAGTCCAGTGCCCAGGGTGCACATCGCAAACGTGGTGGGATCGAAAGCGGCCGGTGCCATGGCATAGCCCCCCATCGTTGTAATGACCACCAGCGCTAGAACGAAAGATGATAAGCCCAATTATTCTCGATGCTTGGCCAACGAGTAATCATCTCGCTTACATGTCAGCCGGAACTTAGAAAGCTTCTTGTACTGGCTGAAGGTTTTCCCGGGCATGGTGTACGGACTGGGCATCCAGGTAATTTGACTATCGGGTAAATGCTGGACCTTTCCCGGATGGGATACTGGTGGCGCTAGAGTGACACCTCTGTCATCTTGGGAAGATATCGTTGCAGCAGTGGAGTACTGCAAATAGTTGGAAAGTTATAGTTGCTATCGTTGTTGCGTAATGGCCAAGACCCTCACCCGAATGAGCACCAATTCAACCGGGGTTCTTAGCTGGGATTGCACCCGCCGCATTCCTTTGAATAATATCATTATTATTCTTTTATCAATTAGGCCTACGGTTATTTCATTTTTCTAGTCGTGTTTGGGGTTCTATTACTTTTATATACAATGTTATGGTTTTTTAAATCACATTGTGCTAAAGTGTTACCATATCTCGGAGTAAAAAAAATACTGACTGCAAAAAATCTAAATAGGGGCATTCATATATTTATAGGATTTTTTAAACACTTCGAATTAAACACAGCTAAAAGTTTTAAGCCTATACTTTAAACAACAGTATTTGTTTAAAAAAAAATGCGATATCATTGAAAAATTGAAAGAAAGTTTCAGTTCCAATTTTTTAATTTACTCGGTTCTTTTGTTTATATAATTTTTAGCACATAAACTTAAAAATACACTATTTTTTGTTCTACATTTAAGTAATATGTGATAATAGTAAGTGTTGTTAATAACACTGCAGACCAAGTTTCGCGCATGCGTCAAACGTGTAATTGGTCTTATATGTGTGGGAGTAATTTTTACATCTGAATGCAGGAAGGCCGAAGTCCTTGTAAGTCTTCATTGATTCAATAATTAACATTTTTAACAAACTGACTTTTTTGTAATTCTTCACATCATATACAATCAATTTAACAAATCAAATAGAAGAATTTGTAAATGCAAGTAACTTTAAGTATCCAGATATTTCTGTTACACAAAATTATACCTACATCAACTTTTTTCGGCTTGGTTCTCGTTTCACGCTTTTAAGAATACAAATAAAATTATTTCATTCGTGTGTTCTTAAAGATACATTTAAACACACTTCAAGTGTAATTCCATTATCATTCTTAAAGTAATTTATTAAAATCAATTCGAAAATGTGTTGAAATAAAGGAAATAGTGGAGTGGAGGTAGTGGGGTCATTTTACAAGTGGAAGAATAATCGAAAAAAGCGAAATTCCCATTTTATGATTGTTTGTGTTAAATAGTTTTTCCTATGTTATAGCTCCTGATAATATTGAACATGTTAATTAACGTGGCACTAATATTTCACTTTAATTTTAATTATTATTTAAGTCATCTAATCTAACCATTTGTCATCGTTGCCATTTCGTCTAGACAACTTATTCCAATGCCCAGCTCAAGAATGGATATCTATATAACAAAGGGCATTACCAACCCCAACTACCCTGGATTTCAGAAATTTGCGCATACCCTTTCCGATGACTACATAGAGTACTCCGACATGGAATGCAATGAGAGCGATCTCACCGATAGCGACAGGGAAGATGACCCAAACACGTTTCCAACTAAGGTTGTCAAGGAATCGGACTCAGAAATATTTAAGAAAGTCCAAGATGTGATTTTGAGTAACTGCGAAAATGGAAACACATGTATATCAGAGGAAATTGTAAACAGATCAGAAAATATTCCGGATATTGTAAATGAGAACTATAGTGCGACGTCGGAAAACTCCAAACGAGCTTTGCAAAAGCCAGACCTCATCTATAATCTAAGCCAGAATTATACGACCAATCCCGAGTTCTCCCCCTGGTCATGTACAATTAATTCGAAATACGAGGGACAGTTGCAGGGACAAAGCCCTATCGATATTGTAGGGGATTTCGGTGGAGAGGTGGAGCGGGAGTTCGAGCTACTTCTCACTGGATATAAAAACAAGAAGAGCGAAGATGAGTCAAAGGGATCAAATTTAAATAAGGTACATTAATAGTTATCATAAACAAGTTCGACCATGTTAAAGCTGACTTGTAACTTACAGATTTGCGATGCAGAACTATCCAATGGAACGGAGGCTTTGAAGCAAACAGCCTCGACGCGACTGTCTGGAAACAGTACTCGGAAAAATAAAAAGAAGAACACTCCATACGGACACCAGATCGTTAAAACGAAGCATCCAAAACCGTCACATGACGAGCGCCAGTTGCCACCGGACACGTTCGACTACAAAACGTATAGCCAACGAAAATATATTTGTGATGCTGAACAGTACTCGTCCGTTCCGGAAAAGAACAAAAATGATAGTCCGAACATAACTCAGGGTGAGATACCCAGTTTAAGCAACTTGACAATCGGTCAAAGTGGGAGCCAGCAGAATCTTGACGAGGACAATAATAAGGTGGCAAGTCGGAAGTACTTAAATCAATCGCGCTGGTCTCAATACTTGGAGGAACCCATAAAGTACTCCAAAGATCCATGCTCTACCATGGTGTTAGGTAATTTCAAATAAGAATCAGTTATTCCAGTTTTTGAGTATATAATGATTTATGTTTTTATAGAACAATTCGATGCGTACAAGATTGCAAACGATATGGATGTGGAAACATTGCAAAACCATTTTAAAAAGGTTAAGCAGATAGAGAAAAAGGTAAGCACGATTTACTAGCAAAAATATTATTATTAGCTTAATATATACTCCTATTACAGCGGCGATTCAATCGAGATGAAATACGGAAGAGATTGGCGATCGGGGATAAAGATTCTTTAAATAATGGTAGGTCCAGACATGTTTAAACGTCATTATAAATATTTGAAATATATTATTGTTTTTTGTTTTTAGATATGAAAAAGGAGGAATTTCTAACCGGATCCGATAATGAAAGTTATAGTTCCGACTCTGAAACGTGTCCAAAGTTATCGAGTGGTGTACTTCGCAAGCAATCCGAATTCTGCGAAACAAAACGCAATAAGGAATTTGAAAACGATAAAATCTTTCAAAAGAACCAAATCAACCAAGATAAAACCATGAATCATGTGAATGGTAACACCATTGGTGCAACAGATTTTCCTTCAGACGAAAACTTGTTCTTCTTTGCGAATCAATCAAAACTTCAAATAGAGGTTAGGATAGCCCTAGCTCAATCAAAGGAAATAGCTCAGATGAAAGTAAAGGTGTGTTTTTCAAACATTTCATTTGATTCTTATAAAAATGGCTTAATTTTTTGTATTATAATTGTCCATTTCTAGGCAAGGAAACATGGCGTAACTCCCATTGTAGACGTCATTCGATCCATGCTGCGTGATGTTGGCATCCAAATGAATTCCAACCATCGATGGATCTCGAGGCAGCTGCTCACTGGAATTCAAGTTCCAACTCTCCAGCTATTGGTCAACAATCTGCAGGAGTATATTGAAAACTTGAACGTCACACTGCTAGAGAGCCTGAAGGAGCGAGACGATCTAAATTCGGACCAAGATGATATTCTACACGATCTCGAAAAAATAAATAACTTTTTGTAAGTATACAAATGTGTTTATTCCTATTAATATCGAGATATAATACATTTTTAAATTTATTTTCATTGTAGTGTGTTCCAACAGCAATCTGGACAGCATGTCAATAAAATAGTTAGACACGGCCATTTAGATTAAACACTTGTAATTGCATATTTTATTAACAACTTGTTTATAAATATTATAATCACTTGTATAATTGATAACAATCTAACGAGACCGTTTATAAAACACATACTCAAATGTTCTTTAAACACTGTTATATTTATGTAATTATATAATGCTAAATAAATAAAAGATACAACTAATTATTTATATTAACACCAAACTAAATTTGAAGTGTAATTTTTTTTTTAAATGTATAATGCTATTTAACTGATTTTATTTAACAATGTTTAAAAATTCTCGATCGTTTCAAAACTATGATTTTTGGTTTTGCCGAATTTGACTAAACTTATCGAACGGTAACACTAATGATGACTTTAATTTGGCGCCTTTTTATGCTTGCAACAAGCAATTTTCCGCCTCTTGTGAAATATAGCAGTCGAAATGTTGAAGAATAAGTCCATGAAAACCTCGAAGTTATATGTTATTAAGAGAGGTCAGTTATATTTTCATGTCGCTATGACTGTTCTAAATATATTTATTACAGATGGCAGGCAGGAGGAGGTGCACTTCGATAAAATAACCTCAAGAATCCAGAAGCTTTGCTACAACCTGAACATGGATTTTGTTGATCCTGTAAGTTAGTTTCTATAGTTTAAAGATGGTTATTCTACAGGTTCCACTCGCAATCAGTAAGTATGATGCAAAAATATATATTTTTGGGTTCGCAAAGATCTGCAATGAAACGTGCGAGCGCCCCAGGTGAAGTTCATGTGGGAGTCCCAGCAAATATAAACCATTTGAAATCATTAATCAGTAGATCATTTCGATTGCAGGCTAGAAATTGAAAGTGGGGACTTTTCCTAGTAAAAGTAATAATGATTTATCTTCGTAGGTCACTATCACCCTGCAAGTCATCAATGGTCTGTACTGCGGCGTGACCACCCAGGAACTGGACAACCTGGCTGCTGAAATCGCAGCTGGATTGACATGCAATCACCCGGACTATGCCATCCTAGCTGCTCGCATTGCAGTGTCCAATTTGCACAAGGAAACCAAGAAGGTTTTTTCCGGTAAGTCAACTGCTTGTCTCGAAGTTCTTCAGATAATCCAATAATGATTCTTATTAGATGTCTTCGAGGATCTGTATGAACATGTGAACAAGGAAACGAATCAAAAAGTGCCCTTGGTTTCGGAGTTCCACTACAATGTGGTTAAGAAGAACGCCACTCGGTTGAACTCTTCCATAATCTATGATCGTGACTTTGGCTATAACTATTTTGGCTTTAAGACCCTGGAGCGCTCCTATCTGCTCAAGAGAAACGGAAAGATCGCCGAGCGACCACAGCACATGCTGATGCGCGTGGCGATCGGAATCCATGGAGAGGACATTGATGCGGCCGTGGAAACCTACAATCTCCTCTCGGAGCGCTACTTCACGCATGCATCGCCCACGCTGTTTGCCGCTGCCACAAACCGTCCGCAGCTGTCGTCGTGTTTCCTGCTGACCATGACTGCCGACTCCATCGAGGGCATATTCAAGTCTGTGGAGCAGTGCGCTATGATCTCCAAGTCTGCTGGTGGCATCGGCCTCAACGTGCATTGCATTCGTGCAAAGGGCACCTCCATTTGTGGCACAAACGGAACGTCCAATGGGTTGGTTCCCATGCTGAGGGTCTTCAACAATGTGGCGCGTTATGTGGATCAGGGAGGCGGCAAGCGTCCCGGTGCCTTTGCCATTTACCTGGAACCTTGGCACTCGGATGTCTTTGAGTTCCTGGAACTGAAGAAAAACACTGGCAAGGAAGAGAATCGCGCCCGCGATCTCTTTTACGCCCTGTGGATACCCGATCTCTTCATGAAACGCGTGGAGGCCAATGGCGATTGGTCGCTCATGTGCCCCCACAAATGCCCTGGCCTCCAAGATGTGTGGGGCGATGAATTCGAAAAGCTGTATGAGAAATACGAGCAGGAGGGTCGTGCCAACCGAACGGTTAAGGCTCAATCCCTGTGGTTTGCCATCATTGAGGCGCAAGTGGAAACTGGAAATCCGTACATGCTCTTCAAGGACGCGTGCAACAGGAAGAGCAATCAGCAGAATGTTGGCACCATCAAGTGCAGCAACTTGTGCACGGAAATCGTTGAATACTCCGCGCCGGATGAGATAGCAGTCTGCAACCTTGCATCCATCGCCCTCAACATGTTTGTCACACCGGAGAAGACGTATGATTTCAAGAAGCTAAAGGAAGTCACCAAGATAGTTACAAAAAATCTTAACAAGATTATTGATATCAACTATTATCCCCTGCCAGAGGCAAAGAAGTCCAATTTGAGGCACCGTCCCGTTGGCATTGGTGTTCAGGGATTCGCTGACGCGCTGATCCTCATGCGATTCCCATATGAGAGTGAAGAAGCCGGTCTGTTGAATCAGCAGATTTTCGAAACCATTTACTATGGCGCCTTGGAAGCCAGCTGTGAACTGGCCCAGGCTGAGGGTCCATACGAAACCTACGAGGGCAGCCCGGTGAGCAAGGGAATTTTGCAGTACGACATGTGGGACAAGGTCCCAACGAACCTCTGGGACTGGCAGAAACTGAAGGAGTCCATCAAGCAGCACGGCGTCCGGAACTCCCTGCTGGTTGCTCCGATGCCCACTGCTTCCACAGCTCAGATTATGGGCAACAATGAATCCTTCGAGCCCTATACCACGAACATATACACCAGGCGAGTTCTGTCCGGCGAATTTCAGGTGGTCAACCATCATTTGCTGCGCGACCTAACCGAGCTGGACTTGTGGGACGACGACATGAAGAACCAGATCATATCCAGCCGGGGCTCAATCCAAAACATCGAGGCCATCCCCCAGAAGGTTCGCGATCTCTACAAGACGGTGTGGGAAATCTCAGTCAAGTCCACGATTAAAATGGCCGCCGATCGTGGTGCCTTCATAGATCAGAGTCAGTCATTCAACATTCATGTGGCAGAGCCAAACTACGGAAAACTGACCTCCATACACTTCTACTCCTGGAAAGCTGGTCTCAAAACCGGAATGTACTATCTGCGCACAAAGCCAGCTGCGAATGCCATTCAGTTCACCGTGAACAAGAAGCAGGGTGCAGTGAGCATAAATGGTCAGAATGGCGCCTCCGAAGGAAGTCCCCAGAAATTCGAAGAGGACAGAGAACGGAAAATGGCCGACATGGTTTGTTCGCTCGAAAACAAGGACGCCTGCATGTCCTGCGGCTCTTAAATGCATTCACATAGACTAATATATATATTTAATTGTAATATCTCTACGTTGAAATAAACTTAAATTATGGATCGGAAACTGTTTGTATTCGCCTGCCAAGACTGAAATAGTTGAAACCATTTAGTAATTAGCCAACAACCGCATTTATGAAGGTACTAAAGAATTTTTACTTTATTTTAAATTACAATCGGATGCTAAACGTGCCTTAGATTCCTTGGGAATGTTTATTGTGCTACTCGTGTAGTGGCTGTGAACGGCGTCCTGAGGAGTGGACACATACTGATGGGACATGACATTGTCCGTGATTATTTTGCGCACCACTTCCTCAACCGTGGGCGCCGTCGTCTCCAAATCCGCTTGGCTCTTGTTGTCCAGGTTCACTAGTCTCAGTGGCTGGTCGGAGTGCATAACTGAATCCACACCGTTCTTGGCATTGAAGAAGTCCAGGACCCAGGACACCACGAAGAAGCAGGCGGCGTTCATCGGAAAAGCTCTGATCAAAGTGGAGTTTAGGCCGCGAAAGAAGTACTGCGGTCCCTCGTTTCTATAGCCCTTTATCGCGCAGTCGATGAATCCATTGTACTTGGCATTCGCGCCCATGGCATCTGCCTGCATGTGGGTCTTCACCACGTCGATGGGATAGCACGCCAGCCAGGACGAAATGCCCGCACATCCTCCGGCCATAAGGGTGTACGCGACGCTGGGAGTCTGCACTTGACGCATTAGGTACTCGTAGGACACAAAGTAGCTGGCGAAGCCTGTCCAAAAACAGGACGTAAGCATTAATGCCATGTCATAGATGTATGTAAACCGAACTCACCTGGAATATCCCTTAGAATAGTGGCTGTTAATCCCTTGAAAGCACCTCTGATACCCTCGGTTTTTACTATGTACTTGAGGCAGTGGATGGGTCCAGTGAACTTGATGCCCTGGTCAATCTGCGTGGACAATTGGAGTCTCGTTTTGGCCAACTCCATGGGCGCACAGACGAATCCTTGGGCCACGCCAGCGATTGAGCCAGCAAAGAAGTGGGACGTCAGCGAATTGGGGTCGTTGGACAATCGCTGCACATTTCCGTAGACCCCGAAGACGATGGCGTTCACCAATCCGATGCCTCCCATGGGACTGCTGATACCCCGGTACAATCCTCTAAAGCTGTCTTTTTGCAATATCGTTCGGAAGCAGTGGAATGTGCCTTTGTACTTGGGATTGCGAGGATCATCGGTCTGCAGGTGGACCTTCACGGTATCGAAGGGATGACCGACAAGAACGCCCGCAGCTCCTGGATTTCAAATGGGTATGTATTTGATAAGAGTGAGAAGTGTGTGTAAAGTTCAAGAGGCTTACCTCCGAGAAGTCCAGCTACGAAATCCACAACCATTTTTGGAGACAAGGTTTCGGAGGTGGCCTTCAGTTGTATGTCGCCGATCTCTGAACCGCTCTTCCGGTATGGACCCTAAAAAATAAAGTTCTTGGCAATTCAAAAGGCAGTTACGCTCTTGGTTTCTTAGCTACAAATCCATATACTAATTAATCTATATTAAGTATATTCTTTTACTGAACTAAATGCTATTTTTTAACAATGTGCTCCACCGCATATGGAAATACTCACTACTATTCGCTTAAATAATTTGTCGCGTGTGTCTCAAACAAATTTTTCAGTTCTCGCGATGATATTTCCATTGGCGGAGGTTAGAGTAACTGATAACGCGCTTTTAATATTTTAATTCAAAACATACAATTTAAAGCAAAGGTGTAAGCTCCTCTGGCGACTAAAAAGTACCTCACAGTGTTGCCTTAAGTATAATGCAGATTTCATTGGAGTGGGTAGTTGAATTTTAGACTTGGTAAGATGAAAAGTTTTGAAGTTTTAGTTTCATTATAAATGCATTACCTTATGACTGGTATCAACCAATCGTTTGATTTCAAGTTACTTTTGGGGTATTCCATAGTCCAGTTGCTCAAAATTGTGTATGTAATCAATATTTATTCTATATTATGTAATAAAATCAGCTTGGACATTTTCACATTTGTCGCCACTCAATCTTTGTGTTAGAGATTAAAAATAAAATGTCATTAATGTGACCTCTTAGGAATCTGATCCCATGGACCATCAACGACTTCGGGTACTTAATAACAGTTTAACTTGTTAATAAACAACAACAATATATTATTATTCAAGCCCGGGTTTCGCAGAGGATAAGAACCTAATATTCGAGTGAGTCAATCTAATCGAGAAGGAAGTTTCTAAGTGCAAAAATATATGATTACATAGGCATATTAAACAGATCTAAGTAAACAAATAATACACAGGTTAATTTACCTTTTCATTGGTAACACGATGTAAAAATATTATTGGCTGCATTTTGACGGTTTTACATACTACACAGGATCAACATAGATTTAAGCCACCACAGATTGCCAGTGTTTCTTATGCTAAAAATAAAAACTTCAAATAAAAATTCAGAATGTGGCGAATTTGGATCTTAATTTCAGCACAAAAGCCAACAAACAAGGTTTCCATTTATTATCATACTGGTAATACTTACCATGAGTGTATGGAACGGATATATCTTCCCATATTATCGTAGAAAAAATATATAATTTGTCAACAATAATGTTTGCATTTCAAAACTGTGTTATTTATGACAAGCCCACTTCGTTTTCGGAAACATGGTTTATCTTCTATATTTTTTTTGATGGAATTGTTCACTTCAATTCGGTTTTAAATGCGATACTTAATTCAGATAATGTAATCTAAATCATTTTTCAAAAATCACTTGTGAATATTTTATGGATCGTATTTCTTGGTGTAATATAGTATACCCCCGATCTGAAATGCAAAAACCCTTCAAATATGGTGATGATCGAATGAATTGATGAATCATTTATCTTACTGCACAAAATTAAATATTTGATATTTTCATTAAAACAAGAGAGTAGTACAAGTCATGGTAGACTCATTTTATTATATTACACTCCATAAGCATACAACTTCGAAATTTACAGCCATATATTGTGTGCCTAACACTCATGAATGTGTATGTAAGGTGTCGTCCCAACTCGTAGAATACCTGAAAAAGAATAAAAATCCATGAGGTAATACACAATCGAATACACCCAGTTGAGTTTACAGCCGAAATATTTCCATGGGAGTTACTCATGTCTATTTGGGTTTTGCTGAATACATGGTTTTGTTTTAGCTTCCCTCAGAATGTGTAGAATGCAGCCATATGATCTTAAGTTTGGTTCTCTAGATGGCCCTTTTCCCTGCCCCTATCGACCATAACGATCATAATAGAATCGTCACATTCGTTTGCCTCGTCATTTGTTGTTGCCCATGTACTATAACTTTTGAAAAAAGCCCTCGAATTGTTGCAAAGCTCTCTATCTCTCTACACAAAGTTCATCAAGTTCGTTTAGTCTTAAAGTACAACTCGGTGGGTGAGTATCGCGAAAAGCTTGGCGCTGAGCATTTGAGGTCATCTCCATCTGGAACACATTACCAATCCTCCTCGGGCATACCTGTGTATATTTTTATCTACATTGTACCCATGTGTACCCGTGTGTACCCGTGCGTACCCATGTGTGTACCTGTACCCAAGGCATATGTGCGGTGGTTAATCTGTAAATGGATACAATGGGGAAAATTCTTTATATAACGCGAATGTTTATACGGCCGATCTATGTGCATGGCTATTGAAAAGTGTGTATTTGTTTGTGTTTAAAATAATCTAAATGATCTCACATTAGTGACGTGCGCGTGCCCCACAATATAAACTTCGTGCGTGATCACTTTTCACCTGTTGAATTGGCGAAAGCGAAAAGCTTTATGGTATCTAAAACAATATAATCTCTCGTCCAACAGTTGACATAATTAAATAAATACAGGGCACCGGAAAAGTGGCCAAACTTCAGTGCGTTCCATCATATGATTCCAGATTACCCATAATCAATATACGAAATGTGTCAACAGTGCGATATAATATTTATTCTAAAGATTTCGGTGCGATGTGTGCATTCATATGTGATCATTCCAACCGATCGTGCTTGGCACGCGGCGATCTCTAGCCCATCTTTATAGACGTGTATCTGCTAATTGTCCAGGGATCCCCGACCCAACCGAACTCAACCCATCAGAACCACTCTTTCCTGAGGAAACTGAAATGAATCTTCAAATTTATGATATCATGCCCAAAAACCTTAAAGATATCAGGGAAACCATAAGTACACTATCATGCATAAAAAAAAAATCAAAAGATCAATCTTCTTATGTAGTTAAAATAGTGTATCTTATTCCGAAGTGTATTCATTCAGTTTCTGTGCTATTTTATTCTAATTAAAATGATATTTTCTAAGCGAAAACTAGGAAATTCGCATGTTCACAGATACATGTCATAAGTATACTCAATATATATATTTATTTTATGTATGTAACCTCGAAACACTCTCATAAAAACAAAAGCACATTTCAAAAAAAAATATATGTATGATATTGTCTTATTGGGCAAATGCTGCCATTGTTTTCATTTTTGAAAGTAATTTAGTAACAGTGATTCGTCACCTGCTTAATCAGTTAGCAACGTTGACATTTAATTTGCCTCTGAAAATCGAAAGAAAGTCAACGGTAATTGCATAATTATAATTGTAGCACTCGGCTATCTGATAAGAACATGATAACGAGAAAAACTCCAGGGAAAGGTTGGCCGAATTTTGTTTGGGTGTGTCTGAAAATTCGTTTCTTGCTCCGATCGCCTAATTTTTGCAGTAGTGCTAATTTCCCAATATTTTTTTATAATATACGCTTGATTGACAATATACTCTTTAGTTCATATAACCAATTTTGAAGGCCGCAAAACCGGGTTTGTGTGTAGAAACGAACTGCACCCATCAATAAGTAGTTATGTCGTCATGCTGGTGATTATATTTATAGGAGATCATTACAAAGATCAGGGGTATATGGTATTCGAAATACAACTAGGAATAAGCTTTTGAATGCTCACGTATACATATATTTATGTATGTGAAACCTCATCTAAGGCAAAGTGCATTCTTAAATGGTTTTGAAAATATATAACTTGTTGACTTATTTTTATTTTATATTAGATTTACTAACGGCGGGCGTAATCACTAGTTCACAATGAGTTGGAACAAGAGGAACACTAGTCACATATCCATATACAACTACCCGGAGCATCTAAATCCATTCTACGAAGATGACAATCACAAACGCCTCAGATTTTTTGGGTTCAGCAAAAAGAAGAACGAAAATGGCAGACATAGTCTGTCGATTGGAAACCTGCAAGAATTGTGGTGAGTTGCTTAGTTTGTTTAGTACCTCGAGATCCCTAAAATTTATAAATAACTTGCCTGATGCACTATTTTCTGTCAACGCAAATGAGAAGAGTCTTAGATCATTGCACCCTTCCTTTGTTTAAATGTTATTAAGTGTAATTTACTTTCCTTGTTTCAGGAAATCGTATTCTTTTCGTAAGAAGAAGTCTTCAACGTTAGGCATAAACAAAACATCGGAGAGCCCGCCCACTCTTAGACGAGATCTAAACGATAAGTATGTAAATTAGCTCGCTGATTTGGCCAAGATTTTATTATAATTAACACCCACATATGTAGTTCCTATATGAACTCTAGAGTTTTCCGCGGCGACCGTCACACATCCCTGCAAGATATTGATAGACGACGGGAGGTGATTACTCAAGTTTACTCAAGTATAACATGTAAATGACCTAATCATTGACCTTTTTGCTCATTTAGTCGGACTCATTGTCCTCAAATGGGATGTTCTTCAACCGGAATGATCGGTACAGAAGTACAACGCAGTTTTCCGGATATCCCTCGACAAACAATCAGAGTATAAGGTAAATCTACACAACGTGTATAGTCGAAAGTGATGATAATTAACCACCATTGCTTTCCATTTTAGATTATCGCAATCTAGTCTAGCCAGCTCCAATCCCTTCGAGTCGCAGCCGGAGTCCTGTCCTAGTTCCCCGATGAGCAGTCGAAGATATCGTAAGAAGAGGAGAGCTCCGCCGCCGCCAAAACTAGTGGTAATGCAACTCCATGTACGAAAAGTTCAATTAAATTCAATTTGTTACGTATTTTTAGGTCCAAGATTACCTAGCTACCAAAGACATTGAGTCTCTTGCCTCTGAAATTGACGCGTTTGTTAACAACCGAAAAGAATCTTTAATAAAACAAGAAGTTGTCGAGGTGGTCTCCAAATCAAATGAACCAACAATTTTGATTACTGCACCAATCTCCGATAGCGAACCTAACCCCAGCACATCCAGAGCACCACCAACCTTCAGTGTCAGGCAATCCAATGGATACGGCACGGCCATTGATAAGGAAAAGGTCACTATCTCCGAATGCGATAACAATACTAATACCTGCACCTCCCCAAAACCGGAATGTAATGGCACCGTGCACATAAAACAGACCATTAAACCCGAAACACCTAACACACCTCTTCAGATACGAAAAGTCCGCACACCTAATACTGCTGGCCAGCCCACTCCCTGCACCTCCAAAACTCCCGAGTGCATCGCCAGCGTCCACATAGAGCACTCTTCTGAACACATATCAGTGTGCTCCGAACAGAAGCCCAATAACGATGTGAACCAAGTCATCAAAAAGCCAAATGGTGCCATACCTGTCGGCATCACAGAAGAGCCCTTAGTTGTTAAGGAAACTCCAAAGACGGCAGAACCTCCGAAATATGCTGAGATTGCCAAGCAAACGGTCGTCTTGGTGGATCCCGAAGACAGTAGTGGCGCCTCCACATCCAAAACACAACAGTCCATTGCCAATGAACATGCTAAGCTGCCCGCTGAATGCGAAACTTTGAGCACAGATCCTGAGCCAGATGATAACGCGTATGTGGAAGAAAGGAAAACCAATTCATTCGGCACGGTCAAACAAATTTCACAGATTTTCGAAGAGAACATTACTAGTTCCAGTGGTTCTAGTCAAGTACCCAAAAAAGAAGTCCTCCCCACAAATGGTGCAATATCAAAGAAAACAGAGAATCATGTTGTTTCCAATGTAATTCAGCCGATCCCAGCTGAAACCAGCGACGTTTTACAAATAAGAGAAGAGTTTGAGCTGGAAAATAATGTAAGATATCGTGAGAGACCCACAAGCGAACGCTATAGATCTTCCATATCGGCGGAACGGGAATCAAATTCCACGCCCACGCCGAGGATGCGGAAGAAGAAGTCCATCAAGGAAGTGCTAGAGTCCATAAGCAGGAATCAGAAGATTCTAAACGAAAGCGCGGCGAAGGGCACAAAGGTCTATTTAACACCAACCTATGCTGAGAACAATTACAACTATCCCAATGAGTTAAATAATGTTAATAATAGATCGTCCAAGGAAGTGACGTCCGCCAATATTTCAGTTAGCACAACGGATACCAATGAGCTACCATCCCAAAGTAACTTGTTCATAAACAAAATAAGCAAGTTTAAGGGCCAATTCAGGGAGTCATCTCCCACTTCGTCCAACTTGGATTGGAACCCACTACCGAAGCCAAGTCGAGCCCATAACTCAGCTAGTTCTAACTTCAACAACGGCTCGTGCTAATGAGTTCAATAAATTACGCTGTACACAAATAATATTTATATTAAACATAAACCAAATTTATACGCAATAAAATAAAAACGTACTTATGATAATCAAAGCTATTTTCATTGCATGCACAAAAGGAAATATTAGAAGGATACATTTTGATAGCCACATCACCCGTGGACAGATCTCTACAGTATAGAATTTATTAACTTTAAATTAACAATCGTTCAATTGGCATTAGAAAAGGTTTGAAAAATAATTTTGAACATAAATTTCCCTACTCGCAATCATATACTACTCAATACCATTTTGTTACTAATGTGATTTCATTCTGAGTCGCTCAGAAGAGTGTCCATTGAATTGTCCCGCGGGCTCCTCTTTCGTTAGCTTGGAAACTTCATCGTAAAATCGGGGGAAATATTGTATGGCGAGGAATACAGCCATTAGGTAGGCGCCAATGACGAAAGTTAGGAAGAGATCAAAGATCGCCGGTTTAACTCTATAAACATTCAGTTTCACCTCGTTCTCGTTATAGAACATAAATTCTGGGTCTCTGCCGTCGGGCTTATCGTAGATGATCTTAACATTGTTAAGATACTTTTCGAAAGCATCCTTCACGTCGTTATTATGCAAAATGGATTTAACTCCAAAGTATGGCCGGATGTTTTCTTCCTTAATAGCCTAAACAATTTTAGGAGGAATTTTATGTTAATTTCTTGTTAAACCGAAACTATTGTAAACTTACCAACTGTCCCTCAAAAATGCTGGAGCTTTGATCCACTTTGTACATAAAACTAGCCAAAGCCTCCGCAATAATTCGCGTCGTGTTGAGAGTGTGTTCTACAAGACGACTTTCGTCGTTTTTGAAAATGGTTGTCCGGATGGGGCTACGAGGACTCTTTACAGACGATAGGGTGAATGAAGGATAGCGCTTTATGCTGAACCGCTCGTGCTCCCAAGCCAGTTTGGTGTCTGCCAGGTTAATCTTCTTATGCACACCCTCGACGGCCAGACCATTCGAATACTTTTCAGCTGATGATTTCAAGAGTTTGAAGAAGTTGCTGATAGAAGTCTTATCCTTGGGGGGCTTAGAGACATGCATGTACAAAGCGTTTTCTGTTGTGTAGGATAAGCTTTCGCTAATGGTGTCCAAACAAAGCACAAACTCAACGTTCTAGAATGATAGAATAATAGCATGTCAGATAAAAACGTATATGTATGTATATGCTTTATAAGTTTTTGTTACCTGCAGCGCATTATCATCAACCTCGAGCCACTTCTTGGAGCCCTGGAAGTTCAGTAGGACGCCTGCGTCCGAAAGCAAAAATCGTAGACGGTACTTGGGTGCCATACTGGAGGTATAGTGCAATTTACTGAACAACTCCATCAGCACCAGCAAAACTGCAGCATCAGCATTCACCGGGTAATCCTAGAAGTTAAAACATCATAATTTTGATTACTTCATTTACTGCATTTACTTCAGATAAGCTTTTTGACCTTTCAAATCATTGCCTAGCATTAGAAAACCACTTGAACCATTTAGATAAAGGCGATAATCTTTTAGATAGTGAGCTCTTATCTTGTAAGCAGAAATTAAATTTTTCAGTTATGTTAAGGTGATACCAGCGTGTTATGTTAGTTTGTTAAGTTTACCTTTAACGCTTTAAAAACTAAAGTTTGATAGCTCTTTTTTTAGTTTCCGATAAAAACATGCAAATTTATCATCCCTGAGTCACAAAATTACTTACATTATATATACCAAAGGTTTTCAGATTCGCGGTTATCAAGATGACGGGAAGTTTCTGTCCATCTGCAACAGATTCCGTGGGTTTCAGGGCCAATTGATTGGGTATCAGTTCGCCATGGATAATGGGAATTTTGCTATTCTTATTAGCCGCAATGCTGCCGCCGCCGACATTTATATGATATCTGTTGGCCGAGACGGTTACAACCAATTGAGCCAATGCCGTTTGATTTTGACCCGGACTATCCGTAGTCGTATACGTTATATCATCGATGATCTTTTCCAAATCTTTGTTGTACGGAGCAAAGTAAATGGGAACCGCAGCTGTGTGGGTCAGCATTGATTGCTCCAAAATAGTTATAAGTTCTTTGGCTTCTAGATCCAGATTCAATATATTCGACGGCAACATGAGAATTAGACCTCCTGCACCTTGCCGTAATTTATCGAAATCATGGATTGACAAGTCCGTTAATCTGTGTGATAAAATATATAGTGCTTAAAACATTTCAAGCAGCATTAATGAAAAAGGTGTACTTACCGTGTGAGGACACAGTGCCTAGAAGTATTCCACGAGTACAGAGATCTCGCTTCAAGGGATATTGCAGAAACGCGGCTTCCTACAAAAAATCAAGGTCATCAAATCAAAAGTTAGCCATAAAGTTAACATTTATATGTGGATGTTTAATGTTATAAGTTCATAATACTTCGGATAAGATTATAATTAGTAAGAGCCAAGGGGTGATTTAAAATGTTTTAAAAGGCGGTAGCTTACAAAATAATGTGCCTTATGATTAGTATAGTCCCTATTTATCATTCGTAATCATAATAAAAACACGTAAGCTTCTTTTAATGAGATTCAATAGTACTAATTAAATAAAGAAGAGGCCTCGTCGGTGCACCTACAAATTTGGGTCACAGCACCCTCGAAATTGTTAAGTTTAGACACGAAACAATGGTGTACTAATATCCAAGACGGGATCTACAATAAACTTACATAATTAATATATGTCTTTTGCATTATTTACATACCATAATGCTGTCCATTTAGATCGTATTTGGACATGGAAATAACCTCGAATTCGCTCGGCATTACCGGTGAGCATATTAACAGCATGGAAAACACAATAAGAAGGCAGTGGGGTAAGCCGCCCCTGAATATTTCCGCAAAACTGTCCGCTTCATTCATCTTTTATATTTTTAATAGAAAATTTTCTAATAAATTTGCCGATGTGGGCAATTAACTTATTGTAAAAATGAATTTGGAAAACTATCAGCTGTTTTATCGATGTTTATGGTGGTTGAAATGTGGGGTCAATCCGAACACGGTATTTTTGTCCTTTTCGGAATGCCAGAAAAAGACACTATTTAAATCTTGTGATCGATAAAAATATTTGAAACATAGAATATTATATTTTTAAATACTTCGTTTAGGTTATTAAAACTTTATTTTTTAAACAATTTAAAAGCTGGACTTTAATTTAAATTCATCTGTTTTAGCTTTGCTAATCGTTGCCCAATGTAGGCAAAATTGTTTCAGTTCCGACATTTCAAACTGAACGATAGTTTTGGCACCCAATGTATTTTGCAATCCAGAAAAGTATCGGAGTTTTGCGCATCTCTGCTTCGGCTAGTATGACTTTGAATTTTACAGAAAGAACAACTTTTATTAACGAAAAATTTAGCCATGCCCGCATTTAAAGGTAGCATTGTGTTTTCAACTCCTGTTTGCGCACAGACTCATCAGCCTACTTTCAGTTAAGGTGAAGTGGGGCCGGGAGCTCTACACAGATATCGATGTAAACACCGACGAAGAGCCAATATTGTTTAAGGCCCAGTTGTTTGCCCTCACTGGCGTTCAACCGGATCGCCAGAAAGTTATGTGCAAGGGCGGCATTCTCAAGGATGATCAGTGGAATCTGCAGATCAAGGACGTAAGTAGGCATCCACGGTCCTTTGGCGTCTAACCAGCAACCGTCTATCTTTTGCAGGGCGCTGTGGTCTTGTTGCTGGGCAGCAAGGAAAGTGTACCAGAAGTGCCCGCCACTCCGGTCAAATTCATTGAGGACATGAATGAAGCTGAAGCCGCCACAGCGGTATGTATTCTGGTGGAATTGGGCAAATATAATACTGATCCCAGTTTTAACTTATCGGATTGGGAAGTTATAGTAAAAATGTAAAAGTCCGAACTGCAACCCACCCGAATGGGTGTTAGATCATTGAAACGGTTTGTTTTTTAAAAATTTGATTATATCAATGTGTTGAGTCATTTATATACGTAAGGTTATTATTTGAAGTAATATTTTTAATCTCTAAAAAACAGTACACGACTATTTTAGGTGCACTGCAGCCGAGTGTTAGTACAGTGAATTTAAAGCATGTGGTAAACGCCTAGCTAAGTGTTTAGGTTTAGTAAACTATGGTTTCAAAAAGATAAATATAAGTAATTTACAGATTTAATGTCTTATGTTCACGTATATGTTCTCATATAAGCAATACCTCTTTTCAGATGCGTCTACCAGCTGGTCTGACAAATCTTGGCAATACGTGCTACATGAACGCCACTGTTCAGTGCCTAAATGCAGTGCCCGAGCTGCGCACTGCCCTCAGCACTTTCAGTCATGATGGAACCGACACCATGTCGACCGCATTTTCCATATCGTCTGCCATGAAGTCTATATTTGCTCAAATGGAGAAGGGCACAACCGTGACGCCAATTGTGCTGCTGCAGGCATTGCACCGGGCATCACCGCAATTCGCCCAGACTGGCGAGAATGGCACGTACAGGCAGCAGGACGCCAATGAGTGCTGGGCGGAAATCCTGAAAATGTTGCAGCAAAAACTGCGGCCAACAAACCAGGAACCATCGAATACTGTCCAGAAAAGGCACAGGTAAGCACATAACCTTAATGCATCCTTTCGACAATATTTATTGGGTATTCCATTTTTAGCTCGTTTATCGACCAGTTTTTTGGCGGCACTTTTGAAGTTAAGATGAGCTCAGAAGAGGATCCCGATGAACCTTCAACAGTAACAAGCGAAAATTTCTTGCAGTTAAGTTGCTTCATTTCAATGGATGTGAAGTACATGCAGAGCGGCCTAAAATCTGTAAGTGAAATCGAAGGAACTTTTAAGCAGCGCTAATTTTTACGATACATTTATAGAAAATGAAAGAGCAGCTGATGAAAAAATCTGAAACCCTAGGACGTGATGCAAAGTACATTCGTACTGTAAGGATTTTAGCTAATTTTTGCGTTACGAAACTAACCTTATAATGTTTCAGTACTTGGTGAGCCGACTTCCAGCCTATCTTACCGTACAATTCGTTCGCTTTCAATACAAAGGAAAGGAGGGCATAAATGCCAAGGTGTTGAAGGATATAAAATTCCCCATGGACTTTGATGCCTTTGAGCTGTGTACTCCCGAATTGCAAAACAAGCTCTGTCCAATGCGCTCGAAATTCAAGGATCTGGAAGACAAGAAAATGGAAGTTGATGTTGTCAAACGCAATGAACCCAACGAAGAGAAAAAGGACGTCAAGTACGAGCAGTTTTGGTTCGATGACGACTTGGGCAGCAACAATTCGGGATACTATACGCTGCAGGCGGTGCTCACGCACAAGGGTCGCTCGAGTTCATCGGGCCATTATGTGGCCTGGGTTCGCTCCAGCGGAGATGTATGGTTCAAGTTCGATGATGATGAGGTCTCTGCAGTGGCCACGGACGAGATCTTGCGGCTTTCCGGCGGTGGAGATTGGCACTGCGCCTACGTCCTGTTATATGCGCCCAGACGTTTGGAGAAACTATAAGTAATTGTGTTAACGTCATTTCATTTGTATTGTTAATATAATAATTCTGAATAAATAACCAAAACCATAAGGGTGGACTTAATTAAATTAAATTCTTGATTGTTCATTAGGCTTAATAAATCTAAAAGGCGTTTAATAGCATACTACGGAACTTCCAAACCGTATCGCTGCGCTTAAATCGAGAACAAACAGCTCCCAAACCGTCTTGAAATCGTAGAAACCATAGACACATTGCTCGGCGCACCTAATGTAAAAGTTCCCCGACTATCCCGAAAGGAACACCGAGTCTATCAGATCGACTCGGCTAGTAATCAAAATCAAGAACTTAAAAACTCCGTAGGCTAGATACCCGTTACGAACTTTAGTATTTTACTCAACGAATAACGGGTAATAGAGTAAATACTAGTGGTTCGTTTTCACCCTGTTCGTCGGCGTTACCTTGTCGTGCGCGACTTGGTATTTTACAGCAACAAGGTCACACCCAAATTGTCAACTTGCAAGTTATTTTAGTGTTTATAAATATGGATAGTAACGAAACAGAAACAACAGATGGGAAGTCTACACAGCAGTCGCTTGCTTTGCGGCGGGAATTGCGCAGAAAAAAAATATTGGAAGCCTCCAAGGCACGACTGGACAAATTGAATGGCAGAGCGTCGGCGGCGTTTCAAAATGAAAACCTCGGTAACACATGATCGATCCTCAATCTACATATATATGTACATACATATGTGTGTTCATTGTGCATAATAATATTGTATTATATGCCTATATTAGGCATAAGCAAAGCTGCACATCTATTAATATTTATGATTTTCCAATTCCAGATGGTGAACCTTCAAATACGCAATATTCCGATCCAGAGGTGGAGCCGGATATTCCAATAAGACGTTCATTTTTGCCGGAACAACCCCCACCGCCGAAAATCACGACACGAAATGCATGGCTAAAAAGCCGAGTTCACATAATGTTAGCGGCTGGCTTTGGTTTCCTATTGGCTCTTTATACAAACAGCAGTGTTTTTATTCCCGTTCTGCTTTTCGTGATTGCGGAGCTGGCATTCCTTCAATATTATAAAGAAGACCATTTACCGGCCAGCATGGGACCCTTGTTACTAATGTTTATCAATCCGAATATTACCAGCAAAATTAAGCAGTTTAGCAGTATATTCTTTATTCTTCAGTCACTGTTGGGTGATCTTGCGATAACCGTCTGTGTTGTTTGCTCAGGAAGCATGCTCTTACTAAATTTAAACACCGATTATGCTACAATTGTTAAATAAAGATTATGTTTTATTACGGGGTGTGCAACATGATTGGCAAGACATTTTATTTGCGAAACCAGTTGAATCATACATACATATATTTCAAAATAAGGACGTCATTCGGGAGCCAAATCAACCACCATTGCGTTTTCAGCACTGGAAGCGACTTTGGGTGTTGTACAGCACTGTTTATGCGAAATATTTCAGTATAAAAACTTTAAAACCGTTATCAACCCCTAGTTTTAAGTCTAAAAATTATAATTTTTATTGATTGATTTCTAATAAAAAGCTATTCATTCTATAAAAAAAAGTTGTAAAGTGCCTGAAAACGAAGAATAAACATTATAAAATAAGTTGGTAGAAAGACAAATAGAAAGAACAAATACATCTGAGAAAATTGCAATTCCCATAGTTTCCTTGCTCGTCTTTCAAGTATTTCTAAAAATAGACTCAGGCCTCGTCGGCCAGGACATAGTAATAATAATAGTAATTGGAAAACACCTGCACTGAGCATGCCCAGAAATGGGCAAAAAGGAAAAGTGCCCACCCTCGCCTGTGGGCCTGCGCATAGTACATTGTATCGATTTTAAGACTGTGTACTTATTTCATAAGCTTGTGGCGAAAAGATGTTTTCATAAACAAGTGCACGGTGGAAATTAGTACTTAAAAAATATATGATTAGTGCAATCGGTTACCGTAGATAAGTGTGATCATGCAGGCGTTAAAAATGGTATAACATCGAGCTGCCGTGCAAGGATATTCGGATTCTCAAACAGTCTAGGCAGAATTTTTATTCCCCCGAGTAATACGAAACTAATAAGGTAAAAACTACCTCTAGTATCCATGAAAATGCTTTGAGAAATTACATTTTAAGCGGCGTTTTCTCAGCGTGAATTCGTTTTCAATATTACTACTTTGAATATTACTGCTTTAAATGAGAATGAGGCATGAGTATATTGATTGAAAATCAATATTTTAAAATAACCTTACCAACGAAGGGCGACGAGGGTCGTGGTCTCAGTCTTATTGATTTGCAACTCATTTGCAATTGCAGCCATCATGGGAACGGTGTTGAGCTTCAATCCGCGGGATCGCCATCCCATCTACTCGTCCCAGCCAAATTTTCAATATAACCACTCGACCGACATGCGGAACGAGAACGACAGCACTGGCTCCATGGACTCCCATTTGAATAACTTCTCCTACGAGCAGCTGAACAATGCCAAGAATCGGGAGAACAAGAAGTCCGCCTGCCATTCGATGGCCAAGAATGTGATTGGTCAGCAGGGTGGACCGTGTGGCGGCGGGGTCCACATCAATCTGCAGACACAAACCCAGCTGAGCTCGCACAATTTGAATAATCTGGCGAACGCCTCAAAGGACACCATCACCAATGTCCTGGACACGCATAACGAGAACTCGGTGCTCAAGGCGGAGAAGAGCTCCTTCGAGAAGAACCTTAAGAAGCACTCGATCTTCATCAATGCGCTCTCGTGGAAGAAGCTCTCCACGTCGCACAACAAGAAGAAGATCGAGAACAAGAACAAGTGCGCCAACCTGCCCACGGCCTGCTTCAAGGCCCAGCTGCTGGAGTCCTCGTTCGCCTCCTCCTCGGACAAAAATCGCAACATCCAGCTGCACTGCAACCGCATCGAGGAGCACAACCAGCAGCACTGCAACCAGCATCCTCATTCGCATCCGCATCAGCACCAGCTTCAGCTGCAGAATCAGCACCAGCACCAGAATCAGAATCAGAACCAGAACCAGGTGCAGGACATCCGGGAGGAGGTCATGACAGGGCCACCGGGCAAATCGCAGAACCCTTCCAAGGCGAAAGACCCCGTCAAGGTCAACAACAAGAACTCCATGTCGAACCACAACAAGCTGATCCAGAAACAGCCACTGACACTTAGCCTGCCCCAGCAAGTCCAGGCCTCGTCCATTCAGATCAAGAACACCAACCAGATCCCACGCAAGACCGTCATTCAGGTAAGTAATGTACCAGCAGATGGGTATATCTAGCGATTCGCTTCTAGGATTCTAACATATCAGTAAGGGTGGCTTTTGGAAAAGGAGTTATGTAGCACTTACTTTTTAACAAAACATAAAAATTGGATTTTCTCGACGGAAGAGGTGGAGTAATCACTAACTACCACATCATATCATCAAGAGAATTCTGCCAATTTTTTTTACGAAATACGAGATAAGAAATTTTACTTAGGGTCAAGGCCATCCAGGAAAATGTTGACAAAAGGTTGTCCACAAATGTGCTTAAAAGCACATGGACTTTTTAAAATACTTTGCATTCTAAAACGTCAGTTCCCTCATCCTATATGGTACTTTTCTAACATCATAGATCATATCTGATTTATAGTTAGTTTTAATACTTTATCTTGCCAAAATAGATCTCTAAGGAACAGAGTAAATGGGTTGACTACCTTGTTTTGCATAGGATTTTTAATAAACTTTTCGAACACCTCACAGGCCTCCACTTCGGAATTGCTTAAGTGCTTGGGAATGTTTTTGCACTGTCGTTGCCAGAGGCTAAACAACTTCGATGCCGGGGATGCTGTTATGTGGCTAAGAGCTGTGGATCGCAGCCTTTTGCTCCAAGGATGGCAGGTAATGCAGCTCCTCTCCAGCATATCAAGCAAGCAATAAATACATGTTTAATTCCCAGGATGTGGCGTTCATAAACCCAGCCAATGTGGTTTTTGTCTACATGCTGGTTCGCGAGCTGGTCAGCGGCGAAGAAAGCAAGGAATCGGATCTTCAGGCTTCGGTACTCACCTGTTTGTATCTGTCTTATTCGTATATGGGCAATGAAATCAGCTATCCTCTCAAACCGTTTTTGGTTGAAGACTCGAAGGAGAAGTTTTGGGACAGGTAAGATACATAAAAAGTACTTCTTAATATGCGTCTATATGAAACACTTTCCATTTGCATCAAATTCTTTAATGTAACGTATAGGTGCCTCGTCATTGTTAACAAGCTAAGTGATAAAATGCTTAAAATCAATGCTGAGCCTGGATTTTTTACCGAAGTCTTTACTGAGCTGAAATCTTGTGGTCAATATCATCCTACAATTAAATCATACTGTGGAGGCGCCTGACGGATGGACGACCGGGAGATTATTGTCAACCTCTCATTGTCTGCGCATCGCCAGAAATTTCCCGATGAAATGATGGCGAAGTACCGTTAATAAAACTTAATATTTTATAAAACATTAGACAATTTCATTATGTCACTATCACAATCGTTCAAATCAAATAATAAAGATTAGTGTTTAAATAAATTAACATCTACGATATGTGTAAAATGTGCGTTTCCATTGCGGGGCTCGCAATCCCACACAGATCCAGAACAGAAGCGAAAGGGGTGAATTATCCATTATATATGCAAATAAATGGTAATTTATTATACATCTTATATACATAAAACGTTTCGTATGCTAGAAACTATTGAGAGCAATTCAATTTGGATACAGTATATCGTAGTGGCCTGGTCTATATATCAGGTAAATTCTGGGTTCACTTCCCTCGGGAAAGTCGTGGGCCTTCACAGTGCCGCCCTCTCCACGGTCCAAGTACTCAACACGTACTCCAGCACCGAGGGCGGTGCAGAGCGCGATAATGTGGATGTGATCCGACTCTTTGTACATCGGTTCCACTTCCAGATGGCGGAACGCCTCAATGGTGAGGTCGCCCTCAATGAAATTTTGGTAGAAGTCGGCCTCCTCCTGCAGTTTTCCCGAGGTGATCAAACGTAGGTAAACCACCACGTAGTCTGAGTATCCCTGCTCATTAAAGATTTTGTGCAATTCATCTTGGACCGTGCTGTGTCCACCTGGATTATCGGGACTAACCCGCTGGATGACTTCCATAAACTAGGCAAACAAAAGGCGGTATAAGCATGGGAAATCCGTATTGGGGCGTGTAAACATACAGTTTCGTGAAAGTCCTCCAATGTAAAACTGGGAAATCCAAGCTGAACGAGCTTTTCCTTGGACTCCTCGGCCAGTTTTTTGAACTCCTGGTAGGCACTGTTGTTTGAGATCAAGTACTCCAAGTAGGAATATGCGAAGGCTCTAAAGAAACAATTGCCATCGGGGCGGGTGCGGCGGATGAACTTGTACTTTTTGGACAGATCCTGTATCTTGGCGGTGAAGATCTCGTCGCCACTGTACTCCGCATACAAGCAGGTGAGTGGCAACTGCTCGCTGACCAACGGAGTCGTCTCGCTGATCTGCAATTATTGAATTTCTGCATTATGGCTCGGTTCATTGTCGCTATTGTGTGTAAGCATTTCTGCAGACTCACCTCTTTTTCAATATCACGCTTCTGCTGAATTATTAACTCGTCGTGATTGCCGTCATTTTGGGTAAACGGTTCCATGTTTTTGTAAATACTGAACAATTGGTATCGGCGTTTCCTTTCAATTTACAACTTTGTATTCATTTGATGAACTAAAAAGAATTCCTGTTCATCATATGTATGTGTAAGCGCATCGAATATCACACACACAGGCTTGGAAGCGAAACTCACGGACACACTGATGCTTTTGATTGTATCGCACAGCTATCGTTATCGAGTTTCCATTCCAGTTGTTCCTTTAAGTGGTTTGTGATTAAAAAAAATAATAAGTTTTAAAATCTATGTTAATATATATATTGGGTCTATCATCTATCTATATATAATAATTTCAAGATATGTATCGTAAAAAAGTATTTGCAAAATGGGATACAATAACGCGTTTAATAAAAGCATAATGTTTAGTTTATAATAAGACTGTTTTATATTTCAAATATTTGTACACCGTTATTGCTCTTTTATTTAATATAAATGTATAACATGCAGAAACTTCAAACCGGTTTTCCGCTGTGTAAAGCGTATGCTGGGAACTTCAATGAGAAACAATTTTTAAAAGCTTCTCGTCAGATCATCAGCTCAGACTTAAGATTGAATCTCAAATCAAATTAGTTGAGTATTTCCTTCATTGCTTACCGAACGTGCCGCTACTTTATCAAGTAAGTAAGTCTTACCAATAAAAGGTAAGGTAAGGTAAATAAGGTAAAAGGTAATAATAAGACATTTTTATATTTCAAATATATGTACACCGTTATTGCTCTTTTATTTAATATAAATGTATAACATGTAGAAACTTCAAACCGGTATAATGTATACTAAATAAAATTCCAACCACTATGGTAATGAAATGTGTAATTCAGTTAAGTGGATATCAGCAGGCGTTCTATGTTCTGAAACATCTACAGCACATTTACATATCATATATCTATATCAATCTAAAAGATGATAAAGTTCAATGAATAGTGTACAAAATAAAAATGTCTCACGTACTTTTATGAGCACAAATCACAAATCAATAGGAATACTTCTATATATACTATATAGTGATAAGTCTACTAGAAATTAAAACCAGTTAGTTAACTATTTTATTTGCAATGAATCCATTGTAAGCTATAACGGCAGAGATAATGGTGGATTGGTCGTGAATCTTTTGTGTGTAAATGAAAATGAAAATGATTATAACTTATTATTAGTGTAAAAGTGCACACTTACATATCATATATGCATGATTTTCATCTATATACATATATACATGTGTATACACGTAGAATCCGGGTATAGCGACTTTCAAGGGATCGACGACTTTACGTCGTTATACCCGGAAGACGCACTAGCAGAAAGGTTTTTCTTTGGTTGCTATGTTTTATGTTTTAACAAAAAACAAATTAATTTTTTAATCAAACAAAAAATTTAATAAATTTAATTAAATAACATGGTTTTTCATAAGAAAAAAACCAAAAAAAAACTAAAAATATAACGGGATCTCATGGAATATAGGCATGAGGTCTGCACACGCATTTTCCGGTTTAAATGCGATATTCCAGCAATAACAACCATCGTTAAATCGCCAATACACGAGCTTTACTCGCTTTGCTTACCTTGTCTTCACTGTTTTCGTCGAAATAATAAGCCTAATGACCTTAAATATGTTTACTTAAATGATTAAGTAAAGAGTAGCATGATACATATTTTTGTTTGCTTTCCAGGAATATGATATTACTGAATTGCCTAGTAATATGTCTGTGCATATTGTCGTGTGGAGCGCAGGACAATTTTTTGGATAAATTGATATCGGAAATCTTAAAAACCGACGATGCCGCATCATCATCCAGTCCCAGTCTTAATCCTTATCCCGATCCCCCTCTCCCTCCCATTTCTGTGGTAAACCCTGAGGATTCGTCCGGTAACACAGGATCCGAGAACGAAGGATCCGGATCAGCTCGGTACCAGTCCTGTGGCGATCAAAAGGAGTGTGTTCCCCGTGTTTTGTGTGCGAATAACGCGATTAACAACGATGGCGAAGGTATCGTTCGAAGGTATCGTTCGCCATGCCAAAACTTCTTGGATTTGTGCTGTCATATATCCAACAAGGTAACACATATCCATAAGAAATCTCTGATTACCGGAATTGAACTCTTTCTTTCTTTTTGTACAGAGAACAAATCCAATTTCAAAGTAGAAATTCGTTAAATTGTATATAAATAATGGTTAAAGTAGGAGTAAATGGCTTTGAATTAAAACTTTGCTATATTCAGTCTACAGAGTTGGCCATTCCATTAACTCGTTTATCAAATCATATTCATTCGTTATGAAATAAATTACAAATTAAATAAAATTGTGATGGGATAAAACAAGTTATATAATTTCTCCTTCGTTTATATTGCGACTTATTTCCAAATGTGGGCAATGGTTACTGATTTTGATTTCAAGTGCACCGAAATAGGTATTAACTAGAAATATAACTAAGCAATATGGATTGCCGGACAATGGAAACATTTCGTTATTGCATTTGGGGAGCCCAGCTTTGCTAATCATACATTAGTTAATGATTATGTTCTTAAAGTTGATAAATTCAATGGTCGTTCATGCAGTTTATGGAAACGATAATGAAATCTTCTTCCCCTTTCTTCTGGCTACTTAAACCTAACACTCTGCCACTCTGCTCTTTTAAATGCTTGGATGTTCGCTGCCTCCCAAGCCACTTGGCCCTATGGTGTCCTTATGTACAATAAAAGGGTTAGATCGTTCAAGTAAATTCCCTTCAGCCGGCGATTATCAGTAGATCCGCTGGAGGTATAGACGCCCCAATGGCAGGGCTCGCTCCACAAATCCTGGATTGGATCCCACCTGGGGCACATCGTCATCCACGTCCATGCAGGCGGCATCTCACTGCTCACTTCGGCGAAATCGGAGCTACTCTCCACATCTGATTTGGTTGTGTTTGGGCTGATCACGGCTTGGATGGTGGGTGCTTTTTCTCTGGGCTTTGGGTGTGCATCCGTTGTCACTTTGACCACTGTTCCAGGTCCCTCGGTGGTGGATATGATGTGGTAAATGTTGTCACTGCGTGCCGTATCGGGATCAAGTTCCGCATCGGACGATGATGCTGCTGCTCGGCGAGAAGGGTCTTTCGATGCAGCCCACCGAGGCGATGAGCTTTAAGCTCTCGGTTGCTGTCTTGGCTGGCCATTGGTGTTGCTGTGGAGTCCGTTGGTGTTGCTGCCGTCGCGGGAGATGTTGCTGCTGCAGCAGTGCTGGTGCTAGCTGGTGCTGCTGTTGTTGCTGCTGCTCCTGCTAATCCCGCCGCTGCAGTTGCTGCTGTAGTGGTGCTGTCCAGCGAGCTGCCGGTTACTGGTGGTGCAGGTCCCTCGGTGGTGAGCATCAAATTGCTCTGCTTTCTGGTCGGAATCGATGGCTTGGCCCTGTTGTCGTCGGTTATGCGGATCTCCGTTGGCCTCGTGATCTCCTTGATGGTGATGTTCCAGTTGAATCCAGCCGGCTGAGCCAGTGCCAACGGCTTCGCTGTGGAGGTGGTGGAGCTGCTGACGGCTTCGGTAGCCAGAACGTTGAGGGGAAACAATTTGATTTAGTGACTACTGATTGAAAAGTGTGGGACTGATTGAATAGTCAAAAATGCAACGGAAATATTGCGTGTTAAGTGGGAGACCAACACTAAAAGAAAACACTGAAAAAAATACCAAAAGAAAATGTTGAGACCTACACTAAAAGAAAATAAACAAACTCGCAGCACAGCTGTGCATTTATAGCCGAACCGTTGGGATGATTTTTGATAAGATGTAAGATGTTTGTTTTACAATTTACATTAGGTAAATTAATTAGGATATGGAATTAGGCCAGGCACGAAAACTTGCCAAAGGCTCACAACACCCATAGCTCCCCCTATAATTATCCAAAGTTCTTGGCTAATTGGCAGACAGCCAATTAGGTATAACATGTAGAAACTTCAAACCGGTTTTCCGCTGTGTAAAACGTAAGCTGGCAACTTCAATTGGAAACAGCTTTTAAAGCTTCTCGTCAGAAGATCATCGGCTCAGACTTAAGATTGAATCAGAAATCAAATTAGTTGAGTGTTTTCTTCATTGCTTAGCGAACGTGTCGCTCCTTTAAGTAAGTCTTACCAATAGAGTATGCATAATTTATACTAAATAAAATTCCAACCACTTTATGGTTATAAAATGTGTAATTCAGTTAAGTGGATATCTGAAGGCATCTAAAACATCTACAGCACACTTACATATCATATATGCATCATTTTCAGCTATATACATACATGTGTATATACTTGTTACTTTAATCAATCTAAAAGATGTTAAAGTTCAATAAATAGTGTACAAAATAAAAATGTCTCACGTACTTTTATGAGCACAATTCAGTTTCAATAGGAATACTTGAATATATATACTATATATATTAATGAAGAAGAACTGTATAGTGATAAGTTTACTAGAAACTAAAACCAGTTATTTAACTATTTTATTTGCAAGGAGCACATTGTAATGGTGGATTGGTCGTGAATCTTTTGTGTGTAAATGAAAATGAATTAGTGTGCTTATAACTTATTATTAGTGTAAAATTGTATACCTGCGAGTAATGCAATTTAAAATTAAAAACTATTTGCGGGCTTAAGAATAATTAAACCATAAGCGCGCTGCGTTTATTGACATCGAAAATTGACCCACCACAATACATCAGCAATTAAATACAGGAATTTCTTATCGCCAATATATGACTATATATAAACAAAAAAAAAAGCAATCAGGGATGATAGTGAGGCAATCTAAAATAACATTAAGTATATACATATTTGCTCCAAATTTTAGTATTCATCAATTCAAATGCGCTCCAAAAAGAAAGCAAAGCCTAAGTGATAAGAAAATACATTCTAGAGTTAATTTTGTAGGTTAATTGTTCACCGCATAAACATCGCAGTATTCGCATCCGCATCTGCCTTTCATTTAAATGGGTCTTTCTGTTTGGGGGACTTACATTTACCATTTTCCGGTTTAAGTGCGATATTCCAGCAATAACAACCGTCGTTAAATCGCCAATACACGAGCTTTATTCGCTTTGCTCACCTTGTCTTCACTGCTTTCGTCGAAATAATAAGCCTAATGACCTTAAATATGTTTACTTAAATGAATAAGTAAAGAGTAACATGATACATATTTTTGTTTGCTTCCCAGGAATATGATATTACTGAATTGCCTAGTAATATGCCTGTGCATATTGTCGTGTGGAGCGCAGGACACTTCTTTGGATAAATTGATATCGGACATCTTTAAAACCGACGACGCCGGAGCATCATCCACTCCCAGTCCCAGTCCCAATCCTAATCCCAATCCCAATCCCCTTCCCCGTCCCCCTCCCACTCCTGTGGTAAACCCTAAGGATTCGTCCGGTAACACAGGATCCGAGAACGGAGGATCCGGATCAGCTCAGTACCAGTCCTGTGGCGATCAAAAGGAGTGTGTTCCCCGTTGGTTGTGTGCAAATAACACGATTAACAACGATGGCGAAGGTATCATAGATATTCGAATTGACACGGGTTCGCCATGCCAAAACTACTTGGATTTGTGCTGTGATCTACCCAACAAGGTAAGACATATCCATAACAAATCTCTGATTACCTGAATTGAACTCTTTCTTTCTATTTGTAAAGAGAAAAGACCCGATTTTCAATTATAAACCGGATCATCCCGAAGGCTGCGGATACCAGAATCCTGAAGGTGTTGGCTTTAAAATCACAGGAGCTGTCAACCAGGAGGCCGAGTTCGGCGAATTCCCCTGGATGCTGGCAATTCTGCGTGAAGAAGGCAACCTTAACCTGTACGAATGTGGAGGAGCTCTCCTAGCTCCCAATGTGGTTCTGACCGCGGCCCATTGCGTTCACAACAAACAGCCAAAGAGCATTGTTGGTAAGTACATTAGGATCCATTTATCATGTATTTAAGTCTAATTGTAAACGAATTGTTTTAGTAAGAGCTGGCGAATGGGATACGCAAACGCAGAATGAGATCAGAAATCACGAGGACCGATATGTCAAGGAAATCATCTACCATGAGCAGTTCAGCAAAGGAACCCTATTTAACGATGTGGCTGTGATGCTGTTGGAAGGTCCCTTTACCCTCCAGGACAACATCCAAACCGTTTGCTTGCCCAACCTGGGTGATACTTTCGATTTCGATCGCTGTTATGCCACCGGCTGGGGCAAGAACAAGTTCGGCAAAGATGGCGAGTACCAGGTCATCCTGAAGAAGGTGGACATGCCCGTGGTGCCCAATCAGCAGTGCCAGGCGAATCTGCGCGAAACTCGCCTCGGCAGGCACTTCAATTTGCACGAGAGCTTCATTTGCGCCGGCGGTGAAAAGGATAAGGACACCTGCAAGGGCGATGGCGGCTCCCCACTGGTGTGTCCAATCGCTGGCCAGAGTAACCGCTTCATGTCAGCCGGCATTGTCGCCTGGGGTATCGGATGCGGCGAAGAGAACATTCCCGGAGTATATGCCAACGTGGCTAAACTTCGTCCTTGGATCGACTCCAAGTTGAAGATTTGGAATATTGACCCTAGGCACTATACACCTTAAGAGCAAACTCTGAAAATTTAAAATGAATATCAAAAAGTGGATTTTTATACACATATACAATGCTCTCACTAAATATACATATGCCCAATATGTTAATACTCAAACTTATATTTTGCTTTTTATTTGAACTTTACTGTGACTGGAAATACTATCTTGAAACAGTGGAAAATGAACAGGCTTACAAAAATATTCCCGAGTTGGCAGCACAATTGAACCCCCCCTTTGCTTGTTAATGATATTATCATTTCCAGCACTCGGTCACACTGGCGTCTGTGTGCATGGGGAATAAGAACAAAAAGATTAGATTCGTCTAAGCCAACATATTTGCTTTGACTAGTATATCTGCAGGGACATGGATAACTTCGGGCTTGGAGGAGTGGAGCTAAGCAAGGGGCAGATATTCCAAGTACTGGTTCGCCTGTCTGTGGCCTCGCTAATCACATACTATTCGGTAAAATGGATGATGAACCAGATGGACCCGACTAGCAAAAACAAGAAAAAAGCCAAAATTCTGGCCGAAGAGCAGTTGAAGAGGTTTCTATTAGACTTATACATTTTTATTATACATTTGTAATCCGATTTCTTGACATGCAGGCTGGCCGAGAAGGAGGGCTTCAAGCTAAACGCGCAAGAATTTAGCGACTACGAACTTATGATTGCGTCACATCTTGTTGTTCCCGCCGACATAACAGTCAGTTGGTCCGATATCGCCGGTCTGGATGCAGTCATTCAGGAGCTCCGGGAATCAGTGGTGCTGCCGGTCCAGCACAAGGAGCTCTTCAAGCATTCAAAGCTGTGGCAGGCGCCTAAAGGCGTCCTGCTCCATGGGCCACCGGGCTGTGGAAAGACGCTGATAGCGAAGGCGACAGCAAAGGAGGCGGGAATGCGCTTTATCAATTTGGACGTTGCCATTCTCACCGATAAGTGGTACGGGGAATCCCAGAAATTGACTTCCGCCGTCTTTTCGCTGGCATCGAGAATCGAGCCATGCATTATTTTTATTGACGAAATTGACTCATTCCTGCGATCGCGAAACATGAACGACCACGAGGCTACCGCCATGATGAAGACCCAGTTCATGATGCTGTGGGATGGCCTCAGCACGAACACTAACTCGACGGTGATTGTAATGGGAGCCACGAACCGACCGCAGGATCTAGACAAAGCCATTGTGCGCCGTATGCCAGCCCAATTCCACATTGGTCTACCTTCCGAGACTCAACGAAAAGACATCCTAAAGTTGATCCTACAATCGGAGGAGATAAGTCGGGATGTTGACTTGAATCGCTTGTCCAAGCTCACAAATGGCTTCTCGGGCTCAGACCTTCGAGAAATGTGCCGAAATGCTTCAGTTTACAGGATGAGGCAGCTCATCACTTCCAGTGATCCATCAGCTGCAGCGCTTGATCGTAATAACGTCAGCATTACCATGGACGATTTGCTAGGGTCGCACTTAAAAATTAAGGAATCAAAAATGCACACAGGAAGCCTATTCTTAGAGAATAGGATCGAGTTAGACTAAGTTCACCATTGTTAATTCAATCACTCGATATATCCAACTTAAATTTGTATAATAAACTTTTTAGTTGCCTTTCAACAGGAGTTTCAGTAAGATGTGCTCAATTTGGGAAAGGTTGCGTTAATTAACCCTGTTCTTTAATCATAAATGGGTATCGGGTATCCGGAAAATGCAGTTTTTGCACTCTTGAAAACTGCAGCGGATACTGCAGGAAATTACACAATCCATAGCATTTCCGTAAAGTTGAGCTCAATGCACTTTTATTATTACATTTACGAGCTTGTTCGAAAAATTCACCTAGAGAAATTTCAAACATTTATAAAGATATTGCACTTGTACACTTTTTCAAACACACACACAACTTGCATCACGCGACCGCGCGCTTTCAATCGTAAAAAATATAAGTAAACTTGTGTAGTTTTATTCTCTTTAAGTAAGTTAGTTTACTTTTGACGTTGTTTCAGTAAACAAACTAGGCATAAACTATTAATTAATAATAAAATACATTTATAATGAACACTTTAGAGAGTCTTGTATTTGAAACTAATATATATAAAAGAATTTCAAACCTAAAAAGTTCTAACAAATTTAAAATAAATAAAAATATACATAAATTTTAGATAAACAATAAATTTAAAATTTGTCCTTGGAGTTTCTTTTTATAACTTTTGTCTTAATTACAAAAAAATATAGAGTGTACAAACTTCAAGCTAAGAAATTTCCTTTCGCACATTTTAATTATTTTTCGTGCTCATATAAATACTTTCTTGGATTGGCGCAAATCATTTCTGTTGAAGGCGTTGATTAAAGCACATCAAAACTAAGCGGGCTTTATATTTTTCAAAAATGAACCCAATGGTAAGTTAAATTGCAAATGTAGTTCATTAAAGTCGTTTTGTTATACGTTAATTACACGCATCCTTTCTGTTTCAGTTAACTTTGATTCCTGGATACCTACTAATACCACTGATAATTCTTGCAAGTGCAGCACACAGTGATTCCTATGCTGTGAATAAAACCAGTAGTGCCGAAAGTGCTGAGTGGAGCTATCCTGAATACGGAAAACCATCTATTCACAGCACCGGAAGAAGGCCGGAAAAGCTGAATGTACAACATTACAATAGGGAGACCGAACGCAACGTGACTTTGAAACGTGGTGTGAAAAACTTTCAAAAGCAAGGCGATAAATTAACCAGGCATAAAATCAAATATAAGCCATCGGGTGCTCGAAGAAAAAATGTGAGTCCGCATTATGCGGATGACAGTACGGAAAGTAGGCATTATCATACGTTTGAGGAGATACACGAGCATATAGATGAAGATGACGGACAGTACCAGGCATCCGAGCAAGTCGGAACACAAGCGATCCTGCACGAACATGTTGAGCAGTCGAGCAAGAAGGATGCGAAGCGGATGAAGGTGAAAATCAAGCACCACCATCACCACCATCATCACAACCACATAAAGGAGCTGATCAAAACGGTGCCACAACCGTATCCTGTGGAAAAGGTTGTCCATGTGCCCATTGAGAAAATTGTCGAGAAGATCGTACATGTGCCCAAGCTTGTGAATGTTACGGTTGAGAAAATAGTGCACGTCCCCATCGAAAAGATAGTGGAAAAGGTGATACACATTCCGAAGCCCGTCCAAGTTCCTAAACCATATGTGGTCGAAAAAATCATTGAAAAAATCGTCCACGTCCCAAAACCATATCCTGTGCTCCGAACTGTTCCGTATCCAGTCGAAATAAAGGTGCCAGTTCACCTCGAAAAGAAGGTACCAGTGCCCTATAAGGTCGAGGTGGAACGAAAGGTTCCCATTTACATTCGCTCCAGCGAGCCATATAAATACGAGTCATCTTCACTCTACGAAAGCTATCCACGCGGTGAGGAGTTCAAACTCAACATTGAAATGGATCATCCACCGCCCAGAGAACACGAACCTTCCAGCCTACCATCCTCCAACTACTTTAACAGGATATACAAATCAAGGGAATTGGACCATCCTCCGAGGATAGAGGACTATCAAAGTTCAGTGCCCACGCAGTTTAAGCAAGATTACGCACCGAAGAGTACTCCCGATCAGCAGTTTAAGCACGAATACGTCACGAAAAGTAGTATTGATCCTCAGTTTAAACACGATTACGTGACGAAAAGTAGTATTGATCCTCAGTTTAAGCACGATTACGTAACGAAAAGTAGTTTTGAATCGCAGTATAACCAGGAATACGTACCCAAAACTAGTATTGAATCGACTTCTCCTGGACGAGATGGGGTTTCCTTAAAGCTCGTCGGTCCCCCTACTCCTTTCAATATCACGGGAAAGGATTTGGAGGCCGCCAACTCCGCTCCAGACTTTGTCAATAGCTCCAACGTAGATCTAAGTCCACAGGAGTCGGCTAATGCCTATCGCGGTATGCCATTCTCCATACCATTTCAGTTTGTACAACTCCAACCAATGGCCTTCCAAAGTCCTATACATGTGGAACTACCAGTTCAATCCCCTTCATCAGAAGGTGCTCAAAAGTGATAATCTAATCAAAAGTGTAGCCTAAGTAATCCTATTCAAAAATCATCATATACTTGCCAGACTTTAATAAAAATGTTCCCCAACAATAAAACAAAGAACTTCTACAAAATTACGACTTATTTTGTCAATTATTGACGGCCAGAGCAGGCTTGAACACTTTTTTACCCTTCCATAAAAAAAAAAATAAATATTAGAATATATTTAAAACTATTTCTTATACATAAGTCAAAACTTTGTTAAAACTTTATGAATGTTTGATATAATAAGCGACATGTAACTAATCGTACTATTTTTTTACATACCCAAAAAAAAAAAAAAGTGGTAATAAATAGTTATTTGAAAATTGATTCCTATTGTGTATACTTTTTTTTAAAGGAATACCCCCAATAAATGTCAATTGCGGTAAAATCGATAACGATAACAAGAATTTATTCCAATCGCATTCTAAAAGACACAAATTTTATAAATACTAAACCTAAATAAAGGATATAAACACCTTTTTATTTGTTGGTCCAATTCATGTGTTTTGTTTTGAAATACAAAAAGGGTTTTGCTAAAAAATGAGTTGGTCATTTGGTATATAAGTCGACAGCAACATTACTAAACCAATGCAGTGACGATTGTTGTGTGTCATTGTTTTTATCAAATAGTGAAAACTTGCTAAGAAATTGTGATTGTTATGAATGTATTTCATTTTACTTGATTTGTTCAGTCCTTGGCAAAGAAATACGAATGCAATACTGCGATAAGTGTAAAAACAATGGAATGCTTATTAAACTAATGTTACAGCAACCTGGTGTCTCTTACATACTTACGTACATATGTATGTAACAAACTGCAAGCGAAAACAGTTACATCCAAAATCCGTTACATCAATAATCGTTTATGCTTTCGTTTTAACAGTTTTGACTCGGCTATATAGTACTCTCTTGTCAAATATATAAATTCTTTCTTAAAAATACCATTTATGACCAATTTATTTTTTATACATTTTTATTTCATTACTAATAAATACGTTGTTGCAGCCTTTAGTTGGAAATAATGAATTCCAAATCCGATTATGAAGGAGAAAAAGAAAAAAAGTTGACCATAACAAATAGATTCGGGGATTCCCTGGAAAACTATGAACTATCCAACGAGAGCGAGCACAAGACCCATGTTTACCCCAAAAAGATTCCTAACCGAAAAAATGGAATTTTAAAGTAAGTAGTAAAACTGCTTAAATTCATTTAAAGCTTATGCTTTTCGATTTTTAGAAACAGCGAAACAAACCATAGTGCCGTAGAAAATCCCCATCTCGAGGATGTGGACTTGGCAGACATTTTGGGCACAAATTGGCCAAAACGAGCGGGACCAGCTGCAATGATTTTAAACAACAAAAGTAAAACGGATCCTAGCAATTCTGAAGACTTCATTTTAAAACCAACGTCTCCCATATTAACAAAAATAGAAGCAGAGGAACCTTTACGTAAGTTTATTTTTACTTTTTGTTAAAGCTATTACCAAAAATATAATAATCAAAAATTGAATAAAGATCACAAGCCCATTAATCCCGTCTGTGCGTCCGTATAAATGTTTATATCTCGAGAACCATAAAAACTAGTTCTAGTTAGTGCAATCTTCAAGCAGTCGCTTTACTGCTTGCTAAGACATTCAATTTCTGCCTGCTACAGCACTCGCTCTACTGCTTGCATTTTTCCAATTGTCTCTCACTACCTTTAGCTAAGTAACGGGTATGTAATAGTCGCTCTATTCGAATATAGCGTTCACTGTTGTTAACAATGTAATTATCGACACGTTACAGTTTTTGTAAGACTTGTATTCACGTTGCTTCCTTGCAAAACACCACGCAATGAAACTGTGTATTTATTTATAGATCGCCGGTCAAATACATAAGAACACATATATTCTATTTACGTTCACGTTAAACGCTAGTTCTCTGAGTTAATATATGCAGTTTGTTGAGGAGTTTTATTGGTTCTGCACTTTCCCAAAGTTCTCAATTGCTGAAAAACATAAATATTAATAAAGAAATTGAATTGTGAATTGAATTGCGGCTTCTAAAATGAATATATACCAACAAAAATTATCTTCTGACTCGGATATCCACAATAATATTCCACTAACAGTTCTAGAATTTTATTCACCAAGTTCATTGCCCGAAGAACTAGGTATGATCTATTATGAAACCGTTACGCTTTTTTACTTTCGAGTTTTAAACAATCGGAAAGAATTTTTTCGTTTATGTTTTTGTCTTAGGTTTTACAATCGCTGATTACCAACCTCTGATTGAAATACCTGGAACTGAGCTAGCGATTGGTTCCCTTGTAGAAGTCACGAATCCCGGAGTATGTGAAGATTTATATGGCGTTATAAGATGGATAGGTATACCTCCTGGCCCCCAAAAAAACGTACTCGTTGGAATCGAGGTAGAAGACGAATCCAACTTGAAAAATGTTGTGGCATCGGATGGGCGGCACAATGGCGTACGGTATGTGGTACTTTTAAACATTAAATTTATACATAGGTACTTATACTAAGGTGTTGTAGTCACTAAAGTTTGTTTAAGTAAGCTAACTTTATTTTCCCATTATTCAAAATTCCATATTCTCTACTAAATACTAGCTTTTGTGTTCTGTATTTTTTTTAGCTTATTTACTTGCCACGATGGTCGAGCTATTTTTGTACCAGCCAACAGATGCACCGCTGACCGGCGATTTGCTGATGTAGATAATACCATTGCTGCAAACAGAGTTTCCAGTAATCATGCAAAGAAATTTGGCGTCGCTGACTGCCCTGCTATTTATGGCTCGATACCACCATTAGGTAAGATAATAAAAAATATATAAATAAAGGAAAGGACTTTATGAAGCTATTTATTTTCAAGAAATACACAACTCCGATGAGCTTGCAAGCATATGCGGAAAGTTCAAAGGAATACAAGGACACCATAATTCCTGCTACCTTGATGCAACTCTATTTTCCATGTTCACTTTCACCAGTGTTTTTGATTCAATTCTGTACAGACGTCCAGGCCCACAAGTAAGATAGTCAATTTGTTTGAATGGCCTTCCAATTACAAATTGTTTTATTTTCGACAGGATATTCGGAATTACAGTGAAGTTCAGAAGGTTTTGCGCGATGAAATCGTCAATCCATTGCGGAAAAATGTTTTCGTTCGATCTGATCGTGTAATGAAGCTGCGCGAGCTCCTAGACCAGCTAAGTTCGGTCAGCGGTCTCACCTGCGAAGAGAAAGATCCTGAAGAGTTCCTAAATAGTTTGCTCTCACAAATTATGCGAGTTGAACCGTTTTTAAAGGTGCTTGTTGTACTCATACTGCAATGACATTTATAATATAAAAATTTGCATATTTTTTAGCTAAGCTCGGGACAAGATTCATATTTTTACCAACTTTTTGTGGAAAAGGATGAGAAATTAACATTACCGAGTGTGCAACAACTGTTTGAGCAAAGTTTCCACTCATCGGATATAAAACTAAAGGAAGTTCCTTCTTGTTTTATTATTCAAATGCCTCGTTTCGGAAAGAACTACAAGATGTATCCAAGAATCTTGCCATCGCAGGTTCTTGATGTCACAGATATAATTGAAAATTGTAGGTACTCGCAGATTAACAATTTGCATTTCAAGTCTTAATGATATTAAATTTGTAGCTCCTCGACAGTGCTCACTTTGTGGCAAACTAGCTGAATACGAGTGCCGGGATTGTTTTGGTAGCTTGCAGGCTGGATCAGGGCTGGAATGCACCGCTTTTTGTCCTAAATGTCTGAAAACATTTCACAGTCACATCAAAAGGTGTGTAAACTCTTATCAAACGAAAAAAACCTTCTAAGATCGTATTTTTCAGAACAAATCATGTGTCGAAAAAGATTTATAGTCCAAAGGAATTTAAAATCATGGCCGAGCACATGGTTGTGCCGCGATTGTACATGGAGTTATTTGCTGTCGTCTGCATAGAAACGTCTCATTACGTGGCGTTCGTCAAGTCTGGATCCGGACCTGATGCTCCATGGTGTTTCTTCGATTCAATGGCTGATAGAAAAGGCAAGCTAAACTTTAGAAATTCACTAATTCACCTTTCTAGATTCTAATACTTGCGCAAATATTTTTCCAGGCGAACAGAATGGATACAATATACCTGAAATTACGTGTGTTCCAGAATTAACACAGTGGCTCTCGGAAGAGGGCGCACGATCTATAAATGAAACTTCAACGAACGATAAAGTATTACCTGAACACGCTAAGCGTATTTTTTGCGATGCCTATATGTGTCTGTACCAAAGCACAGATATTATGATGTACCATTAGAGCAAATTTATCAATAAATAAAATGAACGCAATAAAATTTTTGTAAAAATCACATGGGAAATGTAATTATTAATGGTTATTGCTCTGATATTTAACAAATGTTAATACTGGGGAAATTTTCCTAAACAGCTAAAAAAAAAAAACAGTTACTTATTAACTAAGCTGCACAGTTCGCGTATACTTTCATTTATTTTACAAAAAGGTTCTTAGAAATATGAAGTTCTTTTGGTGAGGAGGAGTGTTCGGGGAGGCTTTTGAAACCGGACTGATAAATGAAATAAAAAATCAACAGAAATGCGGATCACTAGACCATGAAAGGCAGGTCATATCCCGGATATATATGGAAGTGTGTATACACAGGGGTACATACACATCTTGAAGAGATTGAACACCATTGGTCGACGGAGATGTTACAAAACGGCGGCGATTGCGATTGGTGGATTTTGAGGGAGGATATCCAGATGCTGTGCATTCGGCGCACATTCACTGAACAAGTGAAAAGTTTTTCAGTTACTTCCCAGACAGCAAAGACGAGTTTTACGTGCCGTACTATCGCGAAAATGTCGATCTTAAGCCGAGAATTTACTTTGGATTTAAATAAGTTCAATTAGAAAATGTTTACAAATTCTGTAGCCTTGCCGTGCGAATATTCAACCATGTTTTATAACTCAATCTATAATACATCAACCATGTTTGACATGAAACGTAAATATTTAAACCATTCTTCTTACTAGTTAAAGTTGAAATAGTGATTTGTGATACTACCTTTAGTTATAGTACAAAAGCGACCATTATTTCACGTTTTTTGTGTGCATTGAAACTGAAAGTAATGAATATATTTGCCAATTGTTTCAGACTCGGAAAGTCAAGTGCAGCAGCAGATATATAACACAAATCACCTAGGATATGTGCCAGCTTCAAATACTCGCATTGTTAAGAAACGTAATACAGCTAACAAGAAGGAGAGAAGGCGAACCCAAAGCATAAACAATGCGTTTTCCTATCTGCGTGAAAAGATTCCCAATGTTCCTACAGATACAAAATTATCAAAGGTAATTGCACCGACGGAGATACAATCTTAAGTTAAAAATGTGGATATAGAAGTTTTCAATATTTCTCTGTCTTAAATTTGTTTACATATTTTCATTTGTTTAAGATTTTTGTGTTATAATTAAGGTGCAGCGGAAAGTAGAAATTCTATCCTATTTCATAAAAACATAATCAATTATTTGCACAATTTGAAGAACATTTGTGACTGTTTGCTTGGTTTATTTAACAGATTAAAACATTGAAGCTGGCCATATTGTACATAAACTACTTAGTTAATGTTCTTGATGGAGATCAGGATCCAAAAGGCGGATTTCGAGCCGAACTTAAGCCGGTCAGCCGTAAGATTTGTAGCGAAAAGAAGCACTGCTTAAAATCAGAGATTCAAGTAAGAGAATCACAACATTTGTGCCACAAAACTAGTTATTATTTTACAATTTACTTTTTCCTTTAATTTACAAACAAATCACGAGAATCATTCAATTTGACTGATAGCGGTTTAAAGTTTTGCATATCTTCAGTTATGTTAATCCGACGGAACAACCAAAGACATTATAAATATTCTAATGTCTTTGGAACAACTATTCGGATAATTTATACTCTTCATTCTTGGCGCTTTTCATATATTAAAGGAAAACAAAAAATTGATTAAATTACTTAGTAATTTATTGTAAGTGTAAGTAATAAGTGGGTAGCATTAAAAAGCGTTGAGATTCCAAAAGTTATTGATATGTAATCCAAAAACATGCCATACAGAGTTATAGATAAACACAATGATTCCGCTTTAAGGGGCGTATTATTTGTTTTTTTATATATAGTTATAATTCCAGTCTTCTATTTATTTTTTTTTGTTTTATTTCGTTGAGATCTGTGCTCGGAATTTGTATTTTTTCTGGAACACAAGATATTTTCTCCCCCTTTTTTGTGCACTAGGGTAGATATCTCAATTGTTTGTTTATTATAAGGAACAAAAGCACTTGACTTTATAAAAGAGCATTTTACGTTTTGCCCTCAAAGAAATAAGAACTATACGTAAGCCTAATGCTATTTCCCCTTACAATCCGGAGATAAAAACTCTATTGATTGTAGATATTTTCCAAATGAAAGTGGGGTGCCATGTTTAGCTTCAAAAATCGACTTTCGAAATATATATAGGTCCAGTGACCAGTTGTAAGTTGTACTTTATTGTGCAATTTCGGAAGTGATAAACCACAGACGCCTGCAGCCGTAATTGAGAATCCATGCTAACCAACCGCCTCGTTCACAAAATGGGGGTGAAATAATGGCTGGGAACATTTATTTAATAGGGCAATCTGGCTTTAGATCTGAATGCCAGAAACAAGTGTCTAAGTGGTGCTTCAAAAACATTTAATCCATTAGGGGTTTGATTAATTAAGTGCCTTGTATAAAGGCTTATTTTGGAAATATTCGTTTTGAAGTATTCTTTTCGTAATTCAAAATTATTGAACCTGTAACTTTTGTAAGGTAGCAAGTACAATTTGTTACTTTTTTTCAGCATGGTAGCTTTTTCTACTTATATCGATAAAAGAAGTAAGAGGAGAGAAGTGAAGGAACATATATCCCCATAGGTAGTTGTTAAATATACCAATAAATTTACCAAATGATTTTTCGGTAAAAGTGTATGTGGATGTTGTCTTTATCTGGGACTCACAAACAATTAGAACTGAGCTACATTTCTAAATAAAATAGTAAAGTGCTTCCATAGTGCTTCCGTGCACGTGTTATATTTTTGTTTACTTCTTAATTGTCTATTTGTGGGTACAAGTTGTATACAAAAAAAGAAAACTATGACCTGTATAAACAAAATGAGTTAGTCATATGCAATGCTTTGAAATCCACAAATTGAGTTTCCAATAGTCAAGTACGCAAATTCGATCTAGTTCAACTTACATTAGATATTGAACATATGTACATTAATGAGTATGTTAGGAAAACTTATGATTAAGCTGAAAACCTGTAAATTCATGTCCAAACGATCTATTAAATCCGTTAAGTAATTCCAATTTCCATTTCAGAATGTTCCATTGTCGACCAAGGGCCGTACGGGTTGGCCACAAGATGTTTGGGCTTCGGAGCTTATTCCAGAACATAACTAAGCCCGTAACTTACTTAAATGATATTTCATTATATTTATGTAAATATTAATAATCTATTTAAAAAAAGAAAATAATAAAAATGATCAAACAGAACTAAGCCTTTTCATTTATCTTTAGGAAACCATTTTATAAAGTAGAATTCCTAATTTTAACGTGAAAAGAAGTTGTAAGCTAATTTAGCTGCAAATTATTTGATAAAACATTCGCTGATCGGAGATCTGAGATTCATAAAAATAATAATTACTTTCACGTCGGATTTGCTAGTTATATAGAGACTATAAACCATATTTGTAGAATACCCATTGTCTCTACTTTAACAAAAGCTTAAACGATTGTAGGCAAAAGTTTAAAAACATTTACATTACCAGAAACGCTTTATTAGCAAGTGCGAATGCCCCTATTTCATGACTACGAATGTAATCGGAAATCGATAGATTGCTAAAGTATCGTCCACATGTCATCTCTATAATCAATTTTCGAGCTGCGCTGCTGGATATTTGTGTGAATAAAAATAGTGTTGTGTATTGAGTAATTATTAATAAGCAGCCTTAAAAAATATTGCAAGCACTAGCAAAATATTCAATATAATGCAAACAAGGTAAACCAATTCGATTCACCAACGCTTTTCTAAAGATTTGTGTATTTTTCATCTGCATATAGATGTATGTGTGCGTGCAGAGACACGACACTAATGTTAATAAATAATGGACAATTACATTACGTGCACATGTTTTCGTGTTGGTGCACATATGTATTGTGACCTGTGTACATAGCTTGTCAAAGACAATGGTTATTACAACTGCGTTTTTATGTAACTCCATTGTTGGGATTTTAGAAAAGAAAGGTCTTTAAATTATACATACACAACTGGTAGTTCGTTAAGGAAGAAAAAGAATGTAGTGTCATCATTCATACAATTTTTGCAATTCTTTGGCAACATTCAAATTTAATTACCTTTTGTGAATTGCTAAAACGTAAAACGGGACATCCTTCGTTTTTATCATTTGCAAGAAAAAGTATCAAGTGAAATTAAAAAAGTGATTACATACATGCACATGTATGGGTACGTGTATATCGGTACATATCGATGTACATATGTTTATTTTGTTGATTTTCAAAACAGTTTTCTAGCACTTGCCGTTATCTTGTATAAAAACAATTCGTGTATGTACAATGTACATATATATGTACATACATATATTATAACATAATTGACGAACTTCGAGTCATCGGTGAAATTTTAGTGAGTTAAAATGGCACAACGCAATTTCCCTCCAACGATCTCTTTGTGCTCCATGTGTGCTATGCAGTTGGCAATTCGGGTTGCTCAAAAAGGAATGATTTGTTATCCAATTGGCTAATCGCATATTGCCAATAAATCTCTATAAGAATGATGAAATATGTACATACTCATATGTATATGTACATTCCCATAAGAAAAAATTGGCTGGTTAAAATTTTGTTGATTTATTGAAATAGTAATATAATTATGTTTTTGTTAATTTTTCATGGCTAATGTATCTATGTTTGCCAATTGAAAAATGCCTAGCAACGCCAAGTTGTCTTCTTATCTGGATAATGATTTCACAATTATTTTAATCTAGAAACTAAATCCAATATGGGCTTTATTAAAGCATTTATATACATATATGAACATTGTGAGTCATTAAAATATTAATTTTAATGTACATGTAATTCTTGTCTTTTTCAGTTTTGGTATAGAAGCATAAATCAAATTTCGATTTGCGGTAAGTTAAAAGAACATTTAAATATTAAACATATTGAGTTAAGTTAGGCAGAAGGGCAAGCCACTCTAAAAAATTCAAAAAAGGAAATGTCATCTCCAAGAAGAATGACGTTTTCTTATTGATTACAAAAGTAAGTAATTACGTGTTGTACTGAGTTATTGGCTAAGTAAAAAACAAACAACCAAAGGTAAAATAAAATTAAATGCATTTAGATTCAATTCGTACGTAGAGATTTAGTTCAGATCATCCAAATTCGTAAGAACTGTCGGGAATACATTATAGTATGTATTAGTTTTAAGTTTAGAAGCGTCGCATATCTGTATTCTAAGTCTATATATACAGTAACTTTCTTTTTAGTTGGACATAAGAAATCCATTTAAGGGTTACACGGCTTGTTTGTTGATTTGTATCCCAGCTGTCAATACATTACATGTATAATAGTCACAGCTTTAAAGTCAATATTCAAAATTTTGTTGTTCTCCTTACAGATGGGCGATGTCGACCCCGAGACGCTGCTGGAATGGTTGTCCATGGGACAAGGAGATGAGCGGGATATGCAACTGATCGCACTGGAGCAGCTGTGTATGCTGCTCCTGATGTCCGATAATGTAGATCGTTGCTTCGAAAGGTACTACTGACACTAATAGAATATTTTACATTTGATCACTAATCTACTTATCCCCAACATCAGTTGCCCTCCTCGAACATTTTTACCGGCGCTGTGTAAGATATTCCTGGACGAACTTGCACCTGAAAATGTACTCGAGGTCACTGCGCGAGCCATCACCTATTACCTGGATGTTTCGGCTGAGTGCACCAGGCGTATCGTTTCAATTGATGGCGCCATCAAAGCCATATGCAATCATTTAGTGGTTGCCGATCTATCATCGCGCACATCTCGCGATCTTGCCGAGCAATGTATCAAGGTGCTCGAGCTGATTTGCACCCGAGAGGCGGGCGCCGTCTTCGAGGGCGGCGGCCTCAACTGCGTCCTGTCCTTCATTCGGGACTGCGGCTCGCAGGTTCACAAGGACACCTTACACTCGGCCATGTCCGTGGTATCCAGGCTCTGCACCAAGGTGGAGCCCAACACCCCCTGCATTCAGAACTGCGTCGAGAGCCTGAGCACTCTGCTGCAGCACGAAGACTCAATGGTATCCGATGGAGCCCTTAAGTGCTTTGCCTCTGTAGCGGATCGATTCACACGAAAGTGGGTGGACCCAGCCCCATTGGCAGAGTACGGCCTGACAACCGAGTTGTTGAAGCGCCTGAAAAGTGTCGGAGGAAACAACCACTCTTCGCTATCAGCGGCTGGCACCCAACCGACCAGCTCTAGCCAGCCCGTTGCAACCACAAACTCGGATGCCATTAATGAAAACGTGGCGGGAACTGCAACCATATCCAACAGCACAAAGGTTAAGTCATCTGATGCCGCCGCATCGCCGCAGTCGATATCAACTACGATTTCCTTGTTGTCCACACTTTGTCGCGGATCTCCTTCGATTACCCATGACATATTGCGATCCCAGTTGGCCGATGCCCTCGAAAGAGCTCTGCAGGGCGATGAGCGTTGCGTGCTGGACTGCATGCGATTCGCGGATCTCTTGCTGTTATTATTGTTCGAGGGACGCCAAGCGTTAAACCGAGGAAGTAACAACCCGAATCAGGGACAATTGGCGCCTCGACCAAGACGTAATAATACAAACACCGATCGTACACATCGCCAGCTCATTGATTGCATACGATCGAAGGACTCGGAAGCCCTTCGCGAGGCCATCGAATCCGGCGGTATTGACGTCAATTGTATGGACGATGTGGGCCAAACACTTCTTAACTGGGCTTCGGCCTTCGGCACTTTGGAAATGGTAGAATATTTGTGTGAGAAAGGAGCCGATGTCAACAAGGGTCAACGAAGTTCGTCCCTACACTATGCCGCTTGTTTTGGTCGCCCGGCCATTGCGAAAATCCTGCTGAAATTCGGAGCCTATCCGGATTTGCGAGATGAAGATGGCAAAACACCATTGGATAAGGCGCGCGAAAGATTGGACGACGGCCATCGGGAGGTGGCCGCAATTTTGCAATCGCCCGGGGAGTGGATGTCTCCAGATCATTCGCTACTCAACAAAGATGGGAAAAAGTACACACTTATGGAGCCCCGGGGTGATCCGGAAATGGCGCCCATTTACCTAAAGGTGCTTCTGCCCATATTCTGTAGAACCTTCTTGGGCTCGATGCTGGGCAGCGTCCGGCGGGCCAGTTTGGCCCTGATTAAAAAGATTGTACAGTACGCGTACCCAACGGTGCTTCAAAGTCTCAGTGAAACCAGTTTTAGCGAAGATGCGGCGTCGACATCGGAGCAAAATGGTGGGAACCTACTCATTGAGGTGGTCGCCAGTGTCCTAGATAACGAGGTATAAACAACTTGCAATCATCATCACTCAAAACTAATTCCAATTTTAATGTTATTTCAGGATGACGATGAAGGTCATTTAATAGTTTTAAACATTATTGAGGAAATTATGTGTAAAACACAAGAGGAATTCCTCGACCATTTTGCAAGGCTAGGAGTGTTTGCAAAGGTACAAGCCCTGATGGACAATGATGCGGAGGAACTTTATGTGCAATTACCAGGGAGCTCAGAGGAACCAGCCCCAACGCAAAGATCTTCGACCAGTATGGCTGTCACTCCTAGGTCAACTTCAGGTATAAAATCCATACATTTGATTTGAAACCTTTTCTCATCGATCAGACAACCCCATTTAGATGATCCTATGGAGGACGCAAAGGAGATATTGCAAGGGAAACCCTATCACTGGCGTGAGTGGAGCATTTGCCGAGGCCGGGATTGTTTGTACGTCTGGTCGGACTCAGTGGCCCTTGAGCTTTCCAATGGCTCAAACGGATGGTTCCGCTTCATAATAGACGGCAAACTGGCAACGATGTACTCCAGTGGAAGCCCCGAGAACGGAAATGATAGTTCTGGTAAGCTAAGAATACCTCACATTGCTAAATAAATGAAAAAATTATTAACGTTATAAGAAACGGTGTAAGAGCATTTATTGATTTGTCTCTTCTTTTCAGAAAATCGTGGCGAGTTTCTTGAGAAACTAATGCGTGCTCGATCCTGCGTGATTGCAGGAGTTGTATCACAGCCAATTTTGCCCACTGCGAGTGCGCTTCGCTTAGTTGTTGGAAACTGGGTTCTGCAGTCACAGAAAACAAACCAACTTCAAATACACAACACCGAAGGCCACCAAGTTACCGTGCTGCAGGATGATTTGCCTGGTTTTATTTTTGAAAGCAATCGAGGAACGAAGCATACCTTCTCGGCAGAAACTGTCCTGGGTCCCGATTTCGCATCCGGTTGGTCAACGGCTAAAAAGAAGCGCAACAAGTCAAAGACGGAAGGTCAAAAGTTCCAGGTTCGAAACCTATCGCGGGAAATTTATAACAAGTACTTCAAGTCTGCGCAAACTATTCCTCGGGGCGCCGTAGCCATACTTACGGATATAGTGAAGCAAATTGAGCTATCCTTTGAGGAGCAGCACATGGCACCAAATGGAAACTGGGAGACCACACTTTCGGACGCCCTAATGAAGCTATCTCAACTAATACATGAAGACGGCGTTGTAAGCGCCTATGAAATGCATTCGTCGGGATTGGTACAAGCTTTGGTAGCCGTATTGTCGGTCAATCATTGGGAAACTAATTCACCTCGCTGCAAGCGAAACAAAATGCAAAAACAACGAGTTTCCGTATTCAAGAAATGTATACTGGAGGACAACGTTGAGTCTGCAACGAACAAACCAAGAACTAAAAGTACTGCAAGTATTTTAATTCAAAAGCTTGTGTCGGTTTTGGAAAGCACAGAGAAGCTGCCAGTGTACTTGTACGATACTCCGTGCACTGGATATAGTTTGCAAATTTTGCAGAAAAGACTTCGCTTCCGTTTGGAGCGTGCAGAATGCGAAAGCACATTGTTCGATCGATCGGGACGAACTCTTAAAATGGAACCATTGGCAACGATTGGACAACTTTCCAAATATCTACTGAAAATGGTGGCAAAACAATGGTACGACCTCGACCGGTCAACATACTTTTATTTAAAAAAAATTCGGGAGCATAGGACCGGAACCGTGTTTACGCACTCCTTTGATTTCGACGAGGAAGGCTTGTTATTCTACATTGGCTCCAATGCAAAGACGTGCGATTGGGTAAACCCAGCGCAATATGGTCTGGTGCAAGTGACAAGTTCGGAGGGAAAGACTTTACCCTATGGAAAACTAGAGGATATTCTATCTCGCGATAGCATCTCACTGAATTGTCACACCAAGGACAACAAAAAGGCTTGGTTCGCCATCGACTTGGGGGTCTATATAATTCCCACTGCTTATACGCTGCGCCATGCCCGCGGATATGGAAGATCGGCTTTGAGAAATTGGCTACTTCAAGGCTCAAAAGATGGCTTAACTTGGACCACCCTCAGCACACATGTGGATGACAAGAGTCTTGTGGAGCCTGGCAGCACAGCCACTTGGCCCATTACCTGTGCAACTGACGATTCCGTAAGGTACCGCCACATTAGAATCCAGCAAAATGGGCGCAATGCGTCTGGCCAAACTCATTATCTGAGTTTGAGTGGCTTCGAAATCTATGGGCGTGTCGTGGGAGTTGCCGATGATATCGGAAAGAGTGTCAAGGAAGCGGAGGCAAAAATAAGGCGCGAGAGGCGGCAAATAAGGGCACAGCTCAAGCACATGACCACCGGAGCACGAGTGATTCGTGGTGTCGACTGGCGTTGGGAGGAACAGGATGGATGTGCCGAGGGCACAATAACCGGCGAAATACACAACGGCTGGATCGATGTGAAGTGGGACCATGGCGTACGCAACTCCTATCGCATGGGAGCCGAAGGAAAGTACGATTTAAAGTTGGCTGATTGCGAGTTTCTATCCACCTTCGACGGAAATCAGTCGATAGGTACTGCGAGCGCAGCTCCAAAAGCCAGTGAGAAAGGCAATACACTCACCTCTCGCAAATCGAGCTCTACTCCATCCCTGCCCGAAGCCACTGAAAAGAATCAAAACACCGAGGGCGCGTCAAATCAAACCGTTTCGGCGGATAACTTGGCCTGGAAGCAGGCTGTGGAGACGATTGCTGAGAACGTATTTGCCTCGGCCAAAACACAGATTATATCAAACCAACTTGCTATGAACACCTCTTCCTCCAGGGAAGCTCGAGCCAAGCACAAGGAGTCTGGCACCAACCAAGTTCATAAGGACAACATAAGTGGACCGTCACCTTTGAGCCGAGAGTTGGAGCACATTTCGGACTTGTCTGCCATCAACAACTCTATGCCGGCAATTAACTCGAGCATTGTTTCCGACCTAGCCACCATTTCGGAGAACTTATCACTAACTGAATTGTCCAAAGAAAATATATGCAGCGTCCTTACGCCTTCTTACAAGCCCGCTGAGAGTGTTACTGCGAGTCAGAGCTCAAGCCATCCGGATGTACAGAGTTCATCTCCGCGTGAGAACGATATCAAAAACATATCCAACATCGAGGAAAACAATAAGATGAACGCCAATAACTCGGTGAATAAGATATCCAAGGACCTGCTCGCGAATCTCCGAACCTCAAACATTGCTGGCTGTCCACCAGTCACACAACTTTCCACCGAAGCCCTCGAAATGATCGACAAAATGCGCGATGGCGTGGACATGATTCGGAACAACTCCAATAACATTCTGTCCACGGACACTTTCCCAGTGCCCTGCACAAATGTGCCAGTTGGCGTTAAGAAGACCCCGAAGGCTCAGGCTTTAATAAATCCAGATAATGCCAACCAGAAGCAAATTATAGTTACAACTGAAGAGTTCCCCACAAAGAGTTCAAAGAAGCCCAGTGTAACCTTGAAACCAGGTCAGCAACCAAATGCTGTGTTGTCAATCGTGGACATCAAGGATCCGCAGATTGCAACCGAAAACGTTTCGGTTCCCAGCCAGATGAGTATCAGTGTTCCTAATCTGACAACAACTTCAGCTTCGGAGGTCCCCTCGACTTCCGAAGTGGCTACCCACACCGGTTTGCTGGAGACATTTGCCGCAATCGCGCGTCGTCGTACCTCCCAAGGTACCAATATACAGGATAATCAGATTATGAATGCCGAATCGAATGTGAACGAGCACGGCGATCAGAACGCATCAGGATCATTCCTCGGCCACTCGGTAACCAGTTTAGTTAAGTTGGCGTTGTCAAGCAACTTCCACTCGGGACTGCTCAGCACCGCACAGAGTTACCCAAGTTTATCGTCAAATAATAGCGAAAACATAGCTCCGTCGAACCCCACAAATACTTCTGCGGGACAGCAATCGGCATCCACTATTAATCATACCCTAACAATGAGTCTAACCTCCACATCGAGTGACAGTGAGCAAGTATCCCTGGAAGACTTTTTGGAGAGTTGCAGAGCGCCGGCGTTGTTGGGTGATTTGGACGATGAGGACGACATGGATGAGGACAATGATGAAGAGGAGAACGAGGATGAGTACGAAGAGGTTGGAAACACACTGCTGCAAGTGATGGTCTCCCGAAACTTGCTTACCTTTATGGATGACGAGGCAATGGAGAACAGGTTAGTGGGTGTGACCAAGCGCAAGTCCTGGGACGACGAGTTTGTTCTAAAGAGGCAGTTCTCCGCGTTGATACCTGCTTTCGATCCACGACCGGGCCGCACAAACGTCAACCAAACTTCCGATCTGGAAATATCCCCCCTTGGTGTCGAACTACCCAAACCCCAGCAAAGTGGGCCTGAGACTATCGAGCAGCCCTTGCTGGGCCTTAAACTGCGAGGTCCTGGAATCGGTGGCATACCCGAAGTGGAAATCGACCTGAGCAACACCGACTGGACCATATTCAGGGCGGTACAGGAATTACTTCAGTGCAGTCAGTTGAACAAGATGGACAAATTCCGAAAGATATGGGAGCCCACATACACTATTGTGTACAGGGAGGTATCACCCGAGGCACAGGAGACCACTTGCTTGGATCCAGAGGAGTTTCCGCAAACGCCCGATGTGTCCTCAAAGAGTGGTGCATCAACTTTGTCCCCCAACTCGCCCATGCACATCGGTTTCAACGTAGCCGATAATAACCTGTGCTCCGTGGACGATGTACTTGAGCTGCTCACTCAAATCAATGGTCTCAATCAGTCCGAAATCGATTCGGATGTCAAGGAGCACGGTGTATCTGTGTTGTCCGAAGATCTCTTCATCAGCAAGAAAATAACAAACAAACTGCAGCAGCAAATTCAGGATCCCCTGGTGCTCGCTAGCAACGCGCTGCCTAATTGGTGCGAGAACTTAAACCAATCCTGCCCGTTTCTGTTTCCATTTGAGACCAGGCAGTTGTACTTTAACTGCACGTCGTTCGGAGCTTCGCGCAGCATAGTATGCCTACAGTCCCAGCGAGATGTCACTGTGGAACGACAGAGGATACCCATCATGAGTCCGCGACGGGATGATCACGAATTCCGCATCGGGCGTCTTAAGCACGAACGCGTTAAAGTTCCGCGAAACGAGGATCTGCTCATGTGGGCAATGCAGGTCATGAAGACTCACTGCAATCGCAAGTCCGTGCTGGAGGTTGAGTTTTTGGATGAGGAAGGAACTGGTTTGGGACCAACGTTGGAGTTCTATGCCTTGGTGGCCGCAGAAATTCAGCGTTCCGACCTTTGTATGTGGCTGTCTGACGATGAATTGGGCGAGGACACTGAAAGCTCGCCGCTGAGTGCGGAAGGGAACTCAAAACCTGTTGGGTATTACGTAAATCGCAGGGAGCACGGAATTTTCCCAGCACCGCTACCGCAGAATACCGAAATTTGTGAGAAGGTTCTTAAATACTTCTGGTTCTTCGGCGTTTTTGTGGCAAAGGTTTTACAGGATATGCGCTTGGTGGACATACCATTATCAACATCATTTCTACAACTGCTTTGTCACAACAAAGTGTTATCACGTAATCTCCAAAAGGTCATTTCGGATAGACGAAATGGCGACCTTTCAGTCGTATCAGAAGAATCTGATATAGTAGAAACTTGCACTAAATTGCTGCGAACTGATTCCAACAAGTCAAATGCATTCGGCGGTATTCTGTCATTGGAAAACTTGAAAGAAATAGATCCAACTCGTTATCAATTCCTACAAGAAATGCAAAATCTTTTGATGCGGAAGCAGTCAATTGAGTTTGACGAGACGATAAGCGCAGAGAAGAAACAAGAGCTTATCAACGAGCTTAAGCTGCACACCCAAAATGGCTTGGAGGTATCTCTCGAGGACTTGGCCCTTACGTTCACGTATCTGCCCAGTTCCTCGATCTATGGATACACCCAGGCTGAACTGCTGCCGAATGGATCGTCAGTGAACGTCACCATCGATAATCTGGAAGCGTACTGCGAACTGCTGATGAACTTCATACTGCAGGACGGAATCGCTCAGCAAATGAAGGCCTTCAGTGATGGGTTTAACGAAGTGTTTCCTCTAAAGAAGTTGGCCGCTTTTACTCCCTCAGAGGCGCGAATGATGATTTGTGGCGAGCAGTTCCCCCATTGGAGCCGAGAAGACATTATTTCATACACTGAACCAAAACTTGGTTACAACAAAGACAGGTTAGCTTAGAAACAGCTAGAGGTGTTTCAAATCATTACAATTAACTTATTCTTTAATTTCAGTCCCGGATTCCAACGCTTTGTTAACGTTTTGTTAAGCATGTCGGGAGACGAAAGGAAGGCGTTCCTCCAATTCACAACTGGTTGCAGTAGCCTGCCCCCAGGAGGACTGGCCAACCTTCATCCCCGACTGACAGTTGTCCGTAAGGTAGATGCTGGCGTTGGAAGCTATCCATCCGTGAACACATGCGTTCACTACTTAAAGCTTCCCGACTACCCAACTGAAGAGATCATGAAAGAGCGCTTGTTAACAGCAACTAAGGAAAAGGGGTTTCATTTAAATTAAACGATTTATTGTACTCGATATTCAAGTTAATAAAATTTGAACCTTTTGTTATTTAAAGAGCCCTGTTGCAAACCATTAGAAGCTATCATGTAAATATGTTCGCTGTTTAAGCTCATTGTATGTATGTAAGTTTAGATTACTTATATCTAAAGTCTGGCCTATTGTTTTCACATTTAATGTAGCCAGTAAAATGGTAACTAACCAAAATGGTATTTTTTGTTTAATCCTGTTTATGAAGTATTCTGATATTTATGGAGCAAAAGGGCCATTTTCAATGAAAAGGTTATTTAGAAACGTTGGTTGTTACATTGGATCACTTGGGACTAAAACGTTTATATGCATAATTATATTTGTGGGTAAATAACATTTCTACTTCCAAAAGCTGTTTCTATTTTATATATAGTATCATTGTGATGATAAAAAATTAAAGTACAAATAGCCAGATTGCCTGGGCTGTTGATGCTGATTTATAACAACCTTTAACTCGAGGGAAGATGAGTAAATCAAGGTCGAAACACTCAACTCTTTTCTCTTGTTAATTATTAAAAAAAAGCGCTACTTATTTATACATTTTTGCGACAGTTATTTTGAAAACATAAATAATCAGCTTACTGCACTGTCGGCTGCGTTTGCAAACAAATTGCAGTCTAAGCTTGTGTAAGCACGAAAATAAATATTACTGCTTATATTAATTGTTCTCCTATCTCCCATTAAAACAATAAACAAACGAAACTAAAACCATTTGTTGAGCTACGAGGCAAAAAAATCTTTTTAAATCTGCTGTCTGCTAAGGCTTATTCGATTATTTTTTTTTTCCTATTATTTAAAATACTTATCATATATATTTATTCTAAAAATCTTTCTCGCTTTAAAGATTTTACGTGTTTAGTGAACCACCCTCTTACATTTTTTAAGACGAACAACAGTGAAACCGTAAAGACATTCGAAATAAGATACCAATTTTTGGACATCCTCGTGCGGGTTATTATCATCAAAAGATTAATGTTTTGAGTACTTCCTCAGTTACACTTCATATATAAAAAAGTGTTATTTCGAACACCTGTTTATGCTAAATTATCGCAGGCAAACGCAGGAACGCGGGTTCCGCTGTACTTAAGCAAATTGTACAAAAAGATAAGCCATATCTGTGCTGTGCATCTGCGGCAGGTTACTATCTTAAACGAGGAAACCGTGAAGACAGTCAAGGTTCTCCCGCCTACGTATCCATAGATACTATGATTTCGGTAGCTCTGATTATATTGTGCTTTTTCCCGTTTGTGCAAAATGAGTACTTTCGTCCTTCCTACCAAGTCCTTTTGCGCAGAAGGACTACTTCAGGAGATTTAATCGACGGCCACTGCTATGGAAACATCGTTCAGAGCCGTCTGGTTTTAACATCAGCATCTTGTTTATTGAGTGCTAGCGAGTTCGTAAATGGAAGAGAATTGTTAAAAGCTGATGGGTTGGCGGTATCCTTTAAAGGTGAAGACCTGAGCGAGTTGATATATCTTGTTGGTGGCATAGACATCTATCCAGGGTTTAACTTCTCATCGTTGGAGAATGATATAGCGATCCTAAAACTCAGTACGCAACTTCCTCTTTCTGAGCGAAACGATATTGAATGGGTTTTAGTCGCTGACTACGATTTTACCGATTCGCCATTGCAGGAGGGCGTGGAATCTTACGTAAGTAACTACATGTTTAAATTTTTACAGAAATCTTAAAAAAAAAATATTATTCCTACCACAGGTTTGGAAAAATTCGGATGGAGAAAATATATATCCGGGATATGGCGTTATTCATGAAAGTAATTTAGTTGGAATTATTTCCTATGGCCCGCCATCGAAAAACAAACGGGAATCTAATCTTGAAGTTCGAAACCCAAATAGGTTTACGCAATTAAACCCCTATTTAAGTTGGATATATACAATAATACAGAATGCAGAGATTGCGGACATTCAAAATAACAACTACAGTGCATCTCTTCCTTATCGTCAAAGAAAAACCGCCGAAATAGGTAGCGTAAACAAAAATTTATTAACTATATTTATTTTGTTGTCAAAAGTAGTTTATCGTTTGGGGATTAAAAAAAAACAAATAGTTTTGTAGAACCTTTCCAGTGCTTTCCCGAGAAAGATAAACTGCATTTTGATAAGAATATTTCTCTGGTAAAAGATAAAAGATCCACTTTTAGCCAGAATTTAGAGGCCTACAATTTATGCGGCTTTTTGGGATGAAAGTTAATCTTAATGTATTTATCAAATATCAAATAATTACCAGTTATTTTCTATAAGTCCCTAAAGAATTTTTGTATGCCCCCTTATTACATGTATTTAATCGGTAAATATATAAATGTGTTGCAGTTGAGGAATTTATTGAACCTGATGCAGTATACTTTTCTGACCCAACAAACCCCAGTATGTATTTGGTTTTGTATTCCAAAAATTCAATAATTTCATTCATTTAAATTTAAATTATTTTATTTCAGTAAGAGATGACTTTAAAACTGATGTAGAAGATTTGACTAATTCAGAAACTGGTAAACAAAAAATTAATACTAAATGTTTAAATACATTTTTACTTTTATAAAGTATTTGCTTTTCTGTTATTATAAACAAGTTTTACTTTTCAGATGCTGTAAACGTGGAGAGCGTGTCAGAAGATTTCATAAACACAGAGGACCTATGTATGTTTAATATTTTTTATGATAATTTAACAGTAATTTGATTGCTCAAATACTATACTCGTAATGCAATATAATTTTACTCATAATTTTACTTTTCTTGCAGTAAACAAAAACATCGAAAGTAAGATAGAATTCTTAAAAAACGGAGCAAACATTTATAACGCCAAAGGCGTTTGTGCATGGATGTTCTTATTTAATCTACTTCTAGCGAAAACTCGCACAATAAATTTCTTCTTTTCTTAACAAGTTTTTCCGTTTATTTTGTGAACTTTAATAATATCAGTTTCAGTAACACAAATGGATATTAAATCTGCATATAACGAATATCCATTAAGAATTAAATATTTAAAACAACAATTGTAAATAGCTTCTGTATTGAGTTTTTGTATAATAAAGGTTTCAATAACCAAATCATGTCATCAGCTGATGCATAAAAAAAATAATTTGTTTTCAGTTTCGCAAATCTTTCCGATCATTCCAGTTCCGTTACCAATTTCGCAGTGAGAATGACACATTAAATGAATGCGTGACACGTCGACGATAGAAAACAGAGCTCGTCTCTAAGAATATTTTAGTGCCATCTCTAAACTAAAAATATAAATAAAAAAAGATTTTAAAACTACGCTGTATTATTGCCCACGCTTCTGAACACAAGTAGTTTTAAAAACCGTTGGTTTAAAAATGGGCCAACTTTCTTTCGAGGATGATTGCGTGATCCGCGAGCTGGATAGGTACTATTAATGTTAATCGCCCGAGTCTTGTTTAATAATATTTACGTTTCAGTCGATACTACGGCTTTTTGGACTTGTCCAATTCGAAAAATGCGGAAATAAGAAATCTCGTTCAACAAACTATTACGAACTTGCAAAACTACATTGCAAATGGTCAGGTGCACGAATCGAAGAACTTCAGTGATAATAAAAATGCTATACAAAAGTTTGAACCCGAAACTCAAGCAGAGCATATGGAAAACACATCGTCGCAAAATAATGACGAGACCAAACCCTTTGATAAAGATGCTAATAAAAAGGTGTCTAACATTAATGAAAAACCCCAAGATGAACACTACGTTAACGCTCTTTGTAAACTTGGCCACCTGCATCTTCTACTTGGCGAATACACTGAAGGTAAATAAACATAAAGAAAGTACACTGCATCAGGTCCAAATACAAATCAGAGACGGTGCCTATACTATCTATAGGATACTTATCTCCTCATAATATCATATCGAAGTTCCGGGAAAATATTTTGTATATGTGGGAATAATTATTTCAAGATCGAGCTTAGGCAGGCGTTCATTACCTCTTATGTAATACGTAATGTCAAATTAATTGAAATTCCCTTTCTTTAAGTGTTTCTAAACTCAAGCACATTGTTATAGAATGTCCAATGCCTAAGCCATTATGACATGCTTTAACTTTTAAATGGAAAGTATTAAGATATCCTTTATTTCAATACGAAAGGCTTAAAAAAATCGAGTTTTAAAACCGTATGTATCCCATCTATTTTTTGCAGCTCTATCAGCGTATCAAAAGTACTTACGGTTCAGAGAAAACAATTACTGGACAAACCATGCATTCATTTACGGAATTGGCGTTGCTTATTTTAAACTTCGGTGCTTTAAATGGTAAGTTTACATATTATTATATTTAAGCCGCTGAATTTTTTTTTGTTTTTGAGAAACATATTCTACATAAATATGTGTGTTCTGCACTATATTAAAAATACTTAAGTTATTTTTTATTTAAAAAAAAAAGAAAAAAGTTACTTGTTTTTATGCCTTGTATATGAAATTCGATATGAAATTTCGAAACGTAGATGCATGTGCAGTGGAATCATATCCATTCATTAATTAAAATAGTCGAAAACTGTTATCGATGTATACGTTTCGATTTCACATCGTTCCCCTTTAATCACGTTATCGTGCCTGTCACATCCCTATTGTATTGATATTAAATTGTTTACTAAATAGATTCTACACGAAACAACACTGCCACTTATAGTATATATATATTTATAAACAATTCACAACGAATTAAAATTAAGACTGCAGACATTTTTTCAATTAAAAAAAGTGCGTTTACTGGTTAGTTTTGGATCTTTCCACAGTTGTCTGGGTTCTAAAAAAAACAAATGGGTTCTGTAAAAATAAATACTTACAATAATAATCGTTAATCCGATAAAATATTGCTAAAAGTTAATATGAATATAAAGATTTGTATTATATTCCTTTGTTTGTTTTTGCAAATTCGCTGTTATAAAAATACATAAATTCTCATTACATGCATGTATGTATGTCGCAGTGCGTGTGTGTGCGTGTGTCTGTGTACAAAATGCAATGAGTGCCCCCCTTTAAGGTCGTTAATTGAATTGCGGGGTCAAAATGTGTTCTTTGTTTAATTTCAATAATTTTGAATGCTAACATTAAGGCAGACCCCGTCTGGCGCAAGTAATCAATGATTCTCAGTTCAATTCTATGTTATAAACTGACATGAAACCGTCTGTCTCGTTTTTTTGAGTGCACGCAGACATGTCTGCCGACTCGACGGCTGCAAGTTCTTTTGTGATTTATAAACAAAACTTGCGTTTAGTGAGCACATTTTAGCAACAGATTAACATTTAGGATTGATTTTATGCACTAATCATCGCAGTTCTAGTTAAATTAAGTACGTTACATGAATTTGTTTGTTCAAATGGTTAGGTGTATTTATGTATGTACATATGCGTGCATGTGTGTACGTGACTGCATGCACATAAGTATGTATGCACTTATGTAAACACCGCTCACTGTAAAGAATTATTATAATTTTAATTTAAAATTATAAGTTAAATAAAATATGCTTGAATTTACTTTTTCCAGGGCCATCAAATCGTTTCAGGAGCTTTTATACCTAAGTCCCAATTTTACATGTGCAAATGAGGTGCATTTGCGGCTTGGTCTTATGCTAAAACATTGCGGGGAGTTTCATATTGCCCAAAAACATTTGCAATTGGCGCTGCTTTATACATACCCCTCGACCTTTTCAGAACTTCAGGGTAAGTATTTCTATGTAATTCACATCACATAACTATACATTTTTGCACAATAGTTTCATACATAATTTGAACTGTGATTTGTTTTTCAGTTCTTTACTTATTGTTTCATATCTCAAAATGTTCGTATTCTTGTAAAAACCTTATATATAAAGAATATTTATACATTGAATCACCAAGTAATACAATTAACCCAAACATCTGTGATTCATTTTTAATATATTAAAGTACATCAACTCCGTGAATCTACATTTATGCAACTACTTAATTTCGTTACCAATACTTTGCAGTCAAATTTCAAATCGCACATTTGTATGAAGTTCAAAACAAACACAAGGCGGCAAAGGATGGCTACGAATTCCTCCTTAATGAGAAAAACATCTCCTTGGAGCTCAAAGCAGATGTTTATCGACAATTAGGTGAGCAAGGAAGGGATATTTAAAACGGCCAAGCACTTAAACAGCTTCTTTTCTTTTCATTGGATCGTAAAGGATGGATGTACCATTGCGTAGAATGCCTAGGCGAAAAAAAGGAACGTGAAGCAAACGCATTAAATTTTCTACAAAAATCAATTGAAGCTGACCCAAAGAGTGGACAATCATTATATTTACTAGGAAGGTGTTACGCCGGCATTAATAAGGTCCATGATGCTTTCCTAGCATACCGAAACTCGGTGGAAAAAAGTGAGGGCAATGCTGATACTTGGTGCTCAATCGGGTAAAATAACGATGAATGTTTTTGCTTTACCCGTTTATTTCTTAATTCTTATGCATTTATATAGCGTCTTATATCAGCAACAAAATCAACCCACGGATGCCCTTCAAGCTTACATATGTGCTGTGCAATTGGATAAAGACCATAAAGCCGCGTGGACCAATCTGGGTATACTTTATGAGAGCTGTGGTCAATTACGAGATGCCTATGCTTGCTATTTAAATGCAACCAAACAAATATCATTCCAGGTAGTGTATATACATACGCTTGTGTAGTTATTTTACATATGTAACATACGTTTTTACTTGAAGAAGTCTTCATTAATTCGAAAAAAACAAGCAATACGTATGAAAAAGGACACAATAGGATTGTCCAAAGGCCTGTCTCAGAGAATCACTTTCTTGGAGGGCCAGCTCAGTCAAGCACCATTGCCGAGTATTACATCGAAGCGCCGCCAGCTGTGTTCAATTGAAGAAGCTTGGAACCTGCCAATATCATTAGAAATGAACTCTCGCCAACAACAAACTGCGCAGATGCTACCAAGACAGGTCACAAAGCAAAGTCCAGTACAGGTGAATTCAAACATAAGTCGATCTAAGAACAATTATTCAAATCATGTTTGTTTAGGGACCGCCACCACCTTATCCGCATAGCCAACTCAGCCAAAGTCCCATACCTTCGAAACGTATTAAGGAAGATGGCACAGGCCAACAGGAAGTAACACATAACAACGGTCAGACATCTGCGCCAAATCTAATAAGTACGTGACCAAGTTAAAATTGATATATATTAAAGTTTTAATTCACTTTCTAACCTTTCAAACAGACATTTCGGAATCTTTAAACCCGCGCAACTTCAACGCCATGCCGGAGAGCAATAAAAATTCGGAGCAAAGTGTTGTAGACACCTTCGACGACATCTCGAATGATATTTATAAACAAAATGAGACTATTAAGCTCGAACGTTTAAGCCACGATGCACTTAGTAACAATGAGGACTCGAGGCACGATTATATTGGTACTGACAACGCCGACCTGTCGACCACGTTCAAAATACAAATGGACTCAAAGCAGTTGATGGCAGCTGTAAAACTGCTGCCAATCGACGAGCCGCCCGTGCACTGCACCATTTTGCAAGTGAATGCGCCCCCGCCATCTCCGCCCGATTGCCCACCGCAAAAACTCACGCGAGATCAACTCCTGCCACCCACACCCTCGGTTCATTTAGAAAATAAGAAGAACGCGTTCAGCCCCCAGTTGCAGGAGTTTTGCCTGAAACATCCGATTGCCGTTGTACGCGGCTTGGCGGGCGCTTTGAAGCTAGATCTCGGTCTCTTTTCGACCAAAACGTTGGTGGAAGCCAACCCGGACCATAGTGTTGAGGTCCGGACACAAGTTCACCAGTCTCCCGATGAAAATTGGGACACTTCGCAGGGCAAGCGAGTCTGGGCCTGCATTTCGCATCGGTCTCACACAACGATAGCCAAATATGCCCAATATCAGGCATCCAGTTTTCAAGACAGCTTGAAGGTAATGTTCGTTGGGTGGTTCCTCTTTAACATGAATACAGTTTACTTTATCGTGTAGCTTATTTTACCGCAGGATGAAAGCGATAAAGGTTTTCCGGGCTCACAAGCAATGTCGGACTCAGACTCAAAGGACTCGGTATCCAACTCGAACATTGTTCTCAAGCGTAAAAAACATAAAATCAACAGCAAAATGTTGAGGTACTAGACGCACTACGACCATTTACTTCTGTATAGCGAACTAGATCAACTTTAACTCAATGCTTCGGCTTATTTCAGGTTCGGCACCAACGTGGACCTCTCCGATGAAAAGAAATGGAAGCCGCAACTTACAGAGCTACAAAAACTGCCAGCTTTTGCGCGAGTTATATCTGCTGCCAATATGCTTTCTCACGTTGGCCACGTCATTTTGGGCATGAACACCGTTCAGCTGTACATGAAGGTACCTGGAAGTAGGACGCCTGGCCACCAAGAGAATAACAACTTCTGCTCAATCAACATCAATATCGGGCCCGGAGATTGTGAATGGTTTGCCGTCCCGGATGCCTACTGGGGCGGAGTTCACAATCTGTGCGAGAAGAACAACATCAGCTATCTGCACGGTTCGTGGTGGCCCGTCCTGGAAGATTTATACAAGGAGAATATACCAGTTTATAGATTTATACAAAAACCCGGAGACTTGGTTTGGGTGAATGCCGGGTAAGCAAATAATATACGATGAATATGTGTTTACAATGGGACCTAACCAATTTTGTTTGTCTGACTTTAAGATGCGTGCATTGGGTTCAGTCGATCGGATGGTGCAACAACATTGCGTGGAACGTTGGTCCTTTAACTGCCCGCCAATATTCTCTTGCCATCGAGCGGTATGAGTGGAATAAAGTGCAGGCTTTCAAGAGCATTGTTCCGATGGTGCATTTAAGCTGGAATCTTGCAAGGAATATCAAAGTGTCGGATACCAAACTTTTCGAGCTGATAAAGTGAGTAAACAATTAAGGCACCTTTTGCAGATACTTAAGGCATAGCATTGCTCGTTTTCAGAATGTGTTTGCTCCAAACGCTAAAAAACGTGTTGCACATACAAGAGTATGTCAAGTCGAAAGGTGTGGAAATACGTTTCAATGGACGCGGCAAGAACGAAGCATCCCACTATTGCGGACAATGCGAGGTATTAACGGTGTATTATTAGTATATTTTTTTATTATTATTATTAAATCATATGTGCGCTTGCAGGTTGAAGTTTTCAATGTGTTGTTCATCAAGGAGCAAGAGAAACGACACGTGGTCCACTGCCTATCGTGCGCCCTGAAGCTTTCTCCATCGCTCCAGGGTATCGTTTGCCTGGAGGAGTATCGTCTGTCTGAACTGCAGCGTGTGTACGATTCGTTTACTTTACACAGAACCCAAGGACTAGCATACACTCAGTAGTTGTAATACGAGGAATCATTTTAAGTAATGCAGATTTAATATATGTATATTTTACACCGTACAATATACTCTCTATTGTTTTGATAAAACATTACGGTACGAATATAGAGATGGGGTTCTTCGCATAAAGCCACCAGAGCTGTTTTTTCGGCTATTATGTTTGAATGTTTTGGATCCCACTTTTGTAGCGAAACTGACCTTATGATGATACTTTTATATTAAACGCTTATGACTTTAACTATTTAGACACATCTCTTATAGGTTAATATATACATTAAATTTATCCAAAGTTTAGAATGCGTTTTAGTTACATACATATAAATAAATTTAATTTATAATCTTTCGAAATGACACTGACATTAAACTCTTTTTTTATCAAATTGGTTTTTATTGTTTGCCGTTCGATCCCCAAATAAGTTCCAGTGTAGAGGGTAACGATAACTATTGTAATCACGATAAATCAGTTGCTTTTATTGGTGTAGCCCTGTTTTTAGCCAGCCATGCTTCGGCAAGCACTGTGTCCAAATATGAAACCACAAAGTGAACTGCACTGGCTGGCCGTTGTGCTCACATTGTTTGCAGTTCTTGGATCGACTCAAGATGATGCTGATTACTGCGCCGAGCTTTCCACGCAGTCGCTGGCCAAAATCCTTGGACAGGCATTCAATCCGCGCTACATGAGCATTGATCCTCCGGGCGAGCCCGAGGAGAAGAGCTATCATCTGGGTTACAAGCGGTCGTCGTACGAGCTGCCATTCTATGCGGATAGCGACACGATTTCGGTTAGCCACTTCCCCGCCTGGGAGACCAACCACTTTGCGTTGGTGGAGAAGAAGGAGCCCCCGAGGAGCAAGAGCCTGCGCACGAGAAGCGCGTTCATGGATCGAGTGGGACATCCAAGAATCGATGGCTTCAAGCAGCGGCCTTGGGAATGCTCGTCGAAAATCAACTGGATTGACTTAGGCTTAAATTACTTTCCACGCTATATCCGTTCCATCGAGTGTATTGCCAGAAAATGTTGGTATGATCACTTTAATTGCAAGCCAAAATCATTTACAATAAAAGTTCTGCGCCGTAAAACTGGCTCATGCATTCGAATAAATGATAAATTGATTTTGATCACCGCTGAGAAGTTTGAGAATGATTATACGCAGCTCTGGATTTGGGAAGAAATAGCGGTTAACTTTTGCTGTGAATGTGTTATGCTATACTAGTAGCGCCATTTAATCAAGATTTAATTAATATACACGTTTAAAATGTCAACAAAAAACTTTAATAGCATTGGGAACAACAGATACCTTAATGGGTCTTGCATCGTACTCCTCGCCATCGATGGAGTAAAACTTCTCGGCCATTTCACTATCCGGATGCAGTTGAATGGTCCTGCTTTTAACCACCAAGCTTGGCAAAATGTTGCTGCACGTCACTTCAGGTATTTGCTTGATGAACTCCCAGCCCGGCTGCAAGGAACTTATAAACTGACTCTCCAGCTCCGCAAAGTTATCCTTGTTCTGAACACAATTGATGTTGATTTGACTGGCTTCAGCGCTTCCCTCGAACTTCTTGCTGCAATTGTCGTTCTTGATGAGTGGCCTCTTGGTTTCCGTCGGGCTCTTCTGGTACTTTATGAAGCCTCTTGTGAAGAGACCAGCGGGCTGTGAGACTTCCTGGCGCTGAACAGAAGCAGCACAGTCAACGCAACCAGGACACGGCGGTGTGTACACATAGTCGGTCTTCAGGCTCCAGTTATCAGCAAAGGATTTGGAGGCAGCGGAAGCGTAGTGACGCAGTGGTCCAAAGTACCAGTATTTATCTTTTGCCGCATTGATGTCCTCTAACAGACCCCAGGACAGGCCATTAAGGCCGAATATGGGCTTCAGCTGGTTGTCGCTGCCATCGTCTTCGTTGATCACATCGAAACGGATCACGCTTTGGTACTGGCTCTCATCTTTGAGCATAGGTTCCAGGGCTTTGGAAAGGCTTTTTACATAGTTGACGTCCTTGACGCCAAAGATATTGATGCGCTTGGATGCGGATTGCACGGAACGTCCCAGCGGAAGTATGGTGATCGGGCAGAGATTACCGCGCCTCCGCATCAGCCCTGTGACCACCTCCGATGAGGTACCGTCGCCGCCGGCAACCACAATGGCATCGGGTAGCGTTGCCAGCTCTTCCACGTAGGTTTTGGCATGACCAATGTGATTCGTTCGAAGGACCTCCACGGAGTATCCAGCTAAATGCAAAACCGGCTCGCAGTAGTTCTTGAACTAAAAATCTAAGGCTGGGTAAAGAACTTGGTCAGCTATGTGCCAGCTACTTACGAACTTTTCCGATCGCTTCTTATTGGCCACGGGATTCATAACCACCAGTACCTTCTTGGGGCGATCCGATACCCAATTGGTCTGGATATTGGACGCAAATTCGCGCATATGTTGTTCAATCCTGGAGAGCAAATAAGAGGTTAAAGTTTCGTCGAGTTTTCACTGTTTTCTGAATGCATACTCGATGTGCGTTTTTAGCGCTTGCAGCGCGTACACAGAAACTGCCGCTCCGAATGTGCATTTCTTCCAATTATTCCGAATAACTCTTAAATAATTCATATTTCTTATTTAGACCAATGATTTTGATTCCACATGTATTGGTTTGGTTTCACACAAACAGCTGAATTTCAGTTAGTGAAGGGTATTCCAGCAAGTTTACATAAGCTTTAACATTACGAAACGTATGGCATTGTAACGGGAATCTTGGACATGGCACACTATGTTACTTAACAGTGTTATAAAAAAATGTATATTTTTGAATCATTTCTAAGACACTTGATCTAGGTCTATTGATACTAATAATAATAATATTGATAATAATAAAAACATTATACGTTTTATTCAACAAGTTATAATTGTTCAACATTGTCATAGATATCCTCTAGGCCTGGGATGTTTCTCAGTTTTTCAATAAACACGTCATATGCCTTTTGGTCTGCGGGTGATAATTGCACTACATTCTGAAAGATAATTTCTATTTAATTACACTGAAATTTAATCTTTGATGCCGCTTTACCATTGGTGAAAATATGTGTTCACTGCTTTCCACGGTGTATCCAGCCTTTTCCAAGCTTCTACTTAAGCTAGTTAAAACCACTGGACTGCACAGAAACTGCAAAAGTGTAGAAAAAAAACACATTTCTTTGTATATTAAGTAGATATAAGTAAAATAACATACATTGACAGTGCCATCGGTGTTGTCAACTATTTCGATCTCTTCGGCGCCCAACTCGATAGCATCATTAGTGGCTTTATCCTCCAAACTGGGTCCGTTCAGAAGTTTCGCAGTATCATAGCGAGTTTCTATTAATCCAAAGTCCTCGAACAGGCTGCCAACATCCGCGAACTCGCCTCTAGAAACATTATAAATAGATTATTTCTAACAAAATATTGCAAATTGCGACATTACCCGGCTTTCTTGATCATCGGTGTCGCATCCATTTTAACGCCAGAAAAGTTGTCAGTATAGAAAATGCATATGAGGTATACGTTTCTTTTGTACTTAATGTCGAGCCGGTACTTTTTGAGTTGCACTTTGCTGGTCTTGAATTTGTTCAAGGTGTTTTGTATGGTACCACTGGGCATGTTTTGCTTGAGGGCTCTTTCTATTTCCGTTCGCAAAAGGGAATTTATTGCCGGATCCGCAGAGTTTCCCTCCTGAATTGCCATTCGAATTTGCCTCGAAATTTTCGCAAACAGAGCCGCTCGGGCACCATCCTTCAGTGCTTTAGTGTGCTTGATGTTGGCCCACTTTGAATGGCCCGCCATTCCGCGAACCGGTTGCTGGGCTTGGAAAATGCATTTTCCAAAATGCGTGGAAAATGTGCACACATTTCGTAACATTTCAAGTTCTAGTGTTGTGATCTAAAAAGTGTACTAGTGTGACCAAGGCATAGGTTCCAGAAAATACTCTTGCAACTACGAAACAGGTGATCTAAAATTTCAATTATATTTAAATAAATTAATTGGGTTATTCCCCGGGCTTTAATAGCAAAAACATATATAAACTCTATTTATATTTTTTTATTTTATTTAGGCCTTTTTTTCTTATTGAAATATACCGTTTTACACGGAATAACAGAAACTACGAAATGTATCACGTTAATATAAGCCCATTTCACAGTAACATGAATTTAAAATTTACATTTATATATCTATTGAATTAAAATTCTATACAACTTGTAGTTGAACTTGCTTTTGAGTTAAGCAGCTTGCAGCACTCTCGTAACGAATTAACTTATTCTGATGGGTTGTGGGGTCGTTATCGTAGTCCGAATTAACAACGAAAACATCGACGACGTTATCAATGGTGAACTGCTCATTTTGGAGCGTGTTGGTCAATACCAAGGGTGATATTTTAACGAGGCCCAATTTAGATGGACAGACGGACAATGGAAATTCGGCAGATTCTCCACTTTGCAGTGGATTCAGCATGAAATCAGCACAGCCCGTGTATTGACTGTCAGCCGAAAACTTTGCAGCAAGTCGCACATTCAGTTTCATGGTATGTTCAGAGGTATTCGTCACGCGACAGTTAAACGTGAATATCGTGCCGATTTTGATTGTGTTTTTTGCATCCAATACTTCCAAGCGAAGGGTTTTGCATTCAAATGGCTACAAAAAAATAAGAAAATTATTAGGAATCTACTTTATGTACACATTTTTATCCCTACCAAACGCTGTAGCTGGCTGGTTTGCAGTCTGCCCTTCTCGCCTAGATTCGACCTCCAGACAATATCCAATTTTCCCACGTTATTAAATTGCCGCAGCGTATCTACATTCTTCGCAATATCTCCTTTGGGCTGATCGTAACACACGAAATTGTATGAAATTAGTTAAGTATTGGAGCTCAACTCATCTTACCTTGATGCAATACAGAAACTGACAACTATTATTGGGTTGCAGCATGTGTTTCACCGTGAACACAGACTCCCCATTTGGCAGCGTGTTCAATGGGGTGACGGAGTAATCCTCGGAACCATCAAGTTCTACCTTTTCCAGGCAGAAGGGACTGGTGGTCACGTTTTGGATCTGAGCCTCCAAGTAGATTTCGTCGATTTCCGCATTGTAGAACTTGGTTTTCACATCAAGTGGCTTAAGCACTTGGAACTTGAAAAACTTTCTCAAGGATTGGGCATAGCCCGCCGGAGTCGAATAGTTCACTTCGCAGACGAGACTGAAAAAATTACAGGGTATTAAGGTTACCTTTGGGAAAAACTTATAAGTACCTATGCCACTTACATGTGGGTTCCGATTTCCTTCACCTCGTATCGTATCACATCATCGATGGTTCCACCGGGCGGCAATACCACTGGAGACTTTGCGTTTTCGTGCATGGAAAGGTTGATGCGTGTCGTGTTCGACTGGAGATCCGCCTTAACGGTGACGCACTCCACGGGGTGGGGGGTGGTGTTGTGGACACAGATGTAGCTGGCGAATGTTTCGCCAAGGTAAATGCTGCCGAAGGACTGTGGGAGGAGCAGCACCTGGCCCGCCGCCAAGGTCTCAGCACAGGCACCTGCTATTCCGTCGCTCTCCTGGGAATTTCCGAATCTCTGGACCAAGTCCGTGGGCTCGCAGGTTACCACAGGTCCCAGTCCCACCAAAGTGGGCCGCATCAAACGCATAACTATGGATGGAAAAACCATCTATGTACTTTGGCAATAACTTGGACTGAGACAGAGTTTACCTTTGAGCGCCACCAAGTGTGCATCTGGATCAACCATTTCCATTTTGTATAATACTATAAGCTTATTTTAGAGAAATAAATCAGCATAAAATTGTTGCGAAAAACTCTGTTTACATCAGTGCGACCAAATCTATCAAACACTATTGTACCAATTTTCACCACCAGAATGCCCTTAATATACCACACAGTTAATAAATACTTTAAATTATCAAATAGTGCATTTTCAAAACCAAGGATTCAAAACTACGTGTTTGCTTATTTATTTTGTAATAAACAATATATATTTACAACACAATCTAGTACAAAATACTTTCAATCCTTATCCTTGCAAATTCTAGATGTCATTTCTTGTAGCGGTTCCAATTCCTTGGCCGAAATCATGTCAAATTCTTGCACAAAGTAGTAAAAATGTTTGTAGCAGGCATTTACGTGAGCTTCCTAAAAATTGACAAAATATTTAAAAGTTTATTGAGTTGATTATAGTAACTTATGTAGCAATACGCACCGCTCCAATGCTCACAATCCGATCAAAATGGTGAATATAGACGTGGACGAAAACACGAAACAGACGAGTTAAAATTTTACGACTTATAGCTGAGAAGTTCTTTGGGAAAGGAACATCTGAAATAAAGAAGCGGTACTAATTAAAGAATGTGTATTGAAGAGGAATACATAGATTATATAGACTCTGCATTCTTCTCTTAAATCATTAGAGGCTGTAAGTAAAATAGTATACAATTTCCTACCCGTGGACACTGGAAAAACAGCTTCATTGTTAATTTGTGTCTCAATCCAGTCCATTAAATGCTCAATGTATTTCTGGGCTGAGAGGGCGGTTGGCTTTTTGTATCTGAATTTGTAAATACATTAGTTTATGGCCTTTGGGATATCATTTTCAGGACTTACAGATCTCCATCGGCCCATAAGTACTCGTATCTGGAACCGCCAGACATCGTGGGGCACGTAGTTTCGTTGCAAAACTCCGAAACAGTTCCGTAGATCAAATTTATGCGATTGAAGAAGTCCACGACTGAAATATACAACGTATTGTTATATATTTCGTATAATTTATAATTCTCACCATGCACAGCGAGCCAGTCGTTGAGATTCTCCCCTTGCGGCAAACGCACCACTTGCCGCAAATTAATCCCTGACTGCAAACTAGCCTGGGCTTGCTTATGTAAGGAATACCTAATGGTTCCGGAGGCAAAGGGCTTCTTTGGCCTGAAAGTCTGGAAATAAGTTTGCAAATATATCGAGTGTATATGGTTTTGTTATTGACCAAACATACTTTGCCCTTTTGGAAGAATTCTAAAAATCCATTCAAAGCCATAATATCTTGTTGGAGATTCTGATGGTAGTGAGAATATTTTGGCACATATGTTGGCGCTGCTTACAGCACAAACTTTGGTTAATTGAATAACTGTTAACGCTTATAAATAATGTTTACATTTGTTCAGTTCTTTAGATTATTCTGTATTTTTATGCCGATTGAGAGATGGGAGAAACCATTGATAGGCTTTTCACGACTAAGTTATCGAACCCTAAGAATAATCGTTTCACGATCACTGTTCCAATCTACCAATTGGAATCAGTCCCTTAATTAACGAATGTTATGGTTTGTTACTTATCATAAATATATTTGAATTTCGTTTTAATCGATAAAAAAATAACAATAAAGTACCACGACGGTTAGAAAAGCTTAACAACTACAAATTTAAAGTCTCGTAAGAGTTGTAAATACCAATATTGTAAAAAAAATGTCTTCAGGTTTTCCGTAATAATAAGTAATAGTAACTGTGGTACATTTATTATAAAAGTAATATTCTTATGCTAAAAATTTAAATGGAGGTTATTCTTGTTTGAGGATTCCGAGTTCCTGAAGTAACTGGTCATTGTTGGTTGGAGTGTTGCTTTCGCACAACTGGTTATTCCATTGAATTAACTGCAATAAAGATGAGAATAAATAAATTGGTTGGACGTGGCTTGATAAGTTATATACCGACGCGCTCCAGCTCGGTACGTAGAGCCACTACAGCCTTCTCCCGATCCGCCACCAGTTCCTCCAGGTACTGATACCGCAGCTTCTTGCGCGCCCGACATTCTCTAGCACTTTGTCTGCTGCGTTCTGCAAGAGAAAATACATGTAAAATTGTTTTTATAGAAAAAAAAAAGTATTAGCGTCTGGAAATTATAATGATATTATAACCACCGACCTTCTTTAAGTGTTAAAACTGTACGATAATGTTTGTCTTACCCAGTTTGGCCTTGATGTCCAATTTTTCAGTAGACGTCTTTCTTCCTGGTTTTCGTCCTCTTTTTCCGCATTCTTTGCGCGTCTGTATATAAATTTAATATAAATGGAATTAACTTACAACTTCCTTTCAATATTCTTATTCGAAAGTCGAATTCAAAATCGACTTTAAAAATTAGCGCTTTTACATGAAAACAAACATTTGCATATATGTATTCATGAATACATATACACATGCATATATGCATGTACATTTATGTACAAACATATTCTTACTGCGCATTAACACAGTGCACTTCATGTTCAAAGCGAAAAGCATGCTACTTTTATATTTTATAATATATTACCACTTGCGTCTCCTCCGTTATCGACATTTTATTACTTTGTATGTCCATATCTGCCATTATGTCTCTTAAATAGTTAAAAAACTTTGCAACTCTTTGTTATTATGCGTCTTTCGTAAATACTCAAGGTAACAATAAACAAAACCACTACACACATAGATGCCTATCGAAATATGTCTACATAGAAACGGTGGAGTAGAACACATTTAGAGAACTATTGGAATTCCATATTCCAAACTCAAGCATTAAATAAATAAATATTAACCGAAATTCAATTTATTTTAAGGATTTGCAATTTAATGATAATAATCAATTAATATTATAAATAGCTTTTTCGTAGTAAATAGTTGTTGGAAGTGCCCTTAGCTTGAGCTTCAAGTTTAAGTATACTTAAAACATATTTATTTTATCAACATGTTATGTATTAGTAAATTTAACAACTAAATTATAATGTTTTTAGATTTAAACAGTATAGAGAAGTCGCTGACAATCTTTTAAATGCTATTTCCTATGTTATTAGTTTATTTATGTACTTTACAAGCTTAAGGATTTGTTTTTAAAATGAATTAAATTTAGAACAAAATAAATGGAAGTTAGTAAAGGGAAGTCCTTTTTTTAAAGGGCTCTTAAACTCTAAATATGTCCAACATGCGCCCAATCTCAATGTTCCAAATGCAAGGCTTTTTTTGAAAATTAGCATTTTTGCAACGAGTTTAACCACCCTGGTTGAAAACTTGATATAGATACAAACGCTAAATTGTCCGGTGGTGATAACTTATTGATTATTTATTTTTCAAGGCAGCTATCCGATTTGCAGGATATCTACGAAAACGAACCAGAAACAGTGAATTCAGATGTCCAGCATGGGTGATCAGCGTGGGACACGGGTGTACGTAGGCAATCTAACCGATAAGGTGAAAAAGGACGATCTGGAGGGGGAGTTCACAAAGTACGGCAAGCTGAATTCGGTGTGGATAGCCTTTAATCCGCCGGGCTTTGCGTTCGTGGAGTTCGAGCACCGCGACGATGCCGAAAAGGCGTGCGACATACTGAACGGATCCGAGCTGCTGGGCTCCCAGTTGCGCGTAGAGATCTCAAAGGGGCGGCCACGCCAGGGTAGGCGTGGCGGACCAATGGACAGGGGAGGACGACGCGGCGACTTCGGCCGGCACAGCATCACGAGCGGTGGGAGCGGCGGTGGCGGTTTTCGGCAGCGCGGATCCAGCGGATCCTCGAGCCGGCACACGGAGCGGGGCTATAGCTCCGGCCGATCCGGAGCGAGCAGCTATAATGGCAGAGAGGGAGGCGGCAGTGGCTTCAATCGTCGCGAGGTTTACGGCGGTGGACGAGAGAGCAGCCGCTACAGCAGCGGAAGTAGCGCCAGCTATGGACGCACTGGCGGTCAGTCGGCCGGACGCTTCAGGTCCCGCTCGCCGGTGGGAAACCATCGATTCTAATGACAACACCACTCATAGTTGCTTAAGGATTGCCTATGAGTAAAAATTAATAAATAATAACTTAAGTGCGACCGTAAAACGCAGACTCAAACATTTAAAATCGTAGCATTCGATCGTTTTCGATTGTCCAACAGATTCCCACACCCCCACATCAACAAAAAAAATAAGAAAAAACCAACAAAAAACTGATAGTCGTCGTCTGTCTCTTCATTATTTATTTTACGAATAACCATTAACATGACAATTGCAAGCACGTATGTAAAATCTAAGTTATAACGTAGAAAACTAGTAAGAAAAATACGCTAAGACTCGAACAACGTCAAACCAAAATCTAGAAGTACGCAATTTTAATAAAGGAAATGCGGAACAGTTTCTCGTATACATACAAGCTTTCGCAAAATAATTGGTCTAAAATATTAAAGAACTTTGAGAACTCGGAATTGTGTAGGTGTTCATTTTTACAGAACCTCTTATAACCGACCCAAGAAACCCTACGAAATGAAGCAGTATGATGTCCAAAATCGGTAAGAACGAGTTTTTGAAGATCGGCTTTGTTTCCTGGATCTCGAAAACCTAAAAAGCAATAACCGCCAAGTGTTTACAAACAGATCATTGACTTTGCATTTGGTAAGAAATATTGCATGACTATTAACCATCGATCTAACGTTTTACATATTAAGAAGAATACTATAAAAATCTATACCTTATTGTAGTTGGGCCAAAACCGCAAAAATCTAGCCAATGCTTTAAGCGAGTATCTTAAGCACACCGGTTTTAATGTTTATATTTTAATTCATTTAACTAAAGGACCTGTTCCTTAGTCGGAATATTTCTTAACGCCACTTTCAGATTTATTAGATTGCTTCAAGTTTAAAACATAACAAAGCAATACTTATGATAACGACGATTAGTTAGTTAGCCCAAGGGGCTGTTATATATTTGAACGAACGACTGCAGAAACTTTTTAAACGAATTGCAAAGAGACAAATAAATGAGAAATTGGTTAAC